>NC_088415.1:42640150-43240150 GCF_034236695.1 Oncorhynchus nerka | reverse complement strand
ATGATGTATATGCAAATTGCACAAGCTGTTGTGTATGAATAACTCCTACATTGAAGAACATATAGGATTTTACTGTTTCATACAGAACCAAAACATCTCTGAACCACCTGCCGGTTGTCTACTTATTATTATTGTAATTTTGTATTTCTACACAGATAGACACGGCTTGAATAGAAAGGATGCTGATGTATTATATTGATGTATTCTCTGTATGCAAGGAGGGAGAGAACCGTGTGTAACAGTGTCTTCTGACCAAAGTTAATGTGGGAGGAGGAGGGGGATGTGATACAGGTCGCCTCAGTTTTCACTGATCTAGCACTTTGTAGGAGTAATGCTACGCTGTCCATTTTCATGTATCGACCCATTAAGGCAGGTAATGTCAAACAGACAAGAACAAGTCCATTTGAATCTCTCTCTCTCTCTCATATTCATATATATACACTGCTCAAAAAAATAAAGGGAACACTAAAATAACACATCCTAGATCTGAATGAATTCTTATTAAATACTTTTTTCTTTACATAATAGGAACCCCTGTGCTGACAACAAAATCACACAAAAATTATCAATGGAAATGTATCAACCCACGGAGGTCTGGATTTGGAGTCACACTCAAAAAGTGGAAAACCACACTACAGGCTGATCCAACTTTGATGTAATGTCCTTAAAACAAGTCAAAAGGAGGCTCAGTAGTGTGTGTGGCCTCCACGTGCCTGTATGACCTCCCTACAACGCCTTGGCATGCTCCTCATGAGGTGGCGGATGGTCTCCTGAGGGATCTCTTCCCAGACTTGGACTAAAGCATCTGCCAACTCCTGGACAGTCTGTGGTGCAACGTGGCGTTGGTGGATGGAGCGAGACATGATGTCCCAGATGTGCTCAATTGGATTCAGGTCTGGGGAACAGGCGGGCCAGTCCATAGCATCAATGCCTTCCTCTTGCAGGAACTGCTGACACACTCCAGCCACATGAGGTCTAGCATTGCCTTGCATTAGGAGGAACACAGAGGGCCAACCGTACCAGCATATGGTCTCACAAGGGGTCTGAGGATCTCATCTCGGTACCTAATGACTGTCAGGCTACCTCTGGCGAGCACATGGAGGGCTGTGCGGCCCCCCAAAGAAATGCCACCCCACACCATGACTGACCCACCGCCAAACCAGTCATGCTGAAGGATGTTGCAGGCAGCAGAACGTTCTCCACGGCGTCTCCAGACTCTGTCACGTCTGTCACGTGCTCAGTGTGAATCTGCTTTCATCTGTGAAGAGCACATGGCGTCAGTGGCGAATTTGCCAATCTTGGTGTTTTCTGGCAAATGCCAAACGTCCTGCACAGTGTTTGGCTGTAAGCACAACCCCCACCTGTGGACGGCAGGCCCTCATACCACCCTCATGGAGTCTGTTTCTGACCGTTTGAGCAGACACATGCACATTTGTGGCCTGCTGGAGGTAATTTTGCCGGGCTCTGGCAGTGCTCCTCCTTGCACAAAGGAGGAGCAGTCTCCTGATGTACTGGCCTGTCTCCTGGTAGCGCCTCCATGCTCTGGACACTACGCTGACAGACACAGCAAACCTTCTTGCCACAGCTCGCATTGATGTGCCATCCTGGATGAGCTGCACTACCTGAGCCACTTGTGTGGGTTATAGACTCTGTCTCATGCTACCACTAGAGTGAAAGCACCGCCAGCATTCAAAAGTGACCAAAACATCAGCCAGGAAGCATAGGAACTGAGAAGTGGTCTGTGGTCACCACCTGCAGAACCACTCCTTTATTGGGGATGTCTTGCTAATTGCCTATAATTTCCACCTGTTGTCTATTCCATTTGCATAACAGCATGTGAAATTTATTGTCAATCAGTGTTGCTTCCTAAGTGGACAGTTTGATTTCACAGAAGTGTGATTGACTTGGAGTTACATTGTGTTGTTTAAGTGTTCCCTTTATTTTTTGAGCAGTGTATATATATATATATATATGTGTGTCCACATTCAATCTATATACTCTCTGATGTGCCAAGACTTCTGGCTAGAAAATAGATGATATGGGTGGGTTTTTCTTTGCATGTGAGCAATGTCTGACAAAGTCGCCCTCTATTGGAATTTATGACTTACAACATGCAGAACCACAGCTGCTAAGTGTGTGGAATGCTGTGAATCTCAAAAGTCCCTACATTCCTTGCATACTCTCTCCTTGCCTACTCCTCAAAACATCAGAAAGAAGTGAGCATAGCAGAAGATCCGATCTGTGGAGGAGAGAAAGGGGATGAGAGGATGCCACTTCATACTATTGATTTACTCTGTGAGGAGCATTAGTTCATCATCAATGTTTTCTAGCTAGCCTAAACTCTGTTTTGGGTGCAATTTTCAAGTCCCTTCCATATGTATTTCAGTTCTTCTAATTATCTATGTTAATAAAGGTCTTCTAAGACCCTTTTTTCAAAATCGTTTATAAAATCGTTTAATTTGAATATCTGTTCATTTTGGATGTATAGTTTATAACAGATGTATTAACTGTTACACATTGGTTGAGCCAATGACGAGCACATCCGAGCTCGTAACTGCCACTTTCTGACTGTGAATGTGCCTTGAAGCTACAGACCTGTAGGTTCTGACTGTAATATGAGTTAGGGTAGGCCCATAATATATTAAGGAGAATGACTGAGTCTTTTTCAGTGTACAATTGTACTCCTCCTCCCTGTATGTACACCAAACAATAACATAAGACACACTAGATGGTGTGGCAATATCTCTTTAATTGTTCTGTAAGGCAACCATAAATTCCTTTGTAGAAACTCCCTATAGTGGAGATATAATATAACTTTTCAAATTGAAACAATTCAATAGATTTCAATAGAACTTTTGCGAAAGAACACGAACAAGGTGTTGAACTAAAGCAGGTAGACTGACATGAAAATGAAATGCAATATTACTTGGACATACAGTACCAGTCAAAAAGGTTTTTCTTTATTTTTTTTTATTTTTCTTTATTTTTATCGCCCTCCAGGTTCCCTCGGAGAGTTCATCAATGAGCTTGATGCCTTGATAAGCTCCTTTCCTGAGGACGGCTCACCTCTCACAGTTCTGGGCGACTTTAACCTCCCCACGTCTACCTTTGACTCATTCCTCTCTGCCTCCTTCTTTCCACTCCTCTCCTCTTTTGACCTCACCCTCTCACCTTCCCCCTCTACTCACAAGGCAGGCAATACGCTCGACCTCATCTTTACTAGATGCTGTTCTTCCACTAACCTCACTGCAACTCCCCTCCAAGTCTCCGACCACTACCTTGTATCCTTTTCCCTCTTGCTCTCATCCAACACTTCCCACACTGCCCCTACTCGGATGGTATCGCGCCGTCCCAATCTTCGCTCTCTCTCCCCCGCTACTCTCTCCTCTTCCATCCTATCATCTCTTCCCTCTGCTCAAACCTTCTCCAAACTATCTCCTGATTCTGCCTCCTCAACCCTCCTCTCCTCCCTTTCTGCATCCCTTGATTCTCTATGTCCCCTATCCTCCAGGCCGGCTCGGTCCTTCCCTCCTGCTCCGTGGCTCGACGACTCATTGCGAGCTCACAGAACAGGGCTCCGGGCAGCCGAGCGGAAATGGAGGAAAACTCGCCTCCCTGCGGACCTAGCATCCTTTCACTCCCTCCTCTCTACATTTTCCTCTTCTGTCTCTGCTGCTAAAGCCACTTTCTACCACTCTAAAGTCCAAGCATCTGCCTCTAACCCTAGGAAGCTCTTTGCCACCTTCTCCTCCCTCCTGAATCCTCCTCCCCCCCCCCCCCTCCTCCCTCTCTGCAGATGACTTCGTCAACCATTTTGAAAAGAAGGTCGACGACATCCGATCCTCGTTTGCTAAGTCAAACGACACCGCTGGTTCTGCTCACACTGCCCTACCCTGTGCTCTGACCTCTTTCTCCCCTCTCTCTCCAGATGAAATATCGCGTCTTGTGACGGCCGGCCGCCCAACAACCTGCCCACTTGACCCTATTCCCTCCTCTCTTCTCCAGACCATTTCCGGAGACCTTCTCCCTTACCTCACCTCGCTCATCAACTCATCCCTGACCGCTGGCTACGTCCCTTCTGTCTTCAAGAGAGCGAGAGTTGCACCCCTTCTGAAAAAACCTACACTCAATCCCTCCGATGTCAACAACTACAGACCAGTATCCCTTCTTTCTTTTCTCTCCAAAACTCTTGAACGTGCCGTCCTTGGCCAGCTCTCCCGCTATCTCTCTCAGAATGACCTTCTTGATCCAAATCAGTCAGGTTTCAAGACTAGTCATTCAACTGAGACTGCTCTTCTCTGTATCACGGAGGCCCTCCGCACTGCTAAAGCTAACTCTCTCTCCTCTGCTCTCATCCTTCTAGACCTATCGGCTGCCTTCGATACTGTGAACCATCAGATCCTCCTCTCCACCCTCTCCGAGTTGGGCATCTCCGGCGCGGCCCACGCTTGGATTGCGTCCTACCTGACAGGTCGCTCCTACCAGGTGGCATGGCGAGAATCTGTCTCCTCACCACGCGCTCTCACCACTGGCGTCCCCCAGGGCTCTGTTCTAGGCCCTCTCCTATTCTCGCTATACACCAAGTCACTTGGCTCTGTCATAACCTCACATGGTCTCTCCTATCATTGCTATGCAGACGACACACAATTAATCTTCTCCTTTCCCCCTTCTGATGACCAGGTGGCGAATCGCATCTCTGCATGTCTGGCAGACATATCAGTGTGGATGACGGATCACCACCTCAAGCTGAACCTCGGCAAGACGGAGCTGCTCTTCCTCCCGGGAAGGACTGCCCGTTCCATGATCTCGCCATCACGGTTGACAACTCCATTGTGTCCTCCTCCCAGAGCGCTAAGAACCTTGGCGTGATCCTGGACAACACCCTGTCGTTCTCAACTAACATCAAGGCGGTGGCCCGTTCTTGTAGGTTCATGCTCTACAACATCCGCAGAGTACGACCCTGCCTCACACAGGAAGCAGCGCAGGTCCTAATCCAGGCACTTGTCATCTTCCGTCTGGATTACTGCAACTCGCTGTTGGCTGGGCTCCCTGCCTGTGCCATTAAACCCCTACAACTCATCCAGAACGCCGCAGCCCGTCTGGTGTTCAACCTTCCCAAGTTCTCTCACGTCACCCCGCTCCTCCGCTCTCTCCACTGGCTTCCAGTTGAAGCTCGCATCCGCTACCAGACCATGGTGCTTGCCTATGGAGCTGTGAGGGGAACGGCACCTCAGTACCTCCAGGCTCTGATCAGGCCCTACACCCAAACAAGGGCACTGCGTTCATCCACCTCTGGCCTGCTCGCCTCCCTACCACTGAGGAAGTACAGTTCCCGCGCAGCCCAGTCAAAACTGTTCGCTGCTCTGGCCCCCCAATGGTGGAACAAACTCCCTCACGACGCCAGGACGGCGGAGTCAATCACCACCTTCCGGAGACACCTGAAACCCCACCTCTTTCAGGAATACCTAGGATAGGATAAAGTAATCCTTCTCACCCCCTTAAAAGATTTAGATGCACTATTGTAAAGTGGCTGTTCCACTGGATGTCTTAAGGTGAACGCACCAATTTGTAAGTCGCTCTGGATAAGAGCGTCTGCTAAATGACTTAAATGTAAATGTAAATGTTTATTTTTACAATTTTCTAAATTTTAAAATAATAGTGAAAACATCAAAACTATGAAATAACACATGGAATCATGTAGTAACCAAAAAACAAATGAAAAATATATTTTATATTTGAGATTCTTCAAAGTTGTCACCCTTGGCCTTGAAGACAGCTTTGCACACTATTGGCATTCTTTCAACCAGCGTCATGAGGTAATCACCTGGAATGCATTTCAATTAACAGATGTGCCTTGTTAAAAGTTAATCTGTGGAATTATCGTTCCTCCTTAGTGCGTTTGAGCCAATTAGTTGTGTTGTGACAAGGTAGGGCTGGTATACAGAAGATAGCTCTATTTTGGTAAAAGACCAAGTCGATATTATGGCAAGAACAGCTCAAATAAGCAAAGAGAAACGACAGTCCATAGTACTGTATGTGCTGTGCCTTCAGAAAGTATTCAGACCCCTTGACTTTTTCCACATTTTGTTACGTTACAGCCTTATTCTAAAATGGATTAAATTAAATAAAAATCATCAGCAATCTACACACAGTAACCCATAATGACAAAGTGACAACAGGTTATTAGAAATGTTTGCAAATGTATAGACATTTGACAACATAAATACCTTATTTACACAAGTATTCAGACCATTTGCTATGAGACTCGAAATTGAGCTCAGATGCATCCTGTTATCATCCTTGAGATGTTTCTACATCTTGATTAGAGTCCACCTGTGGTAAATTCAATTGATTGGACATGATTTGGAAAGGCACACACCTATATATATAAGGTTCTACAATGGAAACCAAGCCATGATGTCGAAGGAATTGTCCGTAGAGTTCCGAGACAGGACTGTGTCAAGGCACAGATCTGGGGAAGGGTTCCAAAAAATGTATGCAGCATTGAAGGTCCCCAAGAACACTGTGGCCTCCATCATTCTTAAATGGAAGAAGTTTGGAACCACCAAGACTCTTACTAGTGCTGGCCGTCCAGCCAAACTGAGCAATCAGGGGAGGTGACCAAGATCCCAATGGCCACTCTGACAGAGCTCTGGAGTTCTGTGGAGATGGCAGAACATTCCAGAAGGACAACCATCTCTGCAGCACTCCACCAAACAGGCCTTTATGGTAGTGGCCAGACGGAAGCCACTCCTCAGTAAAAGGCACATGACAGCTCGCTTGGAGTTTGCCTATAGGCACCAAAGACTCTCAGACCATGAGAAACAAGATTCTCACTCTTTGGCCTGAATGCCAAGCATCACGTCTGGATTAAACCTTGCACCAGCCCTACGGTGAAGCATGGTGGTGGCAGCATCATGCTGAGGGGATGTTTTTCAGCGGCAGGGGCTGGGAATCTAGTCAGGATCGAGGCAAAGATGAACAGAGAAGAGTACAGAGAGATCCTTGATGGAAACCTTCTCCAGAGAGCACAGGACCTCAGACTGGGGCGAAGTTTCACCTTCAACAGGATAACCACCCGAAGCACACAGCCAAGACAATGCAGGAGGGGCTTCGGGACAAGTCTCTGAATGTCCTTGAGTAGCCCAGCCAGAGCTCGGACTTGAACCTGATCGAACATCTCTGGAGAGACCTGAAAATAGCTGTACAGCGACGCTCCCCATCCAACAGGACAGAGCTTGAGAGAATTTGCAGAGAAGAATGGGAGAAACTCTCCAAATACAGGTGTGCCAAGCTTGTAGCGTCATACCCAAGAAGACTCAAGGCTAATCACTGCCAAACGTTTTTCAACAAAGTACTGAGTAAAGGGTCTGAATAATTATGTAAATGTGATATTTCAGTTTTTTTTTCTTTTATAAATTTGCTACAATTTCTGAAAACCTGTTCTTGCTTTGTCATTATGGGGTATTTTGTGTAGATTGACGAGGGAACAAAACAATGTAATCCATTTTAGAATAAGGATGTAATGTAACAAAATGAGGAAAAAGTGAATGGGTCTGAAAACTTTCCTAATGCACTGTCTTTATTAGTCCAGTACTGGGTTACCTTTAAAGGTCGACTGATTAATCGGAATGGCCGATAAATTAGGGCCGATTTCAAGTTTTCATAACAATCGGAAATCGGTATTTTGGGCACCGATTTGCCGATTTTAAAAATATTTCTTTATACCTTTTATTTAACTAGGCAAGTCAGTTACAAACACATTCTTATTTTCAATGACGGCCCTTGTTCAGGGGCAGAACGACAGATTTTCACCTTGTCAGCTCGGGGGATCCAATCTTGCAACCTTACAGTTAACTAGTCCAACGCAATAACGACCTGCCTCTCTCTCGTTGCACTCCACAAGGAGACTGCCTGTTACACGAATGCAGTAAGCCATGGTAAGTTGCTAGCTAGCATTAAACTTATCTTATAAAAAACAATCAATCATAATCACTAGTTAACTACACATGGTTGATGATATTACTAGATATTATCTAACGTGTCCTGCGTTGCATATAATCTGACTGAGCATACAAGCATACAAGTATCTAAGTATCTGACTGAGCGGTGGTAGGCAGAAGCAGTCACGTAAACATTCATTCAAACAGCCCTTTCGTGCATTTTGACAGCAGCTCTTGTGCATCAAGCATTGCGCTGTTTATGACTTCAAGCCTATCAACTCCCAAGATGAGGCTGGTGTGACTGAAGTGAAATGGCTAGCTAGTTAGCGCGTGCTAATAGCATTTCAAACGTCACTCGCTCTGAGCCTTCTAGTAGTTGTTCCCCTTGCTCTGCATGGGTAACACTGCTTCGATGGTGGCAGTTGTCGTTGTGTTGCTGGTTCGAGCCCAGGTAGGAACGAGGAGAGGGACGGAAGCTATACTTTTACACTGGCAATACTAAAGTGCCTATAAGAACATCCAATAGTCAAAGGTTAATGAAATACAAATGGTATAGAGGGAAATAGTCCTATAATTCCTATAATAACTACAACCTAAAACTTCTTACTTGGGAATATTGAAGACTCATGTTAAAAGGAACCACCAGCTTTCATATGTTCTCATGTGCTGAGCAAGGAACTGAAATGTTAGCTTTCTTACATTGCACATATTGCACTTTTACTTTCTTCTCCAACACTTTGTTTTTCCATTATTTAAACCAAATTGAACATGTTTCATTATTTACTTGAGGCTAAATTTATTTTTATATTATATTAAGTTAAAATAAGTGTTCATTCAGTATTGTTGTAATTGTCATTATTACAAATAAATGTTTTTTTTGTTTTTTTAAATCGGCAGATTAATCGATATCGGCTTTTTTGGTCCTCCAATAATCGGTATCGTTGTTGAAAAATCCTAATCGGTCGACCTCTAGTTACCTTCAGACCAGTCTTGTGAAGCTTGTGGGCAATCAGTGCAAAACAACTGACATGTACGTATTTGCGCGAGTCTCAGAAATACCTTTTACATTGCAATTGTATTCCCTAAATTTAAGATAGTAACAATGATGTGTGTTTCCTTTGAATTGCATTGAGTCAGGAATGTGTAAACTTAAGCCAAACATGTTTGTATCTAAAAAGATATATGTTTTCCTTGGAATGACCCATATACCTTTGACGTGGTAACACCCTATTCACTTCCATACATTTTTCGGCCCGGTGCCAGGTTACGTTCAGACGAGTCTTGTGAAGCTTGTGGGCTTCGTAGAGCAAAACAACCACCATGTATATGTTTGTGTAAGTTAGCTTTCCATAGCGGGGTCAAAGTAGTTTCAAGCCCAAACCATTCAGACTCTTCATACGTTTTCATGGGAAGACAGATTTTCAGGATGTCTCCTGGTCTCCTGACATCGGTGGATGCAGTGTATTGAGATGCACCCCATGCAAAAAAGTTTATAGCTTAAAGGGGCTGCACTTCCTGATTTAGCCTCGGTTTCAATACTCCTAATTAGGAAATGCAACTGAGAATGAGATTTGGGTCTCGGATGCATGCTTTGATGTGGTTATCTCGTGTGTGTGTTCGAAAGTGGGAAGTGTTTGTACTTTCACTCTGCTAAAACAGTACACAGTTACAGCCACTCAGCTTTCTAGATAACTTGAAACAATCTAACCAGGTTTGGTGTCTGGAAGTAGCCTGGACTAACTAGAAAGCAAGCCAACATCTTTCGCCAATTAACTTCAGCCAAGTTGGTTTGACTTTGGATAGCCCATCTGTGGGGCTAGTTAGGGACGTCAATAAATTACACAATGTAAATGTGACAATATTTTCATGTTGCACACAATTTAGTTGTCTCATTAAATGTTTTCAATATTTGTATATCTGAATTTCTTCAATTTATAGTTGGTTTGAGGTTTTTAAGTCATTGAAATTTGGAGCTATTGGCATGTACGTTGTGTAATTTACTGATGGCCCCTAACTAGCCCCATAGGGTTATCGAATGTCAAACCAAATTGACCATGGGCATTATGATCATGTCACGTTCGTTGTGCGGAGGAGACCAAGGCGCAGCGTAAGATGAATACATACTTTTAATGAAGACGAAGAACACTTAACTATACACAACAACAAACCGAACGTGAAGCTATAATAATACCAGTGCAGACACAGGCAACTAGACATAGATAATAACCCACGAAATACCCAAAGAAGATGGCTGCCTAAATATGGTTCCCAATTAGACAACGACAAACAGCTGCCTCTAATTGAGGACCAATCTAGGCAACCATAGACATACATAAACACCTAGATAGTAAACGACCCCATAAACCTACAAAAAAAAACAGACAGTACCAAAACACATACATCACCCATGTCACACCCTGACCTAACCAAAACAATAAAGAAAACAAAGAATACTAAGGTCAGGGCGTGACCGATCAGGTCCCATGCAGCTGCGCTCCAAATGTATGATTACTTGGATGCTGCAGCTGTGGGCAGGATTGAAGTATACTCAACCCAAGGAAAACTGTTATGGTACCCTTCATTCTGTGACATACAATTTGTTTCTAATTATCATGCAAATGGACAACTGACTTTATAACCAAATTATCCTATTTACACTTTGTAGTCAATTTTGACACCAGGGTAAATGTTTCTGACTCATGTCGATGACACATAGGCCATTTTTAAAGGAGAAGTTGTTGTATTTGTTCAGTCGCACTTCAAACTGACAGATTTTGATTACATTTTTGTATTATACTAATTAGATTTCCGCACGGGGGCGCGGACTTCGACTCCAGGGGTTCATAGGTCACCATTTCAGTTCTTACTTGGAACTGGGGAAAAAAATTGTCTAGCGCCCTGCCACTTGTGTAATGTATCTGTGCATTACAAAAAAAGAACAAATACAGCTCTATTACACAAGTCATATTCAGTTACAAATGTTTTTGTCTATGAGTGGGAGAATTAGCGAGTTTAGAAACTAGATGCCGTCTAGTTCTCGTTCATTCTCAGTTGAAGCGCTGACGGCAGCACAGCAAATGTGTACAACAGTCCAGACGCTCTGTCTACACTTTAAGAATCCTTGCTTGCGATACTGTTTTGGAAACCTTTGGAACATGTATCATCGAGAAAATGATTTTCTAAATAGGAAAGGTAAAATTACTACACACCTTTTCAACACGATTCCCACACAGCCATATTTCCAGCGACCACCTCTAATTAGCTATCTAAAGCCTCGACGAAAATGTAACCTTCTGGTCCGGGTACATTAGGATGACGATCCAATGTCAGAATGGTTCAGGTAATAACTACAGAACGAAGCCAACCTCAGCGTGAGCTTTTTTTGCAAATGGTATGAACTTTGAACTCTTATTCACTAAAGAAGTGATACCTCCTAGCCGTTGAGTTAGCAACAGCAGCTGCAAACGTGGCCTAGGAAAGAACAGACAGAGTATCCCGTCTACCACCCAACGACAACACTACAACGTATCCCGTTCACCTCCAGAGACACTCTTCAAAGGACAAATGACTCTGTTGGGCAACACGGCCTTCCATCTACCACCAACCTATTGTTGCGCAGTTTAGAGTAAATATTTTTTCCATTTTCCTTTTCCAAATGGGCGGTAAATTAGAATGCATAGGATATTGTATTTACGATAGCACAGCTTCTCTTCAGTCTTCTTTCACTCAAACCCAAACCCCCTTTCCTTTGGGTAACTAGCTGTCATATCTGTTCTGTCCGCTAGGGACGTTTTCCTTTGACATAATTTGTAATCAAGGTATGATTCATTCTGTGTACATGTAATTCCGTGTGATTAGTTAGGTATTTAGTAAATAAATGATTAAACCCAATTTTAGCCAGGGTTCGTGAAGATAATCAAGAATTTACAACTTTCAGATGAGACTGAAATAAGGTGACGATTAATATTGACTGCTATTGATGTAAAATATTACTAGGTCTTTAAGAATTTATTCGGAAGATAACTGCTCTATAAATATTCTTTCATGGTGCCCCGACTTTCTAATTAATTACATTTACATGATTAGCGCAATCGGGTAATATTAATTACAGATAAAGGATTTTATAGAATAGCATGTCATATCAGTTAATCCGGCATAGCCAAAGACACGACAAGTGTGTAATTTATAATACCTTTCTTGCATTTTGCAGCTTAGGTTTGTGCCTGTAATGTGTAAGACCATGTGCGATTCAAATGTAACTCAGTGTTTTTTGTTTGTGTATAGGAGCCATTGGAAAGAACCCTGCAACCCAGGATGCCACTGATGAAGGGCTCCAGATTCAGGTCACCCTGAACGGGGACTCCGATTGTGAAGGGTCAACATCAAGTCTCTCTCTACCTGTCTCAAAGCCAGCCTCCTAAACCACATTGTTCCAACAGCTGAACCCTGGGCTGATTACTGCACCCGACCACACACTTAGCATTTATTAATTTTCTGCACACAATGAAATCACTTTTGTCTTACCGGACCAATGCAATTTGTAGTATAATTTGTAGTATAATTTTTAAAAAAGGCTTCTAAAGTTTGTAATTTTCACTTTGAAATTTCAGACTTGATTTGCCCTTACTAAACATATATCAACCCCTACAAAAATGTATATTCATTATAATCGACATAATAATTCACAATTCCTGTTGCTGCATGATTATTTTCCTGCCGTAGCAAACTGGTTCAAATTAAGATCCTACATCTGTAGGCTGCTTTTCTAAAATCTTATTTTCAATTATATCTTATTTTCTTTTATCCGCATGCCACTTGTACTTGATTTGGTTTATTTAGTATGTTTATTCAAATGTTATATATTTACAATGTCACTAATTTGATTACTTTCCTATGTTGCTTTTGTCGCCATTGCACTGTGTGAGAAGCCTGCAAGTACATGAAAACAAAATTTGATTTGACTGGATTTGATTTTTGTCATCACCAGTGGATCCAGGTGACCAGGACTGCCCTCGATATCTGATATATTTTGCACACACATAATAATTTACAGTACTTTTCCCCAACTCTTTTTCAAAGGTGCTCGACCACTCTGGAGGGACGCCCACCTCCTGAGTGCTCGACCACTGGAGGGACGCCCACCTCCCGAGTGCTCAATGATAACTGGGAATATGTTGGGTCATTTTCACTGCTCCAAATTTCCATATTAAACCGGTCAATTTGGAAATGCTGCTCTGAAAATCTTTCTGTTTATATATTTTCATATCCTTTTGTCCGGTCCCTAAACATCTGCTGCGTGAGAGAAGCACCGATGAAAGAGAAAACATTACTGATGTCAAATAGATTGAAGGATTCATCGATTTATGACATTATTCTGGTGAGCAAGGGTTTATTTAGTCTTCTAGGGCAGTAATGACAGAAGATAAGCCGCATGTATCTAATTATAGACACGTTGTCTAACAAATAGCCTACCAAAATGTAGGAAATTATAATGCCGAAACATATCTAAATTAGATGTAAAAAACTAAATCCCTCACCCCCTATCAAAAAAATTGTTCCGCTGTCTGACTGTACAGCACATTTCCTATCGGCCTATTTGCAGGCTAGGGTTGGGTACAGGCAATTGCGGGCGGGTGTGGGTGAACAAACAGTTGACCCGTGCATCACTAACACACACACACACCCTTTAAACCCCCCTATGATCATTTGAGACCTTCTTTCAAAGTCACTGAGATCTCTTCTTCTAGCCATGGTAGCCAAAATAATGAGCAACTGGGCATTTTATCCACGACCCTAAGCATGATGGGATGTTAATTACTTAATTAACTCAAGAACCACACCTGTGTGGAAGCACCTGCTTTCAATATACACTGAACAAAAATATAAACGCAACATGCAACAATTTCAAGGATTTAACAGTTAATATAAGGAAATCAGTCCATTTTAATTAATTAATTAGGCCCTAATCTATGGATTTCACATGACTGGGCAGGGGCGCAGCCATGGGTGGGCCTGGGAGAGCATAGGTCCACCCACTGGGGAGCCAGACCCAGTTTTTCCCCACAAAAAGGGCTTTATTGCAGACAGAAATACTCCTCAGTTCCATCAGCTGTCTGGGATCCCTCAGGTGAAGAAGCCGGGTGTGGAGGTCCTGGGCTGGCGTGTTTGCACGCGGTCTGCGGTTGTGAGGTCGGTTTGACGTACTACCAAATTCTCTAAAACAACGTTGGAAGTGGCTTATGGTAGATAAATGAACACTGAATTCCCTGGCAACAGCTCTGGTGGACATACCTGCAGTCGGCATGCCAATTGCACGCTCCCTCAAAACTTGAGACGTCTGTTTATTTGTTTTTGCTAAGTTTCACTTTCTAATAAATAACGTGGAACTCAACATCCGCTGCGCTTTGGTCCGTTTCTACGAACGTACGTGACAGAATATCCCATCAAACCGGGACCAAGCAGCGTGTTCACCAGGTGAAGGATTTCTGGACATGGGAAGAAGTGATGGGGAGATTCTAAACCCTTCCTTGGCGACAGACTAAAGGAGATAATGGAGGACAGCGACGACGACAGGGTTCGCGGATACAGAAAGCCCAAGGACAACCCCAAGTTTTTTTGGGGCACATGGAGCTGGCGACTGAGCAGAGGAAGGAACCAGAGACTGTCAGGGAGGCAATGGCGAAGTTGGGACAGAGTGAGACGAGAGAGTGCCTTCCCAGTCCAGTACGTCCTGTGCCTGCTCCTCGCACTCTCCTTCAAGTGCGCTTTCCCAGTCAGGTACGTCCTGTGCCTGCTCCCCGCACTCGCCCTGAAGTGCGTGTTACCAGTCTGGCGCCACCTGTCCCGGCTCCACGCACTAGGCCTCCAGTGCGCCTTCCCAGTCCAGTGCATCCTGTGCCTGCTCCTCGCGCTTGCCCTGAGGTGCGTGTAACCAGTCCACTACCACCAGTGCCGGCCCCATGCACCAGGCTTCCTGTGACGATCCTCAGTCCAGAGCTTCCGGCAACGGTTCCCAGTCCAGAGCTTCCGGTGACTGTTCCCAGTCCAGAGCTTCCAGCGACGGTTCCCAGTCCAGAGCTTCCGGCGACGGTCCCCAGTCCAGAGCTTCCGGCGACGGTTCCCAGTCCAGAGCTTCCGGCGACGGTTCCCAGTCCAGAGCTTCCGGCAAAAGGTAGACCTGTGTAATGAGCATGCTGTTAGTCATCTTCTTAATATGCCACACCTGTCAAGTGGATGTATTATCTTGGCAAAGGAGAAATGCTCACTAACAGGGATGTAAACAAATGTGTGCACAAAACTGGCGAGAAATACGTTTTTTGTGCGTATGGGAAATTTCTGGGATCTTTTATTTCAGCTCATGAAACATGGGACCAACACCTTACATGTTGCATTTATATTTTTGTTCAGTATACTTTGTATCCCTCATTTACTTAAGTGTTTCCTTTATTTTGTCAGTTACCTGTAGGTTATATGCTTTGGACATTAACGTAGTAGGCTAGCCTGCAGTCCTTAACAGTACATCTTGGCTAGCTGCAGTCTATATTGTCACTCTATTGAGCCCCCTTTGTCCTGATCTTGTCCACATTCTGATTGTGCCCATATATAACCAACTCAGTGGCCTCGTGGTTAGAGTGTCTGCCCTGAGATTGGAACCAAAGACTGTAAAAATGGGATGAGGTGCATCGCTCCTTGGCACTCAGCATTAAGGCCATTGATTGGGGATAAGGCCCTGCAGTAGACTAGTGTCCTGTCTGGTGGGTGTACTTGTACATCAAACTGCCTCATGCTACAGAAACAGGAGAAATGCTTGTGCAAAGCGACTTACTTACTAAGGTCCTTGGACGCTAAAGTAGTAGGCTGCACTCCTTAATGGTATATCTTGGCTAGCTGCAGTCAACATTGTCACTCTCTTGAGACCCCTTTGTCCTGATCTTGTCCACATTCTACATAGTGGCCACATTTTTTTAACAGGCGTGTAGAGAGGATTCAAAGACATCTTTAGATTTGATTGTGATGAAATCTTCCTGGCCATTTCTGGAGGTAGTCTGGTATGCATTGTGTCTGGATATCAATCAAGTGTAAAGAGATATGGATGGTCAAACCATTTAAATCATTCATTATACTGGCCTCTAAAATCATTGACAGGTAGTACCATTGACTTATGGCATCAAATTGTCTTTAAATAAATATTATTTTGAAAGAATATCTGTCAAATATTTTGCATAGAGGCAGGCCCCAGCTAACCTGTTCACAATGCGGACAGAGTGAACGGATAAGAAACACATTTTAATACAATGTGCAGACACAGAATCAGCTTTTGATTGGATCATATTGATCAGATCATTAAAAAACATGTTAGCGCAAAGTGTAAACAAGGGTTTGAAGATGATTAACAGCATGCTCATTACACAACTTTTACTGACCTTTTTAGTAGTTTAGTAGTTCAATCTCCATCACATTCTTCATTGCTTGTCCCACTCAAAATAGCACTCATATTTGTGCAGTGGTGTAAAGTACTCAAGTAAAAAAATACTTGAAAGTACTACTTAAGTAGGTTTTTTGGGTATCTGTACTTAACTATTTATATTTTTGAAAACGTGTACTTTTACTTCACTACATTCCTAAAGAAAATGATGTACATTTTACTCCACACATTTTCCCTGACACCCAAAAGTACTCGTTACATTTGGAATGTTTTTCAGGACAGGAAAATTGTCTAATTCACACACTTATCAAGAGAACATCCCTGGTCATCCCTACTGCCTCTGATCTAGCGGACTCACTAAACACATGTTTGTAAATTATGTCTGAGTGTTGGAGCATGCCCCTGGCTATCTGTAAAAAATCTATTTAAAAAATAATAACAAAAATAAACTATGCTTGGTTTGCTTAATATATTAGTATTATTATATTATGGTCTCTTTGATTTTTCCCAAGTATGACATTTGGGTACTTTTTTCACCACTGTATTTGTGTTGCCATTTGTTGTCCTATTATTAGTTCATGAGAAGTACTTCCCTACACACACACACACACACACACTGGAGCTACCTCTAGGGGGCTTACTGAGTTAATGAGAATGTATGAGGGAGAGAGAGCGTTGAGAAGAGCAAAGCGCGAACGAGAGATTTGTACATTTGTAGCCGTTCCCTTCGATTGTCGCCTACAGACGTCGACTGATAAACGTTTTCATCTGAAACGAGAAGACAGCGGAGTATGTCTACCAACACAGAGGGAGAAAAGTAGTCCACATTGCGCGCTATTCGTACAAGGGTGTCAGTCAATGTGGTAAGTACAAGCTCTCCCGCTGTCCTAGGCTTCTGACCAACTGTTTTGTAGGCTACAACAACGCTACAATAGTAGCAAGTCGACTATTATCAGTGTAGTTATAGAAAACAGTAGTGCTACAAAATGTCAACAGAACATCCTAGGTTGCAATGTTGAGAGTCGGCCTCTTATGGCAAAGTGTTGCAGTAGCCTGTAGCCTAGTCTCAAGGTGGCATGTTATGTTATGCAGGTATTTGCAATGTATTTGCTCTTTATTTGCACTGTTTTACTTGGCACTATCGACCATGTAGCTAATAACAAGCCCATAGGCTATGTGTAAGCTTCATACATTTGTTGAGGCCTTTACTAAATAAGGAGACATTCTAGGTGCATTTACAAGAAGGGACTTACCGAGAAGAATCCGGTTTAGGACATGTATCATGTTCTCTCACCATAAAAATATGCTTGAAGGTGCATTACGGTATCATGACTTTGCCAATACTGTAGGCTAGGGATCATTAACTAGATATTCTTGAGTGGGTGGTCGGGGGTCCGGAACATAATTATAAATAATTTGTAGACTGCAAATTGACCTCAATAAGCATAAACATGTATTTGGCTAAAACATCATAATTTCAAACCTTGCTTACATTTGTATACGATCAGGTGTCTCTCTATAATGCGTGGGAATCATTGGGAACAGATTTCATAAATTAAAATGACTTGGAGCTGATTTTCTGGTGTTTTTTAAAGTATGATGTACAACAATGAAAATTGTAAAATATATATATATATATATATATATTGTTATTTTGCTCAGGCCGCCAGTTGGGAAACCCTGCTATACTACTTGTCTAGAGTTTATCTAAGAAGTTGGTAGAGAGATTTTAAATGATTAACGTTACTTCTGACCTAAATTCTGGCTTCGAATGGTAAGGCTATAGGGTCTTAAATAGATAACAAACGTGTCAGTGCAAGGAAACAGACACCCCGTTATATAGGCCTAAGCAATGTTTGAGAAGTATAGGATACTTGCGGTAACTGCAACGAAATGTCAGCAGTCTGGCAGGGTAAAGGCTGGTTAACATAGGCTACACATACACTCGGTGCTTCCGATGTAATCAGTGTGTTCGGGCTGGCCTTCTTGCAACCAAATAGGCTATATGCAGATAGTTGATTGCATGTCACATATCATAGAGGCCTATTTATCGCAAACATCCTGAGAATGATGTGGTCTTTAGTCCTGCATATAGATAATATACATTCAAACTCAATATATACCCTATATATATTAATTTACAACATTGACAACTGTTTTCCCGGTTTAACCCGAGTCAGTAAGAATATAAATACGTATTTCTTATTTATTTTATGATATCTCGAGCGGATGCTGCTGTAAATGCATGCATGCGCTGTTCTGTTTCTGTTACATAACCGCTGCATGCTGCTGTGTGCTCGTGCTGTGTGTCTGTACGGCGGTGAATGCACCAGAGGTGAATACATGCTTGATTACCAGTCTGACCTAGAGGAGCATTGAATAATCTATTAGTGCATAGATCAGATGCCTATATATGTCATTTGCATATCGTGCTATTTTCTGTTTTAATATTTGTATTTAAAATAGAATATCCGACGTTCCAATCATCAACTCAATGTTAATATTTGTCCTTAAACCTGCTTTGACATTAATGGAGAGATATTGTGGTATGGTTATAGGGGGAAAGGAAAATAAAAAGAGAAACCACTTATTATAGGTGAAATGTTAGGAATGATAAAATAAGCAAAGGTAGGCTACATGTTTTGGAAATTACATTTTTAAATAATACACTGAATACAACCTAGGCTACTGATGTCAGACAGAAGACTATGTTGTGTATTGGCAGAATGGTAGTACAGATTTGAACTAACTGTATTTTTTAAATAACAAACCACAGAACAGGATTCTCTGTTTGCCAGCCCCTCAGTTAGTTCCAAAGGTTTATTTTATGAAGCAACTTCTATCAATAGCTACTGCTCTTGAATAGAAAAAAAGGCATGCCAGGCATGTACTGTAGATTTGAATAGATTC
Organism: Oncorhynchus nerka; assembly: GCF_034236695.1. NCBI lineage: Eukaryota > Metazoa > Chordata > Actinopteri > Salmoniformes > Salmonidae > Oncorhynchus > Oncorhynchus nerka. The sequence continues at coordinate 43,220,872 of NC_088415.1, read as the reverse complement.
AAATATGATATAATAGATTATTTGTCAATGTCGATAAATGTACACAATTTGCCACAATTCCCCCCGCCCGCCCACACACACACACAAACACACACCAGGGTTTGACATGAACTTTTTTGCCAAGTCACTTGTCCCCCCAAAAAAGGTATGTTACGCTATGGGCCAAAAATGTGACTTAAAAGTGAGTCATATGATGCAAGGAACCACTTTACAAAAAAAAACAAATTATTATGATTATTACGCCTATTACCATACAGAGAATCAGACAGAAAATGTAGGCTACTCTCTGCCTATTGACTTCTTTGCATATTCAAGCCTGTCTAAAAATACAACACTGTCCCTTTAAGGCTGTCCTGGAGGATGGTTGGCTACCCTTCATAGGCTATAAAATGTAGCAAAAATTACAACCAAGTACTTTTTTGTCTTTATAAAATAATTTCCTCATTCAATGAATCAGAGAACAATTGGCTAACGTAGGCTACTTCAAAGCAAGATAAATAACTTTTTAAAAAATCCCCTTGAGCATGGTGAAGTTATTAATTATACCAATAGTGACTTTAAAATGATGATGAAGCGTGATCCCTCACTCCAGAGAGTGCGTTTCCGCTGCCCCAGAGTCCAATGTGTGCCAGCTTTCCATTACTCCAGCCGATGCTTGGCATTGCGCATGTTGATCTTAGGCTTGTTTGCGGCTGCTCGGCCATGGAAACCCATTTCATGAAGCTCCCAACGAATAGTTCTTGTGCTGACGTTGCTTTCAGAGGTAGTTTGGAACTCGGTAGTGAGTGTTGCAACTGAGGACAGGCAATTTTTACGCACTTCAGCACTTGGCGGTCCTGTTCTGTGAGCTTGTGTGGCCTACCACTTTGTGTCAAAGCCATTGTTGCTCCTAGATGTTTCTAATTCACAATAACAGCACTTAAAGTCGTTGAAAGTATGGCCATTCTACTGCCAATTTTTTTTTATTAAAAAAAAAATGTAACCAGGCAAGTTAGTTAAGAACAAATTCATATTTATAATGACGGCCTACCTGGGAGCAGTCTGTTAACTGCCTTGTTCAGGGGCAGAAAGACAGATGTTTACCGTGTCAGCTCAGGGATTCGATCCAGCATTCTTTCGGTTACTGGCCCAACGTTTTAACCGCTAGGCTACCTGCCGCCTCACCCATATGGAGATTACATGGCTGTGTGCTCGATTTTATACACCTGTCAGCAACGGATGTGGCTGAAATAGCCAAATCCACTAATTTTGAAGGGGTGTCCACATACTTTTGTTTGTATAGTATATATTAATTTTGTCTGAAATTTGTTGTTGTTGTCCTCGACAAGCGCTAATGTCGAGGCACACGCACGCAGAAACACTGCATCTCTGTATTCTTTTTCCTCCATGTTCTTGTTTTACAGATTCTCCCTGACTGAGAGATTTAGTCTTTATTAAGTTTAGAGGTTATATACCTATGTCCTTGACGTGTGCTGAATGCAGCCGGAAGCAAGCCTAGGCCCTTGTCAAAAGTAGCGCACTATATAGGGAATAGGGTGTCATTTGGGACACAGGCCGTGAGTCATCAGGGCTAATGGGGGAGAGGAAACATGTACAATTTAATCTGGATTGGAGGGCACTTCATCTCTGTGTGCGTGCGGCATGTGTGTGTGTGTTTCATCTGTGATGGCTGCTGACTGCTAACTGCCCACTCATATGAGCTTTGTTGTCTAATAGGGCAAACCCAACTCTGCCCTGATGTTATGGGGAGATTGATATAATGTAACTAGCTAGCTAACTTCTCTCTCTCTCGCTTTCTCTCTCTCTGTGTCTCTCTCTCTGTAAGTCTATGGGACTAGTGGAGTTAGTTGGAGGCATTATACCAATAGCAGCTGGTGAGAGTTGAATTACATTATACAAATTTACAATTGTCTGGGTTTTCAGGTTGTTGTTATCTACCTAAACAAGGCATGATATAAATGTTCACGTAATCCATACAGCAGTTTAACTGTATAGGCCAAGTGTATTTGGAATGGAAGGAACCATATTGAAATGCAGAAATATACATACAGTACATCTGTATCAGGTGTCCAAACGGTAAAATAGTAGATAATCCTCTATGAAAACTAATTACCCCATGTCTCTATCGTAATACGTTAATATGTTAATAAGTTACTGGAGTTTTTTTTTACCCTAGTGGGGTGGCCAGAATTTGGGTGACTGTAACGGCTTTCCTCTTCCTCTTCTGAGGAGGAGAAGCGAGAAGGATCGGAGGACCAATGCCCAGCGTGGTAAGTGTCCAAAACGTTTATTTAAAGACAAACTGAAAACAACAAACGTGAAACGAACGAAACCGAAACAGTACCGTGTGGCAACAAACACACACACGGAAAACAAACACCCACAACTCAAAAGTGAAACCCAGGCTACCTAAGTATGATTCTCAATCAGAGACAACTAACGACACCTGCCTCTGATTGAGAACCATACTAGGCTGAACTCAAAACCCCAACATAGAAAAACACAGACTGCCCACCCAAACTCACACCCTGACCATACTAAATAAAGACAAAACAAAGGAAATAAAGGTCAGAACGTGACAGTGACTAAATCAATGGAGGCCAGAGAAAAAAAGTGGTAAAAAATGTGTAGCATCGCGTCAGCTAGGCTGAATTATGTGAAAAATTAAGACTACTGGCTACCAGACAGGCTCACTTTCCTGTTGAACTTGTCATCTTTTTTTCTTGACTCCGCAGGACATAAAACAATATAGAGGTAAGATGGATATAGATTTTGAGACATGACGTAGTATGTTTAAAAATTAATGTTATTTTTCATCAATTTCTCACAAAAACAAGTGTCTCAGTGAAATGTCAATGGCGCACGGAGCCAAGCTTTCATTACAAATCAAATCAAAGTTTATTGGTCACATACACAGATTTGCATATGTTCTTACAGGTGCAGAGAAATGCTTTTGTTTTTAACTCCCAACAGTGCAGTAATACCTTAGCAATACAAAACAAAACACACCTAATCCAAAAAGTAAAAATAAAGAAATTAAGAAATATCAGAACAAATCCAATTTGCAAAAGTGTGTATACTTGTAGTTATATAGGATGAGCCATGTCTAGAATACAGTTTATACATACAGTGCCTTGCGAAAGTATTCGGCCCCCTTGAACTTTGCGACCTTTTGCCACATTTCAGGCTTCAAACATAAAGATATAAAACTGTATTTTTTTGTGAAGAATCAACAACAAGTGGGACACAATCATGAAGTGGAACAACATTTATTGGATATTTCAAACTTTTTTAACAAATCAAAAACTGAAAAATTGGGCGTGCAAAATTATTCAGCCCCTTTACTTTCAGTGCAGCAAACTCTCTCCAGAAGTTCAGTGAGGATCTCTGAATGATCCAATGTTGACCTAAATGACTAATGATGATAAATACAATCCACCTGTGTGTAATCAAGTCTCCGTATAAATGCACCTGCACTGTGATAGTCTCAGAGGTCTGTTAAAAGCGCAGAGAGCATCATGAAGAACAAGGAACACACCAGGCAGGTCAGAGATACTGTTGTGAAGAAGTTTAAAGCTGGATTTGGATACAAAAAGATTTCCCAAGCTTTAAACATCCCATTAACAGTCTGATGGCCTGGAGATTATCGCTTGCATTGTGCAAGCGATAATATTGAAATGGAAGGAGTATCAGACCACTGCAAATCTACCAAGACCTGGCTGTCCCTCTAAACTTTCAGCTCATACAAGGAGAAGACTGATCAGAGATGCAGCCAAGAGGCCCATGATCACTCTGGATTAACTGCAGAGATCTACAGCTGAGGTGGGAGACTCTGTCCATAGGACAACAATCAGTCGTATATTGCACAAATCTGGCCTTTATGGAAGAGTGGCAAGAAGAAAGCCATTTCTTAAAGATATCCATAAAAAGTGTTGTTTAAAGTTTGCCACAAGCCACCTGGGAGACACACCAAACATGTTCAAGGGGGCCGAATACTTTCGCAAGGCACTGTATAAAGTGGGTAAAACAGTATAAACATGATTAAAGTGACCACTCTATGGTGCAGGAGTACCAGGTGGTATCCGGCTAGTGACAGTGTCTGAGGTTTAGGTACTGGGCGGAGGCCGGCTAGTGGTGACTGTTTAACAGTCTGATGGCCTGGAGATAGAAGCTGTTTATCAGTCTCTCAGTCCCAGCTTTGCTGCAGCTGTACTGTCTCTGGGTGGCTGGGGGTCCTTTTTTCTTCTTGGCCTTCCTGTGATACAGGGTGCTGTAGCTGTCCTGGAGGGCAGGCGGTGTGCCCCTGATGATGCGGTGGGATGACCGCCCTCTGGAGATTCCTGTTGTTGTGGACGGTGCAATTTCCGTACCAGGCGGTGATACAGCTCAACAGGATGCTCTCAATAATGCATCTGTACAAGTCTGTGAGGGTCTTAGGGGCCAAGATTAATTTCTTCAGCCTCCTGAGGTTGAAGAGGCGCTGTTGCGCCTTCACCACACTGTCTGTGTGAAGGGACCATTTCAGGTAGTCAGTGATGTGCACGCTGAGGAACTTCAAGCTTTTGACCCTCTCCACTCTGGCCCCGTCGATGTGGTAGGGGGTGTGCTCTCTCTACTGTCTTCTGTAGTCCACATTTAGTGAGAGCTTATTGTCCTGGCACCACTCCGCCAAGGCACTCACCTCCTCTCTGTAATTTTGTGTCGTCAGTAACTTGATGATTGAGTTGTAGACGTGTGTGTCCACACAGTCATGGCTGAACAGGGAGTATTATAGGGGGCTGAGCACGCACCCCTGTGGTGCCCCTGTGTTGAGGACCAGCGTGGGGAGGTGTTGTTGCCTACTTTCACCACTTGGGGTCAGCCAGTCAGGATGTCAATGACCCAGTTACACAGAGAGGGATTCGGACCCAGGGCCCTGAGGTTAGTGATGAGCTTTGAGGGCACTATGGTGTTGAAGGCTGAGCTGTAGTTCGAGCATTCTCACATAGCTATTCCTGTTATCCAGGCAAACTGTAATGGGTCTAGGGTGTCAGGTAAAATGGAGGTGATATGGTCCTTAGCTATTCTCTCACTGCACTTGATGATTATAGAAATGAGTGCTACAGGACAATATTCATTCAGTTCAGTTACCTTCGCTTTCTTGGGTACAGGAACAATGGTGGACTTCTTGAAGCAAGTGGGAACAACAGATTGGGATAGTGAGAGATTGAATATGTCCGTAAACACTCTGCGCGTGCTCTGAGGATGCGACTTGGGATGCCTTCTGGGCCAGAAGCCTTGGGAGGGTTAACACGCGTAAATATCTTACTCAACTTACTTTTACATTTAATTAAGCTCGTCATGCTTTAGCTTTTTTTGCGATCTTTGAAGACGACAACCGCAAAATGCGAAATCCTCAAAAGTTGTTCAGAGAAACCTGCACCACGATGTCAACAGAGCTCAGTGCTTTTTAGCGGATGTATTAGGTTTACGAAGTCTGACTTTTGCGATATAATGTTAATTAAGTGTTTGAGAAAGACTCCGCTGAATGATTCAGAACAGGAATAATCATGTTTGTCTTGGTAAAAAAAAGTATTTTATAACATAAGGAAGTAAAATTTCATCAACAAAGCGTGTTTTCACCCACTCCGGGCAGAGTGGGTGAACACCCTAATCTGTATACAAGATTGTGCACTGAAAAGTGTAAGACGTCAATGATAGGGCAGTCACACTTGAATATTAGTAAAGAAAACATAAGGACATTTGAAGGTCGTCTCTCTGGGTGAAACTGCCAAAGCGTAGGGTTGGGGACTGGGGGAGAAAATGTACTTTGACAATTTAGCTCATCGGTTGTTGATTAGAACAAACAAACGGCCACATTTTGAGTTGGAGTTCTGTATTGTCTGGCTGCACACGCTATCCTCACATTTAGGCTACGGTCAACAACTGAACAACATACAACTGAAAACCCTTTCGTAATAAGTAGCTCTTATACCTGTGTTGTAATTACACTAATAACATGGATTACCATGTTACATTGTACTTTAGTAAATTCATTTTAATTGCATAGTAATGGATGTTGTGTTTCAGGAAATCATGTTAGACACTGTGATTGGTTGTTTGACAGTGGTGAGCGGCTCCAAGGCAGACATACACACCTCCTGAATCCTATTTTTCCCTGACCGGTCTGACCAGTTTGAGCCCGCTGTGTTGTGATGGGACCTGTGACCTAAATGTGATAAATGAGTGGTGTTTGACACTGTAATTCTTTGACAGTAGTGGGCCACTCCAAGGCAGACACACTCCTCCAATGTGTCCTTGTCCAGTCCTTGTGTGATCTGATCTGGGACCAGTGGGATAAATGAGTAGCCTGGCTGAGGATCGCAGCGTTGGCACACACCACAAAGCCTACACAGGTGAGGGGACCGGACTGTCAGACCTTGCATTCATCTTTTTACTTTGTAAGAAGCATAGGAGGACTTATGCTCTTTTACGGAGTCAAGTATATCTACTGATTTTACAGAAGCTGTACTATGGATGTGTATGAAGATGCTAGGAATTAACTGAATGATAAACAGTTGAGCCCTGTGTTTGTTTCTACTTTATAATTTGATCCAATGTCAACCATATTGAAACCATGATAAAAAAACAGTGTTATTTCATGTCCGTCCCTAACTGTGTGTTATTGTAGTCCTGGTAACCCCAGTCTGTCTCTGACCTTGTACTGAGGTCTCTTGGTCTAACCCTGTCTATCTGTCCCTGCTATCTCCCACCCAGTAGGATGTCGTGGGTCCGAGGCTTCTTCGTAGCCAAAGTGGACGAACGAAAGACCGCGTGGGGGGAGCGCAATGGCAGAAAGTCCAACAAGCGGAAGAACGGTTGCTCAGGGTCATCTCTCTGCAAGCCCCGCTGCATGAGCTGCCTGCGGGACGCTGAGGACCTGGATCCCACCCCTCCCACCCCCCAGCACTACCACCGTGGAGGAGGGGGGTCCGGCCCCAGCGGAGGGGGTAACTTTGGGATGCGCTGTGGCTGGCAGGAGGACCACTATGGGAAACGGACCGGGGCGGCGGGAGACCTGGGGTTGAAGGCCGTGGATCTGGGGTTCGATGACGGAGACCTGACAGGGAGGAAAGGTCCAGGGGAGGAGGATTTGGGGGAAGGAACGGGGGAGGACGGAGGAACATGCAATGCCTTCACAGCCGCGGAGTGCTGGATGCGCGTCGTACGAGTGTTCCAGTCGAAGAAGTTCACATCGGCGAAACTGGAACGTCTGTACCAGCGCTACTTCTTCAGGCTCAACCAGAGCTCTCTGACTATGCTGATGGGTGTCCTTGTCATAGTCTGCGGCGTCATGCTAGCCTTCCACTGTGTCCACGCTCCACCCGACGTAGCCTACGCCTCGGTGCTCTCCGTGGCCATGGCCCTCTTCCTGTCCATGATGGTGGTGTGTAACAGGAACGGCTTCCACCAGGACTACATGTGGATCGTCAGCTACTTGGTGATCGGGGTGCTGCTGGTGGTCCAGGTGTTTGGGGTGTTGATGGTTGCCCCCCGAAGCGCTTCTGAGGGGATCTGGTGGTCTGTGTTCTTTATATACATAATCTATACGCTGTTGCCAGTGAGGATGAGAGCTGCAGTGCTGAGTGGAGGGGTACTGTCTACCATACACCTCATCACCGCATGGCAACTCAACCAGGATGATGTTTTCCTATGGAAACAGGTAGGGCTCTACAGTCAACATGATATGATCCCATACAACTTTATTGGAAACGGGTAGGATTATACAATCAACACTTTTTAATACAATGCAATTAATCTTATTCAGCTGGTGGCCATTTTGATACACAGTCTAACTTTATTATGAGTCATGGGGAAATTTACTTGCCATTTGCACACTTACAGTAATGTAGGAAAGTGTTGATGTTACATGGCTTTACACTCTATTCAGCAAGTTTTGTATGATTTTGATGACAATAATCATCTTTGTCTGTGCATTGGTTGAAAATTGCTTTATTGAGAATAGCTTGAAGACTGGAGGGGTATACTTTGATTCAAGCTAGACCTACAGAGGGTTTTCTAGAGCTATCCTGCATCAGTAAGCTTCACATTCCTGCCCAGGCATCAACTGTATTATGACTGTGGATATTGCTTGTCCCCCTGCTGCTAACTCTAGCAAGCTTTTAACTGCGCGTGCATGTCGCACGTGGCTAGTCGAACGCTGAAATCTTCATTGAGAAGCATCAATCCATGGGCGAGACAGTGCCACATTTTCATTTGTGCCAAAATCAAAATGAAACTTATCTTGCAAATTCAGCAGGCTATGGTGTGAAATAGGCTTTTAGAAGTGTAATCTTTATTTTATTGCTTATCGTTAATGCCGACCTTGGTGTGCTTATCAATGCACAAACACCTTTTTTTCCCCACTCCTATCACTAGAATAATTTTAGTAAGTCATATAAAAGTTATACTGTGCTTGAAGTTTCAATTGCATTCTGTCATTACTGAATGTGTAATGTGATAGGTATTTTAATAACTACTATTTTCTAACACGCAAAAAAAAAAACATTTGATTGATAAAATATTTAGTCCGTTCTATTTAAATGAAGGGGATGATGGCGCAATCTTTGCGATAGGGACGGAATCTGATTTCATTGGTCCTCAACTTGCGACTCAGACTCTTCATTCAGGATTAAATGGAGTTCTGAAGGATTCGGTGCCATAGATATTTATCTGGCTAAAAGGTGAGCCATTTTCAGGGTACCCGTTATCCCGAGTTAAACTCATTTGACCAAAATTACGCCACAAACCAGGTATGTAGAATAGGGCTCGGCTCATGTAACTGTACGTAAAAAATATATACAGTGGCAAGAAAAAGTATGTGAACTCATACCTGGATTTCTCCATAAATTGGTCATACAATTTGATCTGATCTTCATCTAAGTTGCAACAGTAGACAAACATAGTCTGCTTAAACTAATAACACACAAACAATTCTATGTTTTCATGTCTTTATTGAACACACCGCGTGTGAACCCTTGGATTTAATAACTGGTTGACCCTCCTTTGGAAGCAATAACCTCAACCAAATGTTTTCTGTAGTTGCGGATCACACCTGCACTACGGTCAGGAGGAATTTTGGACCATTCCTCTTTACAAAACTGTTTCGGCAATATTCCTGGGATGCCTGGTGTGAACTGCTGTCTTGAGGTCATGCCACAGCATCTCAATCAGGTTGAAGTCAGGACTCTGACTGGGCCACTCCAGAAGGTGTATTTTCTTCTGATGAAGCCATTCTGTTGTTGATTTACTTCTGTGTTTTGGGTTGTTGTCCTGTTGCATCACCCAACTTCTGTTGAGCTTCAATTGGCGGACAGGTAGCCTAACAATCTCCTGCAAAATGTCTTGGTAAACTTGGGAATTAATATTTCTGTCGATGATAGCAAGCTGTCCAGGCCCTGAGGCAGCAAAGCAGCCCCAAACCATGATGCTCCCTCCACCATACTTTACAGTTGGGATGAGGTTTTGATGTTGGTGTGCTGTGGCTTTTTTCTCCACACATGGTGTTGTGTGTTCCTTCCAAACAACTCAACTGTAGTTTCATCTGTCCACAGAATATTTTGCCAGTAGCACAGAACATCCAGGTGCACTTTTGCAAACTTATAAGATGTGCAGCAATGTTTTTTCTGGACAACAGTGGCTTCTTCCATGGTGTCTTCTTATGAACACCATTCTTGTTTAGTGTTTTACGTATCGTAGACTCAACAGAGCCATTAGCATGTCTTTAGCTGACACTCTAGGATTCTTCTTAACCTCATTAAGCATTCTGCGCTGTCCTCTTGCAGTCATCTTTGCAGGACGGCCACTCCAGTGCTGAACTTTCTCCATTTATAGACAATTTGTGAACATCAAGGCTTTTAGAGATACTTTTGTAACCCTTTCCAGCTTTATGCAAGTCAACAATTCTTAATCTTAGGTCTACTGAGATCTCTTTTGTTCGAGGCATGGTGCACATCAGGCAGTGCTTCTTGTGAATAGCAAACTCAAAGTTTGTGAGTTTAAAAAAAAAGTATGCTCTTAACCAACGTCTCCAATCTCGTCTCATTGATTGGACTCCATGTTCGCTGACTCCTGATGTAACGCTTGTCGACTGGGGAAGGAGAGGAGGACCAAGGTGCAGCGTGGTAAGTGTTCATATTTTAAATATTTTGATGAACACTGAAAACAAAACAATAAACAACCAACGAACAGTCCTGTAAGGTGCAACACAACACTAAACCGAAAATAACCACCCACAAAACACAACGGAAAACAGGCTACCTAAATATGGTTCTCAATCAGGGACAACGATTGACAGCTGCCTCTGATTGAGAACCATACCAGGCCAAACACAGAAATAGAAAATCATAGACAAACTAACATAGACAAAAAGAGAAAACAACGGAACTAAGGTCAGAACGTGACACCTGACTCCAATTAACCCGGAGGTTCACATACTTCTTCCAACCTACACTGTGAATGTTTAAATGATGTATTCAATATAGACAAGAAAAATACAATAATTTGTGTGTTATTAGTTTAAGCAGACTATATGCTTGTCTATTGTTGTGACTTAGATGAAGATCCGATCAAATTTGATGACCAGTTTATGCATATAAACCCCGGAGCGGCAGGGTAGCCTAGTGGTTAGAGCGCTGGACTAGTAACCGGAAGGTTGCAAGTTCAAACCCCGAGCCAACAAGGTACAAATCTGTCGTTCTGCCCCTGAACAGGCAGTTAACCCACTGTTCCTAGGCCGTCATTGAAAATAAGAATTTGTTCTTAACTGACTTGCCTGTTCAAATAAAATTAAAAGATTCCAAAGGCTCCGCATACCTTTTCTTGCCACTGTACGTTTAACCTTTTTTTTAAAACAATGCATGACCATGCATGAGGTCTTGCTCAATCCAAATTCTTGCTAGATAGAGTGTAGCTAAACTTCAATGAGCTTTTCAGGGAACACACTTTTGGCATGAGAAGAAAGATCCAAAATCACTCCACCTCTTCCTTCTCAGCCAGGGCCCCCTATTTATCCTCTTACAATCAGGCCCCACTACCCACGACTATCCATGGCTTGAAGCAACCTACTGTTTCTTCCCTCTGCATTAATATAGGATAAACTGTGTACGGACTCTATATTTCACGCATACACTCACCCACACTCCTTTGACCATTCTCCCATGGTGTGGTGTCAAAGGTGCCTTACTAAAAGTAGATGGGATAGTGAAGTGTTGGCCGCCTTAAAATGTTATTTGTAATGAAGCTGTATGTGCTACGATCAGAAGCTCCTTTGGAGTTTGTAGAAGGTCATTTGGATTGAATGAGCCTGTTTAGCTGTGTTTTGCAGGAATATCATAATATAATACAGTAGCATTCATATTCAAGCCTCAATTCACTGAGACAAGGATGCCATTGTGGCTTTGTGTAAGGGGTGGGGGAATATTTTGCGGATGGGGGCGTTGGGGAGGATTCTGATAGTCCAATGGACTTGACAAAGGAACATAACTGAATATCCATTGCTTGAAAATAGAGGAAGAGATTGACCCAAACTTTTTTTTCTTACTAGATTTATGCATTATTTTGTCATTATGAATGATTATTGCATATAAACTGCCTATAAACGTTATTACATAGTTTGCTAAACTTTACTTACTAATGTTGATAAATACATGAACAAGTCATGTCAAATTGTTGACATTACTTTATAAACAGTCCATAAGCAAACACTTCAGATAAAGAGTTCTTGACAAATTGCCAGTAGCAGTAGCTTCTGCTCTACACAGAGTCTATCAAAACATATCGATTTATAGTTATGATACTATTTGGTATGACAAGTTATTGACATGCCCATTAGATCAGTACCATTTAAAATCACGACTGCACTAAATAGGGAATAGGGTGCCATTTGGTATTCAGTGTAGTATGATACAGACGTGGGATCCTAATTTGATCACTCTTTTGTTGCTGAGAATGTTCCTGGAAAGCAGGAAATTCAAACTGGTATTGTATTTGTTTTAAAAAGGCTTCTGAAGTTAGTAATTTCCACTTTGAAATGTCTGACTCGATTTGCCCTAATGAAAAATGTATCAACCCCTACAAAAATGTACATTTGATTATAATCCACATAATAATTGACATTTCCTGTTGCTGCAGGATTCTTTTCCTGCTCTAGTAAATTGGCTCAAATGTAAGATCCTTAATCTGTAGATACAACCACCCTGAATGGGACCGTATTGACATGGCACAGTTTACTACTGGTTCAGTGGTCTGGTGCTCTGCTTGTCCACTCCCCACTCCCTCCCTAGACAGACACTGAATCCCAAATCGACCCTTTAGCATTCAACTCAATCATTTATATGTACACTAGTTGACACTATATGTACACTATGTTGAAGCCTCCATGTTGGCACTCCGCCATCATTGCTAAAAATATATTTTGGAAGCTATAGAAATGCATTTATTGATGTCTACATCATTTTTTTGGTGACGTTTATTCTATTACAGACACTTTAATGCATACTTTTAAATTCTATTAAGTGAGATAAACAGTAACATTCAAAAACATTTATCTTAAAAACATTTTGATGACTAATGTTACTGTCCCCACTACAAAAAAACAACAACTTTTGATTTGATTTTGTCCTTGAAGCACTGTAGAATTCCATTCATTCCTATGGAGGACTGCTTTTACTGGGGAGTGCCAATATGTCTGACCGGTTCTCAATGGCCAAAAAATAGCATCAGCAATCTAGTGTTTTATATACAGTGCCTTCAGAAAGTATTCATACCCCTTGACGTTTTCCATATTTTGTTGTTACAGCCTGAATTCAAAATGGATTAAATATGTTTTTTTTCTCACGCATCTACAAACAGTACCCCATATTAATGACCTGAAAACATGCTTTTAGAAGGGGAAGAAATGACACTCCAAATTGAGCTCAGGTTGCATCCATTTTCCTGTCATTCTCCCTAAGATGTCACTACAACTTGATTGGAGTCCACCTGTGGCCAATTCAATTGTCTGGACATTATTTAGAAAGATACACACCTGTCTATATAAGGTCCCACAGTTGACCGTGCATGTCAGAGCAGAAACTATACCATTAAGTTCAAGGAACTGTCCGTAGATCTCCAAGATTGTGATGAGGAATATATCTGGGGAAGGGTATACAACTATTTCTAGTGTGTTGAACCTTTCCAATAGCACAGTGGTCTCCATCATTGGAAAATTGAAAAAATATGGAACTACCCAGACTCTGCCTAGTTGGTCGTCCGACCAAACTAAGCAACCGGGCTTAGTCAGGGAGGTGATCAAGAACCCAATGACCACTCTGACAGTACTAGAGAGTTCCTTGGCTGAGATGGAAGAACCTGCCAGAAGGACAATAGTCTCTACAACACTTCACCAATCTGGACTTTACGGGATAGTGGCCAGACAGAAGCGACTCCTGAGAAAAAGGCACATAACAGCACCCCTGGAATTTGCAAAAAGGCAGGTAAAAGACTAAGAGCATAAAGTAAAAGATTCTGTGGTTTGAAGAGACAAAATGTTTAACTCTTTGGCCTGAATGCAAAGCGCGATGTCTGGAGAACCAAGCACAACTCATCACCCGTCTAACACCATCCCCACCGTGAAGCATGGTGGTGGCAGCATCATGCTGTGGGGATGCTTTTCAGCAGCAGGGACTGGGAGACTGGTAAGGATAGAGAGAACTTTGAATGGAGCCAAATACAGGCAAATTCTTGTTGAGAACCTGCTTCAGAGTGCAAACAACTAGACTGGGACGAAGATTTATGTTCCAACAGGACAATGACCCCAAGCATATAGCCAAAGCAGTGCTGGAATGGCTTCAGGACAAGAATGTGAAAGTCCTTGAGTGGCCCAGCCAAAGCCCAGACTTGAATACCATTGAAAGTATGTGGAAAGACTTGAAGATTGCTGTTCACCGCCACTCCCCATCTAACTTAACAAAGCTTGAGAAAATCTGCAAGGAAGAATGGGAGAAAATCCCCGAATCCAGATGTGCAATGCTGATACAGACATACCCAAGCCGACTCAAAGCTGTAATCGCTGCCAAAGGTGCTTCTGCAAAGTATTGACTCAGAAGTGTGAATACTTATGTAAATTAGGTATTTCATTTTCAATTAGTTTACACTTTATCATTATGGGGTATAGTGTGTAGTTGGGTAAGAAAACAAATATTACATTCATTTTGAATTCGGGCTGTAACACAACAAAATGTGGAATAAGTCAAAGGGTATGAATACTTTCTGAAGGCACTGTACATCATTGATTCAACCACTAGCGCCTACCCCCTAGGTACTTGTGGAGATCTGGGAGGATGGGATAGATGAAGAACTGTATTCTGGAAATATAAAGCTTCAATTTACCTTCTGATTGCTGCCAGATTGCATTGCAGACACCTATCCAATCCTGTCAGATCTCCACGTGCCTATGGGGGTAGGGGCTGGGGGTCGATTTGGGATCCAGGGAGTGTGTGTCTGTGGGCTCAGTGGTTGGCTGTGTGAGACTCGCTGCCTGATTGGTTTTGGCAGAGAAGGGTGGCTGGCCAGCCTGGTCTGGTGATCATGGCCTCCTGATAGACTGTGAACTGGCCTGGGGCTGTAGGGACTGGACTGGCCATGCATGGGTGTTAACAGGCCCGGGGGAATGTCTGGCAGGGACTGTGCCTGTGTCCCTATATAGGGTGCCATTTGGTGCGGACAGGGTTTCTCTCCCTTTCTCCATCCCATCCATGGGAATAAGTTCCAGTCTCATGAGCAATCAATGACAGGGACATGAGCTCTAGTGGTGGGAGGGAGGGAGGACACTGCTGTAGCGCTCCTTCCACTAGTTCTACGACATTCTTGAGGTACATAAAGTAAATAATATCTAAAAGGTTTTATGTTACTTTATTCAAATTGAAAAAAAATGAGCGTGATGATGATTGTACGTACTCCCTTTGAGTCAGTGGTGAATGATAGTAGTGTGCACAATTGTTCACTCTCTCTGGGGAACAATCTGCCAGTCAGCCTCTGTCTGTATTTACCACCAGTGATTTTGTGAATGTACAGTAGAGCCCTATTCAGTTTAGCCAGCCCAGAGGGATGGAGGGAGGGAGGCTGGGAGGCCCCTTGGCATCATATGGCCAGACATCCCTAATCTGGGAAACTCTTCTCCTCTTCTGAGACTCTCTCTCTCTCTCTCTCTCTCTCTCCACACACACACACAAACCTCTCTCCCCCTTCTATGTTTTTTGCTTTTCCCCTTACTTGAATTTTCCCTCTGGAAATGGACATGAAGTATCAGGGGCAGAGAGAGACGGTTGATAGGAGGGACAAAAAAGAGACTCGGAGAGGGTGGTGACAGAGATGGAGAGTGTGTGACTCATCCACTTGAAAAATGACAGCACGTATATCTTTTCATTCTCTGTGTGTGTGTGTGTCACACAATTGTATTCTCCACAAAGACTGCCTTAACATAGAGTGGCCTTTTTATTTCTTGCTCGGCTGAGAATGCGATGTGAGCTGACGGAACTTCTGAGGATTATTTCCAATAGATCTCTGTGTCCCGTTCTCTGTTCTGGGCTTGCCTCGCTCGGTCTGGGCTACATCTCGATTCACCCTGGCTGAGCCCTGGCCTGGCTGGCACTGATGAAAGCAGACCGGGCTCTCAAGAGAGAGACACTTATTCTATTCTGTCCCTTGATGTCAGTCTTGGTCTTCTCTCAGTCACAGAGCTGGATGAGAAGGTCCTCATTCAGACTTTGGGCCATATAAGAGCTGAGGTTCAGAGGTTCTGGCGCTCTGGAAAAAAAACGATTTATTAGAGAGAGTGGAGGGACCAGAAACAGGAAACTTTACTGTCATGCAAAACAACTGTTGCTAGTAATGGAGACCACAGAAGCAAGGCCATGGGCTGAAAAGCTTTGGCTGAACCTAATACATGGACATTTCATCATAATTGACATACCAATTCTCTAGGGGGCGGACTCTTTAGAGCGATTGGAGAGATCAGAAACGGGACACTTTAGTGCCATTCAACAAATGCAGACCACAAAATGAAGGCTACACGCTGAATAGTTGTGGGTAACAATTGTTTGAAGTGTAAAACTTGAATGGATATTTAGGCATATCTACATAGCTACTATTTGTCTGTGCGTTCCTCACCAAATGATATTGACCTGACCAGTGATATTGACCTGACCAGATGCATGGAGGGAGAAAGAAGCTGAATGTGAGGCATGTGACTGTGGTAAAGCCTTTACTTACACATATCCGTCCTCATCTATAGGCCTACATCTGATTTAATCTCATTACATCACACCTAAGCCCTACATGCATGTCAGTATTAAAGATGGCACATGATGTCATGGATATTTAATTTATTATTGTTTTAGGTCACCTGCACCCGTCATGTGTCCCAGAACCATAGGGTGTGTCCCAAATGGCAGCCCAAGGGTTGTGGTCAAAACAAGTGCACTAAATAGTAGTGCTGGGAATTGCCAGGGACCTCACAATACAATATTATCACCATACTCGGGTGCCAATACGATAGGTCTTGCGATTCTCACAATTCTATATCTATTGTTATTTGATATTTTGATGTTCCAAACATATTGTTCACTATGTGTCTGCTGCAGACACAAAATAGAGCATGAGAAGTGTTTTTTTTGATCAGTCAGGGAAATAAAATAGCTGAAAACATATTTGCTCACTATTTAAATTTAAAAAAAGACGGAGAACAAGTTATAGAATGAAAAATGCCGGAGTTTTTGCGCAGGTACTGCCGACTAGCGCTAACTAACGCTACCTACAGGAGCCCCCCCCCCCCCAAAAAAAATAAAAAAATATATATATACACACCACCATTCAAAAGTTTGGGGTCAATTAGAAATGTCCTTGTTTTTGAAAGAAAATCTGCCCATTTAAAATAAATTGATCAGAAATACAGTGTAGACATTGTTCATGTTGTAAATGACAATTGTAGCTGGAAACGGCTGATTTTGAATGGAATATCTACATAGGCGTACAGAGGCCCATTATCAGCAACCATCACTCCTGTGTTCGAATGGCACGTTGTTAGCTAATCCAAATTTATAATTTCAAAAGGCTAATTGATCATTAGAAAACCCTTTCACAATTATGTTAGCACAGCTGAAAACTGTCCGCCTTTAGACTAGTTGAGTATCTAGAGCATCAGCATCTGTGGGTTCGATTACAGCCTCAAAATGGCCAGAAACAAAGCACTTTCTTCTGAAACTCGTCAGTCTATTCTTGTTCTGAGAAATGAAGGCTATTATTCCATGCGAGAAATCGCTGATAATGGGCCTCTGTACGCCTATGTAGATATTCCACAAAAAATCTGCCATTTCCAGCTACAGTAGTCATTTACAACATTACCAATATATTTCTGATCAGGTAGTGTATATATACGCCTTCAGAAAAAATTCAAAATGGATAGAATATAATTTTTATCTCACCATCTACCCACAATACCCCATAACAACAGTGAAAACATGTTTTTAGAAAATGAAATGCAGAAATCTCATTAACATTAGTATTCACACCCCTTTGCCTCTACACTACAAATTGAGCTCAGGTGCATCCAATTTCCTTTGATCATCCCTGAGATCTCAGGTGTTCCTTGGCTGAGATGGGAGAAACTGCCAGAAGGACAACAGTCTCTGCAACACTTCACCAATCTGGGATTTATGTTAAAATGGACAGACGGGAGCCACATCTGATAGCATGCCTGGAGTTTGTAAAAAAAGCATGTGAAAGACTGAGATCATAAGGCAAAAGATTGTGATCTGATGAGACATAAATGTAACTCTTCGGCCTGAATGCAAAGTTATATGTCCAGAGAAAACCAGGCACTGCTCATCACCCGTCTTAACGCCGTCCCTACTGTGAAGCATGGTGGTGGCAGCATCATGCTATGGGAATGATTTACAGCGGCAGCGACTGGGAGACTGGTATGCTTCAAAGTGCAAAGAGTTCCAACATGACAATGACCCCAAGCATACAATCAAAGCAATGCTGGAATGGCTTCAGAACAGGAATGTGAAAGTCCTTGAGTTGCCCAGCCAAAGCCCAGACTTGAATCTCATTGAAAATCTGTGGAAAGACTTGAAGATTGCTGTTCACCACCTCTCCCCATCTAGCTTAACAGAGCTTTAGAATATCTGCAAGCAAGAATAGATTGTTGCGTATAAAAATCAGTGCGTGATGACGTAGTGCACACAAAATGTACTCTTCTGCGTACGTTTTCATGTACTGAATAAAATCTAAAGTTCAATGCGTTTCCATTATTGCATTTTCAACTGTTCTGAAACTTTTCTCAAACTGTTGTGTTAAATTCTTGGCACGTGCGCTCTAGTCAACAGCTTGCAGATAAAGTGTGGGTAGACTGTATGGTTAGGCTAGCCTACATAATGAGATTATTATGGAGAATACTTGTATTTGTCAAGCATCGATCATCATGACACCAGAATAAGACCCTCAATATTTATTGGAAAGGCGCTTCAAGCTCATTACTGTGCACTTTCACCACCCTGTGATTCTCATCATTTATTTCATCTGTAGCCTATTAGCTGCATGGTTTCCTGAGTCGTAGTTGGAGGACCACACCATATCATTGCGTGACTCTAAGTTTACTTCGATATGATGGTTATTATATCAATATTTGCACATAAAGTGTTTCCACTGCCATTTCTCGCATAATACCGACACAAAAAGATCCCACCATGTCGAATGACCAAATGATCTGTCGGCATTTATACAATTTTACTTTTCAAAGAGTGTTGCATTATGGAGATAAAAAATAGTCCAACTTGTGCCTAGAGTACATGTCGACTGCATGAAATGGACAAAAATCATGTTATCTAAGGTCGTCTTCATCGACCTTGCCAAGGCCTTCGACTCTGTCAATCACCATATTCTTATCGGCAGACTCAGTAGTCTCGGTTTTTCGGATGACTGCCTTGCCTGGTTCACCAATTACTTTGCAGACAGAGTTCAGTGTGTCAAATCGGAGGGCATGCTGTCCGGTCCTCTGGCAGTCTCTATGGGGGTGCCACAGGGTTCAATTCTCGGGCCGACTCTTTTCTCTGTATATATCAATGATGTTGCTCTTGCTGCGGGCGATTCCCTGATCCACCTCTACGCAGACGACACCATTCTATATACTTTCGGCCCGTCATTGGACACTGTGCTATCTAACCTCCAAACAAGCTTCAATGCCATACAACACTCCTTCCGTGGCCTCCAACTGCTCTTAAACGCTAGTAAAACCAAATGCATGCTTTTCAACCGATCGCTGCCTGCACCCGCATGCCCGACTAGCATCACCACCCTGGATGGTTCCGACCTTGAATATGTGGACATCTATAAGTACCTAGGTGTCTGGCTAGACTGCAAACTCTCCTTCCAGACTCATATCAAACATCTCCAATCGAAAATCAAATCAAGAGTCGGCTTTCTATTCGCAACAAAGCCTCCTTCACTCACGCCGCCAAGCTTACCCTAGTAAAACTGACTATCCTACCGATCCTCGACTCGGCGATGTCATCTACAAAATGGCTTCCAACACTCTACTCGGCAAACTGGATGCAGTCTATCACAGTGCCATCCGTTTTGTCACTAAAGCACCTTATACCACCCACCACTGCGACTTGTATGCTCTAGTCGGCTGGCCCTCGCTACATATTCGTCGCCAGACCCACTGGCTCCAGGTCATCTACAAGTCCATGCTAGGTAAAGCTCCGCCTTATCTCAGTTCACTGGTCACGATGGCAACACCCATCCGTAGCACGCGCTCCAGCAGGTGTATCTCATTGATCATCCCTAAAGCCAACACCTCATTCGGCCGCCTTTCGTTCCAGTACTCTGCTGCCTGTGACTGGGCGAATTGCAAAAATCGCTGAAGTTGGAGACTTTTATCTCCCTCACCAACTTCAAACATCTGCTATCTGAGCAGCTAACCGATCGCTGCAGCTGTACATAGTCTATTGGTAAATAGCCCACCCATTTTCACCTACCTCATCCCCATACTGTTTTATTTATTTACTTTTCTGCTCTTTTGCACACCAATATCTCTACCTGTACATGACCATCTGATCATTTATCACTCCAGTGTTAATCTGCAAAATTGTAATTATTCGCCTACCTCATGCCTTTTGCACACATTGTATATAGACTCCCCCCTTTTTTCTACTGTGTTATTGACTTGTTAATTGTTTACTCCATGTGTAACTCTGTGTTGTCTGTTCACACTGCTATGCTTTATCTTGGCCAGGTCGCAGTTGCAAATGAGAACTTGTTCTCAACTAGCCTACCTGGTTAAATAAAGGTAATAAAAAAATAAATGAAGTTTTCACTGCAGTCGACTGCAAGTTTCTGCAGTTGCTCTTCAACTTCATCCTGCAGCCATCGCCTACATTGTGGGAGGCTCTATTGTAAACCAATCATTAGTCTGTTTTTTGTTTGACCCATGCATAGGTGACCAAAGACATGACTAAAACCGTAACCTATTTTGCCCTATTTCCGTCAGCTATCGTGGTTTTTAAAATTTTAAATACGGT
Organism: Oncorhynchus nerka; assembly: GCF_034236695.1. Taxonomy (NCBI): domain Eukaryota; kingdom Metazoa; phylum Chordata; class Actinopteri; order Salmoniformes; family Salmonidae; genus Oncorhynchus; species Oncorhynchus nerka. Next base: position 43,200,269 of record NC_088415.1, on the reverse strand, counting down.
ATGACTTTACTTGCATAAAAACTATGGATGGAAATGTGGTTATAGATAGAGATCTATGGCTCTCATGTGTCCTGGTCATTGTGAGTGTATGTGGGGATTTCTGAGTATTGACTGCTGTGGTCTTGCCTAGCCTGGTGGCTGGCGCCGTGTGCTCAAACTGTGGCTGGGACAGATAGGCGCACGAACACACACCTCGCTCAGACAGACTGACAGCTCAGAGACCAACTAGCTCTGAGGGAATAACTCATGAAGTGGACCACCTGTCCCCTTGGCTGTTTGTTGCGTCATTGTCCCTAGTAACAGTGGTAAGACAAGACACATCCAAACCAGGAGTACAGTACACATGGCCAACTTTTATGAAGTTAGAAAGTGGACATGAAGTTAAGTTTTTATTTATTTATTTTTATTTCACCTTTATATAACCAGGTAGGCTAGCTGAGAACAAGTTCTCATTTACAATTGCGACCTGGCCAAGATAAAGCAAAGCAGTTCGACACATACAACAGTACAGAGTTACACATGGAGTAAAACAAACATACAGTCAATAATACAGTAGAAAAGTAAGTCTATATACAATGTGAGCAAATGAGGTGAGATAAGGGAGGTAAAGGCAACAAAAAGGCCATGGTGGCGAAGTAAATACAATTACAACAAGTAAAACACTGGAATGGTAGATTTGCTGTGGAAGAATGTGCAAAGTAGAGATAGAAATAATGGGGTGCAAATGAGCAAAATAAATAAATATATACAGTAGGGGGAGAGGTAGTTGTTTGGGCTAAATTATAGATGGGCTATGTACAGGTGCAGTAATCTGTGAGCTGCTCTGACAGCTGGTGCTTAAAGCTAGTGGGGGAGATAAGTGTTTCCAGTTCCAGAGATTTTTGTAGTTCGTTCCAGTCATTGGCAGCAGAGACCTAGAAGGAGAGGTTTTAGGGGTGACCAGAGATAAATACCTGCTGGAGCGCGTGCTACAGGTGGGTGCTGCTATTGTGACCAGTGAGCTGAGATGAGGGGGGAATTTACGTAGCAGGGTCTTGTAGATGACCTGGAGCCAGTGGGTTTGGCGACGAGTATGAAGCGAGGGCCAGCCAACGAGAGCATACAGGTCGCAGTGGTGGGTAGTATATGGGGATTTGGTGTCAAAACGGATGGCACTGTGATAGACTGCATCCAATTTATTGAGTAGGGTATTAGAGGATATTTTGTAAATGACATCGCCAAAGTCGAGGATTGGTAGGATGGTCAGTTTTACAAGGGTATGTTTGGCAGCATGAGTGAAGGATGCTTTGTTGTGAAATAGGAAGTCAATTCTAGATTTCACTTTGGATTGGAGATGTTTGATGTGAGTCTGGATGGAGAGTTTACAGTCTAAACAGACACCTAGGTATTTGTAGTTGTCCACATATTCTAAGTCAGAACCATCCAGAGTAGTGATGCTGGACGGGCGGGCAGGTGCAGGCAGCGATTGGTTGAAGAGCATGCATTTAGTTTTACTTGTATTTAAGAGCAGTTAGAGGCCATGGAAGGAGAGTTGTATGGCATTAAAGCTCATCTGGAGGGTTGTTAACACAGTGTCCAAAGAAGGGCCAGAAGTATACAGAATGGTGTCATCTGCGTAGAGGTGGATCAGAGACTCACCAGCAGCAGGAGCCACATCATTGATGTATACAGAGAAGAGAGAATTGAACCCTGTGTCACCCCCATAGAGACTGCCTTGGCCAGGTCAATGAATACGGCTGCACAGTATTGTTTCTTATCGATGTCGAGTAAGATATCGTTTAGGACCTTGAGCGTGGCTGAGGTGCACCCATGACCAGCTCTGAAACCAGATTGCATAGCATAGAAGGTGCGGTGGGATTTGAAATGGTCGGTAATCTGTTTGTTGACTTGGCTTTCGATGACCATAGAAAGGCAGGGTAGGATAGATATAGGCCTTTAGCAGTTTGGGTCAAGAGTGTCCCCCCTTTGAAGACGGGGATGACCGCAGCTGCTTTCCAATCTTTGGGAATCTCAGACTACACGAAAGAGAGGTTGAACATGCTAGTAATAGGGGTTGCAACAATTTCGGCAGATAAATTTAGAAAGAAAGGGTCTGGATTGTCTAGCCCAGCTGATTTGTAGGGGTCCAGATTTTGCAGCTCTTTCAAAATGTCAGCTGACTGGATTTGGGAGAAGGAGAAGTGGGTAAGGCTCGGCGAGTTGTTTTGGGGGGTGCAGTTGACCGGGGTAGGGGTAGCCAGGTGTAAAGCATGGCCAGCCGTAGAAAAATGCTTATTGAAATTCTCAATTATAGTGGATTTATCAGTGGTGACAGAGTTTCTTATCCTCAGTGCAGTGTGCAGCTGGGAGGTGTTCAACTACCCACAAAACCCATGTGGGCAAGAGCTACCTAAGTATGGTTCTCAATCAGAGACAACGATAGACGGCTGTCCCTGATTGAGAACCATACCCTGCCAAAAACAAAGAAATAGAAAAACATAGAAAAAGGAACATAGAATGCCCACCCTAGTCACACCCTGGCTTAACCAAAATAGAGAATAAAAGCCTCTCTATGGCCAGGGCGTGACACATTAGTAATAACATTAACCTAACCCCTTAGAGTCTATATCCTCGCCCAGTGGAAATCTAATTAGCATAATAAAAACATCCCCATTAAAAATCTGTGATTTGTTTTTGCATTGGATGCATCCGCCTATGTTGCACTTCTGCATCTACAATGAAAGGTGACCGAGCTGGAGTGGTGTTTTTCAGACCATCCCGAAAATCTGTCTTCTAACAAAATCGTCTGTAGCATCCGCACAGTTTGGGCTACACACTAATATGACCCCTCTGTGGAAAGGTGAGACTCTCACGAACACATACATACAGTGGGGCAAAAAAGTATTTAGTCAGCCACCAATTGTTCAAGTTCTCCCACTTAAAAAGATGAGAGAGGCCTGTAATTTTCATCATAGGTACACTTCAACGATGACAGACAAAATGAGAAAAAAAATCCAGAAAATCACATGGTAGGATTTTTAATGAATTTATTTGCAAATTATGGTGGAAAATAAGTATTTGGTCACCTACAAACAAGCAGGATTTCTGGCTCTCACAGACCTGGTTTGAAGAAATCAACTGTGGGAGCAATTATTAGGAAATGGAAGACATACAAGACCACTGATAATCTCCCTCGATCTGGGGCTCCACGCAAGATCTCACCCCGTGGGGTCAAAATGATCACAAGAATGGTGAGCAAAAATCCCAGAACCACACGGGGGGACCTAGTGAATGACCTGCAGAGAGCTGGGACCAAAGTAACAAAGCCTACCATCAGCAAGGGCATTGAAGATGAAACGTGGTTGGGTCTTTCAGCATGACAATGATCCCAAACACACCGCCCGGGCAACGAAGGAGTGGCTTCGTAAGAAGCATTTCAAGATCCTGGAGTGGCCTAGCCAGTCTCCAGATCTCAAACCCATAGAAAATCTTTGGAGGAAGTTGAAAGTCCGTGTTGCCCAGCAACAGCCCCAAAACATCACTGCTCTGGAGGAGATCTGCATGGAGGAATGGGCCAAAATACCAGCAACAGTGTGTGAAAACCTTGTGAAGACTTACAGAAAACGTTTGACCTCTGTCATTGCCAACAAAGGGTATATAACAAAGTATTGAGATAAAATTTTGTTATTGACCAAATACATATTTTCCACCATAATTTGCAAATAAATTAATTAAAAATCCTACAATGTGATTTTCTGGATTTTTTTTCTCATTTTGTCTGTCATCGTTGAAGTGTACCTATGATGAAAATTACAGGCCTCTCTCATCTTTTTAAGTGGGAGAACTTGCACAATTGGTGGCTGACTAAATACTTTTTTGCCCCACTGTACATGTATGAAGCCTCACAAGACTCGTCTGATGGTCCCCCAGTGTTTTATCAAATAATTCTTTTTTATGTATATATATATATAGTCCAAGGGGTCTTACAATTCAAAATAAAATAGCTAAACGATCCTTGGTATGACTTTCTTTAAAACCTTTCCATATAGCTTAATACCCCCCCCGCTTAGACAGGGCTTAGTCTGTAGAGCGTTTTAAGCACTATGGAGTAGTCTATATAGAATATGTATTTAGATATAAGTATATTAATCTCACCCTCATTCTGTACTGACCTTTCCTTCAACTCACTTACTCATCCTTGTTGCACTGGCAGGCGCATATGGTAGCAACAGTTGCTACACACTACTTAGGAACCGTAAGAGGAACTACAGAATGTACATAGTAGTCTGTGGTAGTACTAGAGTACAGACAGTCAAATTTATTGGCACCCTTGCCCTTTTTTAACGGAGTGCAACGGAGCAGAATGTTCTGTTCTGGTTGAATAGTTATTTTTTTTACCCTGTAAGCACCTAAACATTTTCACAGGTGAGATAAATTACACAGTAAACAAGATCACTTGGCTCTTGACATATTAATCAGATTTTTTTTATAGTTCAGGCCATTTTTTTTGACTTTGTGAAAAATCTCGATTTCAATAGAGTTTTTTTGCTGTTGGTCCTGTGCAACAGCTTTTTATTACATGTATTTAAATGTCTAATTATTTTAGAAGAAATTGTGAATTGTGCAAGGGTGCCAATATATTTGACTGCACATATAGACCATGATTTGTGTCTGCAGTTTGTTTAGACCTGGTGCTGCTGCTAGTGGAAAAACCTGTTTCTGTGGAATTAGTTTGTTGTGTAGTCACTCAACTCGCTGTCTGCAGGTCACCCCAGTGGAAAGATAACATGCTGATCCTCCTGGTGCACATTAGCACACCTGGATTCAAATACTGTTCAAAACATTTCAAATACTTCAGCTGTGTTCTATTGAGCTTGCCTGTTGAATGGAACCCATTAGACAAGTCCCAAAAGTTCAAACTCTGCCCACCTGGTACTCCAGGCAGTCTAAAGCAAATTCTTAACGGATTCGAAAGATTTTGAATAGTATGTACACCCAGTTCTGCACACCAGTGGTGAACAAGATACCAATCAATGAGTTGTCACAGTCTGAGAGGTGTACATAATGCATTTAGGGCAGAACTCTTTCCTTACGTAAGAAAACGACCTGACAACCAGCCATCACCACATCTACCTTAGACTGATTATCCACACTTTTTGCTCAGAAAATACCTCACTTCTGCGTGTATTGCTCGCACTGTGAGGTAAGTGTTAGGTAGACCATAGAATTAGTAGAACGGGGTCCCGTTCAAGTAAATGAATTATGCCATAATGGGTGGACTGGTACTTCTATTCATTCTAATTGTATGAGGGAGACCAATCTGTGACTCATGGGCCCACTGACATTTACCCCAGTCAGAGTGAATGAGGGTAGCCTCACAGAGTTAGCAGTTAGCATGCACAGGAGAGCTTAATTTCCATTAAATGCAGATCAATATTGTTTTGCTCACTCCTCTGGTCTTCAGGGTCCTACTGGGCCCTTTGTGCTATGGGATCAATGATCAACCCAGTAAACTGGTACCCATTTTACACTATCGTACTGAACCAGACCGAACTGTGTTGGCTTGGATATTGTATTTTCCAGCAACTGGTGGATGCGTAACCAGGCCAGCTTAGTAGAGCTTGGTTTGGCTCAGCAAAGTGGACTGTGTGATCTGTCTCTCTCTCTGTCTTTAACACAGTACAGCAGACTTGGCTAATGGCGGTGAGAATTCTTCGTCAGATTTCACGGGCGCCAAACAAGTCCATAGGGAAAGACAAACCCTGGAGGCCTACAATACACTGGCTCAGATTATGGAAATGCAGGAGCCCAGCTGAGAAAGAGAGAGAGATTGAGGTAGTGAGACATACCGAGAGAGAGAGAGGGAGAAGAGAAACCTAGGGTACACAGTGTAAGAGAGCGAGTGAGACAGACACACGCACACGTGTGTGACTCATCCTGTCATTGTGTTACAGCTTAGAAGGGTGATACTACAGTGATACAATACTGGATAACTCTACAGTGCACCATACTAGTGGGTGGGAGGAGTTCCAAATAACACCCTATTCCCTATTTAGGGCTCTAGTCAAAAGTATTGCACCATATAGGGAATCTGGTCAAAAGTAGGGAATAGTGTGTCACTTGGGACGTACCACAGGATAAGCGATAACATAAATATTGCACATAAAATAACACCACTGATGAGACTTAAGAATAGTAATTTGAATGAGGATAGGCTAACACTGCTGAAACTTCTAATAACAGACACCAGACCTGGGTTCAAGTAGCATTTTTGTATTTTTTGGGTGGACCACATTTTAGGTTTAGGTAAAATCTTCAAATTCATATATTCAGCTCATATAACATTTTAATTGATTATTTTTCTTTTACCTTTGGACAACATGTTATTTATTTTTATACATAATTCAAAGTAATGCTCATTTCGCTCATACAGTGGGGAGAACAAGTATTTGATACACTGCCGATTTTGCAGGTTTTCCTACTTACAAAGCATGTAGAGGTCTGTTATTTTTATCATAGGTACACTTCAACTGTGAGAGACGGAATCTAAAACAAAAATACAGAAAAATCACATGGTATGATTTTTAAGTAATTAATTTGCATTTTATTGCATGGCTCTCCTGTGAACTCGTGACATACGCCTAGTTTCCTGAAACGGGTTACATATTAAGTAATAGTACATTCAGTATTAAAAGGAAAATAAACTAAAAAGTGGTACTCCACCCTCAACCCTACCCAGTCAACATGTGCTGACCTGCAGAAGAGTAGAAACTGGATCAGCACAAAAAAAAACATACAAAACAATTTAGGCCAGGGTTTCCCAAACTCGGTCTTGGTGAGCCGGCCAGGCAGAGACAGCAAGGGGGGTTCGTCACTCCAGTGCCGTGCCGTTCACCTTTGCATCCCTGGGCCAGACTACACTCAATAATAGGACCTACTGACGAGATGAGTCTTCAGTAAAGACTTAAAGGTTGAGACCGAGTCTGCTTCCCTCACATGGATCGGCAGACCATTCCATAGAAATTGAGCTCTATAGGTTAAAGCCTTGCCTCCAGCTTTGCTTAGATATTCTAGGACCAAATCAGAGAGAGATAGTGAAAACAATAGTGGTCCTAGAACCGAACCTTGAGGAACACCGAAACTTACCATTGATTTGTCAGAGGACAAACCATCCACAGAGATGAACTGATATCTTTCTGACAGATAAGATCTAAACCAGGCAAGAACTTGTCCACGTAGACCAATTAGGGTTTCCAATCACTCCAAAAGAATGTGGTGACCGATGGTGTCAAGCGGCACTAAGGAGAACGAGGACAGACGTAAAGCCTTGGTCTGATGCCATTAAAAGGTCATTTACCACCTTCCCGTGGGGTCTCATTACTATGATGGGGTCTAGAACCAGACTGGAGCATTTCATATACATTGTTTGTCTTCAGAAAGGCAGTGAGTTGCAGATCAACTGCTTTTTCTAAAATATTTGAGAGGAATGGGAGATTTGATTATAGGCTGATAGCCAAACTTTGACACAGATTTTTTAAAACTATTTCAGAAAAGGCTTTATTACTGGCACTTTTAATGATTTTGGTACACATCCAGAGGTTAGGGAGCCAAAAGAGGGTCAAGCACAGGAAATAGCTCTTTTCCCACCCCTTTAAGACATCCAGGTTGCTTGTCAACTCGGAAAACGTTTACATCACTGTATATTTGGCCATGCCTCAATTGATCCTTTAGTAGCACCATTCATTCTCACTGTCGATAGTAGCTGTATCCATTGGTGAATTAAGAGAGAGTGAGGTGATTGCCATCTAAGAGCCATCATCATTTTTTTGCAGCAGTGCTGGCTACCAACAGTTATCTCTCTGATTGAGAGATTCAAGGAGCTCGCATTGTTAAGTAACATAGTAGATAGATGCAAAGCATTAAACATTTACATTCATGCACTTCTAAATGAATTTTGTAGCTTTGTCCCGGGAGCATTTAACTGCAGGTCAATCCAGCATCATATGAAAGAATGTGCCTACCTGATTTATGGCACACGGTGAACATTTGGGAGCCAATTTCATCATAAAATGTTTCCTAAGTGTTAAATACAGTCTGTGAACAAACTTAAAATGTATAAATTAATTTCTGTTCCAATTAAAGGGTTGTTCATATTCAATTAGATCTGTGGACCATACTTTTTTTAATGGCTAGCTCAGAATATGAGCTTTCATTTTTGTTATTTTATATATTATAGAAATCAGTCCTTTCGGAAGCCCAGATCATTTATTTATGAGTCACGTTATTGTGTGGTTTGGCAGTTGGGTTTCCCAAGGGATTCCATAGGCCAGCATAGCTGACATAAGTTGTTGTTAATATAATTTAGACAAAATGAGTTGCCTGGTAATGTGTGTGTCTTTCAAATCTTGAAATGTTCTCTAAACATTACTGTCCATGATATCAGAAAGGATACGGATTCTACATTTTGACCATTGGGGGGGATGCAAAAGGCCGCCCTCCAGATCGCAAGGCATTATTGATTCCCAGTTACATTGTTTTTCAAAATTGTACCAAATAGTAATTGTGTGAGCAATAATAGGACCAAAGAGTAGTTTTCATTGTTTAAGGGAGATATCAGTAAAGGCCACTTCTTCCAGAGTAATATGCCATGTTTCTCTATACTCAGCCAGGGAGCGGAAGAATCATGTTTCAATCAATTTAGGATAGGTGGAATGCACTGTTGTATTCGGCACACATGACAAATAAACGTTGATTTGATTGTTAGTCCACCTATGTCTTTCCCTCTTTGTAAGTTTGGTTACTTTATCCGGGATTGCTTACTTGACATATACATTTTAAAACGTATACATGAATTTGATCCCTACAGCCAGAAGGGGGACCCCAGGGAAGCATTGAACTACAGAAAGTCAGCCGTGGCAATATATTTATTGTGACTATAGATATTCTTCCGGTTACAGCAATTGGTATGTTAGTCCATCTACTGAGGACGGATTGAATTGATTTGAGCGTTCTGTTAATGTCTGCAAATGGTTATATTTAAGGAACGAAATACAGTGCATTCGGAAAGTATTCAGACCCCTTGACTTTTCCCACATTTTGTTACGTTACAGCCTTATTCTAAAATTAATTTAAAAAATGTTTTTCTCTCATTGCATATATATAGTTGATGTCGGATGTTACCATACACCTGAGCCAAATACATTTGAACTCAGTTTTTCACACTTCCTGACATTTAATCCTAGTAAAAATTCCCTTTTTTAGGCCAGTTGGGATCACCAACTTATTGTAAGAATGTGAAATGTCAGAATAATAGTAGAGAGAATGATTTATTTCAGCTTTTATTTCTTTCATCACATTCCCAGTGGGTCAGAAGTTTACATACACTCAATTAGTATTTGGTAGTATTGCCTTTAAATTGTTGAACTTGGGTCAAACGTTTCGGGTAGCCTTCCACAAGCTTCCCACAATAAGTTGTGTGAATTTTGGCTAATTTCTCCTGACAAAGGTGGTGTAACTGACTCAGGTTTATAAGCCTCCTTGCTCTCACATGCTTTTTCATTTCTGCCCACAATTTTTCTTTAGGATTGAGGTCAGGGCTTTGTGATGGCCACTCCAATACCTTGACTTTGTTGTCCTTATGCCATTTGCCACAACTTTGGAAGTAACGCTTGGGGTCATTGTCAATTTGGAAGACCCATTTGCGACCAAGCTTTAACTTCCTGACTGATGTCTTGAGATGTTGCTTCAATATATCCACATAATGTTGGTGTTCTTCGGCTAGCAAGCACCACCCTTTTTCCTCCAAACATAACGATGGTCATTATGGCCAAACAGTTCTATTTTTGTTTCATCAGACCAGAGGACATTTCTCCAAAAAGTATGATCTTTGTCCCCATGTGCAGTTGCAAACCGTAGACTGGCTTTTTTATGACGGTTTTGGAGCAGTGGCTTCTTCCTTGCTGAGCGGCCTTTCAGATTATGTCGATATAGGACTCGTTTTACTGTGGATATAGATACTTTTGTACCGGGTTCCTCCAGCATCTTCACAAGGTTCTTTGCTGTTGTTCTGGGATTGATTTGCACGTTTCGCAACAAAGTACGTTCATCTCTAGGCGACAGAACACATCTCCTTCCTGAGCTGTATGACGGCTGTGTGGTCCCATGGTGTTTATACTTGCGTTCTATTGTTTGTACAGATGGATGTGGTACCTTCAGGCGTTTCGAAATTGCTCCCAAGGATGAACCAGACTTGTGGAGGTCTACAATTTTTTTCTGAGGTCTTGGCTGATTTCTTTGATTTTCCCATGACGTCAAGCAAAGAGGCACTTAGTTTGAAGGTAGGCATTGAAATACATCCACAGGTACACCTCCAATTGACTCAAATGATGTCAATTAGCCTATCAGAAGCTTCTAAAGCCATGACGTAATTTTCTGGAATTTTCCAAGCTGTAAACTTCTGACCCACTGGAGTTGTGGTACAGTGCATTATAAGTGAAATAATCTGTCTGTAAACAGAAAAATTACTTGTCTTGCACAAAGTAGATGTCCTCACCGACTTGCCAGAACTAAGTGTATGTAAACTTCTGACTTCAACTGTAGCCTCACTACTGTTATTTTTCTGTCTTTTATACTGTTGTTTTTTTATTTCTTTACTTATCTATTGTTCACCTAATACCTTTTTTTTTTTTACTTCGAAATTGCACAGTTGGTGAGAGCCTGTAAGTAAGCATTTCGCTGTAAGGTCTACACCTGTTGTATTCGGCACACGTGACAAATAAACTTTGATTTGATTTTCTTTCCATTATGGATGCATTTAAACAAAGTGATTCTGCCTTCTTGGTTTTCAGCTTTAACCCAAGATGGTGATTTTTAGTTTCTTATGCATCATTATGATTACACCTTTAGTTTTGTTCGGTGCTGATGAAAAAGCAGTCCGTTTGTACAAATGGTTCTCTATTCTATGTGTGTCCTTTTGGAGAATTGCTCTATCAACATGGTTTCTTGCTAGGTTATCAAGACAGCTGGAATGTTTAATGGGACATTTTAGGTCTTTCCAAGAGAAAATACCTAGCGGTGCCATTGTTTTGAAAATAATGTATTGTCATTGATGTAATTGTTATCTTCAGTGTTAATAAGCCCATGGATGTGAAACAAAAAGCAGGACCCACAGGGAAACTCCCCACGCATTGGTCGTTCCCCCACCCCATTGGTCCCCCATGTAACGGTGAGTGGCAGCCTTACATATAAAATCTCTTTTAAGCAGCATATTTTTGGGGGGGCCTTAAGGTATTGAGAAAGAAAGAAAGCAAAACATAAAATAAGTCAACATTTTACCCCTTCAGACATTTAAATGTAAGTTTGCAGACTTGATGAGTTAGGATGGGGGAAAGGGGAAATATTGCTAAATATAACAGAAATGCAAGTCTAAACAGGCTCTTGATCCATTATCCTCATTATTATTCGCAACATGGTCTAAATGACTTTAAACATAATGTACCGTCAATTTGTATTAAGCATGTACTGTATGTGCTCTGTACTATGTAAACAATTTTATATGAAAAGGGTATGTGCAAGAAATGTAGTCTGTAATCTAGATCTTCACAATAATTAATCAAGTCCTCCCTGGGAGCTACATTCAGCAGTGTAAAGAAAAGAAAGTAGTATTTGTTTTCTTTTAAATACTTTAAATAGTCTTGATTGAGCTTGGCTGGTGTAATGAAACCAGCAGAACACTCCATCAAGTGCAAACCGGTCCCATCTGGCACTTCAGGCAAGCTAAAGCAAACGCTCCACTTATTTGAACGATTTTGAATAGTATTTGAACCCAGGTCTTGACGGACACTGCACTAAAGACCGGTCCAGGCCCCTGTACTAAAGTAAATAGAGGGATTTAGATGAGAATGGCGGTGGGAGACTGAGCTCCATTAGCGCTGTGTTAACTGTTGATCCCCATCCTCCATCAAGGAACGCCAAGCTCCAAGGCTCTTTTTCAAATGGCAACCTATTCCCGATATAGTGCGCTACTTTTGGCCGGAGCCTGTTTGCCAACAGGATGGAACCTGATAAAAAGTAGTGCACTATATAGGGATAAGGGTACAATTTGGGATGCTAAGCCCCAAGGCTTTTGAAGACAGTTTTCACTTTAGTCTCCTGCTGTGTTCCATCCGGATCTGTCTGTTGTGATTATAGTGAGGGTGAATCAATGGCACTGACCTTCTTGTCAAATGTCACTCTGACTGACTGTGGCTAAACTACCCAGTCTGCAATGGCACCCTATTCTCTATGTAGTGCAGTACCTTTGACCGGGGCCTATAGGGCTCTGGTCAAAAGTAGGACACAAAAATAAGGAGGAGGGTGACACTTTTGGATGAAGGCCTATCCTCTTACAGGCAGGCGCCATCCCCAATAATGACCTACACTTGATAGTGTTGCTTGGGCCCCTGGGTTTGGAACATCAACAACAGTCATCTTTGTCATGACGAAAACAAACAGGTCTCTTGGTCTATGTTGACAAAAGACATGGTCAGTTGTCCTTTAACAACACTAGTCTCATGATATCATTGGTCTCGTTCTGGTTTAATCCAGATTAGCCAGCCTTTCATTGCTTGTTACCAACCTTTCAAAACGCTCCAGCCCAGAGCCTTCCACTCTCAAACAGACCATCATCCCCTAATTCATAGTAATTGTGTTTTTATCCGCACTTCTAAGTCATTTTACAATTTGTTGAAAAGAGAAATGCTTATTGACTGCTTATTAAGTATTTTCTCTCGACAGACAGGTTGCCTCCCACAATGTACCAATGCTCCAGCTTACGCATCTATAGTAGGGTTGGGCGGTATCTAGATGTTCATATCGTCATTCCGTCCTTCTCTCATCCTGGGATTTACGGTATTACCGGTTTAGTACACAAGGCGGGGGCAAAAAAAAAAACTGCAAAAAAGCCCATTGGATTTAGCGAATTTCCATGGAGGCTGGTAGCTAAATATGCTAACGAGCGCAAATGAAAATAAACAAATTGCAAAGAAAGGCAGTCCAGCTCATAAAGTTATACATATATATGTTGAAGCTACCAAATGTACTTTTGGTGAGTTTGGACATTTTACAAGCTAATGTGAACGAGAGACATTGTGCAAATGAACAAAGTTTTGACACATGCAGTATGGGCTTTCCAGCAGCAGGTCTACACACTGTGTATGTGTAGAGTCTGGAGTCGCTAGGGCAACGGGCCTACCTGCTCGGAGAAGAGGGGGGAGGAGCAGATGAGCTGAAAACGGAGAGGGAAACAAAATGCAAGGAAATCAAGAAAGCAGTGGCAGCTGTACTAATAACTCATCCAAAGGGCTTCGACTTCTCAAACACAGCAGAAAACTAACACAATATGATGCCCCATCACCTTATTAATTCAGCCACATGCACTACATGACCAACCGTATGTGGACACCTGCTTGTCAAACATCTCATTCCAAAATCATGATCATTAATATTTAGTTGGTCCCCCTTTGCTGCTATAACAGCTTCCACTCTTCTGGGAAGGCTTTCCACTAGATGTTGGAACATTTCTACTGGGACTTGCTTCTATTCAGCCACGAGCATTAGTGAGGTCAGGCACGGATGTTGGGCAATTAGGCTTGGCTCACAGTCAGCGTTCCAATTCATCCCAAAGGTGTTCGATGGGGTTGAGGCCAGGGCTCTGTGCAGGCCAGTCAAGTTCTTCCACACCGATCTCGACAAACCATTTGTGTATGGAACTCGCTTTGTGCACCGGGGCATTGTCATGCTGAAACAGGAAAGGGCCTTCCCCAAACTGTTGCCACAAAGTTGGAATCTCAGAATCGTCTAAAATTAGTCCGTTGCACAACAGGATTGTGAAGCGTAATTCATCACTCCAGAGAACATGTTTCCACTGCTCCAGAGACCAATAGCGGCGAGCTTTACAACACTCCAGCCAACGCTTGTTATTGCTCATGGTGATCTTAGGCTTGTGTGCAGCTGCTCGGTCATGGAAACCCATTTCATGAAGCTCCCGACGAACAGTTATTTTGCTGATGTTGCTTCCAGAGGCAGTTTGAAACTTGGTAGTGAGTGTTACAACCGAGGACAGGTGATATTTAGCACTTTTAGCACTCAACGGCCCAGTTCTCTGAGCTTGTGTGGCCTACCATTGCTGCTCTTAGATCTTTTCACTTACAGTTGTCCGGGGCAGCTCTAGCAGGGCAGAAATTTGACAAACTGACTTGTTGGAAAGGTGGCATCCTATGACAGTGTCACGTTGAAAGTAATTGGACTGTTCAGTAAGGCCATTCTACTGCCAATTATTGTCTATGGAGATTGCATGGCTGTGTGCTCGATTTTATGCAATGGGTGTGGCTGAAATAACTGAATCAACTAATTTGAAGGCGTGTCCACATACTTTTGTATATTTACATTTACATTTAAGTCATTTAGCAGACGCTCTTATCCAGAAAGTGTGTGTTGCCACCCTAGGGTCAGCACTACTCATAAAGCAAATTTAGAACTTTTATTTTTCAAAAACCTAAAATACCGTTAGTGTCCTATATATATATATATATATATATATATATATATATATATATATATATATATATATATATATATATATATATATATTCCTTCGAGCATTGTGGTAAGGCTGGTCCGGGACATTGTACAGTTCAAGGTCTAGCTCGCCTATGACAGTAAAGATTAGTGAATAGAACAGAGAATCTATTCACTAATCAGGTCTGTCTGGATAATTATTGAAAGCTTGTTTTCTGCAATCTGTACAGAACTGTAATTGCAGCTGAACCCTGAGTTCAGTGTGTCCACTCGTGTGCATGCACGTAATTGCTTTCATGCATGTGTTTATGCTGAGCAACTAGTGCTTTTTATGACTGTTCGATTATTACAAATAATCACGGTTTTCGGTTTCAACTATTAAAAAATGAACAATGAAAAGCACTATGCGTTATGTGAGTTGAATGCTGTAACAACACAGGCCAAAACATTTTCGTTTGCCGTTAAGGCGGCAGTAGTGTCATACGCACGGTAGTTTTCATTTTCATCACTGGCATTTCCAGCCCTAATGCCAGGTTCAGCAATGTACCTGTCTAACATCAGCACACTTGCGCTCAGATGGGATGGGTTGGAAATATTTTAGGCGTGACCTTAACGTGATCCAAAGTGCTAATTTCAGGTAGCGCTGGTCGGGATATTTTAAGACCAACCAAAACCTGGTTTTAGTGGTAGCGCAGTTGGTTATGGCATGAATTGTGACAGTTGAAACTTTGCCTATCCAGCCGTGGCGCACACTGCCCATATGCGCATGAAACAAGAGTAGCCTAATGTGCTTTTGGTGCCTGTATATTTCGTATTAAGAAACATACAAAACTACTGTTTATAGCCCCCCTGCCCAATGCAATTGCGAAGTAGTCAAGACTGTTGACAAAGGGGGATTGGCTCCTGAGACCGATGGGAAATAAATCTTAACCACCAAGTTTGAGAGGAGTAAAACAGTGAGCTGACATTCCCTTTGTATCTATGCATTGTAGGCGGTCCCACCTTATTTTAGCCATGCAGGTCCCGTTTTGGACGTGCGTAAAACCAGGATGTAGGCTACGTGTCCATGCCCATCATGAAATTAGAGATGATAACCTCGTTGAATACCGGTAAACCTCGTATTTATAAATTATCTATAACCTGTAACAATTACAGTAACGAAGGCTAGTTCAGGCTAGTTTAGCACTCAACGGCCCAGTTCTGTGAGCTTGTGTGGCCTACCATTGCTGCTCTTAGATCTTTTCACTTACAGTTGTCCAGGGCAGCTCTTGTCTTTTTTTATCCAAGTGATTTTATGATATCATTACATTTTATACATGTATTTATTGTTGTTTACAAAAAAAACTGATTTGGTTGTAATACAATTTAAGGGAAACAAGCAATCTTATTAGAATGATTCGCCTTCCTGGTTTTATGATTAAAGCGTCCGTGGCGCACATGCAATGTAACTTCTGTAGATGTGTGAATGCGATCTGATCTGTAAAATGGTTCAGATTATCTTCGTAAAACATAGGTCTATTTGGGAGCAGTATAACGATGAGTGGACATTCTTCCTTTCTCTTCACATTGGTGCCTGTAAGTGTGACAGCCTATTTTAAAATAAGTTTAGAATTTGATTATAATTATTTGTTCTCTTTTTAGGCCTTTTCAATAATGAATTTAATCTTGCTTATTGACCATGTTTGGCATGTCCATGCTCAGTCATAATGCAATGTGCTGTAGGCCTAGCCTCTATATCAGTGTGAAAGCTATTGAAGCCATGTAATTACTTAGAACAATGTGGATTGCAAATGGGTTCAAGTCAATGTATTTATCAAAGATATGTCTACATTAGATTTAGTTTCTATAAGCCATTTAACAAACTATAACAGACTAACATTGAAGTTGATTCCAAGGCAATACACATAAAAGACCGTCATACCCATAACTCGTTTTTTGATCAAAACCCATCCCTTTCGCGCCAATGGCAGCAAGTGCGCCAATAATTATAATAGTGAAAATAACAAAAATATTTCTGAAATACTCCTGAACCTATAGGGTTGCCGCCTGTTGTTTAGATTTACCATTGCGTTAGGTTTCTTAAAATCGAGCCCCATGTGTTAAAGAAACACAAAAGTAGGCGTGCAATGGATTATGGTCATTGTAGTTTTCTGGGTAAACTACGTAGAATATTGGCCTATTGGAAACTTCAACTCCCTACTACATCGCACAGTTCGGGCTTGATCTGATTTGACATCAGATAAACTGTGCAATGTGCACATTGAGCTCACAGGAAAAAGATGGATTCCAATAATTGAACCGACATCGGTCAATTACTGTAATTTCGGTTAATCGCTCAGCACTACACAGTAGGGCAAGGGTTAAGGTTAGGAATTAACTTCTACATAAAGAGTCCTCACACAGCATGATGCCACAGCTGTGAGGGGGAAATTACATATCAGAGATGTCTCTCTTTAGGTTCTGCAAGAGTTGCAACTTGCACAGATTGGAGTTTTTCCTTTATGGGCAATTCCACAGTAATGGAATTGTGGGGAGACTCAGATTTTTCACTTAAAATCTATGCCAAAAAGACTACATTGATTTCAAAGTTTAACAAACCATACAACTCTATGTACAAGGACTACTAAGATTCAAAGATGGCTGCTGAAATAATGGGGTGTTAGCTATGAAATGACAACTTGAGTTTGAAAAAATCTCTTTTGGTTATTAAAACTGCAGTAAATCCAAGTGGATATACACCCAGTAACAGAATTGCGATAAGATAATTGAATCATAGGTCCCAGATCTGTACTACACAGAAATGCATAATTATGGATATGAATGTCAATCTAATCAAATCGTATTTGTCACATGCCCCGAATACAAAAGTGAAATGCTTACTTTTACAAGCCCTCAACCAACAATTCCGTTTGAAGAAAAAATAAGTGTTATGTAAAAAATAACAGTAACAAATAATTAAAGAGCAGCAGTAAAAAATAACAATAGCAATGCTATATACAGAGGGTTGCGGTACAGAGTCAATGTGCGGGGGCACCGGTTAGTCGAGGTAATTGAGGTAATATGTACATGTAGGTAGAGTTGAAGTGACTATACATGGATAACAAACACAGAGTAGCAACAGCGTAAAAGGGGGGGGTTCAATGCAAATAGTCTGTGTAGCCATTTGATTAGCTGTTCAGGAGTCTTATGGCTTGGGGTAGAAGCTGTTCAGGAGTCTTATGGCTTGGGGGTAGAAGCTGTTCAGGAGTCTTATGGCTTGGGGGTAGAAGCTGTTCAGGAGTCTTATGGCTTGGGGGTAGAAGCTGTTCAGGAGTCTTATGGCTTGGGGGTAGAAGCTGTTCAGGAGTCTTATGGCTTGGGGGTAGAAGCAGTTAAGAAGTATTTTGGACTTGTTTATGCATCTTAAATATGTGTACAAAGTAGAAATATGCAATACCCTGCATATTTGGTTATTATTCTACACCAGTGGTAGAAAAAGTACCCAATTGTCAAACTTGAGTAAAAGTAAAGATACCTTATTAGAAAATGACTCAAGTGAAAGTCACCCAGTAAAATACCACTTGAGTAAAAGTCTAAATGTATTTGGTTTTAAATATACTTATGTATCAAAAATAAATGTAATTGCTAAAATATACTCAAGTATCAAAAGTAAAAGTATAAATAATTTCAAATTCCTTATATTATTAAGCATCATTTTCTTTTTTATTTACGTATAGACAGGGGCACACTCCAACACTTAGACATCATTTTCAAACAAAGCATGTCTTTAGTGAGTCTCCCAGAAGGGATGACCTGGGATGTTTTCTTGATAAATGTTTGAATAGGAAAAATGTTCTGTAACAAGCACCTTTGGGTGTCAGGAAAAATGTAAGGAGTAAAAAGTACATCATTTTCTTTAGGAATGTAGTGAATAAAAATAAAAGTTGTAAAAAATATGAATAGTAAAGTACAGATAAAACTACCCCAAAAAACTACTTAAGTAGTACTTTCAAGTATTTTTTACTTAAATACTTTACACCACTGTTCTACACAATGGCTATTATTTTATTGAGCTCTGCCACTAAACAAGACCAAATTTGGACATCAAAGTACAGCACAGTAGAGTTCAGCGTAGTAGAGTATAATTCAGTACAGTAGAGTTCAGCACAGTACATTAGTGTACTCAACTCTGGTGTGCTCTACTGTGTACTGTACTGAACTCTAATCCTTTATTCTACTCTACTGTACAGAGAGAGTGTAGGGGAGCCCGCTAGGCAAAAACTGGTTTTAATCAACATTGTTTCCACGTCATTTAAACCACAAAAAAAAAATCAGTGTGATGACGTTGAATCAATGTGGAAAACTGATTGGATTTGCAAAAAGTCGTCATCGTAAAGGCATTTCCTATTTTTGGCACAACTTTTTACCTAAATCCAATTTTTATTTTATTTAACCAGGCAAGTCTGTTAAGAACAAATTTAACCAGGCAAGTCAGTTAAGAACAAATTCTTATTAATGACGTGGTCATAATGATTTCTGTTGTTGTTGAATTCACGTTCGTTGAAAACTCAACCAAATGCAAAACAAAACTAGATGTTGAACTGATGTCTGTGCCCAGTGGGGAGGGATTATCCAGACTTGTTGCGCTCTTGCTTTGACTACCAGATGACAGAAAGAGAAAGAAAAACAGTTATCAGCTGAACATAAGAATGCCAGTGGAGGACAGAAGCAGGTGACCCAACTGTGGTGTGTGACTTCTATGATTCAGAAATTCCTTTACCGATAAAAGTAATTGGTGGGGGGGGGGGGGGGGGGGATTCTGTTACTGATTAAATCACTTCATAATTACACTGAACAAAAATAGAAATAAAACATGTAAAGTCCCATGTTTCATGAGCCAAAATGAAAGATCCCAGAAATGTTCCATACTCACCAAAATATAATTTCTCTCAAAGTTTGTGCACACATTTGTTTACATCCCTGTTAGTGAGCATTTTGTCCTTTGTCAAGACAATCCATCCACCTGACAGGTGTGGCATATCATGAAGCTGATTAAACAGCATGATCATTACACAGGTGCACCTTGTGTTGGGGACAATAAGGCCACAACACAATGCCGCGGATGTCTCAAGTTTTGAGGGCGTGTGCAACTGGCATGCTGACTGCAGGAATGTACACCAGAGCTGTTGCTAAAGAATTTAATGTTAATTTCTCCACCATAAGCCACCTCCAATGTCGTTTTAGAGAATTTGGCAGTTCATCCAACAGATCTCACAACCGCAGATCACGTGTACACGCCAGCCCAGGACCTCCACATCCGGCTTCTTCACCTGCGGGATCGTTTGAGGGGGAGGGGTTCTGAGGAGTAATTCTGTCTGTAATAAAGCCTTTTTGTGGGGAAAAACTCATTCTGATTGGCTGGGCCTGGCTCCCCAGTGGGTCGGTCAGGCTACCAGGTGGGTGGGCCTATGCCCTCAGAGGCCCACCCATGTCTGCGCCCCTATCCAGTCATGTGCAATCCATAGATTAGAGCCTAATGAATGTATTTAAATGGACTTATTTCCTTATATGAACTGAAACTCAGCAAAATATTTGAAATTGTTGCATGTTGCGTATTATATTTTTGTTCAGTATAATAAACAAAAAACACTTAACTAATATGTTTCTATTAGTTGGTAGGGGTCTTACTTTGCATTGTGTTTTGAGGGATTATCGTCATGGTTTTGTACATCCCGCCCCAAGCTGACACCAAAAATGCTCTCCAAGATCTTCATTGGACCCTGAACAAACTGGAGACCACATACCCGGCGGCAGCGTTCGTTGTCGTCGGCGGGGACTTTAACAAAAGTAATAGGGAGGACTGTGCTCCTGAATTATCAACGCATTGATTCATCTCATGGAAATTTGACGCTTGACCACTGCTACAGTACATACCTTTTCGACACAGGGGTGAGGCCCTCTCCCATCATCCTTTCCGCACATCTGACCGCGACTCAATTTTGCTTCTCCCTGCCTACAAACAAAGACTCAATAGGGAAGTTCCGGTGGTCAGGTGTGTACAACGCTGCTCCGACCAATCAGAATGAATGCTCCAAGAGTGTTTTGATTCACATGAACTGGTATATGTTCCGGGTCGCCTCTGGGGTAACATCAATAAATACGCCGACTCAGTCACTCGATTAATAAAACAAATACATTGATGATGTGATACTGATAGTGTCTTTCAAAACATACCCGAATCAAGAACCGGACAAAGTGGAGGACAAGGTTGGACACGAGGCAGGGGCTCCTAACAATCACGGATTACAAAAAGCAAGCCAGGCACGTCGCGGACACCAACTCCGCCCTACCGGACGAGCGAAACACCTTTTCTTACTCTTAGAGCACTGTGACGACTCTGAGCGGCCGAGGAGAGCCCCTGAGAACAAGGGCTACAACGAGGGCTGCGTACTTATGGTCTCCACGGAGGACGTGTTAACCCACGCAAGGCTCCCAGCCGAGACTGCATCCCTACCTGCGCGCCCTCAGAGCATGTGCAGAGCAGCTGGCTGTTGTGTTTTGGGACATTTTCAACCTCTCTCTAGCTCATGCCGCTATCCCCACCTACTTCCATATATCATCCCCGTGCCCAATAAAGGAAAAGTAACTGAACTGAACTACCGACCCGTAGCACTTACTTCTGTCTTCATGACGTACTTGACCCTCTCCAATTCGCCTACCACCCTGACATATCCACTGACAACGCAATCGCTATTACACTGCCCTTACCCACCTGGACAAAAGGAATGCATACTGTATGTGAGGATGCTGTTCATTGACTACTGCTCCAGCCTTTATTACAATAGTGCCCTATAAGCTCACAACAAAGCTCATGGCCCTGGGACTGAACTCTTCCCTATGTAACTGGGTCCCGGACTTCCTTAGGGGCCGCCCCCAGACACTGATTCTCAACACGGGGGCCACACAAGGGTGCATCCTCAGTCCCCTCTTGTTCTCCCTGTATACCCACAACTGCGTGGCCCCACACAGTTGCAACTCCATCAAGTTTGCTGACAACACAACAGTAGTAGGCCTAATTACCAACAACGATGAGACGGCCTACAGGGAGGAGGTAGGCACTCTGACGGCGAGGTTTCAGGTTAACAACCTCTCCCACAACATCAGAAAAACAAAGGAGCTGATTGTGGACTTCAGGAGGAACCAGGCTGTCGTGGAGACTGTAAAAAACTTCAAATTCCTCGATGTATACATCTGTGAGGAGCTGAAATGGTCAAACCACACAGACACCGTGGTGAAGAAGGCATGACAGTGACTCTTCATCCTCAGGAAGCTGAAGAAATGTGAGTTATCCCCGAGGGCCCTCAGTGTTCTTCAGCACCATCGAGAGCATACTGTCGGGCTGCATCACAGCCTGGTACTGCAACTCCACTACCACGAACCCACAAGGCACTACAGATGGTGATACGCTCAGCCAAACGCACCATTGGGGGCACACTGTCTGCCCTACCGGATACCTACAACACAAGGTGTCACAGGAAGGCCAAGAATATCAGGAACCCCAGCCACCCGAGCCATGGTCTGTTCTCCCTTTTTCCATCACTCAGATGTGGGCAGTATGGGAGCATCATGGCAAAAACTAGAAGACTGGCCAACTCCCCGACCATCAGGCTGCTGAATAGCCACCACTAGTCTGCTATCCCCCCTACCCCACCCCAATGGACATTTTATTGTTTATAATTTCCACAGTTGTTAATATGTACCGTATATATTATTTTTATTATGTATTTTTATTGGTTTATTTCACTTTGTCCTGCATCGTTGAAGCTCAAGAATTTCACTGTACCCTGCAACTACATTTGCACATATGACTATTAAACTCTCTAATCGAATCTACCTTTGAAAACTTTTTCTGGTATATGTTTTCTAAGACTCCTTTTCTATCCGTTTAACACAAAATCAAAGCCATTGCTTATTCCACATTTTTAGGATGGAAAATGGTTGGAAAACATATGCCTTTAATAACAAAAAGATACACTGTATATAGACTTAGCTTTCATTTGACACCCAATTTGACATGCTCAACATGTTTCTGCTCATGGGTCCATTTACATGGAAATGACCTTATTCCATCTTGTTCTGAAGGCAGCTCTTCCTCGAGGGGGGAAATGAATGCGATTAGTTAAGTTTAGGCAGAACATTGGTTTGCTTAACTTTGAGGCAACTGAGTTGCAGAGTGAGGTAATGTGAGGGTGAGTGATGTTGGACACGAGCACAAAAACCCCCACTGAAAAGAGCAATATGAAAACAGCTCTGTAATCCCTCTGATTTGAAAGTTGTGTATACTCTATTAAAAAGGAGGGAGGGGGGGTCCTGGTGGAGAAGGACGTTTACTATGTTTGTTTTACTTATTAATAAATCCCTGAATAGCTGGGGAAGACTTGCGCTCATGTTTTGCGTTCATTTTGGTTCTGACAGATGTATGGCTCCAGTTTAAATCTGCTGAGTCTAGTGGAATGTACACGTGCACGCACGCACACACCAGATTACTCCATGGGCTCGCAGGTCGCTTAAAACCAATTTTGGTTTTAAGCCATTACACAAACAGAGACCAGCATCCAGATGGAAGCTGTCCAAGTTGGCACAGACGGATGGGCCTCTCTCCCTTTCTCTCTGTCCTCCTTCCCTCTTTCGGTCCTTGTCTCTCTTTATATCCTCCCGCTGTCTCTCGTTCCCTCTCTCTCTGCCCATATACTCCCCATCTCTACACTGTAACTTTTCCATCTTTATAATGAGCCGTTTCTCATTCTAAAATGGAGAGGACTGTTTGAGGATGTTTTCTATAGGACTGACTGGTTCAGGATATCTGTTGCCACCATGGCGTATCGGTGAGTATGCAATGAGGAGATGAGGAATTCAGGTTTAGGGGTATTTATTATACACAGAAACACGAACAGAGATGCACATCCGGAGGAAGACCTTTGAGAAAGGATTGGCTGTGTCAATTAGGATGTGGTGGTGTGGAAGGGAGATACAAAAGGGAAACATTAGAAGCGCACCATATAAATGTACTTGATTGATTAATTAAGGTCACTACCCTCATCTGGTTGTCTAGGTCTTAATTGAAAGGGAAAAAAAAAAACCTGCATATACTCGGGCCCCGTGGAAAGAGTTTGACCCCCCGGGCTTTCGGGCCTAACTGTATGCACGCCAAATAGCCTACACGCCAATCGCCAAATGCTTTTGAGAACAGGCAGAAAAAGTTAACGTTGATCCACGGAAGCAAAAAGGACAATGTCGGAATTCAATTAGATACGAGAAAAGCTGCAAAATGGAGATTTAAATCAAGAGAAAGTAGGCCAGAAAAGTAATGTTTGGAAAAGATATTTGTTGAACTGGTAAAAGAGGATGGTCAACTGTAAGTGCTGTTATTGTGAAGCATGGGACCGCTGAAGCGCGTAAACCCATTCTTTCCTCGTTTGTAACACTCACTACTGAGTTCTAAACGGCCTCTGGAAGCAACTTAAGCACAATAATTGTTTGTCGGGAGCTTCATGAAATGGGTTTCCATGGCCGAGCAGCCGCGCACACAAGCCTAAGATCACTATGCACATTGCCACGCATCGGCTCAAGTGGTGTAAACCTTGCCGCCATTGGACTCTGGAGCAGTGGAAACATGTTCTCTGTAATGATGAATTGCCCTTCACCATCTGGCAGTCTGAAGGACGATTCTGGGTTTGGCGGATGCCAGGAGAACGCTAACTGCCTGAATGCATAGTGCCAACTGTAAAGTTCGGTGGAAGAAGAATCATGGTCTAGGGCTGTTTTTCATGGTTCTGGCTAGGCCAGAAGGGAAATCTTAAAGTACAGCATACAATGACATTCTAGACGATTCTGTGCTTCCAACTTTGTGTCAACAGTTTGGAAGGCCCTTCCCTGTTTCAGCATGACAATGCCCCAGTGCAAAAAGCGAGGTCCATACAGAAATGGTTTGTCGAGATCGGTGTGGCAGAACTTCACTGGCCTGCACAGGGCCCTGACCTCCACCATTTTGAACACATTTGGGATGAATTGAAACGCCAACTGCGAGCCAGGCCTAATTGCCCAACATCCGTGCCCGAGCTCTCTAATGCTCTTGTGGTTGGATGGAAGCAAATCCCCGCAGCAATGTTCCAACATCTAGTTGAAAGCCTTCCCAGGAGGCTGTTATAGCAGCAAAGGCGAGAACCAACCTCATATTAAAGCCCATGATTTTGGAATTAAATGTTTCAGGAGCAGGAGTCTACATACTTTTGGTCATGTAGTGTAACATAGGTAAAAATACACGAAGACACACAAATTGACAGTACAATATTTACACATAGTGGGGAAGGGGGATATGGGGAGCAAAGTGTTTAAATTGTGCAGTATTTTTAGCAATAATAAAGTCTATTAGCAGCTGGTGTGTGTGTGTGCGCGCGCGCGCATGTGCCTGGGAAAGTGTTTTTTGTTGGGTGTGTTCTCTCCATCACGCCGTCTCTCTTTCCTTACACTTGTGGAGGTCCTCACCTTATAAGCTAATGTTTAGATTATGTTCAAGTCTTCTGTCGGCCACAAAGCTGCTAACTCCATTTCAAAAGATGGTCTGTGTTTCTCAAGAGATTTTTGCACAATCAGACGAACCTGTATAAATAAACGTTCCATGACAAATGTTTAGTGGGGTGTTTTGAATAGACTAAATGGAATTAAGGAGGAGGCCTTTAAGTAAATGTTCAGTTGGGTGCGGGAATAAAGTTTTTCTCAAATGTTAAGACACTTTCAATGAAACTGAGGTCCACTTGATCACCATCATAACCTAATGAGTACAACACTATTATTTTTTGCAAAAAAAATAATTTTGTAAGTCATTTCTCATTGCTTTCACACACAATGCAAATCTTAAGCACATTTTTGCAAAACAGGAAACGCAACTCTACAGAAGACACAAAACTCAGTTGAGTAAATCATGACAAACAAAATTAAACCATTTGGTCACGGCTGATACAAATGACTCCTCTATGAATGTGAACCTCTTCTGCATGTGCGCAAAACTTCTTTGCACGATGGTTCAATCAGCAATCAGTCCTTATTCATGCATACTTGATGTCACCTCTCTCTGAGTTGCTGTTTGCAAGAATGGACCAAGGAAGAGGCCCAGGGCAAAAGGCCAAAGGAGAGGTAGAGTGGCCCATAGAGGAACTGGGATTCAAATGTGTGGTGGTAGAGTAGCTCAAAGGGGAATACAGTGCCTTCGGAAAGTATTCAGACCCCTTGACTTTTACCACATTTTGTTACGTTACAGCCTTATTCTAAAATGTATTAAATACAACAATTTCCTCAGTAATCTACACACAATACCCCATAATGAGAAAGTGAAACCGTTTTTTTATTTTATTAAAATGTTAGCAAATTTATCAAACTAAAAAGCAAACCTTATTTACATAAGTATTCAGACCCTTTGCTATGAGACTCGAAATTGAGCTCCGTTGCATCCTGTTTCCATTGATCATCCTTGAGATGTTTCTACAACTTGATTGGAGTCCACCTGTGGTAAATTAAATTGATTGGGCGTGATTTGGAAAGGCACACACCTGTGTATATAAGGTCTCACTGTTGACAGGGCATGTCAGAGCAAAAACCAAGCCATGAGGTCGAAGGAATTGTCCGTAGAGTTCCGAGACAGGATTGTGTCGAGGCACAGATCTGGGGAAGGGTACCAAAACATGTCTGCAGCTTTGAAGGTCCCCAAGAACACAGTGGCCAACATCATTCTTAAATGGAAGAAGTTTGGAAGCACCAAGATTCTTCCTAGACCTGGCTCCCCGGCTAAACTGAGCAATTATGGGTTATTGTGTGTAGATTGATGAGGGGGAAAAAAACATTTAATCAATTTTAGAATAAGTCTGTAACCTAAAAATGAGGAAAAAGTCAAGGGGTCTGAATACATTGTAGAATAAGTTGTAGAAGCATCTCAAGGATGATCAATGGAAACAGGATGCACCTGAGCTCAATTTCGAGTCTCATAGCAAAGGGTCTGAATACTTATGTAAATAAGCTATTTCTGTTTTTTTCTTTGTCATTATATGGGTATTGTGTGTAGTTGCTGAGGAATTATTTATTTATTTAAACCAATTTTAGAATGAGATGCAAGAAAATGTGGAAAAGGTCAAGGGCTCTGAATACTTTCCGAAGACACTGTACATAAATATTGTTCCTTTTATTGTATTTTTATTTTAGAGAATAATGGAGCTTGAAGCCAAACGCAACACCCCATACATTAATTTATGTGGATGAAGCCGACTTCAGCATTTCAAAAGTAAGGGGAAGAGGGAGGAACCTCATTGGTAAGAGGACCACCGTACATGTGCCAGGGCAAAGGGATGCAAACATCACCCTGTGTGCCTCCATCTTCAGCCATGGTGTTCTTTGCCACATACCTTCAGTTTGCCCATAAAATACACGTCGTCTCCTCACATTTCTTGATGCGTTGCACCATAGAGTGAGGCCCGACATGTCCGCTTCGTCGTCATATTGGACAATTTTGCATACAACCACTCCCGTCTTGTTACTGAATGGTTTGCAGCCCACCCACGAATGACGATGCAATTTCTCTCTCCATACTCTCATTTCCTCAATCCAACCGAGGAATTCTTCTCTGCGTGCAGGTGGAAAGTTTATGATTACGGTCCACATGACCAGATGTCCCTCTTAGGACGCAATGATTGCCGGTTGTCTGTGCATCACTGCAGAGGACTGCCAAAAGCATGAATGCGCCATACAGGGAGATTTTTTTTTCCCCTCGCTGCATTGCGAGAAGAAAACACCCAGTGTAATGTTGATGAAAACGTGGGCTGATCGACAAAGAATGGATTGAATGATCTGTGTTTGTGTTTTTTCAATTTGCTTTGTTTTTGGAGTGATTTGTTGGCTTGGTGTATGTAATTGTTATTCTCCGTGGATAACGTACAGCATCAGTGAATCTGTGAGGTACAAAATGGAAAAAGGTGAAATTAAGCCTTTTGTTTCTGGATATTCATGCTCTTGAGTGACATTCTCTATGCTTTGGTCATCGTTGGTAAAACATCGTTTTGGGAAACACTAATACAGCCCATGATGTGATGACACGTTTACTTGCCTTTTATGGTCATACTATAATTATAGTACCAACAAATGGCACAGACCTACTGTATAAAAGAAGGTTAACCATGTTAGGGTGATATGTAACGATTGATTGAAATAACTTTTCATTGGGTAACAAGTTGTATGTTTTGGATGTAGATGATTTTGTGTCATGTATTTAATGTTTTGAGTCTTAATGCATTTTGCAAATTAAATGTGTAATTTTGGTCAACGTTTTTCAGTTTGGGGGTGCGTGTTGATTTTAATTTTTTTTAAGTGGATTTTGTTTGGACAAACATGATCGAGTGATCGAGAAGGGGAAAAAAAATGTTTTATTTTCACATAAACCAGAGACAGTGGGGAGAACAAGTATTTGATACACTGCCGATTTTGCAGGTTTTCCTACTTACAAAGCATGTAGAGGTCTGTCATTTTTATCATAGGTACACTTCAACTGTGAGAGACGGAAAAATCCAGAAAATCACATTGTATGATTTTTAAGTAATTAATTTGCATTTTATTGCATGACAGAAGTATTTGATACATCAGAAAAGCAGAACTTAATATTTGGTACAGAAACCTTTGTTTGCAATTAGATCATATGTTTCCTGTAGTTCTTGACCAGGTTTGCACACACTGCAGCAGAGATTTTGGCCCACTCCTCCCCTCCTCTCCGTTCACGTACTCTGGTTCTTATCAACCATTCTGTGTCATCATAATGCTGCAAGGAAGAAGTAGAGCGCTCTCCCTTCCTGGACACCTCAGAATATGACAATTTGTTGTTACTTTTACCCCTTTTTCTCCCCAATTGGTAGTTAGTCTTGTCTCATCGCTGCAACTCCCGTACGGACTCAGGCGAGGTGAAGGTCAAGAGCCGTGCGTCCTCCCCAAACACAACCCAACCAAGCCACACAATGCCCACTTAACACGGAAGCCCTCCGTACCAATGTGTCGGAGGAGCACCGTGCACCCGGCGACCGTGTCAGCGCGAACCCAGATACTCTAGTGGACTCGAACCCAGATACTCTAGTGGCACAGATAGCACACAGTTTTGCTGCCACTGGCTTGAGATGGTAGATAGATATTTTGTACACACACACACACACTTTTTTTCAGAGTACTGGGTCAGGTTGTTAGCCTGCCTCTGTCTGTATTGTTGTAACAACACAGAACCTGGCCTGTCTCTTTGTATACACTGTAAACCTCCTCTCAGGTCTAGTGATATTGTGGAGAGGAGAGCACTCCAACCTGCCATCTTCACACAAACAAGGTCTTCACTCGAGTAAACCACTTCAAAATAAGTGCATTAAATAAGGAATAGGGTGCCATTTGGGACACCAAGTCCAGCATGCCAGGTACTTTGGACCCACTCCAATTTGCTCCAACAGATCCATGGAAGATGCCATTTTTCATTGCTGTTCTCACGCCCCTAACACATCTGGACAAGAGGAACACCTATGTGAGAATGCTGTTCATTGACTACAGTTCAGCATTCAACACTGTTGTTCCCTCCAAGCTCGTCACCAAGCTCAGACCTCTGGGTCTGGACACAAACCCCTGCAAGTGGATCCTGGACTTTCTGACGGGCAGACCAGTCTGTGAAGATTGGCAACAACACCTCCTCGACACTTAACACAGGGGCCCCCCACGGATGCGACCTCAGCTCTCTGCTATACTTACGCAATAAGGTGTGGTATATTGGACATATATCACAAATCCCAGAGGAGTCTTATTGCTATTATAAACTGCTTACCAACGTTAATGAGAACAGTAAAACTGAAAGTTGTGTTATACCCGAGGTATGCGGTCTGATATACCATGGCTTTCAACCAATCAAAATTCAGGGCTCAAACTGCCCAGTTTATAAGCCCTGTTCAACCACGACTGTGTGGCTTTGCACGACACAAACTCCATCATAAAGTAGGCCTGATAACCAGCAACGATGAGTCAGCCTATAGGAGGTAAGTGAACTGGCATTGCGGTGCCACCACAACAACCTCTCCCTCAACGTCAGCATAACAAAGGAGTTGATTGTCGACCTTTCGGATGCAGAGGAGGGAACAGGACTGCAGTAGAGTTATAAGTTCCACATCACCGAGGGCTTGACTTGGACCAACAACACCACCACTCTTGTCAAGACGACACAACAGTGTCTCTACTTCCTAAGTCAGCTGAGCATGAGGCCTGGTACCAACAGTCTCAGAGACAGTTTCTATCTACAAGTCATCAGACTGCTGAACACTTGAACTGGACTGACCACCTGTTCTGATTCTCCACTCTTTAGCACACACACACACACATACACACACACATTCATGCTACACACACATCTTCTGCTATCAGACTCAGTATTAGTGCTGAATACTGCACATTTTCACTTTTCCCCAATCTCCCCTTCCCCAAAACACATGTACAGTTGATACAATATATTGTACAGTTGATACAAATACATTTAAACTCTGTTTTTCAGAATTCCTGACATTTAATCCTAGTAAAAATGTCCTGTCTTAGGTCAGTTAGGATCACCACTTTATTTTAAGAAGGTGAAATGTCAGAGAGAATTATTTATTTCAACTTTTATTTCTTTCATCACATTCCCAGTGAGTCAGAAGTTTACATACACTCAATTAGTATTTGGTAGCATTGCCTTTACATTTTTTTACCTGGGTCAAACGTTTTTGGTAGCCCTCCACAAGCTTCCCACAATAAGTTGGGTGGATTTTGGCCCATTCTTCCTGACAGAGCTGGTGTAACGGTGTCAGGTTTGTAGGCCTTCTTGCTCGCACACGCTTTTTCAGTTCTGCCCACAAATTTTCTATAAGATTGAGGTCAGGGCTTTCTGATGGCCACTCCAATACCTTGACTTTGTTGTCCTTAAGCCATTTTTCCACAACTTTGGAAGTATGCTTGGTTTGACAAGTATGCATTGTCCATTTGGAAGACCCTTTTGCGATCAAGCTTTAACTTCCTGACTGATGTCTTGAGATGTTGCTTCAATATATCCACATGATTGTCTTCCCTCATGATGCCATCTATTTTGTGAAGTGCACCAGTCCCTCCTGCAGCAAAGCACCCCCACAACATGATGCTGCCACCCCCGTCCTTCGCGGTTGGGATGGTGTTCTTCGGCATGCAAGCCTCCCCCTTTTCCTCCAAACATGATGATGGTCATTATGGCCAAACAGTTCTATTTTTGTTTCATCAGACCAGAGACAATTCTCCAAAAAGTATGATCTTTGTACCCGTGTGCAGTTGCAAACCGTAGTCTGGCTTTTTTATGACGGTTTTGGAGCAGTGCCTTCTACCTTGCTGAGTGGCCTTTCAGGTTATGTCGATATAGGACTCGTTTTACTGTGGATGTAGATACTTTTGTACCTGTTTCCTCCAGCATCTTCACAAGGTCCTTTGCTGCTGTTCTGGGATTGATTTGCACTTTTCGCACCAAAGTACGTTAATCTCTAGGAGACAGAACGCGTCTCCTTCCTGAGCGGTATGACGGCTGCGTGGTCCCATGGTGAAGTCTTGGCTGATTTATTTTGATTTTCCCATGATGTCAAGCAAAGATGCACTGAGTTTTGAAGGTAGGCTTTTCTGGAATTTTCCAAGCTGTTTAAAGGCACAGTCAACTTAGTGTAGGTAAACTTCTGACCCACTGGAATTGTGATACAGTGAATTATAAGTGAAATAATCTGTCTGTGAACAATTGTTGGAAAAATGACTTGTGTCATGCACAAAGTAGATGTCCTCACCGACTTGCCAAAACTATAGTTTTTTAACAAGAAATTTGTGGAGTGGTTGAAAAACGAGTTTTAATGACTCCAACCAAAGTGTATGTAAACTTCCGACTTCAACTGTAAATATTGGACAATAAATTGTGCCTTCCTGTATTATACTTATGTTCAAGTGTTTATTCTATTCTACTGAGCCATTTACTTTATGTTCATATATACTGTCTACCATGTGTAAGCCATACATAAGACTAAAAACGTG
This sequence comes from Oncorhynchus nerka, assembly GCF_034236695.1. Lineage (NCBI taxonomy): Eukaryota > Metazoa > Chordata > Actinopteri > Salmoniformes > Salmonidae > Oncorhynchus > Oncorhynchus nerka. The sequence goes on along the minus strand of NC_088415.1, from coordinate 43,168,631 downwards.
TATTTTTTGGATCAACATCCAATACTTCTCTATTCTTTGTCTCGTCTCAGTGGCTACTACACGTCTGCTGGTCCCACTATAAACAAACTACAACGTATAGGCTTTATAAAAACATTTATTAAGTCTTCATAAAGATGACATGGGTGCTTCACAAGTCACGTTTGATGAAAGTCACACTACAGTAGCTACACGTCTGTTTCACCTCGCAATCGTAGACGAAGACGTACTAGACACTATCAGTAGAATCCAATGAAGCGAATGGCCCCTTTTTCAAAGCACGCACATGCAAGGAAGAATGCAGTGGGTGTACTAATGCACAGATACACAAGACGAATGCACAGACCCACAAACATGTTTGGCTACATACCAGCTTCGACTTACATATGCTGGTACTGATGTCGGAGATAATTAAATGTCAAATACGGCAGTAGAGGCGCACTATCCTCCGGCTATATTATACAATTGAAAAAAACTTGAAGTGTATTGTATTACGCAGAGTCTGCGCTGCGTTTTTGAGTGCTGCACACTTGCCATGTTTGGTAATGCCATTTGATTGATTTAGTGGAAATAGTTGAGCCTAAAGCCTGGCTGTTTTAGAATCTTGTCTGTTAAGACCAAGTGTTCCAGAATGTTCTGAGGAGAACAGAGCACACCACTTTGCCATCCGTGTGGGATTTGATTTAGTTGCAATAGTTCTATACAACTTCTATGGAACTAGTTGTTCTGATAGTCCAGTAGATACGCTCCCCCCCAAAAAATACCCTATTGTTCACTTTGAGGAGAGCAGAGTCCATAAAAGGAATGGCCTTAGAACTTCTATGGAACTGGTCTAGAATGTTGTTCCGAGAACAGCAGAACACACCAGTCAGTCTCTAAGTAATTTCCTTCATTAGTCTCCATCGGACAACAACATGGCCATCTGGCTGTTATACAGTCTGCTTCAGCCAGGGTCTGAGGCTGTCTGTCTTTTTCTCATTAGTGATGAAATAGTCTGTCCTCTGGTCAGGGGTCAAGCTATTTTCCCAGGCTAAGAGAGAGAGCTTGTAGTCATGTGTGTTCTGTGTAAACCATTGGATGTGGACAAAATCACTTACAGACACTGGCTTGTTGCCTGTAGAGGGTGTGTGTTGCCTGTAGAGGAATGTTCTCGAGGTCAACGACCTCGCTAAGCTAACTGTAGGCTATCTAAACTTCACTTAGCTAGCCTAATGCTGTTGTGTTGGTCTAGTCTAACTGTAGGCTAAACATCTAAACTTCATTTGAGCCAGCCCGTGCATATAAGCCTACAATGCGGTTGTGTTTTGCTGCAGCGCGCTCATATACAATTCACATTCGCCTAGTCTCTTCCCCACTGCCGCTGTGTCTGAAAACACAAGCGTCTGTGAATTTAAGCAAATCAGACTAGCATTTGCCTATCTGCACAGTGCGAGAAATAGTGAGCCTCCTCTCTCAATCAGTTCCTAGTGTCTTATCTGCACAGAGGCATAGTGGAGTAAGGAAGAAGCGTGGGCTTTCTCTGTCTCTGACCCCATGTCTTTGTATTGTCTGTGATTATGAGTTGTGTTTTGATGCGTTGTCAGATCCAATAAGGGAAAGCAGACAGACAGGCAACATAATGTTGTCCTATTGATGTCCACTTAATCACTGAACCAGTCACAATAAGGTTATGAACAGTATGAGAAAGGGAGGGAGAGCTATACCAGAGACTATATATAGGGAATAGGGCACCATTTGGTACACACACTTGGTCTATAATGTTGTATTGTAACCTACAGTCAATGTAGGTTTAACCCTCTACTCCAGGTTGTGTATAGTTACAGAAATGTACATTCCCAGTAACACCTGTAAATATATAGATTCCCCGGTAAATCTGTACATTTACCAGCATGAAGGGGAATGTATAGATTTTCCAGGAAATGTATAGATTTTCCCAAAAAATGGGTAGATATCCCGATTTCCCAATTATAGCCTAGAAGATATCTCAAGAATGTCCACTTTTGGAAAGACACAAGGTTTTTCTCATCTTCTCTGACCATATAGTGTATATCATACCTCATTTGTGTATCAAGACATTTCTGGATTAGATGTCTAGATTTCGTGCTGTAAGTCTTATGACATGGTGATGGTGAATGTCGTATTCAACCTCACCCAGGTCACACCAGGTTCACTCTGTCACCACAGAGTGTATACTTACATTTCTCTTTTCTTTCTTTCTCTCTCTCCTCTCTCTCTCTCTCTCTCTCTCTCTCTCTCTCTTCCCACCCCCCTTTCTCTTGTCTCTCCCTCTCTCTCGCACTCTCTCCATCACTCTTCTCTCTCTTTCAAATTCTAAAATGCTTTATTGGCATGACAAAAGTACTTGCATTGCCAGGAAAAACTACGTTGAACAATTCAACAGGACATAGATGACATGTAGAAACATTAATCCGAACCAGAATAGCTAATCAACCTGTAACAATAATCATACATTTATTCAACTTCAAAGGTAGCGCTTTTCAAAGAATCTCAAAGCACAAAAATAACAACATAACATCATGGGATGGACAGTCATTAGAAAGTTCATGGCTTGAGTGGTCATCTGAGGGAGGTGGTCAAGCGGTAAGAAAAAGTCCGGAGGCAGGCAGGCAGCAAGCGCGGACTCATCAAGGTGTCTCGCTGTCTCTGGCTTATCCGTTGTAGACCTCGGATTTAACTTTGAGCGAAGCCACTGCGGTCCGCGGACTCCGTAGTAGGTAGCTAGCTAGCTACTCCTTTGCTACGATCAAAATGGAGGGGCGCCCACATGGACGACTACGTCAGTTACGTGGTGCCAGAAAGCACACCGCATGTCATAATTCAATATCTCTCTCCCTCTCTCCTCTAGCTCAGTGGGAACGGATGATAACATTATGAAGTGTGTAACCTTACATGTCGCTCGCTCTCTCTCCCTCCCCTCCAGCTGAGTGCCAACGTGTTGATCTTCCTGTGCACCAACATGATAGGTATCTGTACCCACTACCCCGCTGAGGTATCGCAGAGACAGGCCTTTCAGGAGACCAGGGGGTACATCCAGGCCCGGCTCTACCTACAGAGAGAGAATCAGCAACAGGTAGGCCACACACACACACACACATACGGGCATTCATTTACACAAGCCATAACACTTGTTGACCTAACTATATTTTCAAATTATTGTGGGTCAACAATATAGAGTATTTCTGAATGCCTCTATACTCTACCAACATGTTCCCACGCAGTATTCCAACGAATGACTGGCACTCAAGGCAGTGACTCATTTAGGTTTCTAGTTGTTGAAACACATGAAAGGCAATGGGTTGAGTGCTTTTCTCTCACTTCTCTGTCTCTCTCTCTCTCTGTCTATCATACACATTCTCCAGGAGCGCCTGTTGCTGTCGGTGCTTCCGAGGCACGTTGCCATGGAGATGAAGGCAGATATCAACGCCAAGAAGGAAGATATGATGTTCCACAAGATCTACATCCAGAAACATGACAACGTCAGGTAACCATGGACACACACTCTTTCCCTCTGCCGTAACCATGGACACACACTGACCATTTCACTCTCTTCCGCAACCAGTGGTGCTGAGGTCAAAATGTGACACATCTGTATTGGCTCAAATGACAAAACTGCCACAGTTCCTCAAATCCTCTTAAAGCACATTAAAGGAAAGGATCCAAGGTCCCTCCCTGGGACTGCTACCTCCAATGAACTTTGAGAGGAATTGAGGAAACAAGGATGGAGGAAGCAAGCATATGAAAGCCAGTAATGCCTTGGGGCCATATCCACAAAGTGTCTGAGTAGGAATAGTGATCTAGGATCAGTCCATGCTATCTTATTAAGTATTAACTAAAACGCTAAACTCATCCTAGGTCAGCACTCCTACTCTGAGATGTTTTGTGGACCCTGGACTACCTGCTCTAACACCACCAGCCTCTTGACCCAGATATTAGTCTAAACTCTATTCAATCACCATAAAGATGTGTTGAATTAACACTGTGAAACTCCTCAGACAGTCTCTCTCTATCGGTATGTCTTCTGTCATGTTGTTGTTGTTATTATTATTGAGTCAGAACATTGATCAAGAGGGCAACAGCGCCATCTGTCATCTCTCCACTAGAAGTGTCAACATTCCAGTTGTTTTTCCTCTTCCTTGTAATTAATACCACAAATTAGAAAATGAGAATCGTGCTGAGATGTCTTCACTGGGGAGGGAGGGAGGACTGAAGGTGACCTATATGAGTCCAGACGAAAAGCTGAACAGAATAAATGGCTCTCTATCTCAACAAGAGATGGAGGAAGGGAGCAGACAGGCTGGTAGGCGCATGACCATGCTGATGATGGGTTATTGATCTGTCTCTCCCTGTTCCCTCTCTCTCTCTCTCCCTCTTTCGTTTTCTCTTTTTCTCCCTCTGTCATACAATCTTTCCTACTCTCGCTGTCTCTCTCTGTTTTTCTTTCTCTCTCCGTCTCTCTCCATCCAACAGTATACTGTTTGCAGACATCGAAGGATTCACCAGCCTGGCATCACAATGCACCGCACAAGAGTTGGTCATGACACTGAATGAACTTTTCGCTCGCTTCGACAAACTAGCTTCGGTGAGCAGTTAGACATCATATAATCAGTCACTTCAACCCCGTGCGTCAGATTTCAAACATATTATAGATGTACTCTTTACTTTTAAATTGTGAATTTTGCATCGCCCATAGTGACGTGTAATTCATTGGCTACTGGCCACTTACATTTGTGTTGTGTCATGCTCCATAATACATTTAACATTTTACGTATAAACTACATCCTAACCCTGAACCTGTGTTTGCGGCACGTTTGTGTGTCCTATAGGAGAACCACTGTCTGAGGATCAAGATCCTTGGAGACTGCTACTACTGTGTGTCTGGACTGCCTGAACCCAGGGCCGACCATGCACACTGCTGTGTGGAGATGGGAGTGGACATGATAGAGGCCATCTCGTGAGTCACACACACTAATGAATAACCTACTTTGAATTAGTAAGAAGCACATTTTGGCTTGTCTAGAATCTATCGTAACAGGGTTTTTTCAGTGTGTGTGTGTGTCTGTAAAAGTGTCTGTGTGTCTAACTGTGTGTGTGTGTGTTTGTCTCCCTGCAGGCTGGTGAGAGAGGTCACAGGGGTCAATGTGAACATGCGTGTGGGTATCCATAGCGGCCGGGTCCACTGTGGAGTGCTGGGACTCAGGAAGTGGCAGTTTGACGTATGGTCCAACGATGTCACTCTAGCCAATCACATGGAGGCAGGGGGTGCGGCAGGGTAAGCCCCTCCCACCACCAACACAACATAGAAAACTCCTATAGGGTTGCACTTGATCTACTGCTAACCATTTAGTTAAGCATGCAAGTTCAAGCCTTTATTGTCAATTTTTTGGTTAAAAAAATAAACATTTGTCTTTGGCTTACAGGCATATGGCTCAGACACATCACAATTAAGCACAAATAGAGGATAAAACACGCTTGATAATACAATAAATCTAACTAGATGTGGGGCGTCATAATAAAGTGTTAGTATTGATTACACTCTTGCTGGTATTGCAGTCCTTGAGATTCAAAATGTCCTCTGATGTACTGTGTCAATGTGACCCCTTGACCTTGTGTGTATGTGTGTGTTACTAGGCGTATCCACATCACCAAGGCCACCCTACAGTACCTGAACGGGGACTATGAGGTGGAGCCGGGGTTCGGAGGGGACAGGAACGCCTATCTGAAGGAGAACAACATCGAGACGTTCCTGGTGCTGGGGTGCAGCCAGAAAAGGGTCTGTTGTTTATTTAACGAGTTAAATCAATCGTTTTCCCATTTATACTAGAAAAAATAATAGTTTATTGTCCATTGTCAGTTTCAGATCACAGAAATTATTCAATTCCTTTAGTTATCCATTTATTCATTGGTTTCCTCTTTTTTTTTCCTGGATGGTACTTATCATTAATTATTCATTGAATTATCAAAAAGAATGTGTATTGTTCGAAATCCTTGTCAGAATCTATGTTGGTAATAGTATAGAATTTTTGCGGGGGATAAAAAATGTAACAACTTTCAAATGTCCAGTGTGAATAAGGTCTATTGTTGTGGTCATTTCCCTCCCTGCAGAAAGAGGAGAAGGCAGCGATGGCCAAGAGTGCCATGATGCAGCGGGTACGCGCCAACTCCACTGAGGGCCTGATGCCACGCTGGGTACCCGACACACGCTTCTCCAGGACCAAGGACTCCAAGGTCTTCAGGCAGATGGTGAGAAACTGATGACCTGGAATGGTCTGAGAGCAAATGGTTGCTCTATATAGCTAGGATTCCATCCAATTGGCGACAGATTTGCACGTGAATATTCTCAAATCTGCGTCAAGAGAATTATGTGCATTTTCCCACCAGAGGTATTTCCACCAAACTGACTTGTTGCGGATAAAAAGGAAATCAGTGCGTGATTACGTGGTGCACTTTTTGGCTTAAGTTTACATGTACCGAATAAAAATAATCTAAAGTTCAATGTGTTTCCATCGCATTTTCAACTCTTGCTAATAGTTTGGTCACAAAAAAACTGTTGCGTTAAATAGCATATGGGCCTACTCTGGTTTCAGTATGTGCACTCTAGCTAACAGCTTGCAGATAGTGCGGGTAGGCTAGTCTACATGATGAGATGATTATGGATAAGAGGGAGAATGTTTTGATTTTTCTAACCAGAACAAGACCCTGGATATTTATCGGAACGGAGCATCAGGCTCATCACCGTGCACTTTCACCACCCTGTGAAGCTCCTCATTTATTTCATCCGTAGAAATAAATAAACTGCATGGTTTTTACGAGTGTTAGTGGGAGGACCAGATCATCACTTGACTCCACCAACAAACAAATTATCTGTCGACATTTATAAAATTGTACCAAAACTTCCTGTTTCCATCACAGCTGTTGTGATTTTTAAACATGTTATTATACTGTATGACTTTGCTGACATAAAATGGTTCATGTTTTTGTCAAGCAACCTAAGCTTTAATCATGTGCGTAATTACAAGCCTCAAGCCTCTAAAACAGCCAATGGAAAACTGAAATCGTGTCTCGATCAGTATAGATCCAACGCCATCGCAACAAGTGGGAGTTAGTTACACAGCTCCGCTGATTGCCCCTTTAATGTCCACCCAACACCCAATGGAAGTTAGTGGCCAGTGGCAGACAGCTAGCCTAACACTTGTTATTGACTGATATGATTCACAACAACAATGCTTCAGATCTGATCAGTCTAGCAGGGCTGCATCTCCATGATCATTTCTCCTCTCTTCCTGTTCTCAACCTCTCTCCATTCCCCTCTCTTTCCTTACGCCCTACACTTCACCTGTCTTCTCCTCTTCTCTCTCCTCTTCTTCTCACCCTCTCTCCAAAGTCACTTCCCTTCCCCTTCTCAACTTCTATCATCTTGTTCCTCTCCTTCTCTTCTCTTTTCTCCTGTTCTCATTTACCTCCCTTCCCCTCACTCTCTCTTCTTTTCTGAGGGGTATTGCCCAGGGGGAGGACGGTGTAATTTTAATCCTACAGCATTAATTAAAATGTCAGTCTGGCTCCCAGGGATTAACTGTGCAGATGTCTGAGTCTGGCGGTATGTGTTTTTCACTGGCTTGGTTACACTGGTTTTCACTGGCTACGTGTCTAAAACATCGCTCTCTCTCATCCATTCTTCTCTCTCTCCTCTTTCTTTCTCTCTCTCTCTCTCATCCATTCTTCTCTTCTCTCTCTCTCGCTCTCTCTCTCTCTCTCTCGCTCTCTCTCTTTGTCTTCCTCTCACTTTTCCCAGGGTATTGATGAAACATCCAGACAAGACAAGTGAGTCCTATTTTGGCCCAGTAGTTGTTATCGGGTTACTGTGTGTGTACTCTGTGTTGTTGTAGGCATTGGCCAGTTTGTGTGTATGTGTGTGTGTTTAATGTAGTAGTGTAGGCATTGGCCCATTGGGGACTGATTGGCACACTGTTAGTTATTGTTGGAGCTAAGTTTAGAGCAGACTGTTGGTTTTAGAGGGTCAGAGTCAGTCCAGCACTAATTCCCTATTGGCTCTTAATCACTGCCTGTCACAGAGGTAGACCTGGGTTCAAATAGTATTTGTTTTCTTTCAATAAACCGCTTGATTGAGCAATGCCTATGATGGAATGGAATAGTCTCAAAAGTGTAACGTCTGCACATCTGTAAACAGGCTAAGAATTCAAATACGGTTTGATTTGTGCTTCTATCTCCATGACCCTGTCTGTTGTCCTTGTCTATCTGTCCCCGTGACCCTGTCTGTTGTCCTTGTCTGTCTGTCTCCATGACCGCGTCTATATTGTCCTGTCTCCCTGTTTGTAGCCGCTGTGCCCAAGAGGCCCTGAACCCTGAGGATGAGGTGGATGAGTTTCTGGGCCGAGCCATTGACGCCCGCAGCATAGACCAACTCCGTAAAGACCACGTGAAGAAGTTCCTCCTCACCTTCCAGACTAAAGACCTGGAGAAGAAGGTTAGAGGAGAAATGTTAACACTGCTTAAATTCAGCATGATGCGTTGTGATTTGTTGATTGAGTCAATGATTCATTTTTTTGATCGATTTGACTATGACAATACATATAAACCCACTCCAGACCAGGAGACATCACATACGTTACAAAATGATAAAGAAAGCACAATGAAGCCTAAAGGATTTTTCTCCCGTTGTGGTCCTCCTTATTGTGTTAACAGCTTGCTGCCGCAGCTAATAGTTACACAACCGCTAATTGTATTATTCCCTCTCCCGGTGATGTTTTCAGTACTCTAAGAAGGTGGATGATCGTTTTGGAGGCTACGTGGCCTGTGGTCTGTTAGTCTTCTGCTTCATTTGTTTCATCCAGATCATCATTTTCCCCCAGTAAGTCAATATCTTGAATTATATCTAACCTCTCTTCTCATTGTATTTTTTAAATGTATATTTTATTTTGTATTCATTCACCTTTATAATTGTACCTGCATGGAACTAAACTAGGCTGCTGGTTGGTCTGGTTGAACCTCTACGGGGTAGCCGGCTCAATGGACCAAATAAGGGACAGCCCTTTTAACCGTATTAAACCTATCAAAGACAACATACTGAATTCATGAAGTAATGTACTGAATAGTAGCCTAATGGTAAATTGAATTCGGTGCAGTATGGGACTTCCCGGTAAGATGTATTCTTCTTCTTTTTCTCCGCAGCACTCCCCTCATGCTGGGTCTTTACATCAGCATCTTCATCATCCTCGTCAACATCCTCTTCATCTGTGCCATCTACTCCTGCATCAAGGTACGGGACAAGGGCCACCATTTTCTAATCGTCTTATCACCCTTTCATAGCAATGTAGCCAAAAGTTGGCATTTGTTTAGATGATGCGTTATATTCCTCAAGAATCCATGTGTAAATAGAATTTCAAGGACCATTAAACATATTCCCCAGATCCCAGGCTGTATCTTTTAATCTAAGAGGAGGACTAAGATGAATTATTCTCTTTTTTTATCTCTCGCTCTCTGTCTCCCTGCCCCCCTCTCCTCCTCCCAGCTCTTCCCGGCTGCATTGCAGACGCTGACTAAGAAGATCGTCCAGTCTCGTACCAATAGTACCCTGGTGGGGGTCCTCACCATCATACTCCTCTTCATGTCTGCCTTCGTGAACATGGTAGGGACCCGTTCATGTACAATAACAGTGTAGTTTGAATTACAGGTAATGAAACGGTTCCTTTTTAAAGCGCTGTACAGTACTGTGGCATAGCTTTTTGTGACAAGCTATCAGTAGAAGATGATAGAGCGCCGTGTTGCACGAACATTGTGAATAATTCTTCCGATAGTGCCTGCAACGGTAGTAATTCGGTTTGACATCCGTGGGTTTGGGTTTCTCTGTTGGTTGACATGTGTATCTCTCCCTTTAGTTCACCTGTGACAGAGAGGGCCTGGTGGACTGTGTGGTGCGTGAGCGTAACCTGTCCTCCAGTTTGGTGACTCTGTGTCTACTACACAACCTGACACAGTCGGCACAGGACGGACTAACCCTGTGCCCCAGCCAGCCCATGCCATGCCACTTCCCTGAGGTGAGCCCAGCAGGGACGCTAGTGGGTGGTGTGACTGCGGTGTGAATACTGTATGTAATTACATTGTTAGAACTTGCTACACCCCCCCCTCCTCTTCCTCCAGTATTTCTGCTACAGTGTTCTCCTGACCCTGCTGGCCTGCAGTGTGTTCCTCCACATCAGCAGTATAGGCAAGCTGGCCCTTATGGTGCTGATCCAGGTCACCTTCCTGCTGCTGGTGGAGTGGCCCCAGGTGGCCCTGTTCGACAACGCAGACCTGCTGCTCACCGCCAACACCCTGTAAGTTAACACACATACACACCCTGGCACTAATTGTAGCCTGTTCGCCCACTTCATAGTATTTGTTCAAGTAGTATTTGTTTTTGTTCAAATACTTAAGCTGCACTAGTTGATAAAGTTGCATGGAATAGTCCCGAAAGTGCCAACCCTGACCATGGTACTCAAGGCAGGTTGAATCACGTTGCAGTCCACAATACAAGCTTAAGAGCGCAAATATACAATTCTAGTCAATGTGAACTTTGTGGTGTGCAATGCACAAATGTCTTGTCAAGTGTTGAAGGTATTTAATCAATTTGTGTTTTGTTTTTGCCCTTAGCTCTTTCACACCTTTGAATGACTCTCTAGATTGGTTTCCTAGTTTCAATGAAACAGTTACAGAGATGTGGTAAGTTCATTGTTATCTTTTGGTCTTCTCTTTAAGTATTCTGGTCAATGTACTGTTACCATGTCCATGTTAGTGTGTGTGTCTACTCTTAGACTAAGTCCCCCCTCCCTCTGTCTCCCCCTCAGCCAGGATCGTGATTGATTGATTACAGTGGCAGTTCATGCCCATCAAGATTAGGGAGACCAATTTTAATTTTATGAGCATGGCCTCATATTCCATTCACCCAGCTCAGTGTAACAGCAATAGGTTTAGGCTACTACAGTACATGATAATAAAGGTTCCCCTACAGTATACCTACCCATCATGGGGTTGCTACAACCTAGCCTACAAATTAACTTTTGCAACGTAGGTGCAAAAAAAAAAAATATTTCTCTCTTTTTGAGTCAAGTGCTCACCATATTTGATGCACTACAGTTCTAGCTAGCTGTAGTTTACCGGTATGCTTTCAGTACTAGATTTATTCTCTGATCCTATGATTGGATGGACAAGATGTTAGTTCATACTGCAAGATATCTTATAGTTTGGAGGATGTCCTCCAGAAGTTGTCATAATTACTGTGTTGAAGTCAATGTACCCAGAGGAGGATGGAAATTAGCTTTTTTTTAATGTTTCACTATTTGTAATTTTCTGAAAATGGTCCTCCCCTTCCTCCTCCAAGGGACCTCCACTGATTGATTACTTGATTCAGTGCTTGATTGATTGAGTCTCCCTGTCTCCCTCCCCCCAGCCAGGAGAGTGTGACCAAGGTGTCTCTAAAGGTCATGACCCCTGTCATCCTGACGGTGTTCGTCCTGGCTCTGTACCTACACGCTCAGCAGGTTGAGTCCACTGCACGCCTCGACTTCCTGTGGAAGCTGCAGGTAGGACCTGGCACCACACACATACACACTCACTAAGATTGTGAACGTTTAGAAAATGGGATCCTTATGTTAAGTCTCTTTTTTCTATCTTTCCCCACAAATGTTTTTTTGTGGGGGAAAAAGACAAGAGATACAGATTACCAAGACCTATGCACACCATGGTTCTTTCTGCCTGCCCCCTCCTCTCTCCCTCGTGCTGGCAGCATTGCATTAGTGGAAACCAAGACAGTTCTCAGGGATGGCCTGGGTGTCGCTTCGTCTGGGGCAATTTTAGCTAACCCTTTCCTAACCTGGCATGTTATTTCTCCTAACATGCCACGCTAACATGCTTCGTTTCCCTAACCTGCTTTATAAATTCTCCTAACATTCTACGAAAAGGCACTTCTGCTCGTCGAAACCGGCAGACCTGCCCTGAGAACAGTCTTGGTTCCCACTAATGCTAATGGTGTGAGTGTGTGTGCAGTCTTCGGTCTGTTGCGTGTAAAATATCCTAACTTATTCATTGATAATAGGCCCTGCTTTACTGAAGTTGCGAGACATTGCAAGCAAAGAAATTGCAAGATACAGCATTCCATTGCGAGATACACCTTTTGATTGCTGATAGATAGGCCTAGTGCACGGTTCTGACTCTGTCTTCCTGGTGGCTGACCTCTCTATACTGTGCCCCTCCCCTCTCTCTCCGTCCCTTGCTAGCTTGCTATGAAAGACACAAGTGTTTGTGTTCTCTGCAGTACGGCAACTAATCAGTCCCCTCTGTTTCAAAAATTCTGAATCTTGACATGGGGTCTGTGCAAAGAATCAATTATTTTGGAGAGTCGACTCTCCACCATTGCATCATCGTCGTTAACAGTTGGAAAAACGGCAGAATTTCTTTCTCCCACATCCCTCACACACACGCACACACACACACGCCTCGACTTCCTCTGGAAGCTAGGTAGGACCTGGCACCCCCCCACACACACGTCCAGCAGGTAGAGTCCACATGCCTCGGTTGTTGTATCTGGTGACATCACTCAGCAGACCTCAGCCTTTCTCTGTAGATAGTGGTTGCAGCAGAGTGACTTTTAATCTTGACTCTGGTCTACGTTCAGTGGAATACTAAACGCCAATCAGCATTTTGTTCCTCACAATACCTATAGACAGCAATGAGGTTGCCCTATTAATCATTTAGTCACTTTCTCATCCCTTTTAACAAACCATTTCCCCATTCCCCGGTGTCTGTCCCTTCCAGGCTACAGAGGAGAAAGAGGAGATGGAGGAGCTTCAGGCCTACAACCGCCGCCTCCTCCACAACATCCTGCCTAAAGACGTGGCTGCACACTTCCTGGCGCGGGAGCGGCGTAACGACGAGCTCTACTACCAGTCCTGTGAGTGTGTGGCCGTCATGTTCGCCTCCATCTCCAACTTCTCTGAGTTCTACGTGGAGCTGGAGGCCAACAACGAGGGAGTGGAGTGTCTCAGGCTACTTAACGAGATCATCGCCGACTTTGACGAGGTGAGAGAGAATAATCTGTATAAATAAAGGAATGGAAAGGTTGGGGAGGGAGGAGAGGTCTTTGAGATTACCGAACGAGATCATCGTAGACGTTTACGAGGTGAGAGATAGGAGGAGGTGGGAGGGGAGAAAGGGGTGGTCTGGAATAAAATCCACAATGTCACCAAGAGAAATAAAGAAGAGCGATTGATATAGCTGAGTCGTTCTATGAATAGAGTGCATTTTGGGTAATAACTTGCACCTAATTTTGAACATTTTGTCATAAAAAAAAAAAACATATTTAGACATAAAAAGACGATAGTAAGTGTTGACAGGGTTTACCGTAACTGTTAAGGCTCTCGTTTGTGGAATGACCGGACCAAGGTCCAGCGTGTTAGGCGTACATCGTTCTTTTTATTGATGACACCAAAAGCAAAATAACAATGGCAAAAACGAAAGTGCACAGTTCTGTAAGGCAAAACAAACTATACAGAAAACAAGATCCCACAAAACACAAATGACAACCTATATATGATCCCCAATCAGAGACAGCTGCCTCTGATTGGGAACAGATAGACAGCTGCCTCTGATTGGGAACCATACTCAGCCAAAAACACAAAGAAATAGAAAACATAGATTTTCCCACCCGAGTCACACCCTGACCTAACCAAACATATAGAATAATAAGGATCTCTAAGGTCAGGGCGTGACAGTAACAGGGTTGAGGTTTTCATCTTAAATCAGCCATAAATCCCTATCACTGGGGGAATGGAAACTTGCTGTGTGCAAACAGGAAGGGGCAATTGTATGCAACTTCACCAAAAATGTAAAATACATTTTTTTAAATCTAGCCTTATCTAGCTGTCTGTTGAACAAAATGTAACTTGACCCAACTATCCTGCTCCTGCTGGCTTTAGCAGATTCTGCCATCACTCTCCTAAAGTTGCCGTTAATAGGCTACACGAGGAGTCTGCAACCTTTTCTCATGTGAAATTCCAATTTATCTTGCCATTTCTACCGATCTATGTGCCAGTTATGGTTTTCATATGCACATTTTTGTTTAAACAGTTTAATGAAGTTATTAAAAAAAGAATGAGCACAAATTTGCGGGAAAGAGTGCATTCTGGAGAGAGAAGTGCATCTGGGCGATCCAATGTCTGCATTGGCCATGCAGAATTTACGGTGATACGGCCTCAGCAGAAGTCAGGGCATACCTACTTCTTTCGCTTCGTGGAACAGTGCGGAGGAGTTGTAAAGGAAGTGAGTTTGTGTTTTCTACAGGATGTACCGCCCCCACCTACCGTCAACCAATCATGTCAATGCTGAGTTATACAAAACCCTCGGCATTGTAACATCATTTGGGAGGCGGTGCAGAGCTCGATTTGGCCTCTGCATTCTGGAGGCTCCGGAGGCTCCGACCACATTTTCAGATTAAGCTAAAATGTGCTTTTAGTCTTGGCCTCTGCAATGGATTAAATCACTGCGACGGGCACAAATATACATACATTACCAGTCAAAGTTTGGACACATACTCAATCCAGGGTTTTTCTTTATTTTTACTATTTTCTGCATTGTAGAATAATAATGAAGACATCAAAACTATGAAATAACACATATGGTATTTTTTTAGATTCTTTTGAGATTCTTCAAAGTAGCCACCCTTTGCCTTGATGACAGCTTGCACACTCTTGGCATTATCTCAACCAGCTTCATGAGGTAATCACCTGGAATGCATTTCAATTGACAGGTGTTAATGCGTTTGAGCCAATCAGTTGTGTTGTGACAAGGTAGGGGTGGTATACAGAAGATAGCCCTATTTGGTAAAAGACGAGGAGTCCATCATTACTTTAAGACATGAAGGTCCGGAACATTTAACGTTTTTTTTAACAGTCGCAAAATCCATCATGCGCTATGATGAAACTAGCTCTCATGAGGAACGCCACAGGAAAGAAAGACCCAGAGTTACCTCTGCTGTAGAAGATAAGTTCATTAGAGTTAACTGCACCTCAGATTGCAGCCCAAATAAATGCCTCACAGAGTTCAAGTAACAGACACATCTCAACATCAACTGTTCAGAGGAGACTGATGCACAATCGAGAGCATCCTGGCGGGCTGTATCACCGCCTGGTACGGCAACTGCTCCGCCCACAACCGTAAGGCTCTCCAGAGGGTAGTGAGGTCTGCACAACGCATCACCGGGGGCAAACTACCTGCCCTCCAGGACACCTACACCACCCGATGTTACAGGAAGGCCATAAAGATCATCAAGGACAACAACCACCCGAGCCACTGCCTGTTCACCCCGCTATCATCCAGAAGGCGAGGTCAGTACAGGTGCATCAAAGCTGGGACCGAGAGACTGAAAAACAGCTTCTATCTCAAGGCCATCAGACTGTTAAACAGCCACCACTAACATTGAGTGGCTGCTGCCAACACACTGACACTGACTCAACTCCAGCCACTTTAATAATGGGAATTGATGGGAAATGATGTAAAATATATCACTAGCCACTTTAAACAATGCTACCTAATATAATGTTACATACCCTACATTATTCATCTCATATGCATACGTATATACTGTACTCTATATCATCGACTGCATCCTTATGTAATACATGTATCACATCTCATATGTATATACTGTACTCGATACCATCTACTGTATCTTGCCTATCCTGCTCTGTACCATCACTCATTCATATATCTTTATGTACATATTCTTTATCCCGTTACACTGTGTATAAGACAGTAGTTTTGGAATTGTTAGTTAGATTACTTGTTGGTTATTACTGCATTGTCGGAACTAGAAGCACAAGCATTTCGCTACACTCGCATTAACATCTGCTAACCATGTGTATGTGACAAATAAAATTTGATTTGATTTGAATCAGGCCTTCATAGTCAAATTTCTGCAAAGAAACCACAACTAAAGGTCACCAATAATAAGAAGAGACTTGCTTGGGCCAAGAAACACGAGCAATGGATATTAGACTGGTGAAAATCTGTCCTGTGGCCGGCCTGAAGAGTCCAAATTT
This sequence comes from Oncorhynchus nerka, assembly GCF_034236695.1. NCBI lineage: Eukaryota > Metazoa > Chordata > Actinopteri > Salmoniformes > Salmonidae > Oncorhynchus > Oncorhynchus nerka. The sequence continues at coordinate 43,152,525 of NC_088415.1, read as the reverse complement.
GAGATTTTTGGTTCCAACCAAAAATGATGATGATCTCCGCATGTGTAGTTCCCACCGTGAAGCATAGAGGAGGAGGTGTGATCGTGTGGGGGTGCTTTGCTGGTGACGCTGTGGGTGATTTATTTAGAATTCAAGGCGCACTTAACCAGCATGGCTACCACAGCATTCTGCAGCGATACGCCATCCCATCTGGTTTGCGCTTAGTGGGACTATCATTTGTTTTTCAACAGGACAATGAACCAACACACCTCCAGGCTGTGTAAGGGCTATTTGACCAAGAAGGAGAGTGAGGGAGTGCTGCATCAGATGACCTGGCCTCCACAATCACCCGACCTCAACCCAATTGCGTGAAGTAAAAGCAGCCAACAAGTGCTCAGCATATGTGGGAACTCCTTCAAGACGGTTGGAAAAGCATTCCAGGTGAAGCTGGTTGCGAGGATGCCAAGAGTGTGCAAAGCTGTCATCAAGGCAAAGAGTGGCTACTTTGAAGAATCTCAAATATAAAATACTATATGATTTCATGTGTTATTTCATAGTTTTGATGTCTTCACTATTATTCCATTTCTGTAGTTTCCCATGCTTCGCAGTATGTTGGAAACACCCGCTTTAGCTACAGAAAGTCAACATACGAGAATACCCCTAGAGTCTGCGAGAGCGGGGGCGGAAGATGACTCATCGGCTGACAACATGGTAACGACTGGACTGGAAACGACTACGAGTAATGAGAGCACAGCACAAGAGAACACCACAGCAACTGTCACAAGTTCTGCTGCAACAGTGGGCCACAAACAGATGCAGGTATGTGTCTGTGGTTGGAGGAAAGTTACATCACACCATGGGTTGAGGATCCACCAGGGGAAGAAGGGGTGTTTGGGTAAAGAGGGACAGAGAACTCGCATTGATTACTTTCTGCGAAAGCGATCAAATCAGTCGAATGAAGCACAGCAACTGGACGCAAACCATAGTTTGCAGTGAATCAGTACCACTGTCATGGAGGACGTAAACTCAAGCACCGAAGTAGCAACTGAGGTGGAACCAACAACAGGAGTGGAACTCACCCAGCCTCCCAGACCTGCAATCGAGAGGAGACTACCAGGGCACAGAACGTATGTGAAGTGGCCTGGCGCCAGTGAAAAGAAGTTGTGGGAAACAGTGAATACTGACCTTACCTTGACCCTCGAGAAACTTCGAGGCACAGTGGAGAAGAAGTTGGAGAGGATGGGGGACATCATCTATGAGTACGGGACAGAAAGATTTGGAGTGGAAGAGGCAAAAGGCGGGAGAAAGGTTCCAACCCCACCAGTTTCCAGGAGGCAACAAGAAATCAAGCGCCTCGTTCAAGAAAGGCGGCAGCTTAAGAAACAGTGGAAGAAGGCCTCTGAAGTGGAAAAGGAGGGCATAGAGGCACTTCAGGCTGACATCAAAACCCGGTTGGCATCCCTCCATAGAGCAGAGAACCTACGGAAACGCAGAAGGAAGAAAGAACAAACTAGAACTCGATTCTATAAAGAGACCTTCAAGTTCCTTAAAAGTCTCTTCACAAAGGAAAAAAGTGGAGCTCTAAAAACAACAAAGAAAGACCTAGAGGAGCACCTGAGAACAACAAACTTTGACTCAAAGCGACATGAACATCTGGCCATCCCATCAGATATCCCACCCATTGAACCCCCGGAACATCATAGTGAGACCAGCCCTCCGACATGGAAAGAGGTGGAAAACACAGTTCGACGGGCAAGAACAGCATCAGCCCCGGGGCCAAATGGAGTCCCGTACAAAGTGTATAAGAACGCACCAGACATCCTGAGGTTCCTCTGGAGGCTTATGAGAACAGCTTGGCAGAAGAAGATAATACCCAAAGTGTGGCGTAGGGCAGGCGGGGTCCTGATCCCTAAGGAGAAGGATGCAGTGAACATCAGCCAATTCCGCCCAATCTCCTTACTGAATGTCGAGGGTAAAATCTTCTTTAGGGTCATTGCCCAGAGGATGGCCGAGTACCTGCAAAGGAATGCGTACGTCGATACATCTGTACAGAAGGCAGGAATATCAGGGTTCTCTGGCTGCTTGGAACATTCCAGCATGATCTGGCACCAGATCCAAATGGCCAAGGTGGAGAAAAGGGACCTCCATGTAGTCTTCCTCGACCTCGCCAATGCATTTGGCTCTGTGCCCCATGAACTCCTGGGGTCTGCCTTCAGATTTTTCCACATACTGGACACCATCACAAACCTGGTGAAGTCGTACTTCCAGGATCTGCAGTTCTGCTTCACCACCTCATGGCAGTGCCTGAATGTAGGTATAATGGCGGGATGTACCATTTCTTGGAAGGTGGTATGATGCAAGCCTGAAGGACAAAGACCAGGTGCAACAGCTGCACAAAGACATCAGTAGTAGCCTACAGTCCATCGACAACACCCAGCTACCTGGAAAGTTAAAGGCCTGGTGTCTGCAGTTTGGTCTCCTACCCCGGGTGTTGTGGCCCTTAGCACTGTATGAGGTTCCAATCTCAACAGTGGAGAAGATGGAAAGAGGAGTCACAGGCTACTTAAAGAAGTGGCTCGGAGTTCCACGATGCCTTACCACCATAGGCCTCTATGGAGATGGTGTCCTCAAGCTGCCCCTCACCAGTCTAACAGAGGAATTCAAGTGTGCAAAAACCAGGCTCCAGATGACACTGAATGAATCTCGAGACCCAGTGGTGAGCAACAACGCGCCGACCTTGGCAACTGGGCGCAAATGGAGGCCAGGAAAAGCAGTCCAGGAGGCAACAGCAGCCCTCAGACATGCTGACATTGTGGGTCATGTTCAGCAAGGGAGAGGAGGCCTTGGGCTAACTAGCCGTGCTGCTTGGAGTAAGGCCACTGCACCAGAGCGGCGGAAGATGGTAGTGCAGGAAGTACGCCATCAGGAGGAGGCTGCAAGGTGGGCCAAGGCAGTCTCTCTTGCCAAACAGGGACAGTGGACTCGATGAGACAGTGTGGAGAAGAGGAAGATCAGCTGGAAGGATCTGTGGGCCATGGAAGCGAGGTGGTTGAGCTTTTCCATCAGAGCAACATATGACGTCCTTCCAACACCAGTTAATCTTCACCAATGGTATGGTGAAGATCCGGACTGTGCCCTCTGTTCCATGCCAGCCAACCTCAGGCACATTCTCACAGGGTGTAAAACAAGCCTCACCCAAGGACGCTACACTTGGTGTCACAACCAAGTCCTTAAAAACCTTGCGCCTGCCCTGGAGGACAAGCGAGCTGCCACCAACTCCCTACCACCCACAGCAGCATCACACTCCTTACGGACAAACTTTGTCCGCGAAGGGGCTAAACCACCGAAGAGCGGCTCTAAACTATTAGAGCGAGACCAGCTGTGCTTGGCCCGCAACTGGAAAATGCTAGCTGACATTGGCCAGCAACTTGTTTCCTCCGGAGATCGCAACCACCACCCTAAGACCTGACATGGTGCTCTGGTCCCGTTCGCTCAATAAGGTCTTCATCATTGAGCTCACAGTACCCTGGGAGGACTCAGTAGATGAGGCTTATGAGCGAAAACATCTGCGCTATGCTGATCTAGCTGCCGAAGCACGGCATCGTGGCTGAAACACAGAAGTCCGACCAGTGGAGGTGGGCTGCAGAGGTTTTGTGGCAACATCTACAACCAGACTGCTTAGAGACCTGGGAATTAAGGGCCAGAGCCAGCGTTCGGCAATCAAAGCTGTATCGGAGGCGGCAGAAGGCAGCAGTCAGTGGCTCTGGATGAAGAGGAAAAACCCCAGCAGGGCCCCGAAGTGAGAGGGCCAGGAGGTATGCGGTCAACAATGCTTGACTCAGGGAGGAGGACGCCCCTGCCATGCATAGTCCCATGGGATGTTGGCTATCAACAACAAGGCAACTCCTATGACTAATTGGGAATGGGACGCAAGCGTAGGATTCATCACCCTGTCGCTGGCCGCCTTTGGGGAGGGTGTATAGTGTGAAAGGCCGAAACACCCATGGAACCAAAGGTACACTACTGACGATGCGCTCCCCAAATTTCACCACGCTCACTGTTCATTAACTCTTGGAAGTGCTTGCACAAAGGATAGTAACATCTCATCCTGTGTTCTTGGAATCTACAGTGTAAAAAATAGTAAAAATTAAGAAAAACCCTTGAATGAGTAGGTGTGTCCAAACTTTTGACTGGTACTGTATATATATTTGTTACTGCTCGACCTAAAACAATGTTGGTTGACCAACAGCCTAACAAGCAAACAATCGACCAGTCAACTAATTGGGGTCAGCCCTAAGGCTATCTATCTATGGTTTGACATGTTATGCCCAATGTGCTCAGTTTTCCACCTCAAAATACCAGAAAATTGCCAAAAAGAGTAGAACCAGCTCACCTACACTATGATTTGAATATTATATGTTCAGTGTTTTAGATAATTTTTTTAAAGGATTTGTTTCAATTTTTGGAGTTAAGTGGATTCAAATCTTCTTAGAAGTCGGAAAAACATGACGAGGGACAAAATGCTGCTTTATTCATATAAAAAATCTCAATTTATTGAATGTTTCATGTGATCTATTTTAGTCAGGAATTCATTTAATATAACAGGCTTTTAAAGTTCAATATTGGTGCAAAATTTCTACCTAAAATATCAGGGGTGCAAAATGTACCCTATTTGTGGAACGACCCAGCTATTATAGTATGATTTGTTATTGTGTGCATTTTGGCACTGCTTGTAACTCTCTCCCTTTCCCCCCGACCGCCCAGATCATCAGTGAGGACAACTTCCGTCAACTGGAAAAGATAAAGACCATCGGTAGTACCTACATGGCTGCCTCTGGCCTCAACGACTCTACCTACGACCGCGAGGGACGATCACACATCCTGGCTCTGGCAGACTATGCTATGAGACTCAGGGAACAGATGAAGTACATCAACGAACACTCCTTCAATAACTTCCAGATGAAGATAGGTGAGTCCCTGGACCTATAGTAGCGATGGGGGTGGGGTGGGATGGTAGTAGTAGTATTAGGAGTAGGACTAGCCATGAGACTCGGGGAACAGATGAAGTACACCTACAAACACTCCTTCAATAACTTCCAGATGAAGATAGTTGAGTCCCTGGACCTATAGTAGAGATGGGGGTGGAGTGGGAAGGTAGTAGTAGTATTAGGAGTAGGACTAGCCATGAGACTCAGGGAACAGATGACGTACACCTACAAACACTCATTCAATAACTTCCAGGTGAAGATAGGTGAGTCCCTGGACCTATAGTAGAGATGGGGGTGTGGTGGGAAGGTAGTAGTAGTATTAGGAGTAGGACTAGCCATGAGACTCAGGGAACAGATGACGTACACCTACAAACACTCATTCAATAACTTCCAGGTGAAGATAGGTGAGTCCCTGGACTTATAGTAGAGATGGGGGTGGAGTGGGAAGGTAGTAGTAGTATTAGGAGTAGGACTAGCCATCAGACTCAGGGAACAGATGAAGTACATCAACGAACACTCCTTCAATAACTTCCAGATGAAGATAGGTGAGTCCCTGGACCTATAGTAGAGATGGGGGTGGGGTGGGATGGTAGTAGTAGTATTAGGAGTAGGACTAGCCATGAGACTCGGGGAACAGATGAAGTACACCTACAAACACTCCTTCAATAACTTCCAGATGAAGTGGTATTACATGTGTGGTAAAGTGTCCCTTTGTAAAGACAACACACAGAGTAAGATTCAATTCTGGTTAGGGCTGCAGTAGTCTATCATTAGTTGACTATTTGAATCAGATATGTTGTACTGGAACAAAAGCCGGCACATGTTGCAGGCATCTAGGACAAAATGTACAGGTTTACTTCTCGATGGGTGAAGTGGTGCAATGTTGACTGTGTCTTGTTTCCTCATGCAGGTCTCAACATGGGTCCAGTGGTGGCAGGGGTGATTGGGGCCAAGAAGCCCCAGTATGACATCTGGGGGAACACTGTCAACGTGGCCAGTCGTATGGACAGCACAGGAGTCCCAGACTGCATACAGGTAGATACACCTACTTTGCCTGCTTTTAAGAATTACTGTACATATCTTTGGTATCCACTGTATGTTAGACATGTCATTGAGAGTCATACAATGTTCACCCATTTAAAACGTATTTAAATGCTATATTGATCTGTCAATGTAATTCATTGGATGATGGACCCCTTTTGCTGCTATAATAGCCTCCACTCTTCTGGGAAGGCTTTCCTCTAGATCAGGGGTGTCAAAGTCAAATGGACGGAGGGCCAAATAAAAAAATCAGCTACAAGACGAGGGCCGGACTGTTCGAATGTTCATTGAAAATTTTTTAAATGACGCATATAGTCTAGTGAACCTAATTGAACCTACTGAAAACCTAACAAATATATTACAATATGATCAGATAAATAAAGCAATATTTTCTTATGGCTCTGTCAGTAATCTTTAATTTTCAACAGACACAAAAGACAAATTTCCTTTATATAAATATCCCCATAACATGAACATTAAATGAAAGAAACCGGTATTCAAGGCACCATCAGTAGACTATATTTTCTATTTTAGCAAAAGTGGGCTAAATTTACTTCAAAGAAAAAACAATAATAGCAATTTTCTATCATCCACTCAACTGAAATATTTTTAAAATATAATTGGATTGAAATACAAAAAAATAAAGTGCAAAAATCTATTAATCAAAAACAACACTTTGTTTAAGGAGAAGTAACATGCAGTGAAAACAAATATTAAATTTTAACTTTTAAACTTGAACTGAGTAAAAACTCTAAATATGTGATTGCACAGTAATGTTCACTTGTTTGAGGTTGAGGGTGATACTTGGTGGTGTCCCATCTTTTCCACAAGTTCATCAATGTTCGGGGTAAGGCTCTGAGCTGAAGAAATCCTCAGAATTGAGTGGAGGTGTTCAGCAGTAAGTCGACTTCTGTGTGATGTTTTGTTCAGGTTCATCAAAGAAAACAGTTGTTCACACAGGTATGTGCTGCCAAACATAGACAACGTTTGAGCAGCCTGGATGCGCAGCTGGGGCATTGTGCCGGGGAGGAAACGGGCGAACTCCGCAGCACCCACTGCCGCATATTTTGCCCTCAGTGCATCATTGCATTGGAGGTCAATCAACTCCATTTGGAGGTTTGGTGGTGAGCTTTCCACGTCAACAGCAAATGGGTTACCGAGCAGTTCCAACCTGCTTTTTGTGCTTCAAAGTCAGCAAATCGGCGCCGAAAGTCAGCGGCAAGCATACCTATTTTATCAGCCAACTGTGTGCTCGGGAACGCACTGGTAGAGAGCTTCTCTTTCATGGTCTGGCAGCTGGGAAAGTGGCTCAAATTTTCTTTCCGCATCTGCGTCTCCCACAGAGTCAGTTTGGTTTTAAATGCCTTCACTGTACTGTACATATCAGAGATGACACGATCCCGACCCTGCAGCTGCAAGTTTATTGCATTCAGATGACTCGTAATGTCACACAGAAAAGCCATTTCACACAGAAACATTTCGTCTCGGAGTTGTGTTGTGTCTTTCCCTTTGCTGTCCAAGAACAGACAAATCTCCTCACGAAGCTCGAAACATCTTTGAAGCACCTTTCCTGGCTTAGCCATCGCACCTCTGTGTGATAAGGCAAATCACCATGCTCCGTTTCTAACTCCGTCAGAAATGCCTTGAACTGGCGGTGATTCAAACCTTTGGCTCTGATAAAGTTAACTGTGCGCGTGATGATGCTCATTACATGCTCCATTTTCAAGGCTTTACCGCACAACGCTTCCTGGTGTATGATACAATGATAAGCTGTCAGCTCACCTGTCGCGTTTTCCTCTTGCATCTTTTCCCGTATCTTCGCCACCAGTCCGCTCCTGTGTCCACACATCGCAGGTGCTCCGTCGGTTGTCAAACCCACAAGTTTTTCCCAAGGCAGCTCCATCTCATTTACACATCTTGACACCTCTTCATACAAATCATGCCCCGTAGTTGTGCCATGCATAGGACGTAAAGCCAAAAACTCCTCTGTCACGCTTAGGTTGGAGTCCACTCCGCGGATGAAAATTGACAACTGGGCAATGTCAGAAATGTCGGTGCTCTCATCCACAGCCAAGGAATATGCAATAAAATCTTTTCCCTTTTTCACAAGCTGCTCTTTTAGATTGATGGACAACTGGTCTACTCTCTCGGCAATGGTGTTTCTGCTCAGACTCACATTTAAAAAGAGTTGCCTTTTTCTGGGCAAACTTCGTCACAAACTTTAATCATGCAGTTTTTGATGAAATCCCCCTCCGTAAATGGCCGGGCTGATTTAGCGATCTCTTCTGCCAAAATAAAACTGGCCTTGACAGCAGCCTGGCCTTGTGATTTGGCTTTTTTGAACAGAGCCTGTCGAGATTTGAGGCCTCGTTTTAATTCCTCTGCCTTTTGTAGCCTTTGTTCCATGTCCATATTCTTGTTTTTGTCCGCGTGTTTCGTTTCATAATGTCGTCTCAGATTATACTCTTTCAGTACCGCCACACTTTCTCCACACAGAAGACACACAGGTTTTCCAGCTACCTTCGTGAACATATACTCCGACTCCCACCTTGTTTGAAACCCCCGGTTCTCAGTATCCACCTTCCGTTTTGCCATTTTTGATGGGTATCTGAAAGTTAATTTTACTGTGATGCTGACGACTGATGTGCCAATAAATATTGAAATGAAGCAGCCTACTGCTCGGTGCGTCACCTTTGCATTGTGGGAAATGTAGTATTGGTGCGTGTAAAAGATCTGCGGGCTGCCGGCTTGCTGCGGGCCGGTTCTAATAATAAATCAAGATCATCCCAGGGGCCGTAAAAAACCTTCTTGCGGGCCGGATGTGGCCCGCGGGCCTTGACTCTGACATATGTGCTCTAGATGTTGGAACATTGGGGAACCTGCTTCCATTCAGCCACAAGAGCATTAGTGAGGTCGGGCACCGATGTTGGGCGATTAGGCCTGGCTCTCAGTCGGCATTCCAATTCATCACAAAGGTGTTCGATGTGGTTGAGGTCAGGGCTCTGTGCGGGCCAATCAAGGTCTTCCACACTGATCTCGACAAACTATTTCTGCTGTATGCTAGAGCGTTAAGATTTCCCTTCACTGGAACTAAGGGGCCTAGCCCGAACCAGAAAAAACAGCCCCAGACCGTTATCCACCAGACTTTACAGTTGGCACTATGCATTCGACAGGTAGCATTCTCCTGTCATCCGCCAAACCCAGATTCGTCCATCGGGACTGCCAGATGGTGAAGCGTGATTTATCACTCCAGAGAACATGTTTCCACTGCTCCAGAGTCCAATGGCGGTTAGCTTTACACCACTCCAGCCGAAGCTTGGCCTTGCGCATGGTGATCTTAGGCTTGTGTGCAGCTGCTCAGCCATGGAAACCCATTTCATGAAGCTCCCGACAAACAGTTCTTGTGCTGGTGTTGCTTCCAGAGGCGGTTTGGAACTTGGTAGTGAGTGTTGCAACCGAGGTCAGGCAAAACATTTTTTACGCGCTTCAGCACTTGATGGTCCCGTTCTGTGAGCTTGGGGCCTACCACTTTGCGGCTGAGCAGTTGTTGCTCCTAGACGTTTCCACTTCCCAGTAACAGCACTTACAGTTGACCAGGGCAGCTCTAGCAGGGCATAGATTGGACTAACTCAAATAAAATAAAATAAAATAAAATGTATTTATATAGCCCTTCGTACATCAGCTGATATCTCAAAGTGCTGTACAGAAACCCAGCCTAAAACCCCAAACAGCAAGCAATGCAGGTGTAGAAGCACGGTGGCTAGGAAAAACTCCCTAGAAAGGCCAAAACCTAGAGAGGAACCAGGCTATGTGGGTTGGCCAGTCCTCTTCTGACTGTGCCGGGTGGAGATTATAACAGAACATGGCCAAGATGTTCAAATGTTCATAAATGACCAGCATGGTCGAATAATAATAAGGCAGAACAGTTGAAACTGGAGCAGCAGCACAGTCAGGTGGACTGGGGACAGCAAGGAGTCATCATGTCAGGTAGTCCTGGGGCACGGTCCTAGGGCTCAGGTCCTCCGAGAGAGAGAAAGAAAGAGAGAATTAGAGAGAGCATATGTGGGGTGGCCAGTCCTCTTCTGGCTGTGCCGGGTGGAGATTATAACAGAACATGGCCAAGAAGTTTAAATGTTCATAAATGACCAGCATGGTCGAATAATAGTAAGGCAGAACAGTTGAAACTGGAGCAGCAGCATGGCCAGGTGGACTGGGGACAGCAAGGAGTCATCATGTCAGGTAGTCCTGGGGCATGGTCCTAGGGCTCAGGTCAGTTGAAACTGGAGCAGCAGCATGACCAGGTGGACTGAGGACAGCAAGGAGTCATCATGTCAGGTAGTCCTGGGGCATGGTCCTAGGGCTCAGGTCAGTTGAAACTGGAGCAGCAGCATGACCAGGTGGACTGAGGACAGCAAGGAGTCATCATGTCAGGTAGTCCTGGGGCATGGTCCTAGGGCTCAGGTCCTCCGAGAGAGAGAAAGAAAGAGAGAAGGAGAGAATTAGAGAACGCACACTTAGATTCACACAGGACACCGAATAGGATGGGAGAAGTACTCCAGATATAACAAACTGACCCTAGCCCCCCGACACATAAACTACTGCAGCATAAATACTGGAGGCTGAGACAGGAGGGGTCAGGAGACACTGTGGCCCCATCCGAGGACACCCCCGGACAGGGCCAAACAGGAAGGATATAACCCCACCCACTTTGCCAAAGCACAGCCCCCACACCACTAGAGGGATATCTTCAACCACCAACTTACCATCCTGAGACAAGGCTGAGTATAGCCCACAAAGATCTCCGCCACGGCACAACCCAAGGGGGGGGCGCCAACCCAGACAGGATGACCACAACAGTGAATCAACCCACTCAGGTGACGCACCCCCTCCAGGGACGGCATGAGAGAGCCCCAGTAAGCCAGTGACTCAGCCCCTGTAATAGGGTTAGAGGCAGAGAGTCCCAGTGGAAAGAGGGGAACCGGCCAGGCAGAGACAGCAAGGGCGGTTCGTTGCTCCAGAGCCTTTCCGTTCACCTTCCCACTCCTGGGCCAGACTACACTCAATCATATGACCCACTGAAGAGATGAGTCTTCAGTAAAGACTTAAAGGTTGAGACCGAGTTTGCGTCTCTGACATGGGTAGGCAGACCGTTCCATAAAAATGGAGCTCTATAGGAGAAAGCCCTGCCTCCAGCTGTTTGCATAGAAATTCTAGGGACAATTAGGAGGCCTGCGTCTTGGGACCGTAGCGTACGTGTAGGTATGTACGGCAGGACCAAATCAGAGAGATAGGTAGGAGCAAGCCCATGTAATGCTTTGTAGGTTAGCAGTAAAACCTTGAAATCAGCCCTTGCTTTGACAGGAAGCCAGTGTAGAGAGGCTAGCACTGGAGTAATATGATCAAATTTTTTGGTTCTAGTCAGGATTCTAGCAGCCGTATTTAGCACTAACTGAAGTTTATTTAGTGCTTTATCCGGGTAGCCGGAAAGTAGAGCATTGCAGTAGTCTAACCTAGAAGTGACAAAAGCATGGATTCATTTTTCTGCATCATTTTTGGACAGAAAGTTTCAGATTTTTGCAATGTTACGTAGATGGAAAAAAGCTGTCCTCGAAATGGTCTTGATATGTTCTTCAAAAGAGAGATCAGGGTCCAGAGTAACGCCGAGGTCCTTCACAGTTTTATTTGAGACGACTGTACAACCATTAAGATTAATTGTCAGATTCAACAGAAGATCTCTTTGTTTCTTGGGACCTAGAACAAGCATCTCTGTTTTGTCCGAGTTTAATAGTAGAAAGTTTGCAGCCATCCACTTCCTTATGTCTGAAACACATGCTTCTAGCGAGGGCAATTTTGGGGCTTCACCATGTTTCATTGAAATGTACAGCTGTGTGTCATCCACATAGCAGTGAAAGTTAACATTTATGTTTTCGAATAACATCCCCAAGAGGTAAAATATATAGTGAAAACAAAAGTGGTCCTAAAACGGAACCTTGAGGAACACCGAAATTTACAGTTGATTTGTCAGAGGACAAACCATTCACAGAGACAAACTGATATCTTTCCGACAGATAAGATCTAAACCAGGCCAGAACATGTCCGTGTAGACCAATTTGGGTTTCCAATCTCTCCAAAAGAATGTGGTGATCGATGGTATCAAAAGCAGCACTAAGGTCTAGGAGCACGAGGACAGATGCAGAGCCTCGGTCCAATGCCATTAAAATGTCATTTACCACCTTCACAAGTGCCGTCTCAGTGCTATGATGGGGTCTAAAACCAGACTGAAGCATTTCGTATACATTGTTTGTCTTCAGGAAGGCAGTGAGTTGCTGCGCAACAGCCTTCTCTAAAATTTTTGAGAGGAATGGAAGATTCGATACAGGCCGATAGTTTTTTATATTTTCTGGGTCAAGGTTTGGCTTTTTCAAGAGAGGCTTTATTACTGCCACTTTTAGTGAGTTTGGTACACATCCAGTGGATAGAGAGCCGTTTATTATGTTCAACATAGGAGGGCCAAGCACAGGAAGCAGCTCTATCAGTAGTTTAGTTGGAATAGGGTCCAGTATGCAGCTTGAAGGTTTAGAGGCCATTATTATTTTCATCATTGTGTCAAGAGATATAGTACTAAAACACTTGAGCATCTCTCTTGATCCTAGGTCCTGGCAGAGTTGTGCAGACTCAGGACAACTGAGGTTTGGAGGAATACGCAGGTTTAAAGAGGAGTCCGTAATTTGCTTTCTAATAATCATAATCTTTTCCTCAAAGAAGTTCATGAATTTATCACTGCTAAAGTGAAAGTCATCCTCTCTTGGGGAATGCTGCTTTTTAGTTAGCTTTGCGACAGTATCAAAAATAAATTTCGGATTGTTCTTATTTTCCTTAATTAAGTTAGAAAAATAGGATGATCGAGCAGCAGTAAGGGCTCTTCGGTACTGCACGGTACTGTCTTTCCAAGCTAGTCGGAAGACTTCCAGTTTGGTGTGGCGCCATTTCCGTTCCAATTTTCTGGAAGCTTGCTTCAGAGCTCGGATATTTTCTGTGTACCAGGGAGCTAGTTTCTTATGAGAAATGTTTTTAGTTTTTAGGGGTGCAACTGCATCTAGGGTATTGCGCAAGGTTAAATTGAGATCCTCAGTTAGGTGGTTAACTGATTTTTGTCCTCTGGCGTCCTTGGGTAGGCAGAGGGAGTCTGGAAGGGCATCAAGGAATCTTTGTGTTGTCTGTGAATTTATAGCACGACTTTTGATGTTCCTTGGTTGGGGCCTGAGCAGATTATTTGTTGCAATTGCAAACGTAATAAAATGGTGGTCCGATAGTGCAGGATTATGAGGAAAAACATAAACTAACTGACTTGTTGGATAGGTGGCATCCTATGATGGTGCTACGTTGAAAGTCACTGAGATCTTCAGTAAGGCCATTGTACTGCCAGTGTTTGTCTATGGAGACTGCATGGCTGTGTACTCGATTTTATACACCTGTCAGCAATGGGTGTGGCTGAAATAGATGAATCCACTCATTTGAATGGGTGTCCACATAGTTTTGTATATATAGTAAATTATGAACTCAATATAGCAATATAGATTGTGTCCCCTCCGTCCTCTATGATCGGTGCTGCCACCTGCTGTATATAAAACCCTACTGCTGCGCAGTATTTTGCAACTATGATTTATTACAAGGAACAAGAATTGTAACCAGATACCAAGTTCTCCACTTCAACTATCGCTACAATGGTCATCATATACTTTTCCTTCCACAGTGTAGTGCCTTGATCATCCTAGATAGAACAGAAAACAATAGGATAGTTGCTGTGTAGCTGTGGCTGAGGAGGTGGAGTGTCTCTGTGTCGAATGACACGTGCACACACACACTTACGTGTCCTTGTGTTGTCTTTTCCCAGGTGACCACAGACCTGTACCATGTCCTGGTAAACAAAGGCTACCAGCTGGACCACAGAGGCCTGGTCAAGGTGAAGGGTAAAGGAGAGATGACCACCTACTTCCTGACCAGCGGTCCCAATGGTACCAAGGGGAGTTAACGGATGGCCACGGGACTACCGCTGGCTGCTAATACATGAAGAGGAGAGAGATGGAGAGGGGGAGAGAGCGGGATAGGGGGGAGTGAGTGTGTAAGAAAACGCTGGCTGCTAATACATGAAGAGGAGAGAGATGGAGAGGGGGAGAGAGCGGGATAGGGGGGAGTGAGTGTGTAAGAAAAGAGAGCGAGAGGAGGGAGAGAGAGAGATGAGAAAAAAAGGGAACAGTTCAAAGCCCTGAAGGAAATGTGTTTTGTGTGTGTGTGTGTGTGTGTGTGTGTGTGTGCAATCATGTATTCTTATACACACTACTTTAGGTTTGGGTCTCAAATGGCTCCCTGTATAGGCCTTAAGGGCCCTGGTTAAAATTAGTGCACTGTATAGGGAATACGGTGCCAAATGTGACGCAAACCAGGTATTTTGTTCTCACTTCAAGGCTTTTGACACGAAGCTACTTGAAAGATATAATGAGCGAATTATAGTGAAGACCTATTGCCTTAGAAGGAAATTACTGAACAAAAGGCTATATTTGTTTTGTTGTGAGCTACACAACAAATACTTCACATCCGGAGCTATTATTTATTTTTCACTGAAATGGATGAATTTTTTTGTTGTCATGATGACCTTGTAACAAAAGCTACATATGTATTATATGAAATATTCAAGGATGAGAAGGATGACAATGACCAAAGAACAAATGTTTTATTATGAGGGACTGACTCTACACACATCAACCTATTTCTGTTTGAAATGACTGCAGAAGGAACAACTGAAATGACTGCGGATCGAACAACCGCAAACCTGTTGTTTTTTCAGCTTTTTCTTTCTTAGTCACTTTTGACAACAAGGGCCACGGAAAACAACGTCATTGTCTTTGATAGTGGCGAATACATTATTGTTTTTGACTTTGATATGCTTGCTAATACGTAAAGAGAGCTGAGAAATCTTGTATTTGATTGTGCACTGTGAACGAAGACAGACCACACACACGCAGAGCAGCCTTGGACTGGATTTCTGTGTTCCTTTCAGGGCCTCTATTGTGTGCAGGATAATTCTAGTCCACATAAGGGTGTGGTTTCTCTTTCCTATGTAACATCAATGACATTCCCTCTCTAGATGTATTTTTTTTTTGGTACAAGCCAAAACAGAAACTTTAGTGACGGACAAACAAACAACTGCATCGCTACCATGGTACCGGAGTGAGTGTTTTCATTGCTGTGAGATGTTTTATATGAAATAAGTGTGTGCGTGTGTATGCTGTTCTTTATCTTTAAAGGGGCATAATTTTTCACTGTGAGGTTTTTAAAGATTCTGTATGACAAGTGGGTTTGCTTCCCAAATGGCACCCTAGTCCCTATGTAGTGCACTACTTTTGTCGGGCCCTGGTCAAAAGTAGTGCACTACATAGGGAATAGGGTGCCATTTTAGACGCACACGTGCCAAATTGATGCTGCAAAGGCTTACGCGTGTAGTTTTTATATATTATACTTTTGGAGTTGTGTGTTCATTCCTGATTTTATGTTTGTTGATTTTATTTAAATCACCTTTACTTCATGCCTTTTATTTTACTGTGAATATGATCACAATTCCATTCCAACCAATAATGTCTAAAAACCCACAAATTGATTTTGGATTGTGTTTAAAGGAGATGGTTATCCACACACGGTGGGCCTATAGCCTACAGTACAACATGCACAGGAGAATACACAAAAGTTATCTGGTTGAACACTAGCTGTTAACTTGAAATAAGAGGTACATATAATGGCAGTATCTGTACTCCATAGTATTTGACACCATCCGATAGTATTGGTATTTGGCACATAGATGCTCTTTACCCCCCAAAGGAGTAGTTGAAACTCATCTTATGAATGTACAAAATATTACTGTATGTCTATGGTGAAACTACTACTTATTATTATTTTTGTGGTACAAACATCATCTGGCTTGTATTTGAAAGAAATGACCAGAAAACTAGTTTTAATGGTGCCAATACAGGCTCCCAGATCAGGACAGGGACGTGGAAAGAGCTACTTCTGTATAATGTGAAGTACTATTGCTGTTGAATAGAAATGAAGGTTTATGTCCCTTGATCCCACTTATCCCCCTAATACTGAGGCTCACTGTACTGAACCAGGGAGTAGGTTACAGTATGTAGGCCCTACCGTGGTGACTTGTGGTCTCTGGCTATCTATCTTCTTCCATCGACCTATGTCATGTTCATTAGGAACGGAAGAAAATAAGTGAAACAGGGAGGTACTACAGTACCTGAACTTGTCAAATAAGAAATGGCTTGTTTAGGTTTTTCGTGGGCAAAACGGATTCCTACTGTGAACAGGAGCCTAATGAACACGAGAGAGCCTGCTGATCCTGAGCAACCTGTGTGTAGGAAGGAATGGATCTCTGATTGAAGTTGTTTTGTTACCCATTTTTTTCATCCTTTTCCCATTAGTTTCTTACTGTATTTGAGTTGAAAGGCCAACAAAATACTGTTTGTTTGTTTTTCCATTCCAAAAATAACAATATAGCAGAATTTAAGAAATTAAATGGTTTGATTTCCCCTTAAAACGAAATCAATACATTACTGTTTTGTGTTATTGATGATCATTTATTTATTATAATGTTACTATTCAGTGTCTTCCCCTAATCAATGTGCAATCTAGGCCTGTGTTTTTTTTCTGCTGTTTCATTGCAATGCACATTTTATTAAAAGAATACGTTGGATACGCTATTGGTAATGTCATGTTCATAATAATGGGTACCATGCCTTAAATCGCCCCTATACCTATGTAACTATACAGTAATAATAACTGCAGTAACAAGACTATAGATGTATAGGAATTTCTATGTAAATAGATTGGTTTTAGGATGGGAGTTAGCCTCGTTCCACAATCCTGATCCCATGAGCTAACATTCTGTTTCGCTATATGGATTAAATGACAAGTTCACTTTCCTTTTCTTTTTTTTACCAATCTGTGTTTTGGATGTAAATGGGGAAGTCTATCGCTGGTGGGCTAGTCGACACTTCGATGTTGATTATGGCAGCCCCCCCGCACCTCTCTGATTCAGAGGGGTTGGGTTAAATGCGGAAAACACATTTCAGTTGAATGCATTCAGTTGTACAACTGACTAGGAATCCCCATTTCCCTTTTATTTCCCTTTAACATTTGATATACATCCAAAATACCGATTTGGTTCAACAAAAAAAAGTCCCTTAAGTGAAACTAAATGAGCGCACAGTGGTCAGGATGGTGGATAAGGGTCAGTAGGGTTGGAAGTCAATTCCATTTCAATTCCAGTCAATTCAGGAAGTATACTGAAAATCCAATTCCAATTATCTTCAATGCTTTTCAAGGAGGAAAATGTGGAATTATAATTAAGGTTTACTCTCTAAATTCACTGGAATTTAAATGGAATTGACCCCAACCCTGGAGACTAGATGTGAGTAGGCCTAAAGGTATAGTGTAGACCTAGGTACACGACATGGTCAAAAGTATGTGCTTGTCGGACATCTCATTCCAAAATCATGGGCATTAATATGGAGTTGGTCCCCCTTTGCTGCGACAACAGCCTCCACTCTTCTGGGAAGGCTTTCCACTAGATGTTGGAACATTCGTAGCGTTAAGATTTCCCTTCCCTGGAACTAAGGGGCCTAACCTGAATCATGAAGAACAGCCTCAGACCGTTTATTCCTCCTCCACCAAACTTTACAATTGGCAATATGCATTTAAGGCACAAAGCGTTCCCCTGGCATCCGCCAAACTCCGATTAGTCTGTCGGACTGCCAGATGGTGAAGCGTGATTCGTCATTCCAGAGAACGCGTTTCCACTGCTCTAGAGTCCAATGGCGGTGAGCTTTACACCACTCCAGCCGACGCTTGGCATTGCGCATTGTGATCTTAGGCTTGTGTGCAGCTGCTCGGCCATGGAAACCCATTTCATGAAGCTCCTGACGAACAGTTCTTGTGCTGACGTTGCTTCCAGAGGCAGTTTGCGACTCGGTAGTGAGCGTTGCAACTGAGGACAGACTATTTTTAAACGCTTCAGCACTCGGCGGTCCTGTTCTGTGAGCTTGTGTGGTTTACCACTTTGCAGCTGAGCGTTTTTGCTCCTAGACATTTACACTTCACAATAACAGCACTTACAGTTATCCGGGGCAGCTCTAGCAGGGCAGAAATTTGATGAACTGACTTGTTGGAAAGGTGGCATCCTATGATGGTGCTGTATGTTGAAAGTCACTGTGCTCTTCAGTAAGGCCATTCTACTGCCAATGTTTGTCTATGGAGAATTGCATGGCTGTGTGCTCGATTTTACACACTTGCCAGCAATGGGTGTGGCTGAAGTAGCCAAATCCAATCATTTTAAGTGGTGTCCACATACCTTTGTATATATAATGTATGTTCTTTATTTCTCAACCATAGACTTAGTTAGACGACACATCTTTCTATCTTTCCCATTATTGCATCTTTGAGGGCATGGGCAGCGCCATTGAGATTATCTCCATTTTGAAGTAGTCAATTTCTACTACTTCAATGATTTGGTTAACAAACGGAAAGGGTGCATACTACCACCGGGAGTGTGTTTGAATTATTCAGACCCCTTTACTTTTCCCATATTTTGTTATGTTACAGCCTTATTCTAAAAGGGGAAAGAAATCCTCGTC
Organism: Oncorhynchus nerka; assembly: GCF_034236695.1. Lineage (NCBI taxonomy): Eukaryota > Metazoa > Chordata > Actinopteri > Salmoniformes > Salmonidae > Oncorhynchus > Oncorhynchus nerka. Next base: position 43,133,828 of record NC_088415.1, on the reverse strand, counting down.
AAACTACACACAATACCCCATAATGACAAAGCGAAAACAGGTTTTTAGAAATGTTTGCAAATGTATTAAAAATACAAAATAAACAGATACCTTATTTACATAAGTATTCAGACCCTTTGCTATGAGACTCGAAAGCCACCCGGCCAAACTGAGCGATCGGAGGAGAAGGGCCTTGGTCAGGGAGATGACCAATAACCCGATAGTCAATCTGACAGAGCTCCAGAGTTCCTATGTTGAGATGGGACAGCCTTCAAAAAGGACAACCATCTCTGCAGCTCTCCACCAATCAGGCCTTTATGGTAGAGTGGCCAGACGGAAGCCCCTCCTCTGTAAAAGGCACATGACAGCCCGCTTGGAGTTTGCCAAGAGGCACCTAAAGAACTCTATGACCATGAGAAACAATATTCTATGGTCTGATGAAACCAAGATTGAACTCTTTAGCCTTGATGCCAAGCGTCACATCTTGAGGAAACCTGGCACCATCCCTATGGTGAAGCATGGTCGTGGCAGCATCATACTGTGGGGATGTTTTTCAGAGGCAGGGACAGGGAGACTCATCAGGATCGAGGGAAAAATGAACGGAGCAAAGTACAGAGAGATCCTTGATGAAAACCTGCTCCAGAGCGTTCAGGACCTCAGACTGGGGAGAAGGTTAACACACAGCCAAGACAATGCAGGAGTGGCTTCGGGACAACCCGCACGAGTATAATTCATCGGCTGATCCCTCCTGATGACCTCCTTAACCCATAGGAAGTCCAACCCTGTTGACTAATTTAAAAGTATGCAAGTCCTCAATGGTAATTTCCAAGCAGAAACTAGTTATTTCCAATTAATGATCTCTATCAATTTCTCTGTTCTCAACACACCATACGGAAGTACCTAGCTAGCACCACTGGAGGGAAGTGAAAGACCACACTTTTGTCTCTTGTTCTTTTTTCAAATAATAAATTGTTTCCATTTGTATTTATTTATAATTTTGACATGCCACATAAGCAATTTGTTTAACAATTGAATTTTAGACATTAAATATCACATTAGTTGCGTCCGAAATGGTACCCTATTCCCTGTACAGTGCACTACTTTTGACCCGTGTCCATTGGGCTCTGTTCAAAAGTTGTGCACTTCATATTGAATCGGGTGCTATTTGAGACATGGGCATGGTTTTGGTATTGTGTTGTTCCTGGGATGTCATATTTGCACAAGCAACTTGACAATCAATAGCCTCTAATCAAAATTTAGATTTCTGACAATATCTGATAGATGGAGCCCAGCATGTGTCTTTTTGAGAGTATCTTCTCAATGTCTGAGGGTTGCATCCCAAATGGTACCCTGTTCCCTATATGGACACTTATGGACATTTAACCCTGTGGGCTCTGGTCAAAAGTATTGCACCATGTAGGGAATAGGTTGCCACTCTGAATAAATCCCTCTACGGTTTCAAGACAGCGGTCGTGGAGATGGTATTTACTTTCTTGACATGAATAATGTAACTCTGTTGAGGTAATGGTTGTGTTAACTTAGGCTACAGTACTCTGTGCTGAACATTAATTATACAATGTGAATATTTTTTCCCATTGACAAAAGCAAATTAAATTGTCTTGAAAATCAGAGTGATTTTGATGTGGGGTTAAATTAATCTAGGCTCCAAATGTTATATTATATTCTTGGTGGCAAAAAAACGAGTAGCCCATCCCACTAGGACAACACTGGTTGAATCAACGTTGTTTCCACGTCATTTCAATGAAATTATGTTGAACCAACGTGGAACAGACGTTGAAGTTATGTTGTTTGAAATGTTCGGACCGAACAAAGTTCTCTTTAGGACCCTGGAGACTGCAGTTAATACTTTCAAGCAATGTCACCTGTTACGTTCAAAGGGGAAGCCGCGATGGTGGCGCTCTATGGTGTATATATATATATATATGTATATACACCATACATCATTGGTGGTGTTAGTGTATCCTTTTTGCGCTTGGTAAAAGGCTTTTGAAGTTAATATTTACGTCCATCTAGCGCCTTCGCGTTACTAAATAAAGAGCGTCGCAAAGACACAGCAAGGCAGTCTTCAAATTTGTGAACAGTTTCCCAGGTAAGAAGACAACGCATCATTGCGCCTCTTGTATCTTATCAGGAATTGTGTTATTTCTTGTTGCACTAGATAGGGTGAATTTATATTGCAACAATGTAGCCTTTACGTTTTCATATAACTATCTGTAATTTCCTGTGAGGCACTGGATATCAAGATAAATCAATTGAGATACACGATAAAGATCGTGACATATTATGATTCTGTTGTATCCTATCTGTCATACACTAGTTATTTTTGTCATTGTGTAAATCAAAGGGACACCTGTATTTTAACACTTTTTATATTTACTAACTGTAGTCATTTCTAATCGGCCATACTCTCATACTTCCTGATATTTTTGTCACAAACAATTTCCTGTTAAATTGCATCATGTTACACGCTCGAGCTGATCTTCTTAGTTGATGAGGCAACCTTTTTTAAAACGGCCAGTGGTTTCAAGGAATGCGCGTCCTTGGGACGTCCCTACCCTAAGGTCCCAAGGAGCCGCTTTGGCACGGACCGTTTAAAAACTACAAGGTTAACGTTTTCCTTGGAAATTGAATTCATTGGAGTTCAGTTCTGGGTATACATTGCCTTCCATTAATCGGTAGTTAGTTACTTTCAAAATCCTATTTAGTTTAGTAGTGTTACATTGTTGCGGTTTTGATGTTCACTTCGTGTCTCTCTGTAGTTTCTGTCTAGCCCAAGATTGTACTCATATGTCATGTCCTACCATTACTCTTTACGGTCCAAGGACCTTATACAGTGAGCTCCAAAAGTATTGGGGCAGCACTTTTGGATTTTAAATGATACAATGACTATGAGGTTAAAGTGCAAACTGTCAGCTTTAATTTGAGGGTATTTTCATCTGCTTAGAAAGTACATCACTTTTTGTACATTGTCCCCCCATTTTAGGGGATCAAAAGTATTGGGACAAATTCAATTATACATTATGTGCATTAAAGTAGTAGTAAGTTAAGTATTTGGTCCAATATTCATAGCACGCAATGCCTACATCAAGCTTGTGACTCTAGAAATGTGTTAGCTGCATTTGCTGTTTCTTTGGATTGTTTCAGATTATTTTGTGCCCAATAGAAATGAATGGTAAATAATGTATTTGTCATTTGAGTCACTTAAAAGAAAAATGTAAATAACAATAGAATGTTTCTTAACACTTCTACATTAATGTTGATGCTACCGTGATTATGTATAGTCCTTAATTAATCGTGAAATGAGTGAGAAAGTTCAATGCACAAATATCAGTCACTCCACCTGGTAAACCAGTTTTATGGGTGGCCCTCCTATTCTCACTGCATAGTGAAATTATATTTAGCATTGCATTCACTGATAGCCATAAAGGGAATACTTTGAAGTGGAGTATTGTTATGGTACAAATTCCATCCATTATAGAAATATAAATGTTTGTCGATACACTTTTCAACAAAATATTAAAGGCCCAGTGCAGTCAAATGTTATTTTCCTGTGTTATATAAATAAATAAACAGTGAGGTTAGAATAATATTGTGAAACATGATAATGCCCAAATTAGTGTAAGAGCTGTCTGAAAAGACCGCCTGAAATTTCAGCCTGTTTTGGTGGGATGGAGTTTTGGCCTGCCTGGTAATTAGTTAATAGACCAATAAGAAATAGACTTCCAAACCTTTCTGCCAATAATAGCTAGTTTTCAGTTTTCCCCTACCTGCTCAGACCACTCCCAGGCAGTCCTAGTAAAATTCTTGCTTTCAGAAATTGCTCTTTGCTAAGAAGCTATTAAGTTTCTTTTTGAGCATTTTAATTGAAAACAATCGCAGTAAGATACTTAGTTGTTACACAGAACTTATTTTGTATTGAATTAAAAATGGCTGCATTGGACTTTTTTTTTTTGATGGCATTATTATACATTAATTACATTTTTAATTGAAGGGCATGGCGTTTAATCGAAAGTTCTTCTGAAAACATTTTCCATATCATATGGTAGAACTAGAAAGAGTTGAGGCAGCAAGCCTCTCACCTGCCAGTCTTCCTTTCTACACATTACCAATGTCTGTTCCCAGTATAGGAACAAGCCAAACAGGTTGTCAACTTAAGATGACATTTGAGTCAAGGAGAGTGCACTGTGTGCCCATTGTTGGGCTCTGGAAGCATGAGAGTGTCTTTGATCAATTATGAAGGAGGTAGGATTTCCTTGAGAGGACTGGCTTAAATTAATGATGACAAACTAAGAGTTTGAGGCCCTAAGCAGTGTTCACCTAAGGGTATCATTTATTGTGATTTGATATCCCTCGTAATAAAGCAGGTCATTGTTAAATAGCCTGAGTCCCAGATCTGTTTTGTGACGTGTGTCCAACTCCATTGAATGACCGTAATGGAGTTCACATGACAGCACAAACTGGGTTGTATTCACAAAGAACTAACTGGACGTGAAAGGGCTGACACAGGGAGGGACCACCTGAACTTAAGAAATGAGAAACGCTTGTTTTACTTCAATGTGCGCTAATGAGTGGGACACAGATCTGGGACTCATGCTAGTTGTGGAGCGAAATATGTCCGTTGTGTTTGTTATCAGTCCAGTCATACTCATTCTACTGGTGTTTGTGTCTATGTAAGGTGGCATTCATTAATGTGAATGTGGGTGCTGCTAAGTCAGCCAACAGGGGAAGGCCAACCTGTTGACATGTGCATCCGGGAAGGAGTGGAACAGGTGGGTATATGACGGGTGTGTTCTTGGCTAGAGAAGGTGAATACAGGTGCAATATTCCAAGTTGTTTACCGAGAGGTGTGTTCTGTTTGTTCTTTCACTTTGCTCCCTCTGTATGTGTGTGTGTGTGTGTGTGTGTGTGTGTGTGTGTGTGTGTGTGTGTGTGTGTGTGTGTGTGTGTGTGTGTGAGGCTATTCCTCTGGGGCTCCACCTCTACTCAGGAGAGCGGGAGGGAGACGGAGGGAGAGTAGCTATGACAGCAGAGAAGTGTTATGGCAGTGGCTAGGTACACAGGGACTGTACATGCTGGTTTAGAAGAGCTGACTGGATCACATCTTTTGACATTTGGCATGTAGTTATTATAGTCATCTGGTTTTGGGTAGAACTGCATTTTAAAATGTCTCCTTAGTCTCCATAGATTCGCCTTTGCATCAGGTAAAGAAAGTATTTGAGTCTGTTTTCTGTTTGTTTTGTTCTATTCTGAAACGGGTTTGAGTCCAGTGTCTATTTAAGACAATTATAGTCTCATACTCCAGCTCTTCACTGCTATTACTATGTAATGCCTCCAGTTAATTTATAACTCCAGTGTTTCCCCTAGGATCCCTTAATCTAAATGACATCACCGACCAATTCTATATTAAACCCAAAAGTTATTTAGCTAGCATTACGTTACTGTATCTTAACTAACAATTATAACATACGTCTAGTAATAGGGTTGACTACACTTCCAGGATGACATTTTATTTTACCAGGTTAGTCTCAAAACCTATTTTGCAAGAGAGACCTAGCCAAAAAAAAGCAGCATACAGCTTCAAACATTTACAACATAAACCACAAAGCACCGCAGTTAAAAAAAAATCAGTTTACACATTGAAAAGACTAATTGGTTTTGGGAAGAGTGTTTCAACAAGGGTCAAAACATTGATATCCCCTAAATCATTTTCCACCATAGTTTTTACCCTAGCTGATAAGAATCTAAGGAAGATATGTACAAAAAAATCCTCCAAGGTGACTAGCTAGCTAGCTTGTAATCCTGGAAGTGTAGCTAACCCTATGAATAGAGAGTTGTGCCGCTGCATACATTTAATATAGGGGAAACACTGAACTCTCTTTTATCTCGCTCTCTCAGCGGTGGCCATTTTGAATTGTGACCCACCATGCGTCTGTTCCTGCGTCGGCGCTTATCCCCCCTGAAGCTGGCCCTGGCTGGGGGAACTCTGTTCATGGTGGTCCTGGTGGTCCTACAGAAGGATGTGGGCTCCGGCTCCAACTCTGCCCAGGACCCCTGGTTTCAGGATCTGGTGGAACGCAAGGATCGGGTGCTGGTGATGGTTCGAGGAGCAGTCAACAACCTAGGCTTCCAGGTACAGCTGTATGGGTCCTTTTGGTGGGTGGGTGGGTTGGGGAGGGGGGAGTAGAATAGGGGGAGGGGAGGGGGGGGGTTAATGAACAGACTTTATTGTTTTTGTTTGTTATATAATTATACACTGATCAAGAAAATAAATGCAAAATTAAACAATTTCAAAGATTTTACTGAGTTACATTTCATATAAGGGAATCAGTGAATTGAAATAAATTAATTAGGCCTTGATCTATGGATCTCACATGACTGGGAATACAGATATGCATCTGTTGGTCTCAGATACCTTCAAAAAAAAAATAAGTAAGGGGGGTGGATCAGAAAACAGCGCGACACATCTCCTTCGCATAGATTTGATCAGGCTGTTTATTGTGGAATGTTGTCTCACTCTTCAATGGCTTCGCGAAGTTGGTGGATATTGTCGGGAACTGGAACAAGCTGTCATACACATCGATCCAGAGCATCCCAAACATGCTCAATTAGTGACATGTCTGAGTATGTAGGCCATGGAAGAACTGGACATGTGTAGATAAAAAAAAATAAGCTTTTTGTGCATATGGAACATTTCTGGGATCTTTTATTTCAGCTCATGAAACATGGGACCAACACTTTACATGTTCCGTTTATATTTTTGTTAAGTATACAAGAAATCTAAATAAAATGATAAAATAAAGAAACAATAACCTGGGATTCCAGATCGGAGCTCCCCAGCCCCCTTCAATAGAGGAGCAGCAGGCCACCCCAGACCGCCACTGTCCTCCAGGTCACTACAGTCAGGCAGAGCTGAAGCCGGCCTTGGAGAGGCCCCCACAGGACCCCCAAGGGCCTGGGGCCGAAGGGAGGGGCTACGAGAAAAAGAACATGACACCAGAGGAGGAGAAAGAGAAGGAAAAGGGGATGACTGTTAACTGTTTCAACCAGTTCTCCTCCGACAGGATCTCCCTCAGCCGTAGCCTAGGAGACGACACCCGGCCACCAGAGTAAGACTATGTCTCAATTATCTCTCCTTCATCCTACAAGGTGCACTTATTCACTGTTTTTGAAAGGAAATGACGGGTATAATGAACATGGTGGAAGCTACCACTGGCCCATGCCTATACCAATCTAATGCTTTTAGATTTGTGGGAAGTAGTGAATGAGTGCACATTTTTAGGAGAAACAAAATATTATTGGGATGCACCCTAAAGCTTCAGTCTTAACTGTAACCATGGTGATGAAAGGGATGGGTAGCATATTATTCTTGGGGGTGGTTTCCTAGTCTTGTTCAAAGATGCATTTTCAATAGACTTGTCCTAGATTAGCAAGATTCTCTATTGTTTACTACTGTATTGCTGCAGATGTTTCTTTTTCTTTATTTAATCAACATTTCAAAACCTTGATAGCCATGAAAAGCACAATCAGTTTGGTTTATGTATGAATATTTGCTATGGGATGCTCTTTATATATTGTATATATTGTATTTATATAAGGCTAGGGCATCTACGTAGACACAAACACCCCACATGTGAACTCAAACACAGGGCAGATAATATTGACAGTTTTTTCTTTTCATGACGAACAGTGTCTTGCTCTTCCTTTGCTTCCCAGGTGTGTGGAGCGTAAGTTCCGCCACTGCCCTCCTCTCCCCACCACCAGTGTAATCATAGTGTTCCACAACGAGGCCTGGTCCACCCTGCTGCGTACCGTCTACAGTGTCCTCCACACCTCCCCTGCCGCCCTGCTCACTGAGATCATCATGGTGGACGACGCCAGCACCGCAGGTGAAGAGAAAATAAAATACAGAGAAAATCAATTCTATGGGTTCACTCAAAATGGCCGCCTGTCTACCCATTGTGGCGTCATGGACTTGAATATTTATATGGCTACCGTGGGCATGATGACTCTAAATCAAGTCAAATCCAACTTTATTTGACACATTCTTTTTCTTTTATTTGACCTTTATTTAACCAGGTAGGCCAGTTGGGCCAAACCTGGCCAAGATAAAGCAAAGCAGTGCGACACAAACAACAGAGTTACACATGGGATAAACAAACGTACAGTCAATAACACAATAGGAAAATCTATCCAGTGTGTGCAAATGTAGTAAGATTAGGGAGGTAAACATGCGCCGAATACAACAAGTGTAGACCTTACCGTGAAATTCTTACTTACAAGCCCTTAACCAACAGTGCAGTTCAAGAAGAGTTGAAAATATTTACCAAATAAACTAAAGTAAAAAATTATAAAAAGTAACACAATAAAATAACAATAACGAGGCTATATACAGGGGGTACCGGTACCTAGTCAGTGTGCGGAGGTACAGGTTAGTTGAGGTAATTTGTACATGTAGGTAGGGGTGAAGTGACTATGTATAGATAATAAACAGCGAGTAGCAGCGGTGTACAAAACAAATGGAGGGGGGTAGTCTGTTCAGCAGTCTTATGTTTTGGGGGTAGAAGCTGTTAAGTAGCCTTTTGGTCCTACACTTGGCGCTCCGGTACCGCTTGCCGTGCGGTAGAAGAGAAAACAGTCTATGACTTGGGTGACTGGAGTCTCTGACAATTTTATGGGCTTTCCTCTGACTCCGCCTATTATATACTGTAGGTCCTGGATGGCAGGAAGCTTGGCCCCAGTGATGTACTGGACCTTACACACTACCTTCTGTAGCGCCTTACAGTCAGATGCCTAGTAGTTGCCATACCAGGCAGTGACGCAACCCAGTCTAGGTAATGGAGCCTGATACTAACCATGGGCTAAGAGAAAATCAAAGGGGAACTGTACATTAGGGCACACCAACAGCGAAACGTTTCGTCAGTCATTCTGAAACTAAGGATACTGTTGAAATAAACAAGAAATTGCATTGGCCTCGCTTCACTAATCAAGACTAAAAGAGGATGTGCTTTGACACCTAGTTCAATATCTACTTCTGGACCTTGGAACCTCCTGGCCATATAGTTTGGTTTAATCTCGCGCTGTGTTCTAACAATCGCCTGTATACTAGCTTAAAAAAATATGCTGTGGAAGAAGTGTGATGTCTGTTGTGGCCAGTGAATTGCATACAGTGTGTGTTATTAATACTAAACTGAAACTTGTGACACAATTTCAGACCTCTACGGTCTTGTCTGTTCTAAATGTAACTGGATGTGTGTGTGTGTGGGGGGGGGGTATTTAACATTTATTTAACTAGGCAAGTCAGTTAAGAACAAACTCTTATTTATAATGATGGCCTGGCAAAAGGCCTGTTGGGACGGGGGCTGGGATTGAAAATGTAAAACAAAAATATATATAAATGTAGGACAAAACACTCATCACAACAAGAGAGAGAACACAACACTGCATAAAGAGAGACCTAAGATGACAACATAGCAAGGCAGCAACACAACATAACAACATGGTAGCAGCACAAAACATATTACAAACATTATTGGGCACAGACAACAGCACAAAGGGCAAGAAGGTAGAGACAACAATACATCACGCAACGCAGCCACAACTGTCAGTTAGAGTGTCCATGATTGAGTCTTTGAATGCAGATATTGAGATAAAACTGTCCAGTTTGAGTGTCTGTTGCAGGTCGTTCCAGTCGCTAGCTGCAGCGATATAAAAAGACGAGCGACCCAGGGATGTGTGTGCTTTGGGGACCTTTAACAGAATATTCCTTACCTGCCGATCTATAAATTATGTGACATTTGTTTTAGAGATGTTCAGAACAAGGTTAAGGGTAGAGAAAGCTTGTTGGACACTAAGAAAGCTTTATTGTAGAGTAGTTAACACAAAATCCGGGGAGGGGCCAGCTGAGTATAAGACTATATTATCTGCATATAAATGGATGAGAGCTTCCTACTGCCTGAGCTATGTTGTTGATGTAAATTGAGAAGACCGTGGGGCCTAGGATTGAGCCTTGGGGTACTCCCTTGGTGACAGGCAGTGGCTGAGATAGCAGATTGTCTGACTTTATACACTGCACTCCTTGAGAGAGGTAGTTAGCAAACCAGGCCAAAGACCCCTCAGAGACACCAATACTCCTCTGCCGGCCCACAAGAATAGAATAGTCTACCATATCTAAAGCTTTGGCCAAGTCAATAAAAATAGCAGCACAACATTGCTTAGAATCAAGGGCAATGGTGACATCATTGAGGACCTTTAAGGTTGCAGTGACACATCCATAACCTGAGCGGAAACCAGATTGCATACCAGAGAGAATACTATAGTTACCGTCCTGTCCCATCACGTTTAGAAAGCAATGTATTATGTAGAACAGATATGACTGTCTGGCAGTATTGAGAATTGTGTCAGTTCTATTCATTACATTCCTATGTACATGTCACTGAACACACCCCTGCGATGCTGGTCTTGACCTCCTGTCATTAACCGCTCCACCCTCACCTGATGAAAATAATGTTGTATTACCTGAAGAGCCAGCCACATTCCTAACTAAACATGAAGTTTCGTGTTTGTGTTTAATTGATGTCTAGTTTTTACATAGTTCACCCAAATTACAAAATGACATATATTGGTTTCATTACCCTGTAATCAGTCTATGGACAAGGTATGACTGTAATCTATGCTTTGTAGTGGTTTGCCTGACCACTGTTTCAAATGTTGTTTAGAATTTGTGACACAATCCAATGCAAGTCAATGCTACCCATATTAGCATTTCCTTTCTTAATGTCCAAATCATCCTTAGGTTTAAGAGAATGGATTGTATAACCGAATTAAGTTACTTATAGGTTTGTACATGAAGAACAAAAATGATACCATTGACTTGCATTGGATTGTGCCACAAATACAAACAATTTTGATTTGAAAGAGTGGCCAGGTGAACAAAACCAAAAGCAAGGATCATACATTGTCCATAGACTGCTTATAGGGTTAGGAAACCAATGTAATTTAGGTGAACTATCCCTTTAAGCCATGGGTGTCAAACTCTGGCCCGTGGGCCAAATTTGGCCCGCGGGGTAATTATATTTGGCCCGCGAGACAATACCAAATTACTACTAGAGCTGGCCCGCCGGTATTATACAGCGCATTCACCACTAATACTACGAATCCCATAATGCTCTGCTGTTTTCGCGCGCCAATCAAGACAGGACCCAGAAACGCTCTCTCCTCTGTGACAGTAGTCATAGCAACATAGACGCTACAACTGTCAGCGAGCTAACCCTTCCCAAAAATGGCGAAAAGAAAGGCAGAAAACAGGAGCTTTCTGGACAAGTGGGAGGCAGAATATCTGTTTACATATGTAAAAGACAAACCTGTTTGTCTTGTTTGTGGAGTCAATGTGGCTGTAAGTAAGGAGTACAACATTAGACGACACTATGAAACGAAACACCATGACAAATACAAGGACCTGGACATGACTCAAAGGAGCCAGAAAGTAGAGGAGATGAAAAGAAGTTTGGTTTCACAACAGAATATGTTTAAAAAAGCCACATCACAAAGCGAGGCTGCTGTAAAGGCTAGTTATATAGTGGCAGCAGAGATCGCAAAATCAGCCCGGCCCTTTAATGAGGGAGAGTTCATGAAAAAGTGCATGATGAAGGTTTGTGACCTCGTATGCCCAGAGAAAAAACAAGCATTTTCAAACGTGAGCCTGAGCAGGAACACAGTAGCTGATCGCACATGTGATCTTGCCACCAATCTGTATGACCAGCTGATGGAAAAGGGAAAAGATTTTGTTGCGTTCTCCTCGCTGTGGATGAGAGCTGCGACGCATCTGATACTGCTCAGCTGTCAGTCTTCATCCGTGGAGTGGACTCAAATCTGTGTGTTACGGAGGAGCTATTAGGATTCAAATCAATGCATGGCACAACCACAGGAAAGGAAATCTTTGAGGAGGTTTCCAAATGTGTAACTGAAATAAAGCTGCCGTGGGATAAACTCGTTGGATTAACGACAGATGGTGCGCCAGCGATGTGTGGTAAAAAGAGTGGACTGGTGGGCATGGTTCGGGAGAAGATGCGGGAAGAGAACTGTGCAGGTGAGCTAACTGTTTACCACTGCATCATACATCAGGAAGCACTGTGTTCCAAAGCCCTAAAGATGGAACATGTTATGACCACAGTAACACAGGTAGTTAACTTTATAAGAGCCAAAGGTCTAAATCACCGCCAGTTTAAATCTTTTCTGGAGGAGTGTGGTTCGGAATACGCAGACGTGCCGTATCACACAGAGGTGAGATGGCTAAGCAGAGGAAAAGTACTGAACAGATGTTTCGAGCTGCGTGAGGAAATATGTCAATTCCTGGAAACCAAAGGGAAGGATACAGCAGAGCTCTGGGAGCAAAAGTTCCTGTGTGAGCTGGCCTTTCTCTGTGACATCTCGAGCCATCTCGATGCGCTGAACCTGCAGCTTCAGGGGCGGGGGTGCATCATCACAGACATGTACGCTGCAGTGAGGGCCTTCAAAACTAAACTGTGCCTGTGGGAGAATCAGATGCTGCAAGGAAACCCTTGCCATTTTCCCTGCTGCCAATCCATAAAAGCGCAGATCTCTACCGCCGTGTTCCCATGCGCACAGTTTGCTGAAAAACTCAGTGTTCTCGCCGCTGAGTTTAGCCGGCGATTTGCCGACTTCGATGCCCAGAAATGCAAGTTTGAACTGCTTAGTAATCCCTTCGCAGTTGATGTGGAAAATGCACCAACCAACATCCAAATGGAGCTGATTGAACTCCAGTGCAACGACACGCTGAATTCAAAGTATGATGCTGTGGGCGCCGCACAGTTTCCACGGTTCATCCCTGACACAATGCCTCAGCTCCGCACCCAAGCTGCTCAGATGCTCTCCATGTTCGGCAGCACTTATCTATGCGAGCAACTTTTCTCCTCGATGAAGATGACCAAAACAACTCACAGGAGACGTCTGACTGATGAACATCTTCGCTCGATACTGAGGATTTCTTCAGCTCAGAGCTTGAGCCCAGACATTGATGAACTAGCATCCAAGAAGAGATGCCAGGTATCTGGCTTGGGCACATCAGATTAGACCAGTGTGCAATAATTAACGTTTTCTTTATGCACTTTTTCTTGCTACAAGGCATGGGCTTGAATGGTTGATTGATTTATTATCATTTTATTTGTAAAATTATTAGCCAGTGGAAAAAGTTTATTTTGGTATTTAAATCAGAAGGCTGCAAATAGAAAAGAGGCATACAATTTTTATTTAAATTTTATTTATTTAATAAATGAATGCCATTGATGTGTTTTTTCATTTGAAATTCGATTTTGCATGTCTCCACTATTAAATTATATATTGTATGGTAATAAGCGATGCTTGTTCCATATTCAATGTTAAAGCAAAACTTGTTTGGGTCCATATTAAAAGGTTAATTTGTTCAATGTTGGCCCGTGACTTTGTTCAGGTTTTACATTTTGGCCCACTGGGTATTTGAGTTTGACACCCCTGCTTTAAGCGATTCCCTCCGATGCTCCAGCTCACCTTAAGAAAAGAATGTCATAACAGGTATGTGTTTTCTCCTTTCTACCAGAACACCTGGGGACTCGGCTGGATGAGTATGTGAAGCAGCTAAAGATAGTGAAGGTGGTGAGACAGCAGGAGAGGAAGGGCCTGATCACTGCCAGGCTCCTGGGGGCCCGGGGAGCCCTGGGAGAGATACTCACCTTCCTGGATGCTCACTGTGAGTAGCTAGCCCATGATGGATGAATAAATGAGTGCCTGATAACAGCCAAGCTCCTAGGGGCCAGGAGGACACAGAGAAATATACTCACTTTCCTGAATGCTCACTTTCAGTAACTAGCCCACAAGGGATGGATGGATTCATTCATTAATACTCGGGGGCCCAGGGAGAGACCTAACTTTCTGGATGCATAATGTGACTAGCTAGCCAACTAGGAAAACATATATGTTGGCCTATGGCACAGATGTATGCCAGAGTCTATATGGATTTGAATACAGCCCTCTGCCCTTTGACTCGACCTTCTCCATCTCCTACTGTACCTTTACTGTACTTTCTGTTCAAAAGCACAAACAATACGATAGGAGATGGATTGATGCACTGTGACTAGCTAGCTCACAAGGCCAGAGCAACACAACTAACTCCTTGTTGACCCCCCCATCCCTTTTTGCTATCCCACAAGGAAGGATAGGTGTTGTGGGTAAAATATTTCCCAAGTGATCAATCCAATTACAACCATTGTGTTACAACTTTATTTGCATGAATGTTTAGAACAGATTTACTACCTGCGGTTCTTTTTTCAAGCAGTGAACAGTTGAAACCTGCTCTTCGGGTTTCCCTGCTAGAACTAGATGTATGACCACATTCCACTCACGTAAGCTTAGAGATATGCAATGTAGTGGAGTGACGAAGGGCTATACATACAGACAAAAGGCAATAGATACTAATGTACTGGAGATAAAGGCTTTGCAGTGATGTATAAAACATATACAAAAACATACACAAATACTGTGAATTCCCGACAAGGTTGTTTGCATAATGTGATGTTGTCAGACAATTGTGAACACAGATTACATATCATTGACAGAATGCTCAGGACTCATCCTGGGGGTCTGTTGAGGCCAGGAGGATGCAGAGTTACACAATGTTCACGTAGTAAAGTATTGTGTAGAATAGACAGGATTTTCTGTTGTGTAGAATTGGGAGTGGTGTCAGCTCCACAAATGTTAGCCAACTGAACTCCGCAATGTTTGCCAAATAAGCTCCATTCATTGTATCTCAATCTGTAATGCTTCACAATGTTTGCCAACTGCCAACTACCGACTTCTTGTACTTTGAAAACTTTTTACACCTGCTGAACTCTACCCTCCTCTCCCGTCCCCAGGTGAGTGTTTCCATGGCTGGCTGGAGCCCCTGCTGGCTCGTATCGTGGAGGAGCCAACAGCCGTGGTCAGCCCAGAGATCACTACCATCAACCTGAATGACTTTACCTTCAACAAGCCTGTAGCCACCGCTAAGGCCCGCAACAGAGGGAACTTTGACTGGAGCCTCAGCTTTGGCTGGGAAGGCATCCCCGAGCATGAGAGCAACAGACGCAAAGACGAGACCTACCCCGTCAAGTAAGGGCTAAGGACCCACCTAACATGTTTCATAGAGTACATTGCCTTCCGACAGCTAGTGGAGAGGTCCTTCGGGTAGAGTATGTGTCGTGAATATAGTGCTGTGATTGCTGAAGTTGTTTGCAATATATTCTGATTTGTTTTCATCTTACAATTCAGCATATGTTATATTCTGCACTTGAAGTATGTATCAGATCACTACTCGGCAATCAGACTATGTATATTCCATAATGTTGCATTGGACATCTAGTATCTGTTACTCACCTCTGCATGTCTGTTCATTCAGAACTCCAACGTTTGCCGGTGGTCTCTTCTCCATCTCCAAGAAGTACTTTGAACACATCGGAACGTACGATGACAAGATGGAGATCTGGGGGGGTGAGAATGTGGAGATGTCCTTTAGGGTTAGTTTCCCCTCTTTCCTCTAACAATGTTATTATAAAGGAATATATATCAAATACTAAAGCTAGTCTTAAACAGAGCCATATATAGAGAGTTTGCTGATTATGGTTTCTCTCAAAGACATTCAGTTGATTATTACCTCAATTCAATTGGTTGAATGGTGTCATGTGACCTCGATGTTGTATATGGCTCTGGGCCTGTATCTACAAAGCATCTCAGAAAAGGTCTTAGGAATCCTGTTAACCTGTTTTTTGTGAGCATGTGTATCTGTAGTAGGAATTTCCGGGTGAATAAAAACAAGCACAGCCGTAGGTAAAGTTAATCAAAATCTGGTTTATTACAAGTTGCAACAAGGAGACCCCACTCAGCACAGAAGCGGAGCAAATGTCTATCTGGCCTCTTGGAGACAGGCCCTATATATCCTAATCAGACAGCACCAAATGTCCTGTAAACACCAGCCCAAAATGTTTGTAGGAAGTCAAAGCAACTTTGTCTAACTTTGTCAGCTGCTACAGAATCACACTGTTCACAGAATGTCATCAATACAATTCAACAGTGAATAATCGGTGTCCCTGTGCCTCCATTGACAAAGCAGGTCACTAAGTTAGCCAGCTAACTTCAATAAACCTTCTCCTAGGTGTGGCAGTGTGGCGGCCAGCTGGAGATCATTCCGTGTTCCGTGGTGGGTCACGTGTTCCGTACCAAGTCACCCCACACCTTCCCTAAAGGTACTGAGGTCATCACAAGGAACCAGGTACGACTCGCAGAGGTCTGGATGGATGACTACAAACACATCTACTATCGACGCAACAGTAACGCTGCCAAGATGGCCAAGGAGGTAGGCTTATGTTCTCAATCAACTCAAAGTTTCATATACTGTACTGTTAGATATAGTGCTGTGCATTAAACATCTACAACCGACGCAACCAGAACGCTGCTAAAATGTAACAAGTGGTGAGAGAACAGGGTTAAGCCTATGGCATGTTTTCGTTCACTCCAAGTTCCATAATAATTGTAGATAATCTTGTGTTGCCAGACTTGGTAATCTCACATTCGTTCGACACAGAAGGAAAGGCTGAATGAAGGTTAACTGTTAGACAACACACTACTGTGCAAAATGTGTCGGCCTGCGCATACTGCAATCTGTTTATTATAAGATATTATTATTTATCTGGAATAGGCTAAACTACAATAAATATGTTCTTATGAGTGCCTATATACTGTAGGCAGCAACACTTGTGCCACGCTGATCCCTAACACAGGGCCCCCCACATGGGTGAGTGCTCAGCCCCCTCCGTTGCCATGCATGTCTCCAACTCAATCATCAAGTTTACTGACAACAACGGTGGTAGGCCTGATTACCAACAATGATGAGACCGCCTACAGGGAGGAAGTGATAGCCCTGACGGAGTGGCACCAGGAAAATAACCTCTCCCTTAACAAAACGCTGATTGTGGACTACAGGTGACAGCAGAGAGAGCACGCCCCCATCCACATTGATGGGGTCGCAGTGGAGAGGATCAAAAGCTTGAAGTTCCTCGGCGTGCACATCACTGACTACCTGAAATGGTCCCTTCACACAGACAGCGTGATGAAGAAGGAGCAACAGCACCTCTTCAACCTCAGGAGGCTGAAGAAATCTGGCTTGGCCCCTAAGACCCTCACAAACTTCTACATATGCATCATTGAGAGCATCCTGTTGGGCTGTATCACCGCCTGGTACAGCAATTGCACCGTCCGCAAACGTAGGGCTCTCCAGAGGGTGGTGTGGTCAGCCTAACGCATCACTGGACATCTACAGCACCCGCTGTCACAGGAAGGACAAGAAGATCATCAAGCACCAGAGCCAAGGCCTGTTCACCCCGCCACCATCTAGAAGGCAGAGACAGTACAGCTGCATCAAAGCTGGGACCGAGAGACAGCTTCTATCTCCAGGCCATCAAACTGTTAAACAGTCACCACTAGCCTTAGTCACTGTTCTAGCTGGCTACCACCTGGTACTCTACCCTGCACCGTAGAGACTACTGCCCTATGTACATAGTCATTGAACGCTGGTCACTTTTAAACATGTTTAAATAACGTTTTACCCACTTTGTATGTAAATACTGTATTCTTGTCATGGCTCATTCTATGTAACTACTGTTATGCACACCTTTTTCTATTCATATACTGTCCATAATGTCTTTACACACCATTATATGTATATCCATTACATACTGAACAAAAATATAAACACAACCTGCAACAATTTCTAAGATTTTACTGAGTTACAGTTCATATAAGGAAATCAGTCATGGATTTCTATGGATTTCACATGACTGGGAATACAGATATGCATCTGTTGGTCACAGATACCTTTAAAATAAATGGGCCTCATAATGGGCATCCGGATCTCGTCACAGTATCTCTGTGTATTCATATTACCATTACCCCCCCCCCCCCACCACCACCACCATGGGGCACTCTGTTCACCACTACTTCATCAGAAAACCGCTCGCCCACACGACCCCATGCACGTGGTCTGCGGTTGTAAAACCAGTTGGACGTACTGCCAAATTCTCTAGAACAACGTTGGGGGTGGCTTATGGTAGAGAAATGAACATTCAATGCTCTGGCAACAGCTCTGGTGGACATTCCTGCAGTCAGCATGCCAACTGCATACTCCCTCAAAACTTCAGACATCTGTGGCATTGTTTTTTGTGTGTTTTTTTTCTAGACATCATTGCGCTGTTGGAGCTAGAAACACAGGCATTTCGCTGCACCTGTGATAACATCTGCAAATCTATGTATATGACCAATGCTTTTTGATTTGACATGACTACCGTTATATGGGGTTAAAGTAACTGTCCAGTCATTCCAGATTTCTATGAAATATGACCTTTAATTACTTATAATATGAATGAAATAATAGTTTTCCTTCCAAGAAATGGTCATTTAAGTATGTTGAAAAGCAGCTTTTCTGTGTTGGAATAGTGTGGACGTACCCTAACAACAGAATGGTGTAGGTGTATACTGGTCATTAAATATTCACGCAAGTAAACCGCTGATTGGCCAGATCATCCTCCTCAGGATTATGACATCATACTCTGAGGAAATAGCAATACTCTTTTTAATGGTCTGTTTGAGATACAAATTTGATGTGGGGGTTTTTAAAGTGTTTTTTAAAATTATTATTATTTTATTTTTTTATATATATATATTTCTCAAATGTATGCGTTGGCCACAAATACGAGTATCGAACGAGTCAACAACATTATTTGGGTATGAGAAATGTCAGATTTTCACTGGACAGTTACTTTAAAGTTAACTATCAGAGCACAGGATTGAGCAAGTCACTTGTTCCTGTCTCACTCCTTTCCACTACTCTGTGTATGTTGCAGAAAGGATTTGGTGACATCTCGGAGCGTGTGAATCTGAGGGAGAGGCTGCAGTGTAAGAACTTCACCTGGTATCTGAATACTATTTACCCCGAGGCGTTCGTGCCAGACCTCACCCCTACCAAGTTCGGAGCGGTACGTTTTGTTCCATTCAGGTGTACAAACTATCAGACCTGGTTTCAAGTACTATTTGAAGTATTTTGAAATTCTTTAGCTGTTCATGATTGAGCTTGCCTGTTGCCATGAAAATAATAGAGATGTCTCAAAAGTGCAAATCCTGCTCATTAAATGCAGGGTTTAGTCAGGCAGGCCAAAACAAATGCTACAAGTATTTGAGGTAACACTTTTGGGGGGGATAGTCCATCTATAGATGCTCTATAAGTAACATTTCAAATAAATATCTACTAACCCTAAACTTGACCCTAACACTGACCCAACCCGTTATTCTAAACCTAACCGTAACCTTAGCAAGCAGTTGCTTATCGACAGATGGTTTATTGATAGTATGACCATCTGTAGAGCATCTACATAAAGTGTGACTAGGAAAATACTGTACATGATGGCGATGCATAAGTGTTCATTGTTAAATGTGTGTGCGTGCAGATTAAGAACTCTGGTGCTCAGAGCTGTCTGGATGTGGGAGAGAAAAATGAAGGAGGGAAGCCACTGATCATGTACACGTGCCACAATATGGGGGGTAACCAGGTACTGTACATTCACTCACACTGTCAGAGGAGGCTGTTGGGAGGATATGTAGGAGGACTGTCTCATTTGTAATGGCATGGAATAAATGGAAAGGTATCAAACCTATGGAAAACGCATGTTTGACTCCTATAGCTCCTCTCACCAGCCTCCGCTGTACTCTATGGTTGTGTGGAGGGATATTCTGATATTGATACGCATTCAACAACAGTATGTTCAGTCAACTTTTGGAATTCCATATTCAGGTTTATAGGCAAAGTTTTTGTTTAGCTTTTATTTCAATCACATTGAGATTGACATCTATTTTTCAAGTGAACCCCGACGATCTTCAATAATAAGTCCCCAGCACCATATGACAGTGATGTTTGATTCCATATGCTTATCTCTCCTGCTGTTTCCCCAGTACTTTGAGTACACGTCTCATAAGGAACTGCGTCACAACATAGGGAAGCAGCTGTGTCTACAGGCCAACACCCAGCCAGACCAGGTTAAGATTGAGCTCTGTACACTAAAAGGAATAGGGACTAGCGTGGCCCCACAACAGGAGTGGCTCTTTACAGAGGTAAGGAAGCATCACCTGGACAAGCATGCACGCACGCATATGCAGTGCATTCAGAAATTTTTCAGACCCCTTCACTTTTTCCACATTTTGTTACGTTACAGCCTTATTAAATTGTTTTTCCCCCCTCATCATCAATACCCATAATGACAAAGCAAAAACTGTTTTTTAGTATTTTTTTGCAAATGTATTCAAATAAAAATCTAATTTACATAATTATTCAGACCCTTTTCACTCTGATGTTTTTCTTACGATGTACCCAATGATTAATGAAAACTTCCTATGTCCTCATTGTGGTTTTACAGATGTGATTAATACGTCTTATTTACACACTTTATTCAAATATTTATGAAAAGCATATTGTTATATTTGGTAGCACTTATTTGTTTTTCCTTCGCCTCCAACCACTTTCGATGTGTGGAATGGGATGTGGGTGGGGCTAGGGTCTACATAAGCTTACGATACGTAAGCTTATTAAAGATCAGTGATACTATCAAGAGCAGTGTGAGGTTTCCTTTTTCCTTCATCTTGTTCAACTGTTTCAATGCACCTGCAAAAAAAGATTGCTCAGATGTGCGAGTGCCTTTTGAATTCTGAAGGATGACCAATGGAAACAGGATTCACCTGAGCTCAATTTCGAGTTTCATAGCAAATGGTCTGAATACTTTAGTAAACAAGGTATTTTATTTCTAGAAAACCTGTTTTCACTTTGTCATTTATGGGCATTGTGTGTAAATTATGATTTTTTTCCCCCAATTTATTCCATTTTAGAATAAGGCTGTAACGTAACAAAATGTGGAAAAAGGGAAGGGGTCTGAATACTTTCCGAAGGCACTGTATATCACACACGCATACACATTTCTAGATCTGCTGGGAGACATTTTTTAGACTCCTCGTTCTTGAAGAGTGCCTTTGTAAAGCATGTGTGACTGATGAAATAAACGCAATGAAGGACATTTAATCTGTTTAGGTAACTATCTGTTAACGATCTTTCACAACGCACAAGAGAAGTTATTGCTCTAGATCTAATCTGTCCACAGCAGACCCAGTGTTATCCCACTGCAGTACATGGTTTTTTAACCCTCTGCCCTCTCTAGGAGAATCTCCTCAAGAACCCACCAAGTGGAAAGTGCTTACTCCTGAAAGGGGGCCAGATAGTGATGGACGACTGTAAAGCAGCTGACCTCAACCAGCACTGGGCATTCAGTTGACCCCTAACCTTCGACCCCTGACCTTAAGCAGAACTGAAGCTTTCACTAGACGTTGGCCCACCCCCCACCCCCTGCCCCCCGCCAGCCCATCCACCCATAGATGCTATTAACAAACGTATAGACCCTACCAATCTACCTATAGACTCTGGGTCAAGCAGGCAGTACTAGCACCAGTACTAGCTGAACCTGACAGGACATGAGTCATACTGCACTGGAGACCATTGATGACCTAAGTGGAGTGGACATAGAATATAGAGTGCTGACTGTGCTATGGCAGTGCACACCTAAGTGAAGGTTCTCAGGATAACCACTTTTAACTATATATTTATGATAATAGAGACTCGTGAATGAAGGTTTCTTCTCGTGGAGTGTGTGGACAGTGGACTCTGCAGCCTGGGTTGTGTTCAGTAGGGAGAAAATGTTTTGGAATGGAGTGAAACGGGGAGAACTTAGGCCTACTACCCGAACTTATCCAGAAAGAGCACATATCTTAGTTTTCTGTTGCAAAACGTTTTGCCACTGTGTGCCCTACTGGACACGACCCTGGAGTGGCAGGAAGGAGGTCTCTTCCAGACAACTAGGACCTCAACCTAGAAGTGTGTTCTCTTTTTTTTATCATAGTTTTGCTTGTCTTAACTTATCTTGTCAGGTAATGAATGTAGATATAGTGAATGTTGTTTCTGTGACAATACTGCCAAAGGGAAAGGTGTCCATTTTTTTAAATAAAGTTTTATCTGTATACAGTTGGATTATTTGTCATACGAGTGAAATAACTGATCCCGTGTGTCTCAGTTGGTAGAGCATGGCTCTTGCAACACCAGGGTTGTGGGTTTTATTCCCACAGGGGACCAGTAGAAAAATGTAAGTACTCACTACTTACTGTAAGTCGCTCTGGAGAGCATCTGCTAAATGACACAAAATAGCTTTTACTTTTAAAATGCTGATAAGAAACTGTCGGTGTCCCAAATGGCACCCCATTCCCTACATAATGAAGATCTTCCTACAATAATAAACATTCCTCCGTGTGACTGAGTGAGCTGTTGAATAGGCTAGTCAATGAATATCTTATTTTTCCAGCAATTGTTTACAGACCGATTATTTCACTTATAATTCACTATATCACAATTCCAGTGGGTCAGAAGTTTACATACACTAAGTTGAGTGTGCCTTTAAACAGCTTCTGTCTCCTAGAGATGAATGTACTTTGGTGCGAAAAGTGCACATCAATCCCAGAACAACAGCAAAGGACCTTGTGAAGATGCTGGATGAAACAGGTACAAAGTATCTATATCCACAGTAAAAATAGTCCTATGTCGACAACCTGAAAGGCCACTCAGCAAGGAAAAATAGAACTGTTTGGCCATAATGACCATTGTTATGTTTGGAGGAGAAAGGGGGAGGCTTGCAAGCCGAAGAACACCATCCCAACCGTTAAGCACGGGGGTGGCAGCATCATGTTGTGGGGGAGCTTTGCTGCAGGAGGGACTGGAGCACTTCACAAAATAGATGGCATCATGAGGAGGACAATTATGTGGATATATTGAAGCAACATTACATTTACATTTACATTTAAGTCATTTAGCAGACGCTCTTATCCAGAGCGACTTACAAATTGGTGCGTTCACCTTAAGACATCCAGTGGAACAGCCACTTTACAATAGTGCATCTAAATCTTTTAAGGGGGGAGGGGGTGAGAAGGATTACTTTATCCTATCCTAGGTATTCCTGAAAGAGGTGGGGTTTCAGGTGTCTCCGGAAGGTGGTGATTGACTCCGCTGTCCTGGCGTCGTGAGGGAGTTTGTTCCACCATTGGGGGGCCAGAGCAGCGAACAGTTTTGACTGGGCTGCGCGGGAACTGTACTTCCTCAGTGGTAGGGAGGCGAGCAGGCCAGAGGTGGATGAACGCAGTGCCCTTGTTTGGGTGTAGGGCCTGATCAGAGCCTGGAGGTACTGAGGTGCCGTTCCCCTCACAGCTCCGTAGGCAAGCACCATGGTCTTGTAGCGGATGCGAGCTTCAACTGGAAGCCAGTGGAGAGAGCGGAGGAGCGGGGTGACGTGAGAGAACTTGGGAAGGTTGAACACCAGACGGGCTGCGGCGTTCTGGATGAGTTGTAGGGGTTTAATGGCACAGGCAGAGAGCCCAGCCAACAGCGAGTTTCAGTAATCCAGACGGGAGATGACAAGTGCCTGGATTAGGACCTGCGCTGCTTCCTGTGTGAGGCAGGGTCGTACTCTGCGGATGTTGTAGAGCATGAACCTACAAGAACGGGCCACCGCCTTGATGTTAGTTGAGAACGACAGGGTGTTGTCCAGGATCACGCCAAGGTTCTTAGCGCTCTGGGAGGAGGACACAATGGAGTTGTCAACCGTGATGGCGAGATCATGGAACGGGCAGTCCTTCCCCGGGAGGAAGAGCAGCTCCGTCTTGCCGAGGTTCAGCTTGAGGTGGTGATCCGTCATCCACACTGATATGTCTGCCAGACATGCAGAGATGCGATTCGCCACCTGGTCATCAGAAGGGGGAAAGGAGAAGATTAATTGTGTGTCGTCTGCATAGCAACATCTCAAGACATCAGTCAGGAAGTTAAAGCTTGGTCGCAAATGGGTCTTCCAAATGGACAATGAGCCCAAGCATACTTCCAAAGTTGTGGCAAAATGGCTTAAGGACAACAAAGTCAAGGTATTGGGAGTGGCCATCAGAAAGCCCTGACCTCAATCCTATTGGGAATTTGTGGGCAGAACTGAAAAAGCGTCTGCGAGCAAGGAGGCCTGCAAACCTGACTCAGTTTACACCAGCTCTGTTAGGAGAAATGGGCCAGAATTTACCCAACTTATTGTGGAAGGCTACCCAAAATGTTTGATCCAAGTTTAACAATTTAAAGGAAATGCTACCAATACTAATTGAGTGTATGTAAACTTCTGACCCACTGGGAATGTGATGAAAGAAATAAAAGCTGAAGTAAATCATTCTCTCTACTATTATTCTGACATTTCACATTCGTAAAATAAAGTGGTGGTCCTAACTGACCTAAAAAAGGGAATTTCTACTTGGATTAAATGTCAGTAATTGTGAAAAACTGACTTCCGACTTCAACTGTGTGTTCACTTCTGTTCTGCGATTGCAGATACATAGGATACATTAAGTACAATTCAATGCCCATATTAGCATACCACATCTTTTGATTGCATGCGCAGCATATTGCTTCATTGCTGGAAGTATGCTTGTGTTAATGTTGGAACATAACTGTGGTTTCACAGTACGTGAAAGGAAGTTAATGACTTGTTGAACTAATTCCACTGTCTGATAAGAAAAGGGTTTCTTTGAGATATTCTTTAAGACCAACCGCATGACCTACTCTGCTCAGCAACCACACTACTATTTAGGCTACTTTGTGAGTTCTGTTATGGAAACGTGGCGTCTTGCTTGTTGTAATTGCCCAACTAGTATATCTATTGGGAGTGCCTCTCTTCGTATAGTTCCATCTGGTTTGAAGTCCAAACATGGGGTTAACTAACTGTGTGTGTGTGTGTGTGTGTGTGTGTGTGTGTGTGTGTGTGTGTGTGTGTGTGTGTGTGTGTGTGTGTGTGTGTGTGTGTGTGTGTGTGTGTGTGTGTGTGTGTGTGTGTGTGTGTGTGTGTGTGTGATACAATAGGGAATACGTATAACCGCACAGTGTGGTGACAGACAGGAAGCCGACTGGGGGATAGAGAGGGTAAAGAAGGGAAGGGGGAGTGAACACACACTGATTGAAATGTGCTGCATCTACCTTTATCCAGTGCTGAAGAAGAGAGAAGTTTAGGACTTAAAATGTTGGTCCACTTATGTGAGTCTGCCTATCACAAATGATGATCCTCATTCACTACAGTTGAGTGCATTAACAGGTTCATTTTCAAAATACCTGCGCTGCAATGCTGTAAGTCTTCTTGACTGTTGTCAATGTTGTGTCTAAATGACCCACATATCCACTACTCACAACATGGCCCACGTTGACTAGGTCAATTTATAGTTTTACTCCAGTAGGTAGGTAATGTGTAGGTTGGATATTGGACTTGGCTCACGTGACAGACTCAGTGTCATGTACATGCTTTTCACTGCACCAATAGGAGACAGAAAATATGAGGAGTACTTTCAAACTTAACATTATAAGCACATTTTGGTCTGAACTTCTATCCATTCAGGGAGATCATGTCAAGAAGAATATTTATCCTACACTATGGTGGGTGAGATGTTTTTTGTGTTGTCTGGTGTTTTCTTTTAGTTATTAGCAAACTGCTTCTCTATGTCCCTAGTCTCTGAAACATCATTCTAAATTACGACTGCCCCTAAATGCTGGTCAAGGTTTGTCATCTCAACCTACCAGGCACATATTGGTTAAATCAGCGTTGTTTCAACGTAATTTGTCAACATATTGTGATGTGGAACTGGTAACACTTTACTTGACACCCAGCATCATAACACGAAAGCGAACTTCTTGGCAGAGGAAAAAAAAGGTTTTGACACTCCTTATGTAGGTGTCATAACCAGCCATAAAATAAAGCAATACACTGTATATCACAACAAGTGTAACTATATGGGTCATGACAGTGTTATGACCACAACTTGTTTCATCACAAAACCAGAGAGCAACCTCTGTCCGGTGAAGTCCACAAAGGAAAATACATGTAACAAACCTACAGTAACATAACCTTCAGCGTGGTCAATCAAATTAACTTCAACATTTCAACATCATCAAATCATCTATGCTTAGTCTTATATGGTGACAACTGAAAGACACCAAAAATAATTTTGTCCAATCAAAGTAAGCTAAATATGATGTGGCTGTCAATGTCTCTGATTTCTGTGTGTGTGCGCGTTCGTGCGAGTAGACGAAACATGTTGACTCACCCTACTTGTAGAGAAACACCAATGCCGCCATCCTCACTTTTATGTTGACAAAACGGTCTATCACTCGGTCATACAGTACACGCTTTTATTTTATGTTGTCTTAGGCCAGTGAGCAAGCATAGGTAGCCTAACTTTCATTCATGGGCAATTTTAGCTAGTTAACATTGGCCTTCTATTTCTAGCTACATATTTAACTTCCACCCTCTCAGGCCAAGGGCACCATGTATAAATTCATGGTTGGATTGGAATCGGCGTTATAATTATTGGCCAATACGGCGAATTAAGTAAAACCAGAAGTCCAAATCTCCATCCATGGCTAATTTAGGAAATGGACCATTTTAGCTAGCTAGCCACTGGAAGACAACACAACGAGATGCAACAATTCAAGTTGTTTCTGTCAATGACGAATGCTCTCAATCTGAGTTGATAGGAGTGACGCCAAATAAATACTGTTAAAATATTTGTACTGACAAAGGCACCTGGAATGGATGGCTTTCCCATAGAATTCTATTCAGAATTTTTTTACAAAATAGCCCCCCTATTTACAGAAATGACAATACATGTCACTCAATTCAATACTTTCTAGTTCCATGTGTCAAACAGATATGTTAATTATATTAAATCCAGGAATGTCTGAAGACCCTGCTGATTATAGACCCATAAATGTAATCAATTGTGACTAAATAATTACAATGCTTATAAGCAATATAATGACAGAAGTCTTACCAGACTTGATGCATCAAACTGTTTAAAAAAAAATAGACCCTCACAAAAAAATGGAAGCACAAAACAAGACACGTAGTACCAGTCAAAAGTTTAGACACACCAGAAAAGTGTTAAACAAATCGAAATATATATTTATATTTGAGATTCTTCAAAGTAGCCACCATTCTCTCACCAACTTGACTTGGTATTCTCTTCCAAAAGTCTTGAAGGAGTTCCCACATATGCTGAGCACTTGTTGGCTGCTTTTCTTTCACTCTGCAGGTCCAACTCATCCCATACCATCTCAATTGGGTTGAGGTCGGGTGATTGTGGAGGCCAGGTCATCTGATGCAGCACTCCATCACTCTCCTTCTTGGTCAACTAGCCCTTAATTAAACAGCCTGGTGTTGTGTTTTGGGTCATTGTCCTGTTGAAAAACAAATGATAGTCCCACTAAGCGCAAACCAGATGGAATGGTGTATTGCTGCAGAATTCTGTGGTAGCCATGCTGGTTAAATGTGCCTTGAATTCTAAATAAATCACTGACAGTGTCACCAGCAAAGCACCATCACACCTCCTTCTCCCTGCTTCACGGTGGGAACCACACATGCAGAGATCATCCTTTCACCTACTCTGCGTCCCACAAACACACCGCAGTTGGAACCAAAAATCTCAAATTTGACCAAAGGACAGATTTCCACCAGTCCAATGTCCAATGCCCGTGTTTCTTTGCCCAAGTGAAACTCTTCTTCTATGAAGGCCTGATTCACACAGTCTCCTCTGAACAGTTGATGTTGAGATGTGTCTGTTACTTGAACTCTGTGAAACATTTATTTGGGCTGCAATTTCTGAGGCTGGTAACTATAATGAACTTATCCAGTGCAGCAGAGGTAACTCTGGGTCTTCCTTTCCTGTGGTGGTCCTCATGAGAGCCAGTTTCTTCATAGCACTTGATAGTTTTTGCGACTACATTTGAAGGAACTTTCAAAGCTCATGAAATTCTCTGGATTGACTGACTTTCATGTCTTAAAGTAATGATGGACTGTAATTTCTCTTTGCTTATTTGAGCTGTTCTTTCCATAATATGGACTCTGTCATTTACCAAATAGGGTTATCTTCTGTATACCACCCCTACCTTGTCACAACACAACTGATTGGCTCAAACGCATTAATTAACATTTAACAAGGCACACCTGTTAATTGAAATGCATTCCAGGTGACTAACTCATGAAGCTGGTTGAGAGAAACCCTGCCCAATATAAAATACATTTATATATTTTTTACACTCTTATGGTTACTATAAATGGACAACTATATATACCTAGGTGTCTGGTTAGACTGTATACTCTCCTTCCAGACTCATATCAAACATCTCCTATCGAAAATCAAATCTAGAGTCTGCTTTCTATTCCGCAACAAAGCCTCCTTCACTCACGCCGCCAAACTTACCCTAGTAAAACTGACTATCCTACCGATCCTCGACTTCGGCGATGTCATCTACAAAATAGCTTCCAACACTCTACTCAGCAAACTGGATGCAGTTAATCACAGTGCCATCCGTTTTGTCACTAAAGCACCTTATACCACCCACCACTGCGACCTGTATGCTCTAGTCGGCTGGCCCTCGCTACATATCTGTCGCCAGACCCACTGGCTCCACGTCATCTACAAGTCCATGCTAGGTAAAGCTCCGCCTTATCTCAGTTCACTGGTCACGATGGCAACACCCACCCGTAGCACGCGCTCCAGCAGGTGTATCTCACTGATCACCCTAAAGCCAACACCTCATTTGGCCGCCTTTCGTTCCAGTTCTCTGCTGCCTGTGACTGGAACGAATTGCAAAAATCGCTGAAGTTGGAGACTTTTATCTCCCTCACCAACTTCAAACATCTGCTATCTGAGCAGCTAACCGATCGCTGCAGCTGTACATAGTCTATCGGTAAATAGCCCACCCATTTTTACCTACCTCATCCCCATACTGTTTTTATTTATTTACTTTTCTGCTCTTTTGCACACCAATATCTCTACCTGTACATGACCATCTGATCATTTATCACTCCAGTGTTAATCTGCAAAATTGTAATTATTCGCCTACCTCCGCATGCCTTTTGCACACAATGTATATAGACTCTCTTTTTTTCTACTGTGTTATTGACTTAATTGTTTACTCCATGTGTAACTCTGTGTTGTCTGTTCACACTGCTATGCTTTATCTTGGCCAGGTCGCAGTTGCAAATGAGAACTTGTTCTCAACTAGCCTAACTGGTTAAATAAATAAATAAATAAACATTTAAATGTCATTATTACAAATATATATATATATATATTTTGGTAAGCAGTTCCAGTGTATATTTGGCCTTGTGTTTTAGGTTATTGTCCTGCTGAAAGGTGAATTTGTCTCCCAGTGTCTGTTGCAAAGCAGACTAAACCAGGTTTGCCCCTAGGATTTTGCCTGTGCTTAGCTCTATTCCATTTAATTGTGTCCTTAATAACTCCTTGCCGATGACAAAAATAACGCTAACATGATGCAGCCACCACCATGCTTGAAAATATTCTGTACAGACTTCCTTCTTTTCACTCTAAGTTAGTATTGTGATGTATCCATCCTCGGTTTTCTCCTATCACAGCTATTAAACTCTGTAAATGTTTTAAAGTCCCCATTGGCCTCATGGTGAAATCACTGAGCGGTTTCCTTCCTCTCCGGCAACTGAGTTAGGAAGGTAGTCTGCATCTTTGTAGTGACTGGGTGTATTGATACACCATCCAGAGCGTAAGTGATAACTTCACAATACTCAATTGAATATTAAGTATCTGCTTTTTTTATTTGTACCCATCTACGAATAGGTGCCCTTCTTTGCATGGCATTGGTAAACCTCCCTGGTCTCAACTGATGTACCTTACAGATAATTGTGTGTGTGTGGTACAAAAATGGGGTAGTCATTCAAAAATCATGTTAACTACTATTTTTGCACACAGTGAGTCCATGCAACGTATTATGTGACTTGTTAAGCACATTCTTACTCCTGTACTTATTTAGGCTGGCCATAACAAAAAGGTTGAATACTTTTAGCTTTTAGTAATTTATTTTTAAAAATCCACTTTGACATTATAGGCTATTTTGTGTAAATTCAGGCTGTAACACAACAAAATGTTGAAAAAGTTAAGTGGTGTGAATAACTTTCTGACGGCAATGTAGGTGCCAGTATTCATTTGGGTGCCAGTACTCGTACTATTTATATTTAGGTGCAGGAGCTCCACAATACTTTGGAGCAGGATGTGCAAATGCAGGAGCTCAAGCAGTAGAACATTTCCGATTCTGGTACTCAGCTCCAGTGAGCTCCTGCCCAAGTCAATTATTGGTGCTATGTTCTTACCAACTCAGTCACACAGGAACAGTTGTTTTTGGATCCTGTCCTCTGTACGTGGCAGGGACTCCAGACAACCATGGACTATAAAGGGAAAGCCAGCCACATCGCGGACACCGACGCCTAGCTCCGCCAACGTGGCCACCGCCTCTCTGTGGCCGACATGAGTAAGACATTTAAGCATGTTAAATCTTGCAAGGTGTGTTTCTGGACATATTCAATCTATCCCTATCCCAGTCTGTTCTCCCCACTTGGTTCATGAAGGTAACTGAACTAAATATTTGATCGAGAACCCGCTCCAGCAGAAAAACGGATCAATCTCAGATAAAGCATCCGAGCGAGCGAAACAGCGCCCCACTGTCTCAGTATGTGTAGACCATGTATCTGATGCTGTCTGGACCAAAAGAGTATGGCATGTCATACTATTTCTGTCCAGACAGCATCAGATACATAGTAAGACAGAGGGGCACTGTTTCGTTCACTAGGATGCTTTCTCCGGTGAGAGAGTTTCAGCAGAGAGGAAGAGGAGAAGCGAGAGGGCTCACTCTCACCAAAGTTTGTCCAGAATAAGCCCAATGCATTTCTAAGGGCATAATGTGCAGACTTAAGCTTGTCACCTGCCTTCCCTCCTTTGGGATAATGACTACATTTGCTAGGGTGGAGACATTAGCACTCATCATTATAGACAGATATCTGGTTTCAGCCTCTTGCAAATTGGAAAGGAAAGTTAGCGGGTGGACAAAGCCCTGTTAGGACGCTGGCTTCCCCTAAATTGATGTTTTGCCCAAATTATATAATTACTCCTGTCTAAATAAAAACATTCAAAATACTTTACCAGAGAGCATGACTTCCATGCTGACCACACTGCCTGTGTTGCAAAATACATTTGTTATACAATAATTTCATCGAAACTGCTTGCGCACTTCAACGAGCGTCTGAATAGCCAGGCACTAAAATAGAATTTGGTTCTATTTTTGACATGTGACTTGCTGCAAGTCCCGCCTCTCCCATCTCCTCATTGGGTTTTAGGAGCATATACCCACGTGGGTGATTAAAAGATGAACTGAGGTCCACACTCCAGTCCAGTTGGTGGTGGCATTGCACCTTGGTTGCCAACCGCCATTTAAAGCTCACAAAAGAAGAATATGGAAGATGGAGGAAACAGGTTTTGTTTTAAACTGCTAGTGTGTCGAGTGAAGCTAATAGCACAGAAAGTGAGAATGAATGGGTTACAGTGGTGAAGAAAAAGGGAAACGAGAAGTAAAGCTGTGTTGGAAAATTGGAAACCAATATACTCGTTTTTAGTCAGAGTGAGGGTTTTGGATCAATGCTACTTGTAAAAATCTATTTAATGTCTCCAGGACAATCTGGAATGTGTTGAAGGAAAGTGTGGAGTCGGAGAGTGCGAGAGTCACAATAAGTGGTCTTTATTTAGATTTGTTTGTGTTTGCGGAGAAGAAGAAGCGTGTTTTAAGACTCGAAAAGATATCGGAGTGGAATGTTTCCTGTAAAGATGTTCGTAGCAGGGCGCCTAGCAAGAGGTTATTTCTGGGGTGGCGCAAGAAAGAAAGGCAAAAGATGTAACTGAAGACATCGATGGAGTGGTTGGTGCACGTTGACTGACCTGTGTGGTGGACGGAGAAAATAAATTCACTTCATCCATGCTACTGATCTTTGATGAGTCAATCTCTTCTCATATAAAGTTGGGATTCATGAGATACCCTGTAAGAGATTTTGTGCTCAAGCCCTTTCAGTGTCATAAATGGAAAAGATTTGGCCATGTGTTGTAGGAGATTTTCGAAATAAGTTTAAATATTAGACATGTGTAAGCAGAATGAAGGGCGAAAGCCCATGTGAGATGACAAGCGCGTTGTACACCGAGATGTCCAAGATGTTGAAGAATATCACAAGAGGCCAGCGTAGGGTTATTTTGCAGCTGTTGCCAGTCACCAGCTTGTCTAAATTGTCCACCACTCTTTTTGTGGCATTGTAATCCGTTATGATTTCTGTTTTTTTATGTTCCTGGCCACAGATTCTCCCATCCCTATGCAGCATACTCATGAGTACCACCTTTTTGCCTTTCTTTGGCACTTAGGACACTAGAGACATGTGGGCCATGAACACAAACTCAAAGGAATTGGTAGGCTTGTTCTGTGTATTAAACAGCTGAAGTGGGAGCTCTGGCTTGTTTTTTTTGTGCTGTTCCTACCATTGTCAGCTTCCTCTTGAGGAGCTCCTGTCCCAGCTTGTGCGAAGTAAAAAAGTTATTGCATGTGATGTTGTGGCTACGAAGTCCCTGTGTCACGTCCAGGACAATCTGCCTCCCTTGGTTCTTCTCAGGGGCTCCTTCATCTGACTTCCCCAGTTCCCCATTTGCAAGTTCCACTCATATGATGAAGCAGCATCACAGGCAGCCCAGATCTTGATTCCATATTTTGCAGGTTTATACGGCATGTACTGCCTGAAGGGGCAGCGCCCCTAAATGGCATAAGCTGCTCATCAACAGTAATGTTGGGCCTAGGGTTGTAAAACAGGGGAAGGCGGTCCACCCACTTGTCCCACACTGACCTGATTGCAGCTAGCTTGTCTCTCTGCACTGACCTGATTGCAGCTAGCTTGTCTCTCTGCACTGACCTGATTGCAGCTAGCTTGTCTCTCTGCCGCCGAGATGGTCTGGTGTCTCGGTTTTCAAAGCGGATAGTCCTGGAAATAATGTGGAAGTTTTCCAGAGACATTGTAACATGGAAAAGTTCTCTGCCAGTTTTCAGATCCAATGGGGAATCCCTGTGGGATGCAAAAAGTTATCTGGCGAATCCCACAGGGATTCTGTGGATTCCCCATTGAATCGGAAAACACCAGCAAGGATAAGAACCCCATTACATTTACATTTACATTTAAGTCATTTAGCAGACGCTCTTATCCAGAGCGACATACAAATTGGTGCATTCACCTTATGACATCCAGTGGAGCAGCCACTTTACAATAGTGCATCTAAATCTTTTAAGGGGGGGGGTGAGAAGGATTACTTTATCCTATCCTAGGTATTCCTTAAAGAGGTGGGGTTTCAGGTGTCTCCGGAAGGTGGTGATTGACTCCGCTGTCCTGGCGTCGTGAGGGAGTTTGTTCCACCATTGGGGGGCCAGAGCAGCGAACAGTTTTGACTGGGCTGAGTGGGAACTGTACTTCCTCAGTGGTAGGGAGGCGAGCAGGCCAGAGGTGGATGAACGCAGTGCCCTTGTTTGGGTGTAGGGCCTGATCAGAGCCTGGAGGTACTGAGGTGCCGTTCCCCTCACAGCTCCGTAGGCAAGCACCATGGTCTTGTAGCGGATGCGAGCTTCAACTGGAAGCCAGTGGAGAGAGCGGAGGAGCGGGGTGACGTGAGAGAACTTGGGAAGGTTGAACACCAGACGGGCTGTGGCATCCTGGATGAGTTGTAGGGGTTTAATGGCACAGGCAGGGAGCCCAGCCAACAGCGAGTTGCAGTAATCCAGACGGGAGATGACAAGTGCCTGGATTAGGACCTGCGCCGCTTCCTGTGTGAGGCAGGGTCGTACTCTGCGGATGTTGTAGAGCATGAACCTACAGGAACGGGCCACCGCCTTGATGTTAGTTGAGAACGACAGGGTGTTGTCCAGGATCACGCCAAGGTTCTTAGCGCTCTGGGAGGAGGACACAGTGGAGTTGTCAACCGTGATGGCGAGATCATGGAACGGGCAGTCCTTCCCCGGGAGGAAGAGCAGCTCCGTCTTGCCGAGGTTCAGCTTGAGGTGGTGATCCGTCATCCACACTGATATGTCTGCCAGACATGCAGAGATGCGATTCGCCACCTGGTCATCAGAAGGGGGAAAGGAGAAGATTAATTGTGTGTCGTCTGCATAGCAATGATAGGAGAGACCATGTGAGGTTATGACAGAGCCAAGTGACTTGGTGTATAGCGAGAATAGGAGAGGGCCTAGAACAGAGCCCTGGGGGACACCAGTGGTGAGAGCACGTGGTGAGGAGACGGATTCTCGCCACGCCACCTGGTAGGAGCGACCTGTCAGGTAGGACGCAATCCAAGCGTGGGCCGCGCCGGAGATGCCCAACTCGGAGAGGGTGGAGAGGAGGATCTGATGGTTCACAGTATCGAAGGCAGCCGATAGGTCTAGAAGGATGAGAGCAGAGGAGAGAGAGTTAGCTTTAGCAGTGCGGAGCGCCTCCGTGATACAGAGAAGAGCAGTCTCAGTTGAATGACTAGTCTTGAAACCTGACTGATTTGGATCAAGAAGGTCATTCTGAGAGAGATAGCGGGAGAGCTGGCCAAGGACGGCACGTTCAAGGGTTTTGGAGAGAAAAGAAAGAAGGGATACTGGTCTGTAGTTGTTGACATCGGAGGGATCGAGTGTAGGTTTTTTCAGAAGGGGTGCAACTCTCGCTCTCTTGAAGACGGAAGGGACGTAGCCAGCGGTCAGGGATGAGTTGATGAGAGAGGTGAGGTAAGGGAGAAGGTCTCCGGAAATGGTCTGGAGAAGAGAGGAGGGGATAGGGTCAAGCGGGCAGGTTGTTGGGCGGCCGGCCGTCACAAGACGCGAGATTTCATCTGGAGAGAGAGGGGAGAAAGAGGTCAGAGCACAGGGTAGGGCAGTGTGAGCAGAACCAGCGGTGTCGTTTGACTTAGCAAACGAGGATCGGATGTCGTCGACCTTCTTTTCAAAATGGTTGACGAAGTCATCTGCAGAGAGGGAGGAGGGGGGGATTCAGGAGGGAGGAGAAGGTGGCAAAGAGCTTCCTAGGGTTAGAGGCAGATGCTTGGAATTTAGAGTGGTAGAAAGTGGCTTTAGCAGCAGCGACAGAAGAGGAAAATGTAGAGAGGAGGGAGTGAAAGGATGCCAGGTCCGCAGGGAGGCGAGTTTTCCTCCATTTCCGCTCGGCTGCCCGGAGCCCTGTTCTGTGAGCTCGCAATGAGTCGTCGAGCCACGGAGCGGGAGGGGAGGACCGAGCCGGCCTGGAGGATAGGGGACATAGAGAGTCAAAGGATGCAGAAAGGGAGGAGAGGAGGGTTGAGGAGGCAGAATCAGGAGATAGGTTGGAGAAGGTTTGAGCAGAGGGAAGAGATGATAGGATGGAAGAGGAGAGAGTAGCGGGGGAGAGAGAGCGAAGGTTGGGACGGCGCGATACCATCCGAGTAGGGGCAGTGTGGGAAGTGTTGGATGAGAGCGAGAGGGAAAAGGATACAAGGTAGTGGTCGGAGACTTGGAGGGGAGTTGCAATGAGGTTAGTGGAAGAACAGCATCTAGTAAAGATGAGGTCGAGCGTATTGCCTGCCTTGTGAGTAGGGGGGAAGGTGAGAGGGAGAGGTCAAAAGAGGAGAGGAGTGGAAAGAAGGAGGCAGAGAGGAAAGAGTCAAAGGTAGACGTGGGGAGGTTAAAGTCGCCCAGAACTGTGAGAGGTGAGCCGTCCTCAGGAAAGGAGCTTATCAAGGCATCAAGCTCATTGATGAACTCTCCGAGGAACCTGGAGGGCGATAAATGATAAGGATGTTAAGCTTGAAAGGGCTGGTAACTGTGACAGCATGGAATTCAAAGGAGGCGATAGACAGATGGGTAAGGGGAGAAAGAGAGAATGACCACTTGGGAGAGATGAGGATCCCGGTGCCACCACCCCGCTGACCAGAAGCTCTCGGGTGTGCGAGAACACGTGGGCGGACGAAGAGAGAGCAGTAGGAGTAGCAGTGTTATCTGTGGTGATCCATGTTTCCGTCAGTGCCAAGAAGTCGAGGGACTGGAGGGAGGCATAGGCTGAGATGAACTCTGCCTTGTTGGCCGCAGATCGGCAGTTCCAGAGGCTACCGGAGACCTGGAACTCCACGTGGGTCGTGCGCGCTGGGACCACCAGATTAGGGTGGCCACGCGGTGTGGAGCGTTTGTATGGTCTGTGCAGAGAGGAGAGAACAGGGATAGACAGACACATAGTTGACAGGCTACAGAAGAGGCTACGCTAATGCAAAGGAGATTGGAATGACAAGTGGACTACACGTCTCGAATGTTCAGAAAGTTGAGCTTACGTAGCAAGAATCTTATTGACTAAAATGATTAAAAATGATACAGTACTGCTGAAGTAGGTTAGCTGGCAGTGGCTGCGTTGTTGACTTTGTAGGCTAGCTGGCAGTGGCTGCGTTGTTGATTCGGGGGCTAGCTGGCTAGCTAGCAGTGTTGATTACGTTACGTTGCGTTAAAAGAACGACAATAGCTGGCTAGGTAACCTAGAAGATCGCTCTAGACTACACAATTATCTTTGATACAGAGACGGCTATGTAGCTAGCTATGTAGCTAGCTACGATCAAACAAATCAAACCGTTGTACTGTAATGAAATGAAATGAAAATGTGATACTACCTGTGGAGCGAGGCGGAATGCGACCGGGTTGTTGAGTTCTAATCGGTAGACGTTGGCTAGCTGTTGGCTAGCTAGCAGTGTCTCCTACATTAAGGACGACAAATAGCTGGCTGCGTTGTTGATTCAGGGGCTAGCTGGCTAGCTAGCTAGCAGTGTTGATTACGTTACGTTGCGTTAAAAGAACGACAATAGCTGGCTAGGTAACCTAGAAAATCGCTCTAGACTACACAATTATCTACACAATTATCTTTGATACCGTGACGGCTATGTAGCTAGCTATGTAGACGGTGGGCGTTAGCTAGCTGGCTAGCTGCTGGGCAGATACGTTAGGACGACGAAATACGATAATTACGCAATTATCTTTGATACAAAGACGGCTATGTAGCTAGCTAAGAAGAAATTGCTAAGATTAGACAAATCAAACCGTTGTACTATAATGAAATGTAATGAAAAGTTATACTACCTGCAGACCGAAGTGCAGACCGAAGTGCGGATGCGACTGCGGATGCGACTGCTCGCTCCAACCCCAAAGTATGCATGTAAATTAGTTTGGTCCAACTCCTTCCATCTCTCTCCAAAAACACACCTTCCCTCCAAATTAGTGCAGTCCAGAATGATTATCTGGATGGTGTCTGCGATGAACAGTTCAAAAGAACTTAACCACCATCCGCGTCGGCCCTGGTTGCATCCTTATCACATTGGCAGCCATGTGGGGTGGCTCATTCCTTAGGCAAGATGACCATTCAATTTCACTTTTTTTTTACATCCATATTTCTCCTCTTACATTTACATTTACATTTAAGTCATTTAGCAGACGCTCTTATCCAGAGCGACTTACAAATTGGTGCTTTCACCTTATGACATCCAGTGGAACAGTCTTGCAGGCTGCTGATGAGCTGTCTGCTGACGGGCTGGTCCTGGGGCTGGCTGAGGGTCAATCTCATCCTCTTCTTCCAACTCACTGACAGACTCCAAATTGTGAGACATGATCCTGATATTCTGAAAATTCTTAATCTTCCAAATTGGAAGACACTCCTTCCACACTAGCTTCTCTCTCTAACAAAATTATTTCTAGGCCCTCTGAGCAGAGATTATTTTTGCCATACTGATTGATTGTGGCAAGGAGCCACACATGCAAAGCTATGTATTTGTTGTGTCCCTTGATCAATTTGCATCTGGCTGGGGTAGAGTGTTGGAAAATACTGAATTTCTTACAATGTATCAAAATAATGTATTGTAATAACATTGTGCAGGTTGCCGCAAGACATTTTGTAGTTTCACACACTACAAATGGTAAAGAGTGCGAGAAAAGCAGGAAACAGTCAGACAGACTGTAAAAGGTCTGGGTGTAGCTGGTTCAGAGGAGTCAGGCACAGGACAGCAGAGATGAGTAATAAAAGTAACTTTACTCAAAATGACCAAATACATGTAGTAATACCAGGCCCACACAATAGGACCGAAATACAGAAAACAAACACGCACAAAAACCATGGGGAAAACAGAGGGTTAAATAATGAACATGTAATTGTGGAATTGAAACCAGGTGTGTAAAACAAAGACAAAACAAATGGAAAATGAAAAGTGGATCGGCGATGGCTAGAAGGCCGGTGACGTCGACCGCTGAACGCCGCCCGAACAAGGAGAGGGACCGACTTCGCCGGAAGTCGTGAGACAGACAGGTTCTTGGTGCTATGTTAATACCTGTGAGGCTGTGTTCCAAAACACAGTGGAGAGCCTGAGCAGAGGAGATAACCCACTGGGGAACAACTGGTTGAATTAACATTGTTTCCATGTAATGTCAACAAAATAAATATATGTGATGACGTTGAATCAATGTGTAAAACTGATTGGATTTGCAAAAACTCATCAAAGTAAGGGCATTATGATTTTTTTACCTAACTTTTTACCTTAATCCTATGTTATTGTGAAATGTTCAGTTGATTTCATGTTGAATTCACATTAGTTGACAACTCAACAAAAATTTTATCTAAACGTTGAACTGACGTCTGTGCCCGGTGGGAAGAGTGCAAACCATGACCCAGCAAGGTAGAAAGTTCTCCACTGTCTACTCAAATCCCCCCTTTGAAAATCACATAGCTGTCTTTAACCAAAATTAAATCATATTGGGATATAATCAGATAACACCATCCAAATTTGCAAACTCTCTTTTCTAAACTAGAAACCTGACTAATTATATTTCCATCTACTGTTCCTACATTTCTATCACTCAGTCCAGGCTTGCTCTAGGCGTAAGTTGCTCCGCTGTGATTGGCTGATGACTGACACTATTTTCTGTTCCTCTCTTTCCAGGTATATGGGCCAGCTCTGAGTATTCCTTCACTCTACAGCCCACACACAACACACACACACATACACTCACACTCACACATACACACACACTGCTCCAGTCATTTCAACAATAAATGTTGGTTCATCTGCCCTGCTTCTCTGCTACTTAGATCAACACTGTGCTTCAAGGAGATGATCTTAAGGTTCAAGAAAAACAGGTTTGTCCTATTGTATACATACAAAGCCACAGATTCCTCAGGTAAATGTCATTGTTAAGCCAGAGGGATGTCAGTTCTACGATAAACAATAAATCATGTGAAAGCTCGACATTCTGCAGAGTAAAAAGGTGTGTACATTTATTAGGTTTTCAATTGTTGTGTGTACAACATTTTCATAACTGCAAAAAACTGCTTAAGTGAACATAACATGTTAACAGAAGACGTCATAGAAGATGTCATAGGCTACTGGCATCAAGGCATTTTATGTAGAAAAAAGTATTCCTATAACTGCCTTCATATTCAAACCTCCATCTTAAGACTTAGGTATTGAAATACTCACACTGGAAACAGAAAGGAAGCCATTTCATTGGTCGTACCCGGCAAAATCATTGATTCCAATCATTAATGTCATCATCTCTGGCATAGTGTTTTTCCCTACAAGTAGTGTGAATGGACCCTAACACAGCCTTCCTCAGTTGTTGAGGACACATCTCCCTTTGCACTTCCTGTGTCCGTCTTGGCACTTCCTGGTGGGAGTGGCTGATCCGTCCTCAATGCCCCGGGCATACAGACGCACCAGCTGACCATGAACCCTGTGAAGGAGGGAGAGAGGGAGGGAAGGAAGGAACAGGACAACAAGAGAAATTAGGACAGAGTGTTAGGATCGTGCTGATCCTAACAATACTGTGCTGGTTAAAAAAAAAACATTCTCACAAAGTCCTTTCCAGCACGATTTCAGCTACTATGGTGTATGAATTACCAGGCCAGAGAAATACAACACTGCTCAGCTCAGTAGTGCCCTCAATAGTGTCCTGACGTAATAATGTTTTATTACATAAAACTAGAGGGGGAGAGGCGATTCTGGAATATGTTCCTGGATTCATCCGATGGTATTGAGAAGTTTACCACATCAGTCGCCGGACTCATTAATAAGTGCATCGACAACATAGTCCCCACAGTAACTATACATACATATCCCAACCAAAAGCCATGGATTACAGGCAAAATCCACACTGAGCTAAAGGCTAGTGGGGTTGGGTTAAATGTGGAAGACACATTTCGGTTTAATGCATTCAGTTGTGCAACTGACTAGGTATATCCCTTCCCTAGAGCTGCTGCTTTCAAGGAGCGAGACACTAATCTGGACGCTTCAAAGAAATCCTGATATGACCTCTGACGAGCCATTAAAACAGGCAAAGCATCAATACAGGACTAAAATCAAATCCTACAGCGCCGTCTATCATGGATTACAAAGGGAAACCCAGCCGTGAGCTGCCTAGTGATGTGAACCTACCCAAAAGCCTTCTGTCGAGGCAAGCGACACTGAATCATGCATGAGAGCACCAGCTGTTCCGGAGGACTGTGTGATCACGCTCTCCGTAGCCGATGTGAGTAAGACCTTTAAACAGGTTAACATTCACAAAGCTGCAGGGCCAGATGGATTATCAGGATGCGTATTCAGAGCAAGCGCTGACCAGCTGGCAAGTGTCTTCACTCACATTTTCTACGCTCTCCCTGACCCAGTCTGTAATAACTACATGTTTCAAGCAGACCACCATAGTCCCTGTGCCCAGGAACGCCAAGGTAACCTGTCTAAATGACTATTGCCCTGCAGCTCTCACATCTGTAGCCATGAAATGCTTTGAAAGGCTGGTCATGGCTCACATCAACACCATCATCCCAGACACCCTCAACCCACTCCAATTCACATACCGCCCCAACAGATCCACAGATGATGCAATCTCTATTGCATTCCACACTGTCCTCTCCCACCTGGACAAGAGGAACACCTGGGTGTGAGTGCTGTTCATTGACTACAGCTCAGTGTTTAATACTATAGTGCCCTCTAAGCTCATCATAAGGATCCTGGGACTGAACACCTCCCTCTGCAACTGGATCCTGGACTTGATGATGGGCCGCCCTCAGGTGGTGAGGGTAGGCGACAATACATCCGCCACACTGACCAGTAACACGGGGGCCCCTCAGAGGTGCGTGCTTAGTCCCCTCCTGTACACACTGTTCAACCATGACTATCATTAGGTTTGCTGACGACACAACGGTGGTAGGCCTTATCACAGACGACTATGAGACAGCCTATTGGAAGGAGGTCAGAGACCTGGCAGTGTGGTGCCAGGACAACAACCTCTCCCTCAACGTCAGCAAGACAAAGGAGTTGATCATGGAGTGGGTCGAGAGATTTAAGTTCCACGGTGTACACATCGCTTAGGATCTATCACGGTCCACACACACCAACACAGTCGTGAAGAGGGCACGACAACTCCTCTACACCCTCAGGAGGCTGACCAGATTATGCATGGGCCCTCAGATCCACAAAGTTCTACAACTGCACCATTGAGAGCATCTTGACTGGCTGCATCACCGCTTGGTATGGCAACTGCTTGGAATTCGACTGCAAGGCACTACAGAGGGTAATGCGTACGGGCCATTACGTTGCCTAGTCACTTTATTCCTAATTTTATGTACATATCTACCTTACATCGTACCCTTGCACGTCAACCCGTGTATATAGCAAATTTATCGTAACCCATGTATTTATTATTACGTGATATTACTTTTCTATTATTTATTTATTTTCTTTCTATGCATTGTTGGAAAGGGCCTGTAAATAAGCATTTCTCTGTTTAGTCTACACCTGTTGTTTATGAAGCAAGAGACAAATCTAATTTGATTTGATTTTAAGCAAGGGGTCAACTCCGAGGTTTAGTATGGGGGCCAATGAGAGACTGTCGAATTTTGTCAAGATAAAAGTGAATAACCATTTTGATAGGTGAGGCTTATTTTTTTTAATAGAAGTTTCATAATGCTTAGTTTGTTACGAGTGTACTGATATGACATTCTCGTAACTTTTAGAAAAACAATTTTATATTGGAGTTGTACCTGTTGTTCACACATGTTATTGCCCCCTCATTGGCTAGAATGTTCCCACCTGATCTGGCCTCCTCCTGCCTGCCTTTTGCCTTTGCGGACATACATTTCAATTTTTAGAGCAGTCAGTCTACCATCTTGTTAATATAATAGATCACAAACCCTGTTTGTTTACTCTAGAGACTTCCTGTTTTTTTGCATGGGCTGCGTCACAGTCCACTGCGTCACAGTCCAAACTCCTTTATCGGTCGTTCGCATATGCGGTAGATAGGCTATTGTCAGCCCCTGTCTTTGTCACACATGAGAGGATGCCAAAATAGTTACTTTTCACGTAATTGTCTGTCTACTCTGAACAGTTTGAGCTAGACTTTGAGTCAAGAGGGTTAAAGGGGTAGTAGAATCTCCAGATAATGCCTAAAGCAGACTACTAAATGTACACTGAATCTTTAATGTCAGGTAAGACAATAATTAGTGATTTACATGATCTGATGAGTCATCCCTTACTTGCAGGAGATCTCAGTGTGAGGCAGTATCTCTCCGTCACAGTTCCACACAGACACTGTAGGAGCCTTACTGCAGCACAAACCACACAGGAAGTCTTTCTGCCCTCGCTCCTCTCCTCTTTCTACCAGGTGCTTGTGGGAACCGCTTCGGCTTGGTCTCTTTCCTTCCTCCGTCATCCCTCCATCATTCACTCTCTCCCGCTCTTCATCCCTGTCCTCCTCTTCTCCGGTAGGGAGAGAAAAGCGTACTGCCTTCACTCGGTGAACGTCCACGAACGGCAAGTCAAACTAAAATACAGCAGATAGGAAAGACATTTTATGCATCTATTGAAATATTTCTGTCTCAGATAACTGATATTTCCATACTGCAGTGCAGTACTTGAAGCCTGGCAAGCCAGTCCACGTACAATAGAAATGTAGCTAGCGATCATGGCTGCAGAGTTTGAATTTTTAGTCTGGCTACATTTCTTGTGGCCTCGCTGAGGTGGTCTTCACCTGGTCCTGTGTGCTGGTGTGTCTGTGTAGGAAGGTAAGGAACCCTAAGGGGTGTGTGTCCCGTACGATGATCAGGTCACCTGTCCCATCGGCCAGGTGTGCGGAGGGGGACAGGCCCAGGGGACTGCGAGGACAGGAGCTGGACATACAGGTGAGGGACACAGCCCTGAACCGGCCCTCCACACTCACCCACTCACCTGCAGCACGGGGCAGAGAGAGCAGAGGAAGTTCTGTGACACACCAGGG
Source organism: Oncorhynchus nerka (assembly GCF_034236695.1). Lineage (NCBI taxonomy): Eukaryota > Metazoa > Chordata > Actinopteri > Salmoniformes > Salmonidae > Oncorhynchus > Oncorhynchus nerka. The sequence goes on along the minus strand of NC_088415.1, from coordinate 43,090,474 downwards.
TTTGAACCCTGCTCTCCAGCATGCCACAAGACTGTTAGCCCACTGAGCTAAAGCCAAGGTATTAACTCTGAGAGCTAACATAAGACTTCCAGTATCAGGCAAAGTTACTCACCACCACAGTGTGGTTCATTGAACCACCTCCATTTATTACATCGGATGTGTGTAGACTGGGTGTACACTGTGTGTAGACTTTAGTGTCTGTGTAGACTTTTTATAGACTGTTTGTAAGGGCCTTACCCTCAGTGTCACTGCTGAATTGACTGAAGTGGGAGCTGTAGAGGGAACTAGCACCTGGAGAGTGGGGGAACAGTCTCTCTGTGCCTTTAGAACACACACTGCACCTGGAACACACAGATTACCAACTATTACCTGTTTTACACGTGACATAGGTATAGTGTAATATACTCAGTGATGTAACAACAGCACATGTTCCTGACAGCCATACATTCCATTCATATGTGTATCATCATCTCGCACTCCCTTGGGGGTAACTATCCATCACATACAAAAAGAGTCTGTCAAAGACACCAGCGTCCTGTACTGTTTTATTTATTTATTTATTTTTCACCTTTATTTAACCAGGTAGGCTAGTTGAGAACAAGTTCTCATTTACAACTGCGACCTGGCCAAGATAAAGCATAGCAGTGTGAACAGACAACACAGAGTTACACATGGAGTAAACAATTAACAAGTCAATAACACAGTAGAAAAAAGGGGCAGTCTATATACAATGTGTGCAAAAGGCATGAGGAGGTAGGCGAATAATTACAATTTTGCAGATTAACACTGGAGTGATAAATGATCAGATGGTCATGTACAGGTAGAGATATTGGTGTGCAAAAGAGCAGAAAAGTAAATAAATAAAAAAACAGTATAAAAACAGTATGGGAATGAGGTAGGTGAAAATGGGTGGGCTATTTACCAATAGACTATGTACAGCTGCAGCGATCGGTTAGCTGCTCAGATAGCTGATGTTTGAAGTTGGTGAGGGAGATAAAAGTCTCCAACTTCAGCGATTTTTGCAGTTCGTTCCAGTCACAGGCAGCAGAGTACTGGAACGAAAGGCGGCCAAATGAGGTGTTGGCTTTAGGGATGATCAGTGAGATACACCTGCTGGAGCGCGTGCTACGGATGGGTGTTGCCATCGTGACCAGTGAACTGAGATAAGGCGGAGCTTTACCTAGCATGGACTTGTAGATGACGTGGAGCCAGTGGGTCTGGCGACGAATATGTAGCGAGGGCCAGCCGACTAGAGCATACAGGTCGCAGTGGTGGGTGGTATAAGGTGCTTTAGTGACAAAACGGATGGCACTGTGATAGACTGCATCCAGTTTGCTGAGTAGAGTGTTGGAAGCCATTTTGTAGATGACATCGCCGAAGTCGAGGATCGGTAGGATAGTCAGTTTTACTAGGGTAAGCTTGGCGGCGTGAGTGAAGGAGGCTTTGTTGCGGAATAGAAAGCCGACTCTTGATTTGATTTTCGATTGGAGATGTTTGATGTGAGTCTGGAAGGAGAGTTTGCAGTCTAGCCAGACACCTAGGTACTTATAGATGTCCACATATTCAAGGTCGGAACCATCCAGGGTGGTGATCCTAGTCGGGCATGCGGGTGCAGGCAGCGATCGGTTGAAAAGCATGCATTTGGTTTTACTCGCGTTTAAGAGCAGTTGGAGGCCACGGAAGGAGTGCTGTATGGCATTGAAGCTCGTTTGGAGGTTAGATAGCACAGTGTCCAATGACGGGCCGAAAGTATATAGAATGGTGTCGTCTGCGTAGAGGTGGATCAGGGAATCGCCCGCAGCAAGAGCAACATCATTGATATATACAGAGAAGCATCTCACAGTCCCTTACACTCCCTCACAGATCGTGGGGCAGTTATTTCAGACAAAAGACATTGGGTATAGTCTTTCACAGAGGTAGGCTACACTCTTCTTTCACAGGCACCAGTGTCTCTATCCTCTCCCAAGGAGGTGCTGTCTCTCCTTTCTTCCGGATCAGCTTGCTCTACGTTGGCATGGAAACTGCCCTCCTTAAGGTACAGATGTACACCCAACACCAGGGTCTCTGTTGCAGGTGGAAGTGACTGTAACTGAGTGAATTGAGGCTGTGTCACTTTCGCCTTCTGATGATGTATCCTAGCTCCCAGAACAGTTTCTCCCCACTGGACTGGGATGGTTGAGGTACCATGGAATCAAGGGCAATTATTTTCTTTCAGGACCTTATATTTGAGATGGGTAGCGATATCAGAACCCCCTCTGTTACCATCAGCGAGTTGTTAATGCTAAGCTTATCAATATGTGGTCAAGAACGCACTCTCTCAATCAGAGGAGCATGTGCAACTTCTTTAACAGATAAAAAGGACCATCCTTTCCTTTGTCCCTTGATCAGCCTCATCTGCTGTAACTACCAGTTTGTTGTTTTGGATCTTTGTACCAGGCAGTGAGTGTCTTTATTCTCTAAGAAATTTAGTTAGTAGTTACCCAGAGAGGCAGCGTGTATTGTCCCTGGGGCTGGAGAGCTGGGAGTCTGCTGGTAGGTACTGAATTACGCCTGCATAGCTCCTGTTACTTAGGTACACCATAGCACCTGGGGGAAGAGTAGGGTTAGCAGCCATCATATGTCTCGAACTCATACTGTAAACACATGGAGACCGAAACACACAGAGGGAGAGAGGATAGATTTTCTCTAATAATTAGTATGTAATATATATATACCAGTCAAATGTTTGGACACACCTACTCATTCCAGGATTGTTCTTTTTTTTTATTACTATTTTTTACATTATTGACTAATAGTGAAGTAAAACATATAGAATTATGTAATACCCCAAAAAGTGTTAAACAAATCAAAATATACATTCTTGGCATTCTCTCAACCTGCTTCATGAGGTAGTCACCTGGAATGCAGGGGTGGTATACAGAAGATAGCCCTATTTGGTAAAAGTACATATTATGGCAGGAATAGCTCAAATAAGCAAAGAGAAATGACAGTCAATTATTACTTTAAGACATGAAGGTCAGTCAATGCGGAGAATTTCAAGAACTTTGAAAGTTTCTTCAAGTGCAGTCGCAAAAACCATCAAGCGCTATGATGAAACTGGCTTTCATGAGGACCGCCACAGGAAATGAAAACCCAGAGTTACCTCTGCTGCAGAGAATAAGTTCATTAGAGTTAACTGCACCTCAGATTTTAGCCCAAATAAATGCTTCACAGAGTTCAAGTAACAGACACAACATCAAGTGTTCAGAGGAGACTGCGGGAATCAGGCCTTCGTGGTCAAATTGCTGTGAAGAAACCACTACTAAAGGACACCAATAATAATAAGAGACTTGCTTGGACCAAGAAACATGAGCAATGGACATTAGACTGGTGGAAATCTGTCCTTTGGTCTGATGAGTCCAAATTTGAGATTTCTTGTTGCCATGTCTTTATGAGATGCAGAGTAGGTGAATGGATGATCTCCGCATGTGTGGTTCCCACGGTGAAGCATGGAGGAGGAGGTGTGATGGTGCTTTGCTGGCGACACTGTCAGTGATTTATTTAGATTTCAAGGCATATTTAACGAGCATGGATACTACAGGATTTTGCAGCGATACGCCATCCCATCTGGTTTGCGCTTAGTGGGACTATCATTTGTTTTTCAACAGGACAATGACCCAATGCACCTCCAGGCTGTGTAAAGGCTATTTGACCAAGAAGGAGAGTGAGGGAGTGCTGCATCAGATGGCATGGCCTCCACAATCACCTCACCTCACCCAATTGAGATGGTTTGGGATGAGTTATACTGCAGAGTGAAGGAAAAGCAGCCAACAAGTTCTCAGCATATGTGGGAACTCCTTCAAGACTGTTGGAAAAGCATTCCTCGTGAAGCTGGTTGAGAGAATACCAAGAGTGTGCAAAGCTGTCATCAAGGCAAAGGTTGGCTACTTTGAAGAAAATCTAAAATCTAAAATACGTTTTGATTTGTTTAACACTTTTTTTGGTTATTTCATAGTTTTGATGTCTTCACTATTATTCTACAATGTAGAAAATAGTAAAAATAAAGAAAAACCCTTGAATGAGTAGGTGTGTTAACTTTTGACTGGTACTGTATATATTTGAATATTCTGTCTTGATACAGCTTGACACTGTCTTGATACAGCATAATAGACATGACTTACTTCTTAGAGCTTATCCTTTAAAGGGATACTTTTTGGCAATAGGTCCTTTTATCTACTTCTCCGGAGTCAGATGAACTCATGGATTCCCATTTTATGTCTCTGTGTCCAGTATGAAGGACGTTAGAGGCAGTTTCGTGAGCCAATTCAATGAAATCCCGAATTACCAATCCCTTTAAGAAGTATTGCAGTAACAACTCAATATAATGACGTGTCTCTGTTTTAGGTTCCATTCCATATACTTGAGTCACATTCCATATACAGTTTAACTTAGTTGTCCTGTCTGTGAGGCACCATCTATGATATGTCTGCAATATTAGAACACTCAGCTTCGCTTCATACATAGTGACCGCATCACATTGTGCCAATAATCACATGAATGCAAACCTCCTCAACAAGTATTATTGCTTTAATTTTCCATTACATATGTACCTGAGTAGTCATATCTGAGAGGCCCCATCCAGCGGTGTCTCTCGCTCTCAGCCAGCACGTCACCATAGAACCCGTACCCCACCAGAGACACAGAGTAACGCACCAGAGACGAGCAATGGTGGACAGAACACACATCCAGAGGCTGAGAGTCTCCTGCAATGGTTTGTGGGAAGGTGAAGGACAAGGAGGGTTTAGAGGGGTGTCAAACTCATTTTGCCCCGGGGGCCGCATTCGAGGTCCAGAGGGCCGCACTGAAAATGCGTTATATTTCCTCAGAGTCAATCAAATATAACTAGTCTCTATCCATCATTTTAGGAGTTTTCTATTATTCCCTGACTCTCTAGCTTTCCTTTCAGAGATTATTAGCGAGCTGGACAGTCAAACTGTAAGTTCAATTATAATTTCTGCACAGATTTGATTTGAGTCATTTTAAAGGATATTGAGTTTGTTTCCCCTCCCCCAAAAAAATATTTCATTTTAAAAATGTGTTTTACTCAAACGACCGCGGGCTAGTTTGGACCCCCTTGTGGGCCGGATCCAGCCAGCGAGCCTTATGTTTGACACCCCTAGTTTAGATCATGATTTTGAATATTGGCATGAACTGAAATGGTTGCATATAGCTCCAGTAAAGCGATTCTGTTTAGTTGGCTAAAATGATTTTAAGTGACACCAGAACTATAGATACTGTACAACAAAGTCAACTACAATGTCATCTAAAATGTGTTATTATGTTTTAATAAATGTGTTCATTTATGATCATATCTCACCAATGATAATGTGCAGAGCAGAGGTCACTGGGTCGTTGACTCCCACAGTGGCGAAACACACACAGTCTGTAGAGCCTGAGGAGAGAACACACAGACTCATATCAGTCTCATATAGGACACAACTCTATAGTCAGGGTGAATCTTAAGTCTTAAGTCTTTCACGATTCCTTGTGTCCTCCCTCCTCGCCGCCTCCTCAAAACTTCAGAAGGACACGAAGAGAACATACACTTCCTTCTGCAGTTTTGAGGAGGTGGGAGAAGATGTGAGGAGAGATGAAAGAAATTGAGTCAGAAATGTTTATATCAACCAAATGCCTTTCATTTTTAACCAATAATGTCTATCTCACCTGCAGGAATGATGCCAATGTGAAGATCACATGACTGTAGCGTTACGGAGGGGTCATGCTCCGATAGCCCTGCCTCCTGCTGTGTTCGGCCAATAACACCGTGCAGCAGCTCACTGAAAATTCCGTCCCCGCCCACACACACCACACTGAGGTAGAGACAAACATTAACAGTCAGTGATGTGATTAAATCCAATCCCAGGTATGTGCAAAATGGCCTCCTATTGCGTACACAGTGCACTACTTTTGACCAGAACCCACCATAGGGCTCTGGTCAAAAGTAGTACACTATATAGTGAATAGGGTGCCAAATAGTAGACTTATGGGACATTCCCCCAGTTTAATATTATTAACAGATTGTTTTGTGTGGATCTAACTGGCTGCCATAGTGTTACTGTTTACATGACAACATTGTAATGTCTGACGTACCCATCGAAACCAGTCAGGTCTTTCTTCAGTATGTGGTCTCTCGCCTGGTTGGCGCGTTCTGTCACTAAATGACAAAAACAAATCAGCATTTTTAGAAACACTGCAATAGACCATGTTAGTATGAGCATAATCATGCCAATATCACGCCAATATCAACACACAATGCAGTTTTCAATGCACCTTCTATAGACAAAACACAAAATACACTTAACTACCAGTTATACCAGTTGAAGTAAGTCACAGAATGACTATTGTCTCACACGGGTCTCACCTACAACATGAGAGCTGATACCTGCCAGCTCAAACAGTGGGGCCACTAGAGAGTGATAGATCTGCCTCCCTTGTTTCTTTCCTCCAAACGGGTTGATGAACACCAACAGCCTGTGAGGACGAGAGGGGCCTGGGAGAGGAGATGAGAGGTTGGACAGATCGGTAGAAAGAGAGCAAATTAAAGGAAAAGTAGAGGCAGAGAGGAGGAAACATGAGAAACGACAGAAGGCAGACATTCACACTACATAAGCATGTGTAAATGAAAGTATGCCTGTGTTTATGAGCCATAAAGTCAGGCTACATAGTGGATTATATGTAGTGGATAAGTACGAATGCCCACAAGGGACATCCTACTACAATGTTAATACTGGAGGACATGATCTTGCATTGCCTTTGAACCTAAGGGAATAAATACAGTTGAATTGTTACATTTTATTTAATTGGTTTCCTTTCTCGGGACAAGTGACGTTATCCTTACTGTGTGTTTTGAGGGCAATCCTCAGCTGGGTCATCCACTGGTCTCTGAGGTCCCTACTGGGACAGCAGAACTGGGACCTGCCCAGGCGCCATAACAACCCATAGGGACTACCGCTGCTGCTGCGTTTCACATAGAACACTGCAGAACAGGACACACAGTCAGGAGGGGGAGAAAGAGAGAGATTTCCCTCAGATTACACAGACCCACAATGAATTTAAAAACAAATCCAATTTTGATAAACTCCCATATCTATTAGGTGAAATACCACAGTGTGACATCACAGCAGCAAGATTTGTGACCTGTTGCCACAAGAAAAGGGCAACCAGTGAAGAACAAATTAAACCCATTTTTATGTTTATTTTCCCTTCTGTTATTTTAACAATTTGCACATTGTTACAACACTGTACATAGCCATAATATTTTGTGGGTGTAATGTTTACTGTTAATTTCTGATTGTTTATTTAACTTTTGCTTATAATCTATTTCGCTTGCTTTGGCAATGTAAACGTACAGTATGTGTCCCATGCCAATAAAGCCCTTTGAATTGAGAGAGTCAGCCAGAGAGAGCGAGAAAGATCAATCAAAATAAACCAAATTACAACACAGTCAAAATAAAAGTACCTTACCGACTGGGAGACACAAGCACAAGCACAAAGCAAAATGCTGTGCTATCTGGCCCTACATCGACAGTACACCATGGCAAACCATTTGACCGTGGTTACTGATCAGAACCTTTAGAAAAACCTTGACAAAGTACAGGCTCAGTGAGCACAACCTTGCCACGGAGAAGGATAGACACGGGAAAAACTGGGAAAAACTGTCTCCCTGTAGAAGAAAGGCTGTGCAACCACTGCACCACAGTAGAACCTGCATTTCCTGACAAAACAATTGGTGTCATTTCCCCAAATTTGAAAGCTTTATTCAAGGTTTCAAAGACCTCTCTGATGAGAATAGGTTACCTGTCCTGTTGGGGGAAGATGCAGAGAGCTGTGCATTGGCAGTGCCCTACATTGCTGCCTGCCATAAAATGAGGGACAGTGTCTGACAGACCAACCTGCACATGTCCTCTATGCCAATATTATTGTCATTTGTCTGGTTATTTTTACCCTTGATTATTGTTGTTACTGATTATCACATTGACTCTTTATATGGACATTTTACTGACTTTCCCCCCTACAAAGAACTTGTTTTAGTTGGATTTTGTATTGTGTTTAATATTGGCCCCGCTCATGTCTCTGACCTGGGGTAGTAACATAACTCACCTGTGAATTCTCTGTCTGTGTCTTCAGCTACTGACCTCTGGGGTAGAACCTGCACACGCCCTTCCTCCACACCAATAACCTCAGATACTGGTACTGAAACTGTGATCACAGACAGACAGACAGACAGACAGACAGACAGACAGACAGACAGACAGACAGACAGACAGACAGACAGACAGACAGACAGACAGACAGACAGCATTATGATATTTTGCCTTTAAAGGTGCAATATGCAGAAATCGCCTAGTTCGACTAATTTTAATTGGTGGCAAAACAAGCAGTAATTGTGTACAGAATCATTGTACCATCTAAACCACTGTGAAATTACTTTTACATAACAATTTTCAGCTATTTGAAGCTGGTGTACAAAACCGAAAGTAAAAGAGCAAAAAACGAAACTTTTTTCACTTTTTGAGTGACCCTACCAAATTCACGTGCTTATTGAAAATATATTTCACAACGGTTTAGATGGTACAATGAACTGAAATTAGGAAAACTATTAGTATATTAGCAAACAGGATATGGCAGAGCAATTTCTGCATAATGCACCTTTAAGAATGGGAAGCATAGAAATATCACACATAGAACATATCTACCACTTCTTAGACTTGCTTTCAATTAAAATGGCAGATCTATAGCTCATATTTCTATGTGAATTTGATCGGGTCGCCCAAAAAGCTTTAACCTAATAAGGCTCATGTGACTCTTGATTTGTGTGTGTGTACTGTGCATGTGTTTTCTTTGTTTTGACCGTGTTAAGTTATCTGTAAATTTGTGTTTCGTGTTGGTGCTGTATAACTTGTCCCTAAGACAGGTTTGGTGACTTTCTGTTAGTGTCGCATAGAACACATTCGCTCTACTTACAAGCATTGGTAACGCTGGTGTGATGGAATAATACCATATGAGGCTACTCAAGTGTTCCTTTTATTTCCTTTAATCTCAGAGTGAAAGAGGTTGTTGTGCAGTTATTACCAGGCAATTTCAGATGAAATCCTATATAAATCTTATATAAACCTAGCCTATATACAATTTTATTTTAACGAAATGTATATAATGAAATGTGCGCATTAAAAAAAGAGAGCGAGTCGCATAGATGCCGTGCATGATGAAAGTGATTGATTCAAGGATAAAAGGCACTCACCGGTCTTCTTATCGCGGTTCTTCTTATCAAGCTCAGTCCAGTTGAGGTGCCAGCCAGTAAGTGCTGCCCGGTAACGTTTCTTACCGACCCATAGACTGGACTCCAACCGTACTGGATCTATGTCCATACTACATGTATCTCTATAAACATATATAGAGAACTACAATCCTGTCTATCTCACTATCGCAGAAGAATGTCGGCAAGGGTAAAACAACATGTCCTACACATTACTCCAAGAATTACATGCAATTGATGAACTCTCAAGATAACAGCTCCATTCTAAGAACAATGTCTCGTTATCTTTTTTGATTTAAATGTAACCTCTATTTAACTAGGCAAGTCAGTTAAGAACAAATTGTTATTTACAATGACGGCCTACATCTTAAGTGTTGTTCAGATACCATAACGCTCTGATAAGACCAATAAGATAGGGAACTAGACCCGCCAGCAAAACCTCTCAGCATCTGTAAAGTCCTTCCCTTTACAGTAACAAGTTTGTCTGTGACAGGTAGGCTACTGTTCTAAAAGAAATATCCAAAAATATCCACCCCTCCCTCATCTCTCACCTATCTGCAACATTTGCATGCTGCTCTCTGATTGGATGTTGAAACCTGCAGGTTAATTCACTGCAGTTTAATTCGCATAAATTGGCATGTCAAAATATTGGATTCCTTTGACTCTTTAGCCACTTTTAAATGCTCTGTGTGAATTAATACATTTCATAAGCCTGTTTTCTTTATAAAGCCAGGTCTAGTCTTTATTGCCCAAACTGTCTGAACTTGAATGCACATTGAATTGAGAAGTTGCCTATGATGTTGACTTAATAAGCCTATTTACATGTTTTAATCAACATAATACGTTGGTATTGCACTGATTATTGCCAATGATAGCAACATTTTTGAATGAGCATTGTGCATAGATTGCGGAGAGTTTTGATTTGCACTTGATTTATGGTAGCTCATCCTGCTTGCGCCAGGTCACACAGTTTTCCCTGTTACATTCAATAGCTATATTTCCATGACATTAACCACGGTACATGAAAACTTGAGCTGAAAATGACATTTTGTGTGTATTACTTCATCGCGCACTGATTTTTTGTTGTTGGTGGAAACATGCATATTTTCTTTATCCCTCCCAAAAAAGCATAATTCATTTGTTTGTACTTTCTCTTGTTTACTGTGTCATTTCTCTCACCTGTGGAATGTTGTAGGTGCCTACAGGGTTAAAAGAGCAATTCAACCAGTTTTGATAAGAGAAAACAGAACATTTGGCTCCATTGCACTCCAATAGAAAAGGGCCACGGTACCAATCACAGCCTGCCTAGCCTTTAGTGCACCCCCCTCTTGACAGCGGAGAGAAGAATGTTCATTTTAAAGTACATTTTCTGCAATTCTACACATTTTGCCATTGGGCGGAGAGAACATTTAGCAATTTTACTCATTTTGCAATGGGACAGAGAGACATTTGCTCAGTCTTAAAGTAAATGTCCTGCGATTCTACCCAATGTGCCATTACTTATGCCATGCTATCTGAGCAAGAGTGACTAACAAAATCAATGGGGCGCCCCTGGTTCTGGCCATGATTACTACAAGTTTAGATAACAGGCTAGACTAACTTACCAATCTAAATATTGTTAATTGTTTAGCTGATTGAGTGACTATCAGTGACTGACAAAACAAGATTAAAACTGCTGATGCACAACCAAATTTCCAACTTGCACCTTGTGTATTCTACTATTCTAACTCTCAACGGTAAATTGAGACCCTGACGGAGTCCCCCCCAAAATGATAATAATAATAACAAAACCCAAAAATTGGGGGTTGGGGCCGGTGGTAAGGGGTGCGTGACTGGCTGCAGGGAAGTCAGGTGCAGGAGAGCAGAACTGGGCAATAACCGGAGCAGCTTAATATGCAAAACCAACGGCACCCAGAACAACAAAACATGGGTATAAAATAACCCGTCACGAACCAGTCAGAGTACCCAAGAACTTTACAACAAACAATTTCACACACAGACATGGGGGGAACAGAGGGTTAAATACACGACAAGTAATGAGGGAATGTAAACCAGGTGTGTGGGAAAACAAGACAAAACAAATGGAAATGAAAGGTGGATCGGCAATGGCTAGAAGACCGGTGACGTCGACCACCGAACGCCGCCCGTACAAGGAGAGGAACCGACTTCGGAGGAAGTCGTGTCACCGGTTATGTTTCTTATGCCTGGAGTCGGCCCTGATACCATTATATTTGACCGTCTGTAATCTAGTACTACCACGGACTACCACCATGGAAATGTGAATTCTGTAGTCCCTCTTACTGTTCCTATTCAGTTCTCAAGTAGTGTGTGGCGACAGTAGTTACCATATGCGCCAGCCCGTGCAACACATATGAGTAAGTGAGTCTTAGGAAAGGACTGTATAGAATGAGGGTTCAGATGAATATATTTATATCATATAGCATTTCCAGAAAGCATGGACTATTGAGTCATTATTAGTTTTACACTTAAGACATGACTCTGCCTTTGAGCTGGAGAATTTGTGAATTTTGTCTCTTGCATTATAAATTCTATACATTAGTTTATACTGGATTAAGCGTACATTTTTAGTTTAACTGTTAGTTATGCTCCAACTTTTCCTCCATCTTGTGTCAACATCAGTTACTTTAAGTCATTTTAGTATATATTTTTTAAATGATTATTATAATTTTATGACAGGACAAGACAACCATAAGAACTGAGGACAATGTACTTAACAATAGTCAAACAGACAGACAAACACACACGATACAACACATTTGGACAAGACAGTTATCATCAATGCAATGGTGTAGCCGAATACAAAAAGAAATAAGGGCAAAACTTTGATAGCTTACACTCCATGGCATTTGGAACATTTTGCCCTTCTAATAACATATATTTGCTTTAATTAATATTGTTCAATAGAACTCTAGTCGACTTAGTTCAAAAAAAATATGCCCGAAAGAACAGAGGTGTGGACTCGAGTCACATGACTTGGACTCGAGTCACAAATATGATGACTTGCAACTCGACTTTGACTTCAACACCAATGACTCGTGACTTAACTTGGATTTGAGCCTTTTGACTCGACCTGACTTGATACCCTCCCCAAGCCCAAATATTAAAAATGATGCTATTAAAAAAAAGTGTGCAGCGCATCAACTCTTCATTTAACGGATTAGTTTGAATCGGACAGCAGCCAATCAAATTGTGCCAGCTGAGAAAAAGTTGCGTGTGGCAGTGCAAAGGAACGTCGGCGGGTGAATTCAGATGGAGCCCTTGGAAAGATGATACCCAAATTATTATTTTCAGATATAAAGACTACGCTGTGTCAACAAAAAACGGATTGCAACTTGCAAAACATGCGGGAAGAAAATGACAGACGGAGGCGCAACAACTTCCAACTTTGTTCGACATTTGAAGCTGCACAAAGAACGCTAAGTCGTGGCTGATATAGCCAATAGCTATATCATTCATAACTTTGATAGTGTAGCATGTTGGCTAACGTAACGTTAAATTAAGGAGCCTCCACACAGTCAGTCAGTGCGGGAACGTGATCATTGCACCCAAGATTGAGCTACAACTGGCTAGGCAGTTGGTAGCCTAAATCCTGCCTAATGTTACTGCTGTTCCTAAAGCCATTGACATATGTTAGCCTACTGTGACCACACACACAGTGTGTGTGTTAAGGTTGGGCGATTGTGTACAAGCCTACATCGCTCGATTGCGCCCCATAGCGATCCTCGATAGTCGATCGCTATTGGGGGGGGGTCTTTCTTATGGCTACCCATGTATTTCCATGGAAATATAAAGTTTATTTGGAAAGTAGTAAATATATTTTTAAAAGCATTCATGATTTGTGTAAATGTAATATACTAACTATTACTCTTGTTAAAAATATTAAACGGTATTACATTTGGTGAAGAGCACATTATGACTTGTTTAGGACTCAAAACTCAAAGTTTAAGACTTGAGACTTGTTGGTCTTGACTTGAGACTTGACTCGGACTTGCCTGTCTTGACTTGGGACTTGACTTGGGACTTGAGTGCTAAGACTTGAGACTTACTTGCGACTTGTAAAACAATGACTTGGTCCCACCTCTGCGAAAGAGTTTCCCAATATCCCACTTTCTTTGACGCTGTTAAACTTTCTGATTTCTTATAGCAATTGTACTTTCAAGGATGAATCAGTCTCTAACAAATTGTTTAAAAAGGTTGAGTGCTAGAGATGTAGAATTTTGTGTTTTGATATTAATATTTTACCCAGTAGAAGTATTGTATTGTTAGGGAGCTGGAACAGAGCGCACTGGCTGTGAATGTGCACTGGAGACACTGTGCGCACACCGTGTGCAACAAGGTGCCTGCCTGTCACACGGTAAGCATGGGAAGTTGGCTCAGGTCTAAAAGGAGTGGAGGACATCTTGGACCTAGGAGGAAGTACATTTTTTGCACCAATCTCCCCGTGTGCCACCCCCCCAAAAATGTTTTGGAGCTGTCTCTCGGGCTTCCGTCGTTGTCCCAGGATCCCTGCTCCTCCTGGCCACGCTGCTTGGTCCTTATTGCTGAATTGTTCCAGTGGCGCTGTACTTAACCTTAATTGCCATAGGGGCTTTGTACAATGGGGAAGTTGGGATATGCAAAACAAATTTCCAGTGCACACTTTTGTGTAACAGGAAAAATACAAGCACACCCCAATTTATTATTATTTCTCCAGCTGTAGCTACTCCAATCCCACATGGCTAGGAGGAATCCTATTCTTGTCAAATTAACGTCAGACTTTACTTTTCGTAGCAGGTTAGGATAATTAACATAGCAGGTTAGGATAATTAGTTTAAGGTTAGAAAAAGAGTTAGGGTTAGCTAAACATGCTAAATGTTTCTACTTTTACTGTTAATTTGACAAAAGCTGGATTCCTGCTTGGTTGGCACAGCGCAGGCTTCACGTCTGAGCTTGGGGGAGAGGGTGAAAGCTGTTGCTAGCGATCAATCTTTGATTAACAATCAAACTTTACTCGGTGTGGCGGCATTGGTGTACCAAACTCACTAAAAGTGGCAGTAATAAAGCCTCTCTTGAAAAAGCCAAACCTTGACCCAGAAAATATAAAGAAGTATCAGCCTATATCGAATCTTCCATTCCTCTCAAAAATGTTAGATAAAGCTGTTGCACATCAACTCACTGCCTTCCTGAAGATAAACAATGTATATGAAATGCTTCAGTCTGGTTTTAGACCCCGTCATAGCACTGAGACTGCTCTTGTGAAGGTGGTAAATTACCTTTTAATGGCGTCAGACCCAGGCTCTGTATCTGTCCTCGTGCTCCTAGACATTAGTGTTGCTTTTGATACCATCAATCACCACATACTTTTGGAGAGACTGGAAACCCAAATTGGTCTACACAGACAAGTTCTGGCCTGGTTTAGATCTTATCTGTCGGAAAGATATCTGTTATTCTCTGTGAATGGTTTGTCCTCTGACAAATGAACTGTAAATGTCTGTGTTCCTCAAGGCTCCGTTTTAGGACCACTATTGTTTTCACTATATATTTTACCTCTTGGTGATGTCATTCGGAAAAATAATATTTTATGCGAATGACACACAGCTGTACATTTCGATGAAACATGGTGAAGTCCCAAAATTGCCCTCCCTGCAAGCCTGTGTTTCAGACATAAGGAAGTGGATGGTGGCAAATTGTCTTTTTAAACTCGGACAAAACAGAGATGCTTGTTCTAGGTCCCAAGAAACAAAGAGATCTGTTGAATCTGTTGTCTGTTGTCTGTCTGTTGAATCTGACAATTAATCTTGATGGTTGTACAGTCGTCTCAAATAAAACTGTGAAGGACCTCGGCGTTACTCTGTACCCTGATCTCTCTTTTGAAGAACATATCAAGACTGTTTCAAGGACAGCTTTTTTCCATCTACGTAACATTGTAAATATCACAAACGTTGTCCAAAAATGATGCAGAAAAACGAATCCATTCTTTTGTCACTTCTATGTTAGACTACTGCAATGCTCTACTTTCCGGCTACCCGGATAAAGCACTAAATAAACTTCAGTTAGTGCTAAACACGGCTGCTAGAATCTTGACTAGAACCAAAAGATGTGATCATATTACTCCAGTGCTAGCCTCTCTACACTGGCTTCCTGTCAAAGCAAGGGCTGATTTCAAGGTTTTACTGCTAATCTACAGAGCATTACATGGGCTTGCTCCTACCTATCTTTCCGATTTGGTCCTGCCGTACATGCCTACATGTACGCTACGGTCACAAGACGCAGGCCTCCTAATTGTCCCTAGAATTTCTAAGCAAACAGCTGGAGGCAGGGCTTTCTCATATAGAGCTTCATTTTTATGGAATGTTCTGCTTATCCATGTGAGAGATGCAGACTCGGTCTCAACCTTTAAGTCTTTATTGAAGACTCATCTCTTCAGTAGGTCCTATAATTGAGTGTAGTCTGGCCCAGGAGTGTGAAGGTGAACGGAAAGGCAATGGAGCGACGAACAACCCTTGCTGTCTCTGCCTGGCCAGTTCCCCTCTCTCCACCGGGACCCTATTACAGGGGCTGAGTCACTGGCTTACTGGTGCTCTTCCATGCCGTCCCTAGGAGGGGTGCGTCACTTGAGTGGGTTGAGTCACTGATGTGATCTTCCTGTCCGGGTTGGCGCCCCCGCTTGGGATGTGCCGTGGGGGAGATCTTTGTGGGCTATACTCGGCCTTGTCTCAGGACAGTAAGTTGGTGGTTGAAGATATCCCTCTAGTGGTGTGGGGCTGTGCTTTGGCAAAGTGGGTGTGGTTATATCCTGTCTGTTTGGCCCTGTCCGGGGGTATTGTCGGACGGGGCTACAGTGTCTCCCGACCCCTCCTGTCTCAGCCTCCAGTATTTATGCTGCAATAGTTTGTGTCGGGGGGCTAGGGTCAGTCTGTTATATCTGGAGTATTTCTCCTGTCTTATCCGGTGTCCTGTGTGAATTTAAGTATGCTCTCTCTAATTCTCTTCCTCCTTTTCTTTATTTTTCTCTCTCTCTCTCTTTCTTTCTTTCTTTCTTTCTTTCTTTCTTTCTTTCTTTATTTCTCTCTCTCAGAGGACCTGAGCCCTAGGACCATGCCTCTACCTGGCCTGATGACTCCTTGCTGTCCCCAGTACATCTGGTCGTGCTGCTGCTCCAGTTTCAACTGTTCTGCCTGTGGCTATGGAACCCTGACCTGTTCACCGGACATGCTACCTGTCCCAGACCAGCTGTTTTCAACTCTAGAGATACTCTGAATGATCGGCTATGAAAAGCCAACTGACATTTACTCCTGAGGTGCTGACCTGTTGCACCCTCGACAACCACGGTTATTATTATTATTTGACCCTGCAGGTCATCTATGAACATTTGAACATCTTGGCCATGTTCTGTTGTAATCTCCACCCGGCACAGCCTGAAGAGGACTGGCCATCCCTCATAGCCTGGTTCCTCTCTAGGTTTCTTCCTAGGTTCTGGCCTTTCTAGGGAGTTTTTCCTAGCCACCATGCTTCTACACCTGCTTTGCTTACTATTTGGGGTTTTAGGCTGGGTTTCTGTACAGAACTTTGTGACATCAGCTGATGTAAGAAGGGCTTTGTAAATAAACTTGATTGACTTGTGCGCAAAATCTCTTATAGGGTATCTCATGAATCTTAACTTTATATGAGAAGGGAGAGACTCTTCACCAAAGAACAGTAGTATGGATGAAGTCAACTTCTTTTCTCTGTCCACCATACAGTTCGATTGACGTGAACCAACCACTCCATCGATGTCTTGCGCCACCCGAGAAATAACCCCCTTGATAGGTTGCCCTGCTACGAACATCCATGCAGGAAACATTCCACTCGGTTATCTTTTTGAACCTTTAACACAAGCTTTTTCTGCTCTGCAGACACACAACTTTAAAAAAACACTTCTGGTGACTCTCACCGACTCCACACTTTCTTCCAACACATTCCAGATTTTCCTGGAGACGTTAAATGGATTTCCCAAGTATCATTGATCCAAAACACTGTAACATGTGCCCGGGGATTCAGGAAGCAAGTTCAGGGAGTTTAATAAATAAATGAAAACATAATACACAACAAGAAAAATTAACAACGCACAGACATGAAACCGAAACAATGATGCCTGGGGAAGGAACCAAAGGAAGTGACATATATAGGGCAGGTAATCAAGGAGGTGAGTGTCATTATGCGCTGATGTGCGTAATGATGGTGACAGTCACCTGGCTCCGTAACGAGCAGCCTGGTGACCTAGAGGCCAGAGAGGGAGCACACGTGACAGGTTTTCTATTTTACAATATATCTTTACTTCTCTTGTTTCCCTTTTTCTTCGCCACTGTAACCCATTCATTCTCACTTTCTGTACTATTAGCTTCACTCGACACATTAGCAGTTTCAAACAAAACCTCAGTTTCCTCCATCTTCCGTCCCACTCCTTCCAGCTGATCGTAATCTGGCTCCGGTCACTGATTTCTTCTGCGAAAAGAGCATGGAGGTGAGGAGGAGCATAATGTGATTCGGAAGTTTAGGGAGGAAGGAGCAGTTGAGGCGTAGAGTCCAATAAGGTTGAGGGCTGTGATTAAAGATTTGATTGGGGTAGTTGTCAATGCTAAAGTGTTAAGAGATGGGAGCTTGTTGTTGTTCTGTAAGGACATGGCGCAGAGGGAAAAAGCTCTCAGAGTGAAGCAAATAGGGAAGTGAAAGGTGGTGTGGAGCAGCTGGACTGATCAAGCCCTGAAATGTCCATCCCTAACTATAACATTTTCCGACAAGATAGAACTGCCAATCTACTGCAGGGATAGCCTGCAGAGTTCTGTCATACTATCCAGATCTGTGCCCAAACAATTTGAGCTTCTACTTCTAAAAACCCACCTTTCCAGAAACAAGTCTCTCACCATTGCCGCTTGCTATAGACCACCCTCTGCCCCCAGCTGTGCCCTGGACACCATATGTGAATTGATTGCCCTCCATCTATCTTCAGAGCTTGTGCTGCTAGGTGACCTAAACTGGGACATGCTTAACACCCTGGCCATCCTACAATCTAGGCTTGATGCCCTCAATCTCACACAAATTATCAATGAACCTACCAGGTACAACCCCAAATCCGTAAACATGGGCACCCTCATAGATATCATCCTAACCAACTTGCCCTCCAAATACACCTCTGCTGTCTTCAACCAAGATCTCAGAAATCACTGCCTCATTGCCTGCATCCGTAATGGGTCTGCGGTCAAATGACCACCCCTCAGCACCGTCAAACGCTCCCTAAAACACTTCAGCGAGCAGGCCTTTCTAATTGATCTGGCCCGGGTATCGTGGAAGGATATTGACCTCATCCCGTCAGTAGAGGATGCCTGGTTATTCTTTAAAAGTGCCTTCCTCACAATCTTGCCAGCACTACTGGTTTGCTTCTGAAGCTAAGCAGGGTTGGTCCTGGTCAGTTCCTGGATGGGAGACCAGATGCTGCTGGAAGTGGTATTGGAGGGCCAGTAGGAGGCACTTTTTCCTCTGGTCAATTTTTTTTTTTTAAATATGACACTGCCCTGTGTAGGATGCTGTCTTTCGGATGGGAGGTTAACGGGATGTCCTGACTCTCTGAGGTCATTAAAGATCCCATGGCACTTATCGTAAGAGTAGGGGTGTTAACCCCGGTGTCCTGGCTAAATTCCCAATCTGGCCCTCAAACCATCATGGTCACCTAGTAATCCCCAGTTTACAATTGGCTCATTCATCCCCCTCCTCTCCCCTGTAACTATTCCCCAGGTCATTGCCTCAAATGAGAACGTGTCAACTCAGTCAACTTACCTGGTAAAATAACGGATAAATAAAAAATGAATCTTAAATAAGCATGCCCCACTCAAAAAATGTAGAACGAGGAACAGATATAGCTCTTGGTTCACTCCAGACATGACTGCCCTGACTAGCACAAAAACATCCTGCGGCGGACTGCATTAGCATCAAATAGCCCCTGTGATATGCAACTTTTCAGGGAAGTTAGGAACCAATATACACAGGCAGTTATGAAAGCTAAGGCTAGCTTTTTCAAACAGAAATTTGCATCCTGTAGCACAAACTCAAAAAAGTTCTGGGACACTGTAAAGTCCATGGAGAATAAGAGCACCTCCTCCCAGCTGCCCACTGCACTGAGTCTAGGAAACACTGTCACCACTGATAAATCCATGATAATTGAGAATTTCAACAAGCATTTTTCTACGGTTAGCCATGCTTTCCACCTAGCTACTCCTACCCCGGTCAACCGCCCTGCACCCTCCACAGCAACTCGCCCAAGCCTCCCCATTTCTCCAAATCCAGATAGCTGATGTTCTGGAAGAGCTGCAAAATCTGGACCCCTACAAAACAGCCGGGCTAGACAACCTGGACCCTGTCTTTCTAAAATTATCTGCCAAAATTGTTGCAACCCCTGTTACTAGCGTGTTCAACCTCTCTTTCGTATCGTCTGAGATCCCGAAGATTGGAAAGCTGCCGCAGTCCTCCTCCTCTTCAAAGGGGGAGACACTCTAGACCAAAACTGCTACAGACCTATATCTATCCTACCCTGCCTTTCTAAGGTCTTAAAAAGCCATGTTAACAAACAGATCACCGACTATTTAGAATCCCACCGTACCTTCTCCGCTATGCAGTCTGGTTTCCGAGCTGGTCACATCAGTCGCTTTTGCTGCTGGTGATTCTCTGATCCACCTCTACGCAGACGACACCATTCTGTATACTTCTGGCCCTTCTTTGGACACTGTGCTACCTAACCTCCAGACGAGCTGCAATGCCATACAACTCTCCTTCCGTGGCCTCCAACTGCTCTTAAATGCAAGTAAAACTAAATGCATCCTCTTCAACCGGTCGCTGCCCGCACCTGCCTGCCCATCCAGCATCACGACTCTGGACGGTTCTGACTTAAAATATGTGGACAACTACAAATACCTAGGTGTCTGGTTAGACTGTAAACTCTCCTTCCAGACCCACAATAAGCATCTCCAATCCAAAATTAAATCTAGAATCAGCTTCCTATTTCGCAACAAAGCATCCTTCACTCATGCCAAACACACCCTCGTAAAAGTGACTATCCTACCAATCCTCGACTTCCGCGATGTCATTTACAAAATAGCCTCCGACACTCTACTCAACAAAGGGGATGCAGTCTATCACAGTGCCATCCATTTTGTCACCAAAGCCCCATATAACTACCCACGACTGCAACCTGTACGCTCTCGTTGGCTGGCCCTCACTTCATACTCGTCGCCAAACCCACTGGCTCCAGGTCATCTACAAGTCTTTGCTAGGTCACCATAGCAGCAACCACCCGCAGAACGCACTCCAGCAGGTATATTTCACTGGTAACCCCAAAGCGAATTCCTCGTTTCGCCGCCTTTCCTTCCAGTTCTCTGCTGCCTATGACTGGAACGAACTGCAAAAATCACTGAAGCTGGAGACTCATATCTCCCTTACTAACGTCAAGCACCAGCTGTCAGAGCAGCTCACAGATCATTGCACCTGTACATAGCCTGTCTTTAAATAGCCCATCCAACTACCTCATCCTCATCCCCATACTGTATTTATTTATTTAGCTCCTTTGCATCTCTCTACTTGCACATTCATCTTCTGCACATCTATCACTCCCGTGTTTAATTGCTACAGTTGAAGTCGTAAGTTTACATAAACTTAGGTTGAAGTCATTAAAACTATTTTTTCAACCATTCCACAAATTTCTTGTTAACAAACTATAAGACATCTACTTTGTGCATGACACAAGTCATTTTTCCAACAATTGTTTACAGACAGATTATTTCACTTATAATTCACTGTATCACAATTCCAGTGGGTCAGAAGTTCACATACACTAAATTGACTGTTCCTTTAAACAGTTTAGAAAATTCCAGAAAATTATGTCATGGCTTTAGAAGTTTCTGATAGGCTAATTGACATAATTTTAGTCAATTGGAGGTGTACCTGTGGATGTATATCAAGGCCTACCAAACACCATAGTACCCTCCAAGCTTGTCATCAAGCTCGAGACCCTGGGTCTCGACCCCGCCCTGTGCAACTGGGTACTGGACTTCCTGACGGGCCGCCCCCATGTGGTGAGGGTAGGCAACAACATCTCCTCCCCGCTGATCCTCAACACTGGGGCCCCACAAGGGTGCGTTCTGAGCCCTCTCCTGTACTCCCTGTTCACCCACGACTGCGTGGCCACGCACGCCTCCAACTCAATCATCAAGTTTGCGGACGGCACAAAAGTGGTAGGCTTGATTACCAACAACGACGAGACGGCCTACAGGGAGGAGGTGAGGGCCCTAGGAGTGTGGTGTCAGGAAAATAACCTCACACTCAACGTCAACAAAACTAAGGAGATGATTGTGGACTTCAGGAAACAGCAGAGGGAACACCCCCCTATCCACATCGATGGAACAGTAGTGGAGAGGGTAGCAAGTTTTAAGTTCCTCGGCATACACATCACAGACAAACTGAATTGGTCCACTCACACAGACAGCATCGTGAAGAAGGCGCAGCAGCGCCTCTTCAACCTCAGGAGGCTGAAGAAATTTGGCTTGTCACCAAAAGCACTCACAAACTTCTACAGATGCACAATCGAGAGCATCCTGGCGGGCTGTATCACCGCCTGGTACGGCAACTGCTCCGCCCTCAACCGTAAGGCTCTCCAGAGGGTAGTGAGGTCTGCACAACGCATCACAGGGGGCAAACTACCTGCCCTCCAGGACACCTACACCACCCGATGTTACAGGAAGGTCATAAAGATCATCAAGGACATCAACCACCCGAGCCACTGCCTGTTCACCCCGCTATCATCCAGAAGGCGAGGTCAGTACAGGTGCATCAAAGCTGGGACCGAGAGACTGAAAAACAGCTTCTATCTCAAGGCCATCAGACTGTTAAACAGCCACCACTAACATTGAGTGGCTGCTGCCAACACACTGACATTGACACTGACTCAACTCCAGCCACTTTAATAATGGGAATTGATGGGAAATGATGTAAATATATCACTAGCCACTTTAAACAATGCTACCTTATATAATGTTACTTACCCTACATTATTCATCTCATATGCATACGTATATACTGTACTCTATATCATCGACTGCATCCTTATGTAATACATGTATCACTAGCCACTTTAACTATGCCACTTTGTTTACATACTCATCTCATATGTATATACTGTACTCGATACCATCTACTGTATCTTGCCTATGCTGCCCTGTACCATCACTCATTCATATATCCTTATGTACATATTCTTTATCCCCTTACACTGTGTATAAGACAGTAGTTTTGGAATTGTTAGTTAGATTACTTGTTGGTTATTACTGCATTGTCGGAACTAGAAGCACAAGCATTTCGCTACACTCGCATTAACATCTGCTAACCATGTGTATGTGACAAATAAAATTTGATTTGATTTGATCTCAGTGCCTCTGCTTGACATCATGGGGAAATCAGCCAAGACCTCAGAAAACAAATTGTAGACCTCCACAAGTCTGGTTCATCCTTGGGAGCAATTTCTAAATGCCTGAAGGTACCACGTTCATCTGTACAAACATGCAAGTATAAACACCATGGGACCACGCATCCATCATACCGTTCAGGAAGGAGACGCGTTCTGTCTAGTAGAGATGAACGTACTTTGGTGCGAAAAGTGCAAATCATTCCCAGAACAACAGCAAAGGACCTTGTGAAGATGCTGGGGGAAACAGGTACAAAAGTATCTATATTCACAGTAAAACAAGTCCTATATCGACATAACCTGAAAGGCCGCTCAGCAAGGAAGAAGCCACTGCTCCAAAACCACCATAAAAATGCCAGACTACTGTTTGCAACTGCACATGGGGACAAAGATCATACTTTTTCGAGTAATGTCCTCTGGTCTGATGAAACAAAAATAGAACTGTTGGCCATAATGACCATCGTTATGTTTGGAGGTTAAAGGGGGAGGCTTGCAAGCCGAAGAACACCATCCCAGCCGTGAAGCATGGGGGTGGCAGCATCATGTTGTGGGGGTGCTTTTCTGCAGGAAGGACTGGTGTACTTCACAAAATAGATAGCATCATGAGAAAGGAAAAGGATGTGGCTATATTGAAGCAACATCTCAAGACATCAGTCAGGAAGTTAAAGCTTGATCGCAAATGGGTCTTCCAAATGGACAATGACCCCAAACATACTTCCAAAGTTGTGGAAAAATGGTTTAAGGACAGCAAAGTCAAGGTATTGGAGTGGCCATCACAAAGCCCTGACCTCAATCCCATAGAAAATTTGTGGGCAGAATTGAAAAAGCGTGTGCGAGCAAGGAGGCCTACAAATCTGACTCAGTTACACCAGCTCTGTCAGGAGGAATGGGCCAAAATTCACCCAATTTATTGTGGGAAGCTTGTGGAAGGCTCCCCGAAATGTTTGACCCAAGTTAAACAATTTAAAGGCAATGCTACCAAATACTAATTGAGTGTATGTAAACTTCTGACCCACTGGGAATGTGATGAAAGAAATAAAAGCTGTGAAATAAATCATTCTCTTTACTATTATTCTGACATTTCACATTCTTAAATAAAGTGGTGATCCTAACTGACTGATATGGAATTTTTACTAGGATTCAATGTCAGGAATTGTGAAAAACTGAGTTTAAATGTACAGTGCCTTGCGAAAGTATTCGCCCCCCTTGAACTTTGCGACCTTTTGCCACATTTCAGGCTTTAAACATAAAGATATAAAACTGTATTTTTTTGTGAAGAATCAACAACAAGTGGGACACAATCATGAAGTGGAACGACATTTATTGGATATTTCAAACTTTTTTAACATCCACTGAAAAGCACTGAAAAGGATGCATAACTTCCAACATCTGATTCTGTATAAACAGGCCCTGGTGAGGAGAACTATTCGTCAGGCAAAGAGGTCAAAGTTGGCATCGGGTCTATGACATCATTGAAAGGCGACACCTGTAGGAGAAGTATGGGGGATGATTAAGAGGATGAGTGGGGTCAGAAGGGAGTGGGATTATCCCGTGTTGACAAGAGGGAAGGATGTGGTAGTAACAGATGAGGAGAAGGCAGAGATGATGGCCTAAGCATTTGTCCAAGTGCATAGCTCGGGCTAATTTGTCAGAGGAGGTGCAGAGGGAGAGAACGAGAACGAGAGAGGATTATCCTGGAGTGCTGGATAGGAGGGAGGATGTAAATGATGTGTTGAATGCACCATTTACCATGGCAGAGGTGAAAGGGCAAGGTAAGGCTGGGTTAACTTCACCTTGGAAAGATGAGGTGTGCTATGTTATGTTGGCCCATCTGAATGATGAGGCACTGGATAAGGTATTGG
Organism: Oncorhynchus nerka; assembly: GCF_034236695.1. Lineage (NCBI taxonomy): Eukaryota > Metazoa > Chordata > Actinopteri > Salmoniformes > Salmonidae > Oncorhynchus > Oncorhynchus nerka. The sequence continues at coordinate 43,065,831 of NC_088415.1, read as the reverse complement.
TGTTGTACAACAGTGTGGGAGGAGGGGAAACTACTAGGCAGTTGGAAGGAGGCAGTAGTGGTACCAATCCAGAAGCCAGTAAAGGACCCAACGAGGCATCGGCCAATCGCTTTAACATCACATGTATGTAAGATTATGGAACGTATGATTGCGGAGAGGTTAACTTACATCCTGGAGAGCAGGGGGTTAGTATCGCCATATCAGAGTGGGTTCAGGGAGGGTAGGGGAATATTGACCCAGTGCTCTGCTTAGAAGCAGAGGTCAGGAAGGCTCAGGTGAACAAGGAGACTGTTGTAGCTGTCTTTTTTTTATGTGGAGAATGTGTATGATATGATGTGGAAGGAGGGGTTGTTAATTAAGCTTGATATTATGGGGGTAGGAGGAAGAATGTACAACTGGATAAAGGACTTCTGGTTTGGAAGGTCTATCCAGGTGAGGGTGGGGAGGTACAGTGGGGAGGTACAGTGGGGAGGGTGGGGAGGTACAGTGGGGAGGTACAGTGGGGAGGGTGGGGAGGTACCGTGGGGAGGGTGGGGAGGTACAGTGGGGAGGTACAGTGGGGAGGGTGGGGAGGTACAGTGGGGAGGTACAGTGGGGAGGGTGGGGAGGTACAGTGGGGAGGGTGGGGAGGTACAGTGGGGAGGTACAGTGGGGAGGGTGGGGAGGTACAGTGGGGAGGTACAGTGGGGAGGTACAGTGGGGAGGGTGGGGAGGTACAGTGGGGAGGGTGGGGAGGTACAGTGGCAAGAAAAAGTATGTGATGGCCATACTGTTGGCCTTGCAGTGGGTGGAGGAAGTCAAGCCAGACAGAGTTGTTATTTGCTCTGATTCATGTGCAGTGTTAATGAGTCTCCAGTCCTTTGGATCACGTAGCAGACAAGACCTGCTATATGAGGTGCTACAAACCCATGGCAGGATTAAACAGATGGGTATACAGATAAGATTTACTTGGGATACAGCCATGTGGGGGTGGAGGGGAACGAGGCAGTTGTACTATTGTCCCAAATATTTTATATTTTTTTAAGAGTAAGAAGGGTGGATGTCGTTTCTCCTTGTATCTGGCTCACACTCCAGTACAGTAGGTGGCGATAATGCACCATAATGCTAGATGCCAACCGCCGATAAACCCCACCGAAGATGAAGCTTCTAGCCATGACCCTAGAGGCGGGACTTACCTTTCATTAACTTCCGGTTAAGCGCATGCTTCCTCTTCGGTTTAACTTGCTAACTAGCTAACTAACACTCCTGAAACATAATCTAAGACTACGTTAGGAGTTCATAGCTTGAACACTTTACCCCCATTATTTATATTTTTCATCATCTGAACGTGTGACAGTCGAAGAAAACATGAATATTCGCAACGCAAGGGTAAGTGAGAAGCACTGTCGACCATGCAACACTGTGCTAGTTTACCGTAGCTAGATAGCCACCCATCGCTAATAATAACAAGCCAAGGGTTTCTGATAGCTCCACTTATGCATGCCATGTCAAACTGAGCCAACTAGCCTATTTAGCTAGCTACTATTTAAATAGATTGCTTATACAGTAACTATCAACAAAGTAAACAGGAGAAGTGCCACTTGAAGTGTAGTTAACGTTAGCTTACTATTGTCAATACTGATATTTTGACTGAATCTGTGTCCCCACTCCAGACATCTCTTCTTGTAGTCCCTTTTCTGAAGTTTTCTAGCTAACTAACGTTAAAGTAATTGTTTCAGTCAGTATCCATACCATTGACATTCCTTGTTCTGTTTCCTCAGCCGGAGGACCTTATGAACATGCAGCACTGCAACCTGCTGTGTCTCCCAGAGAACTACCAGATGAAATACTACTTCTACCACGGACTGTCCTGGCCGCAGGTTAACATGGCCTCCTCTTCAGCATACAACTCCATCACCACTTGACTCAAGTCTTTGTCCTGGCATTCAATCAGTCACAAATTGAATCTAACTCATCAGAAGGAATAACGCGTTCGATTTAGGCCTAGTTGTTACTCGATGTCTGTGTAACTCAGTGTATCTATCTCTAACATCACCTTGTCTTTGCTCATCTTTCAGCTCTCCTACATCGCAGAGGATGAGAATGGCAAAATAGTGGGATATGTTTTGGCCAAGATGTGAGTATACCTGAACAACAGATCTTATCTCATGCCATTGTTTGTCAGTCTCTATCAAGCCCTCACTCTTTATGTGGTATGCAGGGAGGAGGATCCAGATGATGTCCCCCATGGTCACATCACGTCCCTGGTGAGTCTTGGTTCTGTATTGTTCATTGTAGTACTTAATTTAATCAATGTGGGAGAGGCAGAAGAGGGTGTGGCGTGCGCGCACTATCATCTGCAGCACTTGTCAGGTTGTTTAGGTGCGGTTGTTGAGTAACAGGAAGGATTATTTAACGACGGTTTGGATTGTCTCTGTCGCTCAGGCTGTCAAGCGCTCTCACAGACGTTTGGGACTAGCTCAGAAGCTGATGGACCAAGCCAGTCGAGCTATGATTGAAAACTTCAACGCCAAATACGTCTCACTTCATGTCCGGAAAAGGTAGTGCAGTGTGCTGGATGTCTGTGTTGAACTTCAATGAGATGGTTCTATTTCGAGTCGTTTTTATAGGACTCTCCGATAAGAATTTCCACATAAGTTTTTGTAATGGAATGCTGCTCTTCTGTTCTCTAGAAGTGTAGCCAGAAGATCATTTAAATACAGAGAGACATTGTTCGTGTCAGATAATTCTTAAATGGTATTTGTTTGTTCACAAATAACTTGAATTGCATCCATCTAATTTTCTCCTACTGCAGTAACCGAGCGGCCTTGCACCTGTACTCAAACACACTGAAATTCCAGTAAGATCTCCTTCTATCCTTGTGAAAACAAACCCTCTTAAAGCAAATGCATATGTAATATAGATGTTCCATGTCAGCCTCCTATTCAAACAGATGTTTATTCAGGAACTGTGGGTCATATTCCCTAATGATACTCTTTGCATTCAAATTCATTTATTTTTGCTCTTATTTAACCAGGCATTGTTTGCAGTGATGCAATGTACATGTATAATATGTTGTTGGTCACTCACTTACTAATAATTTCCTTCCTCTTTCATAGGATTAGTGAAATAGAGCCCAAGTACTATGCAGATGGGGAGGATGCCTATGCCATGAAGAGAGACCTCGCCCACATGGCTGATGAGGTGAATTTTTTTTATTTTTTTACTCTTTCCCTTTATCCAGCAGCATGGCTTTTATGGGCGTAATCCAACCACCTTCGTCTCACCCAGTGTTTTGCATACAGTCGCTTACCCTTTTCCCCGAAGGGTGCGTCCTATATTCTATTATTCCTCATGGATTTAAAAGTAATAGACTGGTGTGAGCAGTATGGTGCAAACTCCCTCCCGCCGTGCTTGCTTTTAAATGCATGAACTGGAGTGAACAAGTGCACACTTCTGGATGAAGGGTAGAGAATCGTAACGCAGTCATGAGCCACTCTCTTTACCTGAGGGTTAAGGTCAACCATTCCTTTTTATCAACTGAATTTTGACCGTTTTGTCTGTTGTTTCTGTCTATGGGTCCCACAGTTGAGGAAGTCAGGAATGAAGGCCCTGGGTCAGGAAGCACCTACAGCTACGACCACACCCGGTGACCAGGAGAAAGAGGGAGAGGGGGACAGCGGAGGAGAGAACAAAGACCTCAGTGAAGTTAGCGAGGCCACAGAGAGCACAGACGTCAAAGATTCATCCTCCGATTCACAATGACTCAGCCATCTTTAGTAGCCATTTTTAAATTTGCCGTCAAAGATACTTACTATACTTTTTATCTCACATAAAGGGAAAAATGATACCCAGTGGCAGTCAGCTTCTCCATTCACTTCTGTTACTTTTACAGCGTAAAGTAAAAATAGATTTTTTTTTTACTAAAATAGGATTTCTCTCTCGACATTAGTGATACAATGTGATTGAAATAAATGACTTTGCAACTGAAATGACAAGTTGATGTTGAGCTCAAATTCACAACTGGTTCTTTAAAGGTTGTTTTGGGCTTGATGCTGTCACTACTACTGTTTTCAACCCCCCCACTCACCCATGAAATCAACACATTTTGAAAAAAATTACCTCTGTTTTTGGGTGTGACTTAATGAGATCTGTGAAGTATTCTTCAAAATGCTGAAAATAAAAGTTTCAAGTAATACTTTTTGTAGTGGCATTCTTTTTTTCTAGGTTTGAAATTGCAACTATTTAAGGTTGAAATTCTAAGAATGACCACTAGGTCGTACTGTTGTGAGTAGAATGCATACAACGCTTACAGTAGTGAGACTTTACAACTAGTAATAAGACTAGGGACATATTCAGACCAGGGTTTCAGTTAGCTGGCTAAATTAGGCAGTATGCATTTTGAAAACATGGAATTGTTTGAAACCTGAATATTTATTTCATGTTATGAGCCATTTCTTCCCTTGCTTCAAAGTAGCCTACAGGCAAAATATGACCATTTAAACATGGAGGCAATTATTTTATTGACCGCATAGGCAACATGAGTTTGAAGTTTGGGGAAGCTTACAATTTATCCTTGTACCATGTCTGATTTTCATATGCACATTTTCATAGAACAGTTTCATTTCAATGTTTTAGTTTCTCAATCATTGTCATGAATTAAATATATATATATAAAAAAAAAACTCTCATTACTCACATGTGTTACATGGATCACTCCAAACAAAAGACAATGAAACAAATGGACAAATATTGTAAATGATAGTTATGAAATCAAACAAAACTTGTTTCTCACATATGTAGCAGGTTGTGACCTCTGCAAACAACGTTTCCACTCTTGAGAATGAGAACAGTAAATGACTAATACATTAATTAACAGAAATGTACTGTATGTAACGTAATGACTGTGATTAATGGTACACTTACTACTGGTGACATATGTAAAGGAGAATTGATATAAATAAAATAAAAGGATAAACAATACACACAATTAAACAATTGAATGTGCAAGAATTGGCGGGAGACAGCTAAACCCAGACTCCTATGTCTTCGCCACACACTCCTCCCCTTCTTGTCTCAACATTTTTATTCGTGGATGCCAAGGGAAGCAAGACTTGCCCAAATAATTGACCAAGAAAAAAAACTCTGCGTCATAATTTTCTTTCAATTCGCAAGAGGCTGAATGCTTCTCACCTAATAAAGCACCCGAGCGAGCAAAACAGCACCACTCTGTCTATGTGTGTGTAGCCAGCCTGATGCTGTCTGGTCAAAAAGAGTATGACATTGTTGCCACCCGTAGCAGACCGTTTGTTTCATCAATATGAAAGAGAGGAGGATGGCTTTGGCATTTCTCTAGAAGCAGACCTAGGGTGAATCAACATGTTTTTTTCTACTTGCACACACACAAACATAAATAAGACGATAGATAGGAGTGATTATATAATTTGGGCAAATTTATTTCCATTAACTTCCCTATTGGACCCACAGCTATGCAACTTCTCTCCTGTTCTATTGTTTTTCATATCAACTTTCTTTCGTTTTCCAGAAGCCAAATGCACAGTCCTAGTCATATTAGCAACCCATTCTCGTTGTGACATCTTTAGATTCACCCTCTTCCTAAATTTCGAACAGAGATTTTCATCTCCGTCGCATATGGAACCGCGTTATCAGGTGCACTTTTTAGAATGGGGTTTCCCCGCAAATTGCATTTTGGCAAAGGTTTGAAAACTGTCTGCTTCCTTACAGGAGTTGCATGTTCTGTTAATATGCATTACCATAATCTAAATGTGATTTCTGTCATTCTGAGCACCGCGGGCGGACGCCCTAATGGGATATGCATGCATATGGATCCGGCAAATTTCTCAAATGGCCAGTAGGCTAAATTAAAATCTGTTGTTCAGGGCCACATTTCCTGAACGAAAACCCTGATTCACACTAGTGCTGTTTTAAATGTTGCAGATGGAAATGTGATATATAGAGCTTACAATTCTATCTGACAGTCATTCCTGTTGTACACATTTCTATTTGAATTTTCTGTAATGTTGCTCCCTTCTAAATGAGCCCCTGAGCCAGTAACTCTGTTCCTGTCTTCATTACAATTGACAGCACAGACTGATAGATACCATGGTAACATCATTAGAAGAATTGACCTCCAGGACTGGACTGATACCATGGTAACATCATTATCATCATTAGAAGAATTGACATCACAGACTGAACTGATACCAAGGTAATACATACCCGAAGCATCCATCACCCTCACACACTGTTGTATTTAGCCTGCCCTGTGGTACCATCTCTCTCACATTCTACAAGGTGTTGAAGTACACCAACATGATGTCTTCAACAGGATGTCCTGAGATACATTTAGAAAACAGATACAGTACCAGTCAAACGTTTGGATACACCTACTCATTTAGGGGTTTTTCTACAAAGTAAAATAATAGTGAAGACATCAAAACTATGAAATAACAAATATGGAATCATGAAGTAACCAAAAAAGTGTTAAACAAATCAAAATATATTTTATATTTGAGATTATTCAAAGTAGCCACCCTTTGCCTTGATGACAGCTTTGGACACTCTTGGCATTCTCTCAACCAGCTTCACCTGGAATGCTTTCCAACAGTCTTTAATGAGTTCCCACATATGCTGAGCACTTGTTGGCTGCTTTTCCTTCACTCTGTGGTCTGACTCCTCCCAAACCATCTCAATTGGGTTGAGGTCGGGTGATTGTGGAGGCCCGGTCATCTGATGCAGCACTCCATCACTCTCTTTCTTGGTCAAATAGCCCTTACACAGCCTGGGGGTGTGTTGGGTCATTGTCCTGTTGAAAAACAAATGATAGTCCCACTAAGCCCAAACCAGATGGGATGGTGTATCGCTGCAGAATGCTGTGATAGCCATGCTGGTTAAGTGTGCCTTGAATTCTAAATAAATCACTGACAGTGTCACCAGCAAAGCACCCCCACACCACCACACCATCACCCACAACACATCTCACAAAGACATGGCGGTTGGAACAAAAAATCTCAAATGTGGACTCATCAGACGAAAGGACAGAGTTCCACCGGTCTAATGTCCATTGCTAGTGTTTCTTGGCCCAAGAACGTCTCTTCTTATTGGTGTCCTTTAGTAGTGGTTTCTTTACAGCAATTGACCATGAAGGCCTGATTCACACAGTCTCATCTGAACAGTTGATGTTGAGATGTGTCTGTTACTTGAACTCTGTGAAGCATTTATTTGGGCTGCAAGTTCTGAGGCTGGTAACTCTAATGAACTTATCCTCTGGGTCTTCCTTTCCTGTAGCGGTCCTCATGACAGCCACTTTCATCATAGCACTTGATGGTTTTTGCGACTGCACTTGAAGAATCTTTCAAAGTTCTTGAAATTTTCCGAATTGACCTTCATGTCTTAAAGTAATGATGGATTGTCATTTCTCTTTGCTTATTTGAGCTGTTCTTGCCATAATATGTACTTGGTATTTTACCAAATAAGGTTAACTTCTGTATAGCACCCCTACCTTGTCACACACAACTGATTGGCTCAAATGCATTAAGAAGGAAAGAAATTCCACAAATTAACTTTTATCATGGCACTCCTGTTCATTGAAATGCATTCCAGGTGACTACCTCATGAAGCTGGTTCAGAGAAACCCTGGCCAATATAAAATACATTTTGATTTGTTTAGAAAGAAAAAGAAAAACAATGGAATGAGTAGGTGTGTCCAAACTTTTGACTGGTATTGTACATTTTCTCAGAAAACTGGAAAAAGACTCTACTCTCTTTCATGGAAATAAAAATCATTTTGAAAAGTGTTTTGGGGATTGTGCACAAAAGGAAAATTTGGTTTAATGTTGCGTAGCTTACAGTTTCAGAATGAAACTCTAAAGAAGGATAGACTTCTTGAGAAAGGGGAAGAAATAAACTTAGCAATGCATCAAAATTTAAACCAACATTTATACCGAAAACTACAGTCAAAACAAAATATAGATCAGTTAGAAGCCACTTTCAGTTAACAGTCCGCTATTTAATGTGTCTTAGTTGGAAGGGAGGGAAGGAAATACACAGGAAGCTAGAAGTGAGAAAGAAGAGTGTTTGACAGTTCTCAGCTTGTACAGCAATATTTTTTAGACATTCAGTAAAACTCTTCCCTTCTCTTAACCACAGGCAAACAGTTCTGTTTTCGCGCATTATCTGGTATCTTCACACCTTGCAAAGGCATGACAACACTGTCACTTCACTCTGCACCATTGTTTCTGGTAAACAATATTAGCTATAAGAGTAAGCAAACTACTGCTCTCTAGTCATGCATAGTATCAGGATTATATCATGTTATATGTGGAGAACATGCTCGTTCAGTGAGATGATATGAATGTGTTTTGTCGTGACATGGTGGGTGGATTTGGCACCACTATTTTAGGACGTGTTACACAATTAAGTGCAATGCTCTTATCAAGTATATTAGTTACTCAGAGTAAGAGATCGGTGGTAAGACTAAATACGGTCATTATAGATGACAGCGCTTACTCTTACTCAGGCTATGTGTGTTACTTCTATACACATGAACTCATAGGGGAAAGTGGATGGAATGACGAGGGAGGGGAGAAGAGGGGGTGATGAGGAGGAGGGGGTGTGGCTTGAATTAGAAGCTTTCACTCTTTACAACTCTTTCACAAGCTGTCACAGGATGTCTCCGAGAGTGTGTCAGGGGGCAACGGAACAGAGTGTGTGTGTCTGTGACAGAGAGAGAGAGCACCCAGGTGTGTGTATTTAACGTAAGGAGGAGGAAGAGAGAAGTTATCGTTTGGAGATAAATGTTACTCACTGTGGAAAAGAAGAGTATTAAAACTAATTTCAGCCAGGTAAGAATCACATTTTCATGACAGAATAACTAGGCCATTTATTTCTCATTTTGTGAGGTTACTTTTTCTCTACTTCCTGTGAATGTGGTTTATTTGCTGTTTGACAGTTATGAATACTGTATTTCTCAATTTGTATCTCACCCCACTGTGACCTTTATGCGTGGTTGTGGTTGGACCATAACCTGGGAAACACCTAATTAGTACATATGGCAACACATGTAACTATGACATTCATTACCAATGAAACGCTGCGTTTGCCTTGCAGCATTGCGTTGCAGAGGCAGTTGCAGTGTGTTCGGTGTGGTGCGTCAATTTGATTTATCGATCGTATGCGCCACACTGTGTGCGTCGACACGGCCTGACAAAAATGGTAGCAGAAGGTGAATGTTGAACTTCTGTTGCACACATATCCAGATGATGCTGTGTTCGAAGCGTGAGCCTTAGATCAAATCTAATTCGATCAGATACAGCAACTACAAAAGGGTCTTCCAGTTAAAAACTGACCAGTGAACGTCAGTTAAGAATTGGTACCCTGCTTACGTCCTGATGATGATGGCAATAAACTCCAATTCCTGTTGGGTGATTCAATGATGATCACTTAGTGAAGGAATGGAGAGAAGGAGAAAGGAAAGGGTGACAAAGCTGTGAAGACAACGTGCTGCATGTACAACATCTGCTTTCTAAAAATGCATTTTCTTAAGCGAGACGACATGTGTTACAAATTCCAAATGGAGATGCAATAGACCTATAGGGGAACCTACAGGCACATACATAGATCAACCGATAGGCATGCCTATCTAGATGGACTGAAGAAATCACAGGCAAAAGTTGTTTTGTTTGTTAAAAGAAATGAAAGGGAGTGAAATTGGGAAGACTGTAAAACAGCTGTGTGACATGTGGAAGTGAATTGTAAGTTAAGAGAATGCTTTTTGAAAATAGAAGAGGAAGTTAGTTGCCAGTGAAGAGTGAGAGAGTGATAAGACAGACGGAGAAAGAGAAGTCAAGTGACTGGTTAAGGGAGGTCAAGTGAGTCCTAATTTGCTCTTGGGTGCGTGTGTGTGTGTGTGTGTGTGTGTGTGTGTGTGTGTGTGTGTGTGTGTGTGCCCCTGACACAGGAAACACCACCCCTGTCTTCCCCTTTCAAAAGATCACTAGAGGTGTCTCTATGTGACAGACAGACAACAGAGAAACAGAGAGGCAGGACAGATGCCAATAATATGAACTACTAATTTCATGAAGGGCAATTCAAATGCAGTTCTTAACCATAAGTCCTGGCAGTGATCATTAAGCTCTCAATCAAATCGTTCCCCTAAAGGTAACCGCATTCCCCATGTCCTCGTTTTTCTATTTCTCTTTTTTCTCCTCTGCATTGTTGGGAAGGGCTCCTAAGTAAACATTTCACTGTTAGTCTACCAATAATACTAACTTCATAAATGGCGGTTGAACTGTAGTTAATTGATCCACTACTTCTCAGGCCTTTAACAGTGCCTAACATAAGGAATAACAAACAACACAAATCCATAAAGACTTCTCTTTTCTCTCATCCACTGGACAAGTTAATGACTCTGGATCCAACGTAAGTGAATCCAACGTAGAGGAAGAATGGAAAATTATGTTGGATCATCAGATCACTATTATGCCAACAACACCAGGCCTATGCTATTGAACAGAAAAGCAACATTGGCTGGCTGGGTCTGACTGTCATGAAATTATATAGTCATAAACCAGTAACTGTAGTTAATAGTTTGTAAACTGATATAATCTGCAAATCATGTCAACTAGAATTGAAGGATTATGTGTGCTGTGTCTTGTCTGGCAACACAGCTCCCCCAGGGACTGCCACGCAGAAATATCAGCCCACAGAGAGAAACAGGAGATTGTGACATGAGTTTCGCCATCAGCTGGAAGACTGTGTCCCTTCTTGGTCAGTGTTAGTGGAGGAAAGAGAAAGCGGAGGAGGGATGATGAGAGGCGAACCCTCAGTCTGCTGCTCTCTCTCCATCAGCTGAGACTGACCATCAAATTCAGGTACCATTAGCCCAATAAAAATAGAAAGCAAATGATTTAAATGTATGCTCACTACCTCAAATGTTGAAAGATAATTGAAAAAAATGTCCCGAACAGCAATTGGCAGGGCAATTCAAGCAAAGCCAATATGCGGTGATAATATATTGGGCCTATAGCTTACTTCACAAACCTCATTGCTACAGTACTGTTTTTTGATTGGTTAATGTTGCATAGGCTTACCTTTTTTAAGTCATGTATAAAACAAAATCTCAGCAGTAGATCTCGGCTTGCATTTTGATTTAAAATGATCTTGACTCAGAAAAGGTTGGTGACCACTGTTCTCAAGTTGTCCCTGTTAACACTATCAACGTCTCCTTTTACTGTGGCAATTGTGATCGAATCGATGCCATATTAGCCACTTTCAACGCAACATACCGAAACAAAACAAACTACGCAAGAGATTTTGTTGTAGGCAGAACACATCCGAGAAGGATTCGATTACACACACTACTCAGCCCATAGACTGGTGCGGCCATTTACAGTGCCTTCGGAAAGTATTCAGACCCTTTGACTTTTTCCAACTTTTTGTTACATTACAGTCTTATTCTAAAATGATGGGGTACACACACTACCCCATAATGACAAAGTAAAAATAGTTTTTATTTTAATTTTAGCAAATGTATAAAAAAAAATAAAAAAACAGAAACACCTTATTTATATAAGTATTCAGACCCTTTGCTATGAGACTTGAAATTGAGCTCAGCTGCATCCCTTTTCCATTGATCATCCTTGAGATGTTTCTACAACTTGATTGAAGTCCACCTGTGGTAAATTCCATTTATTGGGCATGATTTGGAAAGGCAGACACATTTCTATATAATGTCCCATAGTTAACAGTGCACGTCAGAGCAAAAACCCAGCCATGAGGTCGAAGGAATTGTCCGTAGAGGTCCAAGACAGGATTGTGTCGAGGCGCAGATCTGGGGAAGTGTCCCAAAGTTTACCAAAAGGCACATTGGAGTTTACCAAAAGGCACATTAAGACACTCAGACCATGAGAAACAAGATTCTCTGGTTTGATGAAACCAAGATTGAATCCTTTGGCCTGAATGCCAAGCGTCACGTCTGGAGGAAACCTCAACCATCCCTATGGTGAAGCATGGTCGTGGCAGCATCATGCTGTGTGGATGTTTTCAGCAGCAGGGACTGGGAGACTAGTCAGGATCGAAGCAAAGATGAATGGAGCAAAGTACAGAGGGGAAAAAATGATTTAATCAATTTTAGAATAAGGTTGTAACGTAACAAAATGTAGAAAAGGTCAAGGGGTCTGAACATTTTCCGAATTCATTGTACATTGAACTGAACTGTGTTTACAGCATGATCAGTCGTGAGTAGATGCGTTTGTTTTGAGATCAAAGTGAGAGCTGCATATAGCCGCGTGTGCACATTTAGTTAATATCCTTTACTTGTTCCTAGGCCGTCATTGAAAATAAGAATGTGTTCACAACTGACTTGCCTAGTTAAATAAAGGTAAAATAAAAAGTGAGTTATTAGCCCAGTTATAGATCACTTTTAGTCAGCAATAGGGGAGTGATTGCTTTCAACAAGAGCACAAACGTGTAAATTACTAGACATCTTTGAAAAGCGAGTCAGATAAAGAGCTTTTTTTGTTGTATTTTGAGACAGACTTGAATAAGCTAAGTAGCTAATAGGCAGAGGGTACAGTAGCACGATGTGTCTGATCCTCTGTAATAATGTTATGGGAATAATAATTTGTTTTATTTTGTAATGTAGTTTCTTGCATCAAACAACACAACAACATTTTCAGTCACCTCTTTGTCTGACAGACAAGTGGATAAACAGGTTAATGTCAAGCCCTGTATGTTTTTTTTCTTTCAAAAGTCTCATGGAATGTAAGATATTGAACACCACACATTTGTTGCTACTGTAAACTGAATGATAAAACAGCTATTTCCATGTTAAAATGTTATGGGATGCATTTTCTCCATTGTTTTTGATGGTAAGCCACTTTGGTAGGTCTACATTATGATCAAATAGCCACAATAGCCTACAAGGCCACTGTTAAAACTGTAACTTAAAGTGGGTACATCCTCAGTGTTCACAGTAAACGCACGCATAGAATTTTCACACGGTTCAAGTTTGCGCTCAGCAGACCTGAAATGTGCTCGGTGCCGAAAAAAACGAGAGGGAACATTGCTTACAGTTACTAAATCTATTAGTGAAAACACCCGTAGCTTGTAAAACGAACATCCCCTCGGTGACAGTGCTGTGTACCATGTGGCGGTGGCAAAGTATTATTTATAGAGCAGCTGAAATGTTTCTGTTGCTATTTTTCGCACAGCATACGACAGTTATGCAGCAGCGGGAGCAGAGCGGCGCGTTACATGCCAACTGGCTTTCTACGCAGCTAGGCTGGCTTGAACTAGATGTGTTACAGTAAGAGAATACTGTTTACAGTCCCTCTATTTCAGTCAGTCTATCCCAGGCCGTCTATCTCTAATACGTGGATACTGTGGAGTCCGTCGGTCTGCATTGTAAACAAAGAGTGTCACAGAGCGTTTTTACTAAGTGTTTGGGACAGAATGTATCAAGACGCAGCAGGGTAGTGTACACTACAAGTATAGACATAAAGGTTTTCAAGAGTTAGGTCAATAATCAAGTGGACTTTGTCCCGGATGAAGGGTCATTAGCTGCACAAATACATATACTCTCTAAGAAGCATGGGTACAGTGAGGGTTTTTGCCAGGAACTAGGTAGCAGGTTGGTTGTAAAGGTTTCAGGTTGAACTATCGCAGAAAACCTTGTGGAATTATTGACATCTCTTTGCAACAGGGTTTCAGCAACAATGACGTCAAATGTGAAGCTGAGAAAAGTGGGTGTTCTAGACTATGACACACAAATCAAAGGTAAGGGAAATCCTCGTTACTGTTTCTACCCTCTAACGTTACTCTACTGTACTGCTCATATTGAATGTTTCTCTTCTCTCCGTCCTCCGGTTGGTACATCAGAGTTCTAGTTCCATGCATGTCTGTCTAGTCACAGACTGAGTCCATATTAAATGCTTATTGACTGTAAACACATTGGACTCAATGGTACAACACAACCGTCACCTTCGGCATTTGGTTGAAGGACATGGAAGTGTAGAACTCAGTCACTATGCAAAGTCATTAAACAAAATGGAGGCATCCCTCTGTATATCTCTCCACTTCCCTCTTTCTTTCTTTCTCTCTCCTGCTCTCGCGTTCTCTTTCTCTCTCTCCCCCCCCCCCCCCCCCCCCTCTCTCACCTACCTCCCTCCCACTCTCCCGCTCCCTCCCCAAGAGGTGCGTTGTCAGTTGTTGGACCAGTTGAAGGTGTTGGACCTGCAATTGGAGCAGAAATCTCAGCAGCTTCAGGACCTGACAGACTACCTGCGAAGACGCAGTGAGATAGAAGGGGAGTATGCACGCTCGCTTGACAAATTGTCCGAGAGGTTCACCTCCAAAATCAAAAGGTAAATTGCTCCAAGCTCTGTTCGTGCTATGTCTGTTAGTCCTATGGTCATTGAGTTGGCAAGATGTCACAAACAGATCAGGCATCAGGCTAGAGTTGAGGTGGTCTTTGTGTCTCTGAATCCACTCTACAAATGACATGTTTCCCAGACACAGATTAAGCCTATTCCAGAACTAAAAAACTCTGTTTTTTAATTTTCCATTCTAGTATTTTCCATTCTAGTACATTTATGGTTAAACCATGGCCCTTTCCCTGTGCCTCTATCTTTCAGGAAGGAGCCCTGTAGTGGCCAGTCTGTGGCCCAGTGTTGGCTGGTGCTATTGGCTCAGACCAGACAGGAGAGCAGAGACCACAGTGGTCTGAGTGAAATCTGTAGGACCACCCTAACCGAGCCCCTTACTCACTGTCTGGACATCACACAGCGCCTGGCCAAGAGGGTACTGCTCCATCTTCATTTGATTAATTCAGCCAGGATAGTCCGCTCAGTAACATTTGCACTATTTTACAGGGAGTCCTGGGGAGTCATATTCCTGTCTAATCTGTACATTTCTCAATCTCTAATCATCTCTAATCTGTCTCTATCTCCATCTCTAATCTGTCTCTATCTCCGTCTCAATCTCTAATCTGTCTTTATCTCCATCTCTAATCTCTCTCTCTCCATCTCTAATCTGCCTCGGCCTCTGTTTCATTCTCTAGTCATCTAACACATTTATTGGTTGATCTCTTTATTTCCAGAGTAAAGATGTCTGTACCCAGTTACAGGATGGTCTACTGAAAGTCACCACAGAGCTACAGACAGTAAGTCCAACATGTGTGGGAAACAGACACCAGTTAAGAAACAAAGTATGACATATTTTCTAAAATAGGACACAGTGAGATATAAAGTAGTGGTATTGGTATTTGCATGATATGACGTGTTGATGGAGGTTCTCTCTGTGTGTGTGTGTGTGTGTGCTTCAACGTTTGTGTGTGTGTGTGTTTCTCCTGGCTTGCAGGCATGGAGGACCTACTACCAGTACCATTCAGATTATGTGTCTGCAGAGGGAAAGCTGAAGGAAGCAGAGAAACAGAAACAAGGCGCTTCTAAGAAGATAGAGAAAGTAAAGAACAGCTCACATCCCTTTTTTCAAAATGTGTGTGTGTGTGTGTGTGTAATGGCTCATTCCGATGTGTGTTTCCAGAGACAGTGTAAAGTGCAGGAGATTCAGCTGAAGTGCACCAAGGCTCGAAACGACTACCTCCTCAACCTAGCTGCAGCCAACGCTTCCATGAACAAGTACTATCTCCAGGACATCTCCTCAATCATAGATGTGAGTGGTGCTTCACAGCTGCTGTCTGGCGCCAATAGGGAAGACACTGGATTGTACTGAAAAGTACCAGCCATAATACACAATGACTGCAATGCAATGATGCAAACTCAGCGGCCTTGTGGTACGAGTGTCTGCCCTGAGATTGGAAAGATGGAAGTTCGATCCACGGCTGAGTCATATCAGAGATTGTAAAAATGGGATCCGAGGCGTCTCTGCCTGGCACTAAGCATTAAGGAGATAGATTAAGGGTAAGGCCCTGCGATAGACTAGCGTCCTGTCCAAGGGGTGTACTTGGACATCACACTACAGAAACAAGAGATAGGCTCCTGCTTCTATGAGCCGTTCTGGCTCACACAAGCCAAGGTTTAGTACAATACTTTACAATACGACATCCAACATGTTGCACAGGCAGGCAGGGTTGGGGTCAAGTCCATTAAATTCAGGAAGCAAACTGAAATACGCCATGAAAGTGACGCGGCAAGTAGTTTGGAATTTTTTTCATGCTTTTTGAATAGCCTTTAATGGGCAAAAATGTAACGCAATGCTCTTCAGCACAAAAATGTCATAAAAGATGTCTGGCAGAAGTACATTTATCCATAAACAAAAATATAATTTTAGATTTACGCTACCGGTCAAAGTTTTAGAACACCTACTCATTCAAGGGTTTTACTTTATTTTTTATATTTTATACATTGTAGAATAATAGTGAAGACATCAAAACTATGAAATAACACATATGGAATCATGTAGTAACCAAGAAAAGTGTTAAACAAAATATATTTTATATTTGAGATTCTTCAAATAGTCACCCTTTTCCTTGATGAGTTTTGCACACTTTTGGCATTCTCTCAATCAGCTTCATGAGGTAGTCACCTGGAATGCATTTCAATTAACAGGTGTGCCTTCTTAAAAGTTCATTTGTGGAATTTCTTTCCTTCTTAATGCGTTTGAGTCAATCAGTCACTTTCAGACAGGAAGGTCAGTCAATACAGAACATTTCAAGAACTTTGGAAGTTTCTTCAAGTGCATTCGCAGAAACCATCAAGGGCTATGATGAAACTGGCTCTCATGAGGACCACCACAGGAATGGAAGACCCAGAGTTACTCAATGTTAGTGGTGTCTGTTTAACTGTCTGATGGCCTTGAAATAGAAGCTGTTTTTCAGTCTCTCGGTCCCTGCTTTGATGCACCTGTACTGACCGTGCCTTCTGGATGATAGCGGGGTGAACAGGCAGTGGCTCGGGTGGTTGTTGTACTTGATGATCTTTATGGACTTTATGTGACATTGGGTGGTGTAGGTGTCCTGGAGGGCAGATAGCTTGCGCCCGGTGATGCGTTGTGCAGACCTCACTACCCTCTGGAGAGCCTTACGGTTGTGGGCGGGGCAGTTGCCGTACCAGGCGGTGATACAGCCCAACAGAATGCTCTCGATTGTGCATCTGTAAAAGTTTGTGCGTGCTTTTGGTGACAAGCCGAATTTCTTCAGCCTCCTGAGGTTGAAGAGGCGCTGCTGCGCCTTCTTCACCACACTGTTTGTGTGGGTGGACCAATTCAGTTTGTCCGTGATGTGTACGCCGAGGAACTTAAAACTTACTACCCTCTCCACTACTGTCCCGTCGATGTGGATAGGGGGGCGCTCCCTCTGCTGTTTCCTGAAGTCCACGATCATCTTCTTTGTTTTGTTGATGTTGAGTGTGAGGTTATTTTCCTGACACCACACTCCGAGGGTCCTCACCTCCTCCCTGTAGGCCGTCTCATCGTTGTTGGTAATCAGGGAATTCAAGGCACACTTAACCAGCATGGTTAAGCTGGTTAATGACTACCACAGCCTTCTGCAGTGATACGCCATCCCATCTGGTTTGGGCTTAGTGGGGCTGTCATTTGTTTTTCAACAGGACAATGACCCAACACACCTCCAGGCTGTGTAAAGGCTATTTTACTAAGAAGGAGAGTGATGGAGTGCTGGAGTGATGACCTTGCCTCCACAATCCCCCAGCCTCAACCAAACTGAGATGGTTTGGGATGAGTCGGACCGCAAAGTGAAGGAAAAGCAGCCAACAAGTGCTCAGCATATGTGGGAACTCCTTCAAGACTGCATTCCAGGTGAAGCTGGATGAGACAATGCCAAGAGTTTTTAAAGCTGTCATCAAGGCGAAGGGTGGCTATTTGAAGAATGTCAAATATAAAATATATTTTGATTTGTTTAACGCTTTTTTGGTTACTACATGATTCCATATGTGTTATTTCATAGTTTTGATGTCGTCACTATTATTCTACAATGTAGAAAACCCCTTGAATGCGTACGTGTTCTCAAAATTTTGACCGGTAGTGTACCTTATTTGACCGCATTTTCATGGATTTCTTGAAATAATCTTGAAGTCCATTCAAAAGACCATGGACATGAATATTACGTAGGAACGTGTCACTAGCATGACGTATTCCAATTCAAATGTTTCAGTTTGCTTCCTGAATTGACTGTATTGAAATGTATTTGACCCAAACCCTGCCTACGACATAAACACATTGTCTTATCCCAGTGTCATCTCTCTGTGTCTCTCTCAGTGTTCAGATGTGGGCTACCACCTGTCTCTGTCCCGTGTGCTGTTGGCCTACCTGTCCAGCCGGTCCTGGGATCAGCAGAACTTGAGTGTAGGGCTGCAGCAGCTCCAAAGTGCTGTGTCTGGACTGGACCAGAGTCAGGACAGAGACAACCTGCTACAGACACACACCAACACCTTCTGTCTGCCCCTCCGCTTCCACTTCCAGCCACACGGCGGAGACCAGGTAGGGTGTGTGGCTTGTGTATCTCGACGTCTCATGTCTTTGCTCCCACCTGTCTGATATCCCCTGATTCTTCCCTGTCCCTGTTCCTCTCAGGTGTTTGAGGTGAGTGCAGAGCAGGAGATTAGGGGTGAGATGGAGACCAGGTTCCAACAGCTACAATCTAAACTCACCGGGTTCACCCAGGAAACGGAGGAGGTAAAGTCCAGTCCAACCAATCAAATGGATAAAGCCTTTATCAACTGTTGACACAAAATGCTTTACAGTAACCGGGCCATGGCTCCCTCAAAAGCTTAAAATCGATCTTGTAGTGGATAAGATGGATTCCAATATATTCACTACACACTTTCTCCCTCCTAGGCAGATAAGACTCTACGGGCGGCCCGCGTTACCCTGCTGGAAGGTATCAGTGATGATGACCTAGATCCTCCACCCTCCAGCAGCCAGACCCAGGGCTCCCAGGTCCATCTTCAGTCCCCGTCTCAGAGCCAAGGTCAGGGGGGAAGCAATGAAAGCCTGGCCAGACGCAGAGCCAACCTGCAGGAGACTGAGATCCTCTACTGTACTGTGAGTCATTATTAAACTGACTTACACCTAAGGGTCAGGCCAAAAGTAGTGCACTATAATAGTGGGGGTTACGGTAATGATGAAAATGAAATAGAAGGAAATGACGGTGGTGATGATGATGATGACTTTTTTGAATTGTGTTTGATTCTACTCTCAGAAAGTGAAGGAGTATCTCTGTAAAAGCGCTCTGGTATCCAAACTACAGGCTAAACATGATCTGCTTAAAGTGGCTGTAGAGAAAGGTACAGCACTAACCACTTCTACAATACGAGAGCTTGGGACGATACGTTTCTATCTGCATTTTTGTCCAAATGTAGTTATTGACATCAGCCTTGTTCTGTTCAAAGTACTTATACAGTACTCTAAATGCCCCAATTTATGTTGTAAAGTTCAAAAGAATACAAGAACAAAAATAGCGGACACCATTTAAACCCAATGAGGGTTCTGAACATTAAAGGCAGAATCCTATTTTTTCAGATAATAGTTCCAAGCTCTTGAATACACACACAACCGTTCGGCATGACTTTGTAGTATAGCCTCATATACAGTACACTCATTGTTGTTCCTTAATTGTCCAAGTGTCATTTTGGCTCTTCATTTCCTGTAATGCAGCTGTTACAGCTATCCTAATTGTTCCTTTTTCTTCCCTTCCTAGCTGAAGCAACCAATGGTCATCAAGCCAGGTCAAGTTGCATTCCTCTGTAAGACCTTTATAACTGCCTCATAAGAGTAACATAACAGTTTAGGGCACTGTCTCATAGTCAACTGACTAGTGTGTCTTCTCCCCCCTGTAGTGGGAACTCCAGGAAGTCTGTTCGTGCGAGGATGGAGGGTCAACCTATAATCCAGTTCACCCACAAACTCTTCACTGGAGACATGCTCTCGTTCATAAAGGTGCCAGCCTACTGTTGCTTTCTGTCTACATCTCATTCTCCTCCTTGGTATCCTGATTTCAATCAACTTCTCCCAATATTCTCAGGCATCGGGCCAAGAGATCCCAGTGGTTGTGGAAAGCTGCATTCGCTTCATCAACCTCAATGGTGAGCCATTGTTGTGCATGTTTGGTGCATATTGATGCTGTATATTACAAACAGCTAATGGACTGTAAGCGTGTATCTATGAAGGTCTTCATGTCTGTCTGTCAATCAATCCTAATCTGTAGGTCTCCACCATGAGGGTATCTTCAGAGTACCAGGGTCTCAGGCCGAGGTCAACAGTCTGAGAGATGCGTTTGAGAGAGGTAGGCCCGTCTGCTGTCCCTGTCTGCAGGGTGGTCACTAGTTGGCCTAGCCACAAAGTAATACAATCAGATTTGAAACCTAACCCTAATCTTAACCACGCTGCTAACCTTGTCTAACCCTAACCTTAATTGTTTGTTTTTATACGATATAGCCAATTTTGACTTTGCGGCTAGCCCATCTGGCAGAAACCGCTCAGCGCTGCCTCCAGGGCAATATTCATCCCAATAAACATCAACCTGCTCCTTGCCTGCTGCTCTAGCTGCTTCTAGTACAGACCTGGGTTCAAAGTATCTGTTTCAGATCATTTGTCTTTACTGGATTAAGCTGGCATTGGGCTAAATGTAACCAATGGCATAGTCCCAAAACGGCAAGCTCAGGCAGGCTCAATTGAACAGTCAGAGCATTTAGATAGAAAGTTAATATTATTTTAACCTAGGTCTGGTGTCTATGGAAGCCGTAGTCCAGCGCTGTAGTATTGATCATTAATAATGGTGGGCAATGTGCCCTTGGTGTTCCCTGTAGGAGAGGACCCCTGGCAGACAGCAGGTGTGACATGGACTTAGTTGCAGGAGTACTGAAGCTCTACTTCAGAACCCTGGAGAACCCTCTCTTTCCTCAGGACAGCACCAGTCATCTCCTGGAGTACGCAGGTAAGTGTGTGCGTGGGTGATTGTATGTGTGAGGGTGGGTGGGGAGTGGGGGTTGTTTGAGTGTGTATATGTGTGCATTGGGTAGCTTTTCATATGCTTTTCCTTAATCTTTCTCCTTGTTGCACCCAACCCTTCCAGAGATTGATAACGAGACAGAGAGAGCAGCTCAACTCAAATCGGTCATCTCCTCCTATCCTCCACCTGTCATCATCGTCATGAGATACCTCTTTGCATTCCTCCATCAGTAAGTATCTTTGTTCTATTTCTAAAACATTGTCCACCAACAAACACTTATTTGGGATTTTTTACTGTCATTGTCAAGAGGAACTAACCATACACTTACCAGACTTACCACAAAGCCCTTGCAAATGTCAGTATTGCAAAGAAAACCCTCTGTTTAAAGAAGAGAGAAGCAGCCATTTGATGAGATAGCTCTTTTCTAAAAACACAATCAGGTTGCTTCCCAAATGGCACCCTATTCCCTATATAGGCTCTGGTCAAAAGTGGTGCACTACACTTACAAAAAAAGAGTTCCAAAAGGGTTCTTTGGCTGTCCCCATAGGATAACCCTTTTTGGTTCCAGGTATAATTATTTTTGGGTCCAGGTAGAACCCTCTGTGGAAAGGAATTTTTCATGGAACCCAAAAGGATTCTACCTGGAACCAAAAAGGGTTCTTCAAAGGGTCAGGGAGCCATTTGGTTCAGCACTAAGAGCTTGAACTGTGAAATTTCAGCTGTCTTATTATGTTATTCTTCTTCTTCTTGCCCTCTTCTCCCTTTCTCTCTCTCTCTCTCTCTTTCTGTCTCCTTCCCTCTTTCCCCCTCTTCTTCTCTCTTTTCCTCCCCACCTCTCTCTCTCCCTCCCCTCCTCTCTATCTGTCGCTTTCTCTTTCTCTCTTTTTCTCTCTCCCACTCTCTCGCGCTACCTCCCTCCCTCTCTCCCCTTCTATCTCCCCCTCTTCCCCCAGTGTATCCCAGTACAGCGATGAGAACATGATGCAGCCCTATAACTTAGCTGTGTGCTTCGGCCCCAGTCTGGTGCGAGGGTTGCAGGATGAGGATGTTGTTACTCTGCAGCCTCAGATCAACTCTCTGGTGAAGGGCCTCATTTTGCAGCACGAGAGCATCTTCCCCAGCCCGACCGAGCTACAGGGACCGGTGTATGAGAAATGCATGACGCTGGAGCAAGACGACTGGTGACAGAAAACGCATAGATAAATGGACAGCGACCTAGACAAACACACACGCAAGCACATACTCAGGCACATACACTTGATGTTGATCGTCTGTGTTTATTTTGCAGTGAGGAGGGAGAAGGGGATTCAGAAATCCTCAGTAAAGGTGAGAAGGGGCCAGCTGCTAACTTCATGTGTGTTTGACAAAGGGATATTGTTTTTCCATCTATGCTTTATGAGAAACATAAACCCGAAATCTTGATTGATGTGCATTGTCCCAGTCCAAATTTTTTTATAACTCTTTGTGATCCAGAGTCCGAGTCAAAGGGAGAGCGATCTCGATCCAATAGCAGCTGCAGTTCCAGACCATCCCCAGCAGGAGGGAGTGTGTCCCTTGGAGAAAAGTTCACCATACAGATCCCCATGGCAGGCCCCGCCTTACACGGCAGGCCCCGCTCCCCCCGCTACACACGCAAAGAGTAAGTACTGTCGTGTAATCAAAGTTGTCTGGATGTGAGTAAAATAGCTACTAACGGTGTATCCTCATGAAGGCACATTTATTGCTAACGTCAAGTTGCTTCATATTACAAGCCACATGAGAGAGAAAGATGCTTTCCTCACGAACTGCTAAATTCCCACAGGCCCTCATTAGCAAATGCCCAATCAGGATGCAATATTCAGAACACCACATCTTCCCTTTTCAGAGAACAAAGATTAGACTTCCTTTGTCTCAATAGACCTCAAGGGATTATTTTGCTCTTATGTCAGTAGGTCTGTTCCTGCCTAGTTATTCTAGAACATTTCTACATAGTCATGAACATATTTTCTGTAAACTTTAACCCAAAATGTCTAATTTCTTTAAACATAAATCTACCCCACAGGTAAGTTAAAACTGTAAGAACTTGACAGCTGTTGTTTTGTCTTATTTATTGGTTTTAACTTTGAGCTCAGTAAGATCGTGGTGCTGCATGTTCCCTCAGCACTGTTCCTGTGACTTTTGAATCAGTCACCCACACCTGTGTTCCAGGTGGGAGTCAGCTGAGGTCGCTGACTCAGTGACTCTTGTTGAAACCTTGCTGTACTGCACTCATTCTCTCCTTTTCCTTTGAGCTGACCGCAGCTGTGTTTGGGAGTAATGGGTCTAGCAGTGATGGGAGTGTTGGCACTGTGGTTTGAAGCTTTTGTCCCATCAGCAGTTGCCATTCTGGAGTAGAGTTGACTGATAGGCCAGCAAAGCAATGTAAGGGTCAGCTGCTTTCTTGAGGAGGTTCTTTACCGTCTGAGCTCTCTACTGCTGGACTGCTGGTGACATGGCAAAATCCATACTCGGCAGCGAAGTTGGAAAGGGATCTTCCGGGGAATTGAGGCCCATTGTCCGTAAGCAGGACCTCAGGTACCCCATGGCGGGCAAAGATGGACTTCAGATGAACTACGACGCCCACAGACTTTGTTAGCGACAGGTTTGCGATCTCCGCATACCTTGAGAAGTAGTCCACCACTAGCAGGTAGGTGGTGCTTTTCAGAGTGAACAAGTCCGCTCCCAGTCTTTGCCAGGGTCTCTCTGGAAGATGTGACGGTATGAGTGGGTCTGTGTGGTTTGTGCGCTCTTTGATGCATGTCCTGCATTGAAGCACAAGTTTGTTCATTTGCTGGCTGAGTCCAGGCCGCCATAGAGCCTGTTGTGTGCGTTCTTTGCACTTGATGACCCTCGTGCAGCTTAGTGAGGTCATCATTTTGTAAGGCTGATGGAGTGACAAGTCTTGTTCCTTTAAACACAAGACCGTTGTGCACTGTGAGAAAAGCGCGTTCTGCCCAGTACAGTTTCAGCGGTCCTTCGCATCCGCTTAACTCAGACCATCCTTCCTGACACATTGTTATGATGTTTAAGCACACACTGTCGATTTGTTCTCTCAGATTGTCCATGTAGGAAACACTCGCTGGAAGCTGTTCCATGATGGCATCCACATATATATTTGTGCTCTCCATGTGCTCCTTTTCTGCAGCAGTAGCTTTGGCTTTGACTGGCGCACATGACAGCGTATCTGCAGTCCACAGACTTTCCACTGACATGAGCAATCTTGTAGGAATATCTCATAATCTCATTCTGAAGCTTTGGATTGGTGGAGGAAGGTGTCCAAGGGTTGGTTCCCCAGAAAGCTCAGGAGCGGTTTGTGATCAGTTCCCAGCTGAAAGTGTTGACCGATGAAAAAGTCTCTGAAACTTTCACATGCCCATGTCAGCCCCAGAGCTTATTTTTCCACTTGAGCGTATCTCTGCTCGGTCATTGTGAGAGACCAGGAGGCGTAGGCAACGGGTCTCCATTCCTCACTCTTCTTCTGCAGCAGCACTCCTCCTAGTCCGTAGGAAGACGCATCAGCTGACACCTTCATCTCTTTGTTTGGGCTGTACAGGGCTAGCACGGGTGTGGACGTCAGCTCCTCCTTCAGCTCTTTGAAGGCTCCCCCAGTACCAGTGGTTTTTATCTTTGAGAGTAGGTCTCGTCCTTTTTTGCAAGCAGAGGGATGACCTTTCACAGTTGGTTCACAAATCCTAGAAAACTCTGTAGCTTGCTGATGTCCGAGATAATGTGGCCCAGGAACTTCACTTCCTCCTTTGACTGGTCACATTTGCCCATGTTCAGAGTTAAGCCGGCTTTTTCCATCTTCTGCAATGCGGCATGAAGTCTTGCATCATGCGCTTCCTGATGTTGGCACCAGGCCAACAGATCATCCATGTGACAGACCGCACCTTCCTGGCTTTCAGTGACCTCTGTCACCATTTTGTTCTGGAAGTGTTCAGGTGCTGAAGCGATGCCAAAAGGCAGACTGTTGAAGTTGTAACGTCCGAAAAGGCGTGATGAAGGTTGTTAGCTTAACTGACTCCTCGGCTAGCGGGATCGGCCAGAAGCCCATGTTCAGTTCGAGCTTGTAAAAGATCTTCGCCCCGGCTAGTGAGCCAAAGTTCTGTTCGACAGTGGGAAGTATGTATTTTTCTCTACACACTGACTCATTGAGACTGGTGAAATCAACACATATCCGCACGTCCCTCTTCTTCATTGGGACAACCACCGTGCCGGCGCACCAGTCCGTGGGCTCCTCCGCTCTGGTGAAAACCTTTCCTGCGCTCTAGCTCACTGTGTCACCTCGCAGGCAACTTTGATGCTGTTTCACTTCCGTTTGCCTTGCCATCTCAATGGCTCTCTCTAGTGTGAGATCTGTATCTAGCTGCATACGTTCTGACAGACGCACGTCTGCTAACCCAATGACTAGCCTGTCTTTAATTAGTTAATCATGCAAAAGTCCATAGTTGCAATATTCTGCTAGGGCATATAAGGCTGTGACAAAATAATCCACTGTTTCATTTCCCCCCGGTCTCCACATGTTAAAGCGGTCTCGCTCATAGATCACATTCTTTTTCACAATAAAGAATGCATGAAATCTCTTATTTGTCCATACTGCTTTTGCTTCGAGTTTGTTTAGGTATAGACCCTTACAAGACGTCCTCTCTCATACAGTACATGAGAGTGTTTACCTGGTTCTCCTCGATAGATTTGTGAAGATTCTCCCGCAATGTCTTCCATGCTGATTAGCCTCCTCGATTCTCCCCCCAAAAGCTTTCAACCAGGTGCTGTAAGCTAATCTCTGTTAGTAAGCCGTTCTAGTCCACTTCTAACACCATGTAGCGTAATCAAACCTGTCTGTATGTGAGTAATATAACTACTAACGGTGCATCTTTATGAAGGCACATTTATTGCTAACTTCATGTTGCTTCACATTACGAGCCACATGAGAGAGAGATATGCTTTCCTCATGAACCCCTACATTCCCACAGTATATGGCCAATCAGGATGCAATATGCAAATAACACCACAAGTACCATCAAAGATATTTCACCTATTACTGTGGTACCTGTACCACTGAGACTTTAAACCACATTGTAGCCCAGTGGCGGTCAGTGCCGTTTAAGATGATAGAGGAATATTTTTTTCCATGAGCATCGCCTTTTTTCTATTACAGCATATTGGATGACTGTTATTCAAATTCCATTCACCCAGTTCAATTGAACAGTAATACGTTTAGGCTACTACATGATACTCAAATTTTCCCTATACCCATCATGAGGTTGCTACAACCTAGCCTATGAATGAAGTTTACAACGTAGTCCCACACAGGTCGAGGGAAATTTGAGGTGACAAACAGTAACACATTCAATACCGCCTTGCACACTCTTGCCTACGTCTAGATGATATAGGGTGTAATCATTAATCCAACAGTTATAAACAAGTTTCTATTGGACAAATTCCGGTATGTTTACCCCAATTTTGTCCCGTTTGCTTCCGTTTAAGAAAAGTTTTTCAGCAGAGTCAGCGGAATGAATACCCAGTTCACTTTCATAGCAGCCAGATTGTATTCCTTCTCGCATCTATGTGATCTCCAGGAGAAGACAGGAGAAGTATTCCAGATATAACAAACTGACCCTAGCCCCCCGACACATAAACTACTGCAACATAAATACTGGAGGCTGAGACAGGAGGGGTCAGTGAAACTGAAAGTGAAAAAAATGGACGAAATCTCTATCTTTCGCTCTCGCTTTTCCTTCATTTAGGAAGAAATTAATTTAACTGTTCAACTATTGTCTTTCTCTCTCTTTGACTCAACTACTCACCACATTTTATGCACTGCAGCGCTAGCTAGCTGTAGCTTATGCTTTCTGTACTAGATTCATTCTCTGATCCTTTGATTGGGTGGACAACATTTACGTTCATGTGCAAGAGCTCTGATTGGTTAGAGGATGTCCCCTGGAAGTTGTCATCATAATTACCGTGTAAGTCTATTGAGGGGGGTTAGAACCATGTCTCCTAGGTTTTGTATTGAAGTCAATGTACCCAGAGGAGGACGGAAATAGTTGTCCTCCGGCTACACCATGGTGCTACCCTACAGAGTGCTGTTGAGGCTACTGTAGACCTTCATTGCAAAATCATTTGTTTTAGTCAATTATTTGCATCCACTGCTGTAGCCATAACTTTGGTAGTAATATGTACCATCTACTCTGATATTCACAGGGTATTTTTACTAGTTATTGTTGTATTGTTTTAGCACTCAGCACTTTAGTTACCTAAATAAGCTTAAGCGGGGGAACTGAAATTCTCTCTCTACCCTCTCTCTTTACCCTCTCTGTTTTTCACAGAGCCCAAGACCTGTCATCCAGTGAAGATATAACAGTTCAGGTTGACAAGGTCTGACATGTTTTTCATTAAGCTAATATTTAATATTTTATTTCTGTAATTACCGGCAGCAGCTGTTGCAATTACTGTTGTCATTTTTGAACTCACTAAGCGTGCATAATAAGAGGTTTGCGACCACGCTAGAGGGACTCCACTTCGGTCCAGTGAAGAAAAACATCTCTGTCCTCTATTCTTCTCTTTTTTTCTTCCCTTCATCATTGTCCCCCTCCTCCCGTATTCCCTCTTTTCATTTCACAGGAGGTCTGCCGCCAGATGAGCTCTGTCTTCAAGGAGCTTATCGCTCGACAATCATTCCCTCCTCCATCCTCCTCCACCCCCCCGGTCACCTCGTCCCGCTCTTCCCAACCTCCTCCAGAGCAGAAGAAAGGAGGGGTCGGGCGCAGAAGGGAAAGACCTGTTTAGATCTGACCAACTGGACTGGTAAAAAGAGAGAGGGGACCAGAATGAATTAATGGCTCGATGGATGAATAAATGAATGAGAGGGAATGAAAGGAAGGAGTGAGACGAAAGAGTCAAGAGACTTAGACAAGATGACACAGTGTAGGACGACAGGTTGTGACAGCAGCCTTTGACAGTGGGATTACAGATGGCTGGGTTACAGGAAACGCAGTCAGTTCACTGTACTGTATGAGTCTGCTCAGACAGCAGCCTTCATTGTGAAGCCTGTGAATGGACAGTCACAGACAAAAGGGTTTGACTCCTACTGTGAAGCCTTTTGTTAGTGTGTTTGATACAACACACCCCAATGACCCCCACTCTGATTTTCACTGTAGGGCTGTGTCCCGATTCTCCACACTTTTCCCAAAGTGTGCACTTGCACAGTCCCCGCCATGGATTTGAAAAGCATTGGATTGTAAAAGCTTTAAGGGGATTCTTGCTACTGCAAGTGGACAGACAGGTTTTGATTCCCACTGTGAGGCCTTTTTTTTGGTTAGCCTGATCCCAGATCTGTATGTGGGACCAGGCTGTGTTTGATAGAACCCCAGTGACACACTCCAGTGACCCCAGTGACTTTCAATGCTACACAGTCAATGGCAGATTTTGAGTTGGTATATCATAACTTATTTTACCCACAATGACTTGTAATGTACACTATTATCAGTGTTGTTTTGTATTCTATGCTCTTGTGGTTATGGGCCTATGGAGGCCCTCTATGCCCAATGTGTGCAATGCCAACACCAAGACAAGCGCTCACTATCTGATTTGGTCAGTTCACGGTTCATGTTTGGGTAGGCCTATAATTATGAACATTCAACGGCCATATGGTCTTTATCATAGAGATCCTATAAGACATATGTTCTATCAACTTTTATCAGATGAAATGTCAATTTTTAACCTGTACCAGCAAGATCTCCTGTCTGTGATTGAGTCATTGAGCTACTGATAACGATGAACTTTTAAATGTTGTATTGCTATTTTTATATTGTTTTCTGGATCTGATGATTGTTTGAATAAATGTTTATGTTGAATTTGTTCAGAATTCCCCATGTTACTGTAGGTCTGTACTTCACATTGTACTGGATACTGAGAAGATATTTGCAGTTAGACATTTGCTCACTAGGTGGCAACACCAACTCACAGAGAGGATGCAGTATGTTTGTGTCCTATGTTGTAGGAGGACTGTATGTTCTGGATGGGGGAAACTAATGGGACATGGCTGATGTGCAAATGATTTTTCATTTCTGAATTGGTTAAAATTAGGTTAGGGTTTGGGTTAGGGAAGATTCCGTTTTTAGGTTTGGGCTAGTCATGTTGTCAATGGGAAGCTGGACAGAAAAGTCAGCTGTGGTCTGTCCCGTTCTTGAAATGTCCCGCACTGTCTTCAGTACACTGTGCTCCAACAACATATGCATCCCATTATTAGCTGTTTGACAAGGAGAAATCTTACACTGTAATTATCTGCGTTTGGGATTAGGAAACGGCACAGGCTTGAAACACTTTGAGCAGCAGAGAAAAGTGTGAAATGTTGCAGGGAGTCTTCGTCAAGACAAGCAAATTGTGAAATGTTGCAGGGAGTCTTCGTCAAGACAAGCAAATTGTGAAACGTTGCAGGAAGTCTTCGTCAAGACAAGGCATGTGGCAAACCTGCAGAACACTGTCTAGCTAGCTGAACACACACACATTATTATTTAAAAAAGAATAATTAAGAACCACCAATCAGGAGGATACAGACAGCTCATTATACCGAAAAATATACATTTTTTTTTTTTTTACATAGAATAACCATAATGATTATGGCTCTAGATTGCAGGAAAAATCTGGTTCTGGTGAAAGATGCTACAACAAAAACAACAAACAAACAGTTACGCAAGGTGCAATACACAAAACAACTACCCACAAACACAGGTGGGAACAGGCTACCTAAGTATTTTAATTTTATTTATTTAACCTTTATTTAACTAGGCAAGTCAGTTAAGAACAAATTCTTATTTTCAATGACCGCCTAGGAACAGTAGGTTAACTGCCTGTTCAGGGGCAGAATGACAGATTTCTATCAGAGACAACGATTGACAGCTGCCTCTGATTGGGAACCATACCAGGCCAAAAACATAGAAATACAACACACAGAACAAAACATAGAATGAAAAGCATAGAATGCTCACGCCCTGACCAAACCAAAATAGAGACATAAAAAGGAACTAAGGTCAGGACGTGACACTAGGTGTAGATTACATCTCACATTCCAGTGTTCATAGGATCTCTCATAATGGGACCTTGTGCAGCCAATGGCAAGGTCCGCTTTAGGTATAATGCCGGGAGCAACTTGTGGACTTGACAGCTCTAACGCAGTTCCACCTCCCCATACCTCCAAAACAACCGCTATGCAAATGTTGGCTAAAGCGGATCTGATTTAATCGAGCCCTTAGTTAAAACTATCCAATCCTCTCAGATCTCCACAATGATATAGGACGTAAGGTTTAGGGGACGACCCAAGGGCATAAGGCATAGGGGTCTACGGGTGGACCCAAAGGCATAGAGTATAGGTTCTAGGGATCAAATTGGGATTGGGAACCAAGTAATGGACATCAAACACTGCATCAGGGATTCCAGATTAAAATGATCAGGCTCGCTACATCCGGCACATTTACAGTGATGTTGATCGATGTGCATTGTCCCTGTCAAATAACTGTTATAAATGAAAAGAAATCATTGTGACCTCCGGCACAATGTACACAGAGGTACTTGCCCAGCCATCACAGTCACTCCAACCCTGTGGTTCTGCAGTCCGAGAGGACAGAGACCCCTGTCCAATTCATCAGGGCTCCATACACACTCAGATTGCACAACTGATATACAACACATTCGACACAACGGTTGGGATACAACAGAGAGTTTTTCTGCACAAAAATAATCACAAAAGCTTCGCCGAGACACTGCACAATGGTTGTGTAATCATTTTTGCGCAGACAAACTCTCAGTTGTATCACAACCATTGTTTAAAACATGGTGTATATCAGGTGTACAACGGGGCCAGACGTACTGTCTAAACAATCACTTTCACTCCGCCCCTTTCACAACGGACATAGACCCCTGACCCCTATCCACTGTTGGCCAATTCCCCAACTGTTTGGATTCTGTGGGAAAGTTGTTCCCTGCGATTTATTCATCTGCATATTGAATAAAGAAATGTGTTTATGGAGCGACTTCATGTAAGAAGATTTAATGTAAGGTACATAGGGAACCCTGCGCTGGGGAGCGACTGAAGGACTGGATGAGTGATATATGGTGTGTGAAGTGGGTCGGGAATTACCCTCTGGTGTATTTTGGCTCTATCGCCATCTCCATCACTTATTTGGTCTGCAAAGACCTGAAGTTGGCTTAGACACTCTTCTGCATTTCTTTCGTTTGTCGTTTAAGATTTATGTTATGAGTACATCCTCTCCAGCCCAATTTGCTCAGACTTACCCCACTCAAATTCATTGTGTGTGTACTCAATACTCTCTCTCTCTTGCTCTCTCTCCTTCATTTTAGATTGATGTCTCTGCTCAATACTCTCTCTCACCCCCCTCTGACTGTTCCCCTCAACACATTCCCCATGTTCTCCCTCAAGCTCTTAATCACTGCATCATGCTCCCTGTGGTCCTTCCCCCAGTCCCCCCTCTTCCCCCTCTCTCCTCCATCGCTGTCTCTCCACCATACCTCCCACATTGTTTTCCCTAATGCTGGTCGGTGCTTCCTGTGCTGAGCTCTATCCCCAGACCCCCCCATAACTCCACCTCTCCCCTCTATCTCCCCCAAACCTTTGCCACTTCTCCCCTCTATCTCCCCATACCTTCTCTACTTCTCCCCTATACCTCCTCCACTTCTCCCCCATACCTCCTCAACCTCTCCCCTCTATCTCCCCATACCTCCTCGACCTCTCCCCTCTATTTCCCCCATATCTTCTCGACCTCAATCCTCTATCTCCCTCATACGTCCTCAACCTCTCTCCTCTATCTCCCTCATACGTCCTCAACCTCTCCCTTCTATCTCCTCCATACCTTCTCAACCTCTCCCCTCTATCTTCCCCATACCATCTCAACCTCTCCCCCATACCTCCTCAACATTTCCCCTCTATCTCCCCCATACGTCCTCAACTTTCCCCTCTATCTCCCCCATACCTTCTCCACCTCTCCCTCTATCTCCCCATACCTTCTCAATCTCTCCCATACCTCCTCAACCTCTCCACTCTATTTCCCCCATATCTTCTCGACCTCAATCCTCTATCTCCCCATACGTCCTCAACCTCTCCCCTCTATCTCCCCCATACCTTTTCCACCTCTCCCCTCTATCTCCCCCATACCTTCTCAACCTCTCCCCATACCTTCTCCACCTCTCCCCTCTATCTCCCCCATACCTTCTCAACCTCTCCCCTCTATCTCCCCCATACCTTCTCCACCTCTCCCCTCTATCTCCCCATATCTTCTCAACCTCTCCCCTCTATCTCCCCAATACCTTCTACACTCTCCCCTCTATCTCCCCCATACCTTCTCAACCTCTCTCCTCTATCTCCCCCATACCTTCTACACTCTCCCCTCTATCTCCCCCATACCTTCTCCACCTCTCCCCATATCTTCTCAACCTCTCCCCTCTATCTCCCCCATACCTTCTCAACCTCTCTCCTCTATCTCCCCATACCTTCTCAACCTCTCTCCTCTATCTCCCCATACCTTCTCAACCTCTCTCCTCTATCTCCCCCATACCTTCTCCACCTCTCCCCTCTATCTCCCCCATACCTTCTCAACCTCTCCCCTCTATCTCCCCCATATCTTCTCAACCTCTCCCCCATACCTTCTCAACCTCTCTCCTCTATCTCCCCATACCTTCTACACTCTCCCCTCTATCTCCCCCATACCTTCTCCCACCTCCTCCCCCATATCTTCTCAACCTCTCCCCTCTATCTCCCCCATACCTTCTCAACCTCTCTCCTCTATCTCCCCATACCTTCTCAACCTCTCTCCTCTATCTCCCCCATACCTTCTCAACCTCTCTCCTCTATCTCCCCCATACCTTCTCCACCTCTCCCCTCTATCTCCCTCATACCTTCTCCACCTCTCCCCTCTATCTCCCCCATACCTTCTCCACCTCTCTCCTCTATCTCCCCCATACCTTCTCCTCTATCTCCCCCATACCTTCTCCACCTCTCCCCTCTCCCCAATAACTCCTCCACCTCTCTCCCCTATAGATCCCGTCATACCTCCATCTCCCCTAATGCTGGTTTGTTCTCCTGCACTCTTTCCCTCTTTCTCCCCCTCACTCACATCTCTTTCCCCTAAACCACTCTCTCTCGCCAATCTCTTCCTCTCTCTCCCCCATAAATCTTCCCCCCTAATGTCCCTGTGGTTGAGCCGGAGCTAGCATGTGATTCATGTGGTAGGAATTCATACTTGATGATCTGTAGAGGGAAAGAGCTTTAAAAGAGAACAAACACCTGATGGAAAGGTTGCGATCTCTCTCCATGTGTTATCATCCAATAGACCAACAGGGATTGAGCCCATAACCCCTCCAGCAGAGCCACTGGAGTTGCCTGGGAAACAAATCAAGCAGGTTAGTGTAGATTTCATTTCAGCCCTTTTATTAATTACAGACAGACTTCCCTACTCTTTCCCTCCCCTCTCTCTTTATCTCTCTCTGCCTTCCATCGCTCTCTCCTGTCGCTTTCCTTTCTCTCTCCTCTGTAGCGCTCTCAATTTAATCATCTCCTTCTGGCCATCTCCTTGGTCTGACAAGAGGCCCAAATACCCTTCGTTGTCCTCTCCCATCCTTGTGGCAAATGTATATCTTGTCTCTCTCAATCTCTCTCTCTCTCCTCATATCTCTCTCCTGTCTCTGTCATCCTCTTGTATTTGAAAACCAACTCCTTTCTTCCATGACAAACTAAGTGTTGGTTTTAGAGGTTGACCCTAACAGTGAGATATGGAAATGATATTCAACATGATGATGTTAGTTGACATAACTCTTGCTCTCTTTTAACTCCCTCCGGCTATATCTCCTCATTTCTCACTCTGTTTATCTATCGTAATCCAAGTTCGTACAGGTCATTTTCAGGCCATAAATTCGTGTGCGTGAATGTGTGAGCTTGTTTGTGCACATGGCTGTGTGTGTGTGATTGCGTTCCAGTTCTTCCCTTCCTGTGTGTGTGTGTTCCTTCGTTCTAATTTTGATCTTCTCTCACTACTCAAAGAACGCGGCTCAGCGCTGCTCTCCAGGAGATAGTTATCAATCGGGCTGTCCGATCAGGCCGTTGCCCACCACAGCTGGCTCCAGTCATCTGCTGCTCTGTTTAGTAGGCCTGTTCAGACCCACATGGCTTAGGTACGTTACAATACGTCAGGGGTCAGCTATTCCCTCCATACCTTCACTCCTAGTGTCTGATGCAGTACAGTTTTTCTTTTTGGCCCTACAGATGTAGGATTTTAATTCGATCACACTGTTGCAGGATCACTTTTCTGCAATGGCGTCAAATTAATGATGTACTTGCTGTACTGTAAGTCGCTTATGATAAAAGTGTATGTTAAGTGGCATATCTGTACATGTAACTTTTTACTACTGTTCTACTCCAGATCAACTGTACAGTAATGGGATTAGGAAACAGCTGACTGAAGTTTGATTCCACATCTGTTGCTGTTGTCATCGGGAGGGAGTTTATGGGTTTGTTCTCTACAGTGTGTGTGTGTATGTATGTATGTGTGTGTGTGTGTGTGTATGTATGTATGTATGTATGTGTGTGTGTGTGCGTGAGATTGTGTGTGTGTCAGCAGGGATACCACCAGGGCTTACCACCGAGGGAGACTCTTTCCCCTGGCTGTAGATAGATCTCTCCTCTTATCTCCTGAGCTCCATGGAAGCCTCTATGGGACAGGAGCAAGAGGGTCGAGCGGGCGTTTCCCCCTATAGAGATCCTATATGTTCCCTCACTGATATTACACACAGTCATAACTTGGCAATTAGCTACATACTGTACATTTACATAACTATTACATCTATGTGCCACACACAGTGTAATTAGATATCATCATGTCAGTGTTGTGATGACACACATACACACACCCCTACTCACACACACGCACTCACACAGGGAAATGTATCCCACGTGTGTATATCCTACACTAGGCCGTGCTCTCTGGCCTCTTGTGCCCCGGCACTGGTAATCAGAGCTGTCAGAGGACTTAGGTGATCATTGTTCTTTTAGGGGAACAGATGAGACTAGCTGGGGGGGAGGGTTGGACCAGCTGGGGTGTTATTGGATCACGTCCGCAGGGTGAGTGGGCGCCTCCACCCCCTCGTTCCCCAGTCAGCTCTCTCTGGGCTTTAATGTCTGGCTGAAAGCCTCCTGGCTGGTTGCGAAGCCGGTGGGAGAGCGGCATCAGACTAACTACGTGCTATTTCTGTTTGGTTTCATGTCAAAATGGTGGAGTTGTTTTCCTTTAGAAGGGATAGACCTCTGCGGACCACGGAGAAATGCAGCTGCTAATCATTAGGGGTTAAACCTCAGCAATCATTAGCCGGACGAATAGACAGACTAAAAAGAAAGTGAAGGGTAGAGAGAGGGGGAAGAGAGAGGAGGGAGAGAGAGAGAGAAATAGAGAAAGCGAAGAAGGGAGAGAGAGGGGGGGGGGGGCATGGGGGTGATTGATTAGATATTGATGGGATGCTTGTTCTATTTGGACCTGTTGACCTGTTGTGCCTTCTTTCAAACTATTCCTCCCTCTTCCTCCTCCTCCATCCCTCACAAGTGTTCTACCTCCTGGGTTCTTGGCTTGATTCAGGGGAAAATGCCAAAGCTGCATTACATCAAGAAATGCACACAGAGATGACCTACATAACATGACTGTGATGTCATTGTGGCTTCCATCCCAACATAATTACCCCGTGGCATGGTGCCAGCTCCGCGCCTCCCATCAGTCCCCCACTTATTCAGTCAAACCCCCAGTTTTATTTTTATTTGACTCTTTTACTGCCAGGTGTTACTAAAACAACAGACCACGTTCCTTGGGGGCGTTGATGAAATGTCTTGTGATAAATGATCTGGTCTCCCATCTACTACCTCGTGCAGAACCAAGTTCGAATACTATGTCAAATCATTTCAAATACTTTAACTGGGCTTGCTTGAACGAAGGGCTCGATTCAATCAGATCCACATAGCGGTTGTTTTGGCGGTTCGGAGGTGGAACTGTGTTCGAGCTGTCAAATCCACAAGCGTCTCCTGTCATCATACCTAAACCGGACATTGCCATTGGCTGCATGGAGTCCATTAAGAGAAATCCCATGCAGCCTTGTTGATCATTTCAAACACCGGAATGTGAAACGTAATCTGCACCTCGATTAGGATGATAGTAATCATCGTTATTTTGTTTAATGATTTTCTATTTGAGCATAACTATTTCCATATAGCCGATTTGACAGCTCAAACAGAGTTACACCTATGACACATCAGCTATGCGTGTGTCGGCAATCGCCAGTCAACGCTTGATCTGATTGAATCTAGACCTATAGCCTGACGCAATGGAACCAATAGAAAAGTTCAAACTGCAAACACCGCCCACCTGGCACTCAAGGCAGGCTAAAGCCAACGTTAAAGTAATTACAAAGATTTTGAATAGTTTTTGAACCCAGGTCTGCTACCTTCTCCGTATGTGAGGTCTCATCCCGGTCTCGGGAGTAGCCTACCTCAGCCTCCTCGCCTTGTCAAGGGCTTGTCTAGACTGCTATTAGGGAAGAAAATATTGTCACATTAAAAGACCCTTGCAATCCTTCTAATCCTCCCAAAATAAGGTTGGACATTTATAGATCAGATTTTCAAAAAACATTCTCAACCAAGTCCAGAATCTAGACATATTTCCACCTCTCCTCCTCTCCCCCTGTCTTTCTTCCCATGGTAGCTGCCACACAGACCATTCCCCTCACATCACATTCCCCTCTTCTTTTTGATATTTTCCACTCTTATACTATCCTCCTGGGACTCTCTGTCTTTCTCTCTCTCTCTCTTGCATGTCTGCCCTCCCTCCTTCCTCCCCCATTCTCTCCAGGTGCACCGTTTCTCAAGTGCTTTTGATGAAAACAGATTTTTCCGTAAATCTACCAGAAAACACAGCTTTGATTATTTTTCTCCTCTTGCTATGACTACAGCTTAAAGTTTTTATCTCAGTAAGATGTTCATAGCCTCTCTCTAATATACAGGGCATTCGGAAAGTATTCAGACCCCTCGACTTTTGTTGAGTTACAGCCTTATTCTAAAATGGATTAAATTAATTGTTTTCCTCATTAATCTACACACAATACCCCATAATGATTTTTTTATCAAATAGAATTAAAAAACACCTTATTTACATAGGTATTCATACCCTTTGCTATGAGACTCGAAATTTAGCTCAGGTGCATCCTGTTTCCATTGATCATCTTGAGATGTTTCTACAACTTGATTGGAGTCCACCTGGGGTAAATTCAGTTGATTGGACATGATTTGGAAAGGCACACACCTGTTTATATAAGGTCCCACAGTTGACAGTGTATGTCAGAGCAAAAACCAAGCCATGAGGTCGAAGGAATTTTTTTTTCTCATTTTGTCTGTCATACTTGAACTGTACCTACGATGAAAATTACAGGCCTCTCATCTTTTTAAGTGGGAGAACTTGCACAATTGGTGGCGGACTAAATACTTTTTTGCCCCACTGTACCTGCTGTGACCCCAGCACCAAAGAGGAGCCAGGCCAAGCCAAGCCAGTACATGGTTAAATGAATAGCAGTGTAACAGTAGCAATTGTAGTAGAAATACACTTAAAAAGGGGAGTTCTGGTCCACACCTGCTGTGATCTGGTGCTAAGATGATTCAGACCGCTTATTATATTAACATTACCTGCTGTGAAGGCTATCCATCTTACCTATCAGTCTTACTACAGTACATACCTGATGTTGAGACGATCTGTCTTACAGTACATGCCTACTGTGACCCAGCACTAAAAGGGGCCAGGTCAGGTCAGTGTACTAGTGAGTATTTAGTACAGAGTGTACACTAGTGAGTGGCTATCTGTCTTGCTTTAGTGCATACCTGCTCTGCCCGAGCACCTAGACAAACCAGGCCAAATCAGGACACTTTTTTTTCTTCTTTCATTTTTCTTGTGGGGGCTACACGCACAATACACAAATTCATATCATTTAATAGTTAGCTCGCGTCACAGATCCAAAAGTAACGATACATTTAGTATGTAATGAGAGAGAGAAAAAAAAAGAAGTGAGCCTCCACCCCAATCCCCCAACCCCACCCATTAAAAAGGTCGCCCTCCAACCACGCACCCGGAAACCGTGTTTTTCCACCCCTCCCACCCTCCTAGCAACTAGGGTGTTTTTCCAACCCCACCCCTTCCCCATGGGCCTGAAAGCAAAGTAAGTAGAAAATATTAAAATAGGTACATACTGTGCTTTCAGGAAGTATTCACAGCCCTTTACCTTTTTCCACATTTTGTTGTGTTACAGCCTGAATTTAACACACAATAACCCATAAGCAGTCACTCTCTTTGTAAGGAGCATTTCAACTGAAGTCTTGCCATTTCGGTTTGGGCTGTGGTGGAACCTGGAGAGAGGAGTTATAACCCATGTTATTTTCTTGGTGTTGTTGTCTCCCAAAATCCCAGGTGTTTTTCCACTAGTCGATGATGGAACCACTGACTAATGGAGCAGCTGGGAGCCTGGGACATGGCTGTGAAGTTGACATGTTAACGTATATTGAGGCATGCTACTGTACATCTGTCTGTGCATGCGGCCTTGTTGTCTTTCACATGCTTGTTAAGCAGACAGGTAGTACATCCAGCCTCACTGAAATTACAGCCATAACATTAGTCATTAGATACATTACATTATACATGCCTATTGCATCTATGTGCCTGCCACACAGTGACATTTAAAGCTCATCAATGTCCGTGTTGTGAGCATAAAAGTCCATTTGAAGCCACTTTATTCATCAGAACTGATAAAGCGTGAGGGAGAGAAGGCATAGAGAGGCGACGCTCTAGCAGGGGCCGTGCTGTGTATGTAGGCTACTGTGAGTGTGAGCGAGTGACACGGAACAGGGAGGAAGGAGGGAGAGATAAGAAACAGCAACCCACCAAGCCGACTCCCACTATAGTAGACTAATGGCTGCCATAGCTACAGGTGGTTATTTATCATCCAATAGGATTACATAGTACCTGCCTCGACTGCATCAAACTGGGAAAAGCTCGTTCAGAGCTCATTGAGGCTGCGCTTTTTCGTCCTAAACAGTTACAAACAACAACAGCTCCATTCAGAATATAAAGTAGCACCCAACCTGCTGGCTCTTGGTTGTTGTAGCCTATCTTTCTCCTTTAACTTTTAATTCCATCTTCCATTGATTAGATATCCCATAACTTTTGCCCCACTCTTGCCTCACTCTATGACTGTAGCCAATTGCCACTTTGTCGACGATTTGGCCAACAACAACAAGCAAAGAGCAGCAGCATAAACGACTAAAAACGTCTAGCTCTCTCTACTGCAGCAGTCGTGTTCAGATCGATATGGGTCCTGCTGGACATGACAGTTAAAATGACATATACCTGAGACGCATGACAATCATATCAGATCCGACCCAGACCCATGACATTATTTATAATTCTGGATCCGGATCAGGTCTGGGGTATTCGGGTACAGGTGGCTCCGTGAAGACCTCTACTGCTGCTGCCTACAGTTTTTCATCGTCCCCGCCACCACCAGAAGGATAGGAGACAGAAAAGACTCCACCATGTACTTACCTACATATGTATTTTGTTTGTCATTTTATCGTTAACGTGGAATTTTTGTAGTAATTAACTCATTTATTTCCATGTGCGAGCGTGCGTTTCTCGTGTCGCCACAATGGGAACGAGAAAGCACGCGCCTGCTCGCATATGGGAAAGTATTGCTTGAATCCGACAAAAGTGGACTATAACCTTGCAGATAAAGTTCAGAATTACACAATTTCATGTGAAACAACATCTAAAGACCCGCATCACTATACTGAGAGCGTTGCTGTTTCTAAAAGGACTTATTGGGGTGTTTTCGGGGGCTTTGTTCATGCTTCTCCTTGGCCCACATACTGCCGAACGCGTAATGATGAAGCCTATTGATGGTGAATAAGTTTCTC
This sequence comes from Oncorhynchus nerka, assembly GCF_034236695.1. Lineage (NCBI taxonomy): Eukaryota > Metazoa > Chordata > Actinopteri > Salmoniformes > Salmonidae > Oncorhynchus > Oncorhynchus nerka. Next base: position 43,025,887 of record NC_088415.1, on the reverse strand, counting down.
AAAACCAAGTGAGATCGCAAAAACAGTGTCTGCACAATTCTTTAACGTGCCCTTCACATAAATGTTTTTGATTTGGTAAAAAAAATAAAAATGAACCACTCCTTTAACAGTTCTAGAACAGTGGGCACTGAAAATATATTTGAATAAACTTCTGGATTTCACAGTTCTAGAACAGTTCTTGAACCTTTCATGATATTTGACAGAGGTGTTAACTCTCAAGAGTCATGGAGACAGTAATCTGACAAACACCTCTGTAACTCTGTCGCCTTCCACAACAGATGCAGAATGCCGACATCAGTGAAGGTGTGGATTGACCAGGCAGATCGCTCAAGAGTGACTTCGAAACTGGACGTCTATCCATGTCATGAGGACTTCGGAAATTCCTTTAAAACCGGCCACTAGGGGTAACAGTGATCGCTATGGCTCTGGATAAGAAGGTTAAGTGTTCGATCACAGAGTTGGACATTTGTTCAGGTCTGTCTGCCTCCCTGTCTGTATGTCTGTCTGTCTAATAATAATAATAATATTTCATTTGTAGAGTGCATTTCCCATGCTCAATGTGCATAAGTAACCATCAATAATCAATAACCATAACAACCACATTTATATTTAGAACAGCCCAGTCCTCCAGACAGTCTGTAGCTTGGGCCATTCAGACAGACAGAAAAACTACTTTACAACTGTCAGACACACAGCAGTAGTTCCCATAAGAAAATGATTTACTAGAATGGACATCTCCGTTCAAGTCAATATGCTATGATGGCTTTGTCATTTCTCGTAGTTCTATTTCTATTATAGTTCCACTGCTCTGCTCTTCAGATCCACACAGAGAGAACAGCTAATCCAAGGTCACGAACCCACATATTTCAACAAGCTCAACAAGTCTCACTGCAGAATTAGACGTTCCTCCACGTTCTCCAAACATCAAATTTCAAACTATTCTTGTTGCTCCTGCTGCCCAGTGTCATTCCATTTTTCCAAACATCAAATTTAGAAGTTACGGGTTAAGTTCAGGCACACGTTCCGAATGGTTAAGGTCAGTGTTTGGGATAGAAAAAAACAAAAAAACGGTGTCCACGACTGGGATTGAACACTCAAATTTCTGATCCAGAGTCATGGGATTACACCCATCCACCACGCCCTAGCAAATCCCAGGCATACTTGATGTAATAGTGCTCACTGTTGCCCCTACTAGCCGGTTTTGAAAGATGTCCAATTTCGACATCAATCTTGAACGACCTGGTTGCATTACAGTGCATTCATAAAGTATTCAGACCCCTTGACTTTTTCCACATTTTGTTACATTACAGCCTTATTCTAATTGATTAAATTGTTCCCCCCCCCCCCCCCTCATCAATCTACACACAATACCACACAGTGACAAAGTAAAAACATTGTTTTTAGCCCATTTATCACAAATAAAAAGTATTCAGACCCTTTACTCAGTATTTTGTTGAAGCACCTTTGGCAGCGATTACAGCCTCTTCTTGGGTATGACGCTACAAGCTTGGCACACCTGTATTTGGGGAGTTTCTCCCATTCCCCTCTGCAGATCCTCTCAAGCTCTGTCAGGTTGGATGGGGAGCGTCGCTGCACAGCAATTTTCAGGTCTCTCCAGAGATGTTAGATCAGTTTCAAGTCCGAAATCTGGCTGGGCCACTCAATGATATTCGGAGACTTGTCCCGAAGCCACTCCTGCATTGTCTTGACTGTGTGCTTAGGGTCGTTGTCCTGTTGGAAGGTGAACCTTCACCCCAGTCTGAGGTCCTGTGCGCTCTGGAGCAGGTTTTCATCAAGGATCTCTCTGTACTTTGTTCTCTTCATCTTTGCCTAGTCTCCCAGTCCCTGCCGCTGAAAAAACATCCCCACAGCATGATGCTGCCACCGCCATGCTTCACCGGATGATGCCAGGTTTCCTCCAGACGTGACACTTGGCATTCAGGCCAGTTTAATCTTGGTTTCATCAGACCAGAGAAGCTTGTTTTGTCTTTAGGTGCCTTTTGGCAAACTCCAAGCTGACTGTAATTTGCCTTTTACTGAGGCTTGGTTTCTGTCTGGCCACTACCATAAAGGCCTGATTGGTGGAGTGCTGCAGAGATGGTTGTACTTCTGGAAATGTCTCCCATCTCCAAGAGCTCTGTCAGGGTGACCATCGGGTTCTTGGTCACCTCCCTGATCAAGGCCTTCTCCCCGATTGCTCAGTTTGGCCGGGTGGCCAGCTCTAGGGAGAGTCTTAGTGGTTCCAAACATCTTCCATTTAAGAATAATGGAGGCCACTGTGTTCTTGGGGACCTTCAATGCTGCAGAAATGTTTTGGAACCCTTCCCCAGATCTGTGCCTCGAACACAGTACTGCCACGGAGCTCTAAGGACAATTCCTGCGACCTCATGGCTTGGTTTTTGCTCTGGCATGCACTGTCAACTGTGGGACCTTATATAGACAGGTGTGTGCCTTTCCAAACCATTTCCAATCAATTGAAATTACCACAGATGGACTCGAAGTTGTAGAAACATCTCAAGGATGATCAATGGAAAAAGGATGCCCCGGAGCTCATCCTATCCTTATTGACGTGTGTGTGTGTGTGTTTGTGTGCGTGTGTGTCTGTTTCCACTTCTGTGTTTGCATGCTTGCATGCAATGTGTGTGTGTGTGTGTGTCTGGTGGTGGTGAGGGGGATCCAGGATCATAAGTCAAATCAAATCAAATCTTAACTGTGTCTGTGCGCTCACTTTCCAGCTCTACTGGTAATACAAGGCCTAGGCTTCATCTGAAAAGCCACCCTTTTCCCATAGGGCTCTGGACAAAAGTAGGGCACTACTGTATGTAGGGAATAGGGTGCCATTTCGGACACAGCTCTAATCAGAGAGCAGTTTACCACCAGAGAATCCTCCAACTCTAAATGTGACTACAAATATCCATGGAGACATCATGCACAGTTACAAACAATTCACTGTTAGACCTGAAGACATAATGCCTGGTCATAGCCAGTGGTGTAAAGTACTTAACTGTACTTTACTTTTTATATTTTTGACAACTTTTACTCCACTACATTCCTAAAGAAAATAATGTACTTTCTACTCCATACATTTCCCCTGACACCCAAAAGTACTCGTTACATTTTGACTGCTTATCAGGACAGGAAAATTGTCTAATTCACACACTTAAAAGAGAAAATCTATGTCAAGACCGTCGTATGAATAATTGGACCAAGGCGCAGCATGAGTAGAGTTCCACATTTTAATGATCGTGAGACTTCCAAAACAACAAAGACATAATGATCGTGAAAGACATAGGCACTCACACAAAACAATATCCCACATCGCAGGTGGGAAAAAGGACACACAAAGTATGATCCCCAATTAGAGGTAACGATCATCAGATGCCTCCAATTGGGAACCATACACACACACCAACATAGAAATATAATACCTAGAAACCCCCCTAGTCACGCGCTGACCTAAAACACCATAGAGAACCCCGAGGGCTCTCTATGGTCAGGGCGTGACAATCCCTGGTCATTCCTACCACATCTGATCTGCAGACGGACTAAATACAAATGCTTTGTTTGTAAATTATGTTAGAGTGTTGGAGTGTGCCCCTTGCTATCCGTAATTGGGGAAAAAAACAAGAATCATGCCATCTGGTTTGCTTAATATAAGGATTTTTTATTTTATTTATATTTTTACTTTTATTTAAGTAAAAAATATATTTGAGCAATTAAATTTACTTATGAGACTTAAGTATATTTAAAACCAAATACTTTTAGACTTTTACTCAAGTAGAATTTTACTGGGTGACTTTTACTGTTACTTGAGTCATTTTCTATTAAGGTATCTTTACTTTTACTTAAGTATGACAATTGGGTACTTTTTCCACCACAGCCAGGACAGAACAGGGTCTGAACCCTATATCCTCAGTTGGACCTCTCTTTCTTGGGAACAAACATGCTCGCACGTGCGCATACACATAAGCATGTGTGAGCACACACACACACACAAACACCCTGGCCTGGGAACTAGGGGGGTCATATTTCCCTGAGGGTTTATGGGAAAGTCATCATAAACACATTCATTTACAGATACTGTACACATCCCTCCCTCCTCAGATTGGCATCACGCTGCTGTTCTCTGAAAGTAGATCTGAATGAGAGAGAGAGAGAGAGAAGATGTCAATGGCGAGAGGGATCAGTGACACAGGGTGGATTAATATTGTTCTGTTGTGTTCAGACCTGGATTCAAATGGGATGGGTTTTCTCTCAAATGTTTTGTGCTGTGCTTGATTGAGCTTGGCTGGTGCAATGGAACAAATGGAATAGTCCCAAAAGTGCAAAAACCACACATCTCATCTGGCACTCCGAGCAATCAAACGCTTGACATAGTTGAAAGGAAAACAAATGCTATTTGAACCCAGGGCCCAGAGTGAGTGTCTCAGAGTAGTAGTGCTGATCTAGTATCAAGTCACCCCTGTCCATGTAATCATATTCATTATTCAGTAACAGGCTAAACTGATCCCAACACTAACACACACTAAACTATGCTGACTGACACACTTAATGTTTCATTGACTGTAATGTGAGATGAACAGAATCTCTCTCCCTCTCCCTCATTCACTGCCTCTCTCTTTTGCTGCTTCTCTCTATCTCTGTCACTTTCCCTCTCACTCTCACTTTCTTTTTCTCCCCCTCTTGCTCCCTCCTTCTCTCTCCCCCTCCCTCTCTCTCTGCTGATACATCTATTTCTCTTCCTCTCTTGTGCGCTGCACGCTCTCTCCCTCCCCCTCTCTCTCCCCTTCCCTATATATCCCCCATCTCTCTTCCATTTAACCTTGTATCGCTACATACTGCAACCACTACATTTTAGAGATAAAATACAAACAAAACAGCTCGCTGTCCATTCAGTGTTTTTGATGCTGTGTAGTGCCTTGGTTTCTTTCCATTAGCCTCCCTCCTTCACTCCTCTCCTTCCTTTCATCCCCCTCTCTCCCTCCGACCCTCTCCTTCCCCTTTCCTCTCTGCTGTTGAATAATGAGAAACAGCTCTTCCAGGACTCAGGAAACTTTCAAATCTGCTCAACAACATAAATTGTTCCCACATTGTTTAACCTCACTTCAAAGCCCGTATGTTGGCCTGAGATGGGCTATTTGCTGATAAAAACCTTTAAGGCAAATCGTATTATCGGTTATGGTATATGTATGTAGCCTATGCTTTCTTTGCATGATGGCAGTGCTATGAAAGCATGGTAAATGTAATGTTTGAAAATCACATTGATTTCTCTAAGATAGGGTAATTGCAGAGTAACGTCTGTTCTGTAATTACGTTTAATTTCCTGAACGTTCGTCAAGACGGCCTTTCTCTATTATGACGACACCTCTTGTCGGCTAGCCCTGTTGTTTGTGTTTTAAATGGCACCATATTACTTATTCAGTGCGCTACTTTTATCCAGGGCCAATAGGGCTCTGTTGTTACTAGTAGTGCACTAAATAATAAATAGGGTGCCATTTGGGATGCGCCCACAGTCTCTCTATCCAAAACCAGCACTAATGAGACAAATACAGCTTAGATTTACAAGGTCTGTGGGAGAGTGTTAGTATGTACAGGTAACATAAAGTGTCATGTTGGGGCACCACGAGCCAGAACAGCTTCAATGCACTTTGACATAGATTCTACAACTCTTGGAGGGATGCGATGCCATTCTTCAATAATTTGCTATTTTGTTGATGGTGGTGGAAAACGCTGTCTTAGGCATCGCTCCAGAAACTCCCATAAGTGTTCAAATGGAATGAGATCTGGTGAGTAAGACAGCCATGGTATGTGGTTTTCATTGTTTTCATGCTATTCAAACCATTCAGTGACCACTCGTGCCCTTTGGATGGGGGCGTTGTCATCCTATGAGGGCACAGCCACGCTAGCCAAAATAATGTCCAAAATAATGGCCTGCCCAGCATTTTTTACATGACCCTAAGCATGATGGGATGCTAATTGCCTAATTAACTCAGGAACCACACCTTTGTGGAAGCACCTGCTTTCAATATACTTTGTATCCCTCATTTACATTATTTTGGCAGTTACCTGTAACTTTGTCCCATAGTAAGTCAAAATAGTGGAAAACGCAGGACTGGGCCTTTAAACGCACCTCGGCTTGTTTTCATAGGCCAGACATTTCTAAGGACGTCCGTTGAATTATGAACTGAGAATTAAGCCATAATCAATCACCGGGTGACATTTAGAACATTAGGCGTAACGGTTTGGAATAAATTATACACCAGAGGAGAACCCAGCAATTCAAGACAGAAACACACGCAGACTCACACGGATGCAGACACAGAGGCACACAGACAGAGACACTGTCAGACAGACGGATGGACAGACACGCACAGGCACAAGCGCACACACATTATCACTCGGTCTTGGAACCACACTGACGTGTAAAAAATACCACAAGAGTCCTTCTCTTGTCTCCCTCTCCCCTCCCTAACAGAGCACTATTCACCCCACTCCCTTTCTCTCCTTCTCCCTCTTTCCTTGTCTCTTCCTGTTCCGCTCAGGGCTCCCACTGACAACACTCTCATTCAACCACAGCCAAATTATCCACCTCCACTCATAAACAAACATAATCATCATCATCATTAAGTGAATTATGTCAGCGCTCACCTACATGTACTCTGGATATTAGAAGTATGTGGACTGTATGTGGAACATGTACCGTACACACACACATACACACACACAAACACAGAGGCACACACACAAACACACACACACACCTTGGCACCAGATGGAACATTGGTCTGAACATTCTGTCGCCTCCTGTCACCTCTCGTAGCCTACAGACGTGAACATATTTCTGATACAAAACACACCACTCACCTATGTAGCAATACAACCTGTGAAAAGATGAATTAGCTTGTTCAAAACCTCATGATAGAACGTAAGGAATGGGTAGCTAAAGTCGACTTGACATAAACCATTAAATAAACTATTCATTCATTTCTTTTTTCTTGATCAGTCATTCATTCGTTCATTATTTAATTTGTTCATTCCTTCATTCAGTTCGATGACGCGTAAGATAATCAACCCCGGGTTATAGCCTACGAGGAGGGCTAATCATAAAGTACATCCAAATACATGTATATATTCAGTGCAAAACAAAAAACAGCAGCGCATCTAGATCCAGGTGCTGGTTTTGGCAGGAAATAAAGCAAAGCCGGTTCAGTAGGGAAACCTGAGTGTGGTGGCATCAGCTGATCGCGTTAGCGGGAATTGCACCTATTGAATTCACATTCTACTTACAGTGCTTTCAAAAACTATTCACACCCCTTTAATTTTTCCACATTTTTTTGTGTTACGGCCTGAATTTAAAATGGATTAAATTTCGATTTGTCATCACTGGCCTACACACAATACACAATGTCAAAGTGGAATTTATGCTTTTCGAAATGTTTACAAATGAATCAAATATGAAAAGCTGAAATGTAAGTATTCAACTCCTTCATTGTGGCAAGCATACATAAGTTCAGGAGTCAAAAGTTGCTTAACAAGTCACATAATAAGTTGCATGGACTTTTTTGAATGACTACAATGATACAGATAATTGTAAGAGCCTTCAGTCGAGCATTGAATTTCAAGCATAGGTTCAACCACAAAGACCAGGGAGGTTTTCCAATGCCTTGCAAAGAAGGCACCTATTGGTAGATTTGTAAAAAATAAAATAAAAAAGCAGACATGGAATATCCTTTGAGCATGGTGAAGTTAATAATTACACTTTGGTTGGTGTATCAATACACCCAGCCACTACAAGATACAGGCGTTCTTCCTAACTCAGTTGCCGGAGAAGAAGGAAACCGCTCAGGGGTTTCACCAAGAGGCCAATGGTGACTTTAAAACAGTCAGCACTGTAGTTACGCCACAATACTAACCTAATTGACAGAGTGAAAATAAAAGAGGCCTGAACAGAATAAAAAATATTCAAGAAAATGCATCCTGTTTGCAACAAGGCACTAAAGTAATACTGCATAAAACGCGGTAAAGCATTAACTTCTTATCCATTACTTCTTCATAACATTACTGTTGGCTGAATCATGTTATGGGTATATTTGTAATCGTTAAGGACATGGAAGTTTTTCAGGATAAAGAATAAACAGACTGGAGCTAAGCACAGGCAAAACCTGGTTAAGTCGGCTATACACCAGATGGGAGATGTCTAAAACCATGTTTTCACTTTGGCATTATGGGGCATTGAGTGTAGATGGGTGAGATATATGTAATCAATTTTGAATTCAAACTGTAACACAAAAATTGGGAATAAGTCAAGGGCTATGAATATTTTCTGAAGGCACTGTATATGCAGTCTACTTGTTATGCAGATGAGTAAGGACCCAACAGCGATTCAACAGAAACAGAGTCTTTTAATGTCCAAACAGGGAAAACATAAATCCTCAATCTTTACAGGAGATGTCCAAACAGGGAAAACATAAATCCTCTATCTTATGCAGGAGAGTCCTCCTTCTAGTAGTAGAGGAGAATTGCAGGGCTAGCGGCAACCGACTGCAGGTCCCTCGGGGTAGGCGCGGGCCGTAGAGGACAGAGACACCTGCTCACACGCAGCATCTGAAGAAGAGGCAGATTACGACAGGACGGGACAAGGGCAAGGCAAACAAGAATCCGACAAGGACAGAAGCAGAAACAGAGAGAGAAATAGAGACTTAATCAGAGGGCAAAAGAGGGGACAGGTGTGAGAGAGTAAACGAGGTCGTTAGGAGAATGAGGAACAGCTGGGAGCAGGAACGGAACGATAGCGAGAGAGAGTAACCAATACGACCAGCAGGGGGAAACGAAGAGAAGGGAAAGCACAGGGACAAGACATAACATGACAGTACCCCCCCACTCACCGAGCGCCTCCTGGCGCACTCGAGGAGGAAACCTGGCGGCAACGGAGGAAATCATCGATCAGCGAACGGTCCAGCACGTCCCGAGATGGAACCCAACTCCTTTCCTCAGGACCGTAACCCTCCCAATCCACTAGGTACTGATGACCACGGCCCCGAGGACGCATGTCCATAATCTTCCGAACCCTGTAGATAGGTGCGCCCTCGACAAGGACGGGGGGGAAGACGAACGGGGCGCGAAGAAAAGGCTTGACACAGGAGACATGGAAGACCGGGTGGACGCGACGAAGATGTCGCGGAAGAAGAAGTCGCACTGCGACAGGATTAACGACCTGAGAAATACGGAACGGACCATTGAACCGCGGGGTCAACTTGCGAGAAGCTGTCATAAGGGGAAGGTTACGAGTGGAGAGCCATACTCTCTGACCGCGACAATACCTAGGACTCTTAGTCCTACGCTTATTAGCGGCTCTCACAGTCTGCGCCCTATAACGGCAAAGTGCAGACCTGACCCTCCTCCAGGTGCGCTCACAACGTTGGACAAAAGCCTGAGCGGAGGGGACGCTGGACTCGGCGAGCTGGGACGAGAACAGAGGAGGCTGGTACCCGAGGCTACTCTGAAAAGGAGATAGCCCGGTCGCAGACGAAGGAAGCGAGTTGTGAGCGTATTCTGCCCAGGGAGCTGTTCTGCCCAAGACGCAGGGTTTCGAAAAGAAAGACTGCGTAAGATGCGACCAATCGTCTGATTGGCCCGTTCAGCTTGACCGTTAGACTGGGGTGAAAACCGGAAGAGAGACTGACGGAAGCCCCAATCAAACGGCAAAACTCCCTCCAAAATTGAGACGTGAATTGCGGACCCCTGTCCGAAACGGGCGTCTGACGGAAGGCCATGAATTCTGAAAACATTCTCAATTATGATTTGTGCCGTCTCTTTAGCAGAAGGGAGTTTAGCGAGGGGAATAAAATGAGCCGCCTTAGAGAACCTATCGACAACCGTTAGAATAACAGTCTTCCCGCTGACGAAGGAAGACCGGTAATAAAGTCTAAGGCGATGTGAGACCACGGTCGAGAGGGAATGGAAAGCGGTCTGAGACGGCCGGCAGGAGGAGAGTTACCGGACTTAGTCTGCGCGCAGTCCGAACAAGCAGCCACGAAACGACGCGTGTCACGCTCCTGAGTGGGCCACCAGAAACGCTGGCGAATAGAAGCAAGCGTACCCGAACGCCGGGATGGCCGGCTAACTTGGCAGAGTGAGCCCACTGAAGAACGGCCAGACGAGTAGGAACGGGAACGAAAAGAAGGTTCCTAGGACAAGCGCGCGGCGACGGAGTGTGAGTGAGTGCTTGCTTTACCTGCCTCTCAATTCCCCAGACAGTCAACCCGACAACACGCCCCTCAGGGAGAATCCCTCGGGGTCGGTGGAGGCTACTGAAGAACTGAAGAGACGGGACAAAGCATCAGGCTTGGTGTTCTTTGAGCCCGGACGATAAGAAATAACGAACTCGAAACGAGCGAAAAACAGCGCCCAACGAGCCTGACGAGCATTAAGTCGTTTGGCAGAACGGATGTACTCAAGGTTCTTATGGTCAGTCCAAACGACAAAAGGAACGGTCGCCCCCTCCAACCACTGTCGCCATTCGCCTAGGGCTAAGCGGATGGCGAGCAGTTCGCGGTTTCCCACATCATAGTTACGTTCCGACGGCGACAGGCGATGAGAAAAATACGCGCAAGGATGGACCTTATCGTCAGAATGGGAGCGCTGGGACAGAATGGCTCCCACGCCCACCTCTGACGCGTCAACCTCGACAATGAACTGTCTAGAGACGTCAGGTGTAACAAGGATAGGAGCGGATGTAAACGCTTCTTGAGGAGATCAAAAGCTCCCTGGGCGGAAACGGACCACTTAAAGCACGTCTTGACAGAAGTAAGGGCTGTGAGAGGAGCTGCCACCTGACCGAAATTACGAATGAAACGACGATAGAAATTCGCGAAACCGAGAAAGCGCTGCAGCTCGACACGTGACTTAGGGACGGGCCAATCACTGACAGCTTGGACCTTAGCGGAATCCATCTGAATGCCTTCAGCGGAAATAACAGAACCGAGAAATGTGACGGAAGACACATGAAAAGCGCACTTCTCAGCCTTCACATAAAGACAATTCTCTAAAAAGGCGCTGGAGGACACGTCGAACGTGCTGAACATGAATCTGGAGTGACGGTGAAAAAATCAGGATATCGTCAAGGTAAACGAAAACAAAGATGTTCAGCATGTCTCTCAGTACATCATTCACTAATGCCTGAAAGACAGCTGGAGCGTTAGCGAGACCGAACGGCAGAACCCGGTATTCAAAATGCCCTAACGGAGTGTTAAACGCCGTTTTCCACTCGTCCCCCTCCCTGATGCGCACGAGATGGTAAGCGTTACGAAGGTCCAACTTAGTGAAAAACCTGGCTCCCTGCAGGATCTCGAAGGCTGAAGACATAAGGGAAGCGGATAACGATTCTTAACCGTTATGTCATTCAGCCCTCGATAATCCACGCAGGGCGCAGGGTCCCGTCCTTTTTCTTAACAAAAAAAACCCCGCTCCGGCGGGGAGAGGAGGAAGGGACTACGGTACCGGCGTCGAGAGCTACAGACAAATAATCTTCGAGAGCCTTACGTTCGGGAGCCGACAGAGAATATAGTCTACCCGGGGGGAGTGGTACCCGGAAAGAGATCTATACTACAATCATACGACCGGTGAGGAGGAAGGGAGGTGGCCCTGGACCGACTGAAGACCGTGCGCAGATCATGATATTCCTCCGGCACCCCTGTCAAATCACCAGGCTCCTCCTGTGAAGAGGGGGCAGAAGAAACAGGAGGGATAGCAGACATTAAACATTTCACATGACAAGAGACGTTCCAGGAGAGGATAGAATTACTTGACCAATTAATAGAAGGATTATGACACACTAGCCAGGGATGGCCCAAAACAACAGGTGAAAAAGGTGAACGAAAAATCAAAAAAGAAATGGTTTCGCTATGATTACCAGAGACAGTGAGGGTTAAAGGTAGCGTTTCACGCTGAATACTGGGGAGAGGACTACCATCCAAGGCGAACATGGCCGTGGGCTCCCCTAACTGTCTGAGAGGAATGTCATGTTCCCGAGCCCAGGCTTCGTCCATAAAACAGCCCTCCGCCCCAGAGTCTATCAAGGCACTGCAGGAAGCTGCCGAACCGGTCCAGCGTAGATGGACCGACAAGGTAGTACAGGATCTTGGAGAGACCTGAGTAGTAGCGCTCACCAGTAGCCCTCCGCTTACTGATGAGCTCTGGCTTTTACTGGACATGAAATGACAAAATGACCAGCGGAACCGCAATAGAGACAGAGGCGGTTGGTGATTCTCCGTTCCCTCTCCTTAGTCGAGATGCGAATACCCCCCAGCTGCATGGGCTCAGCACCTGAACCACTGGAGGAAGATGGTAGTGATGCGGAGAGGGGAGAAACGGATAACGCGAGCTCTCTTCCACGAGCTCGGTGACGAAGATCTACCCGTCGTTCTATCCGAATAGCGAGTTCAATCAAAGAATCCACGCTGGAAGGAACCTCCCGGGAGAGAATCTCATCCTTTACCTCCGCGTGGAGACCCTCCAGAAAACGAGCGAGCAACGCCGGCTCGTTCCAGTCACTGGAGGCAGCAAGAGTGCGAAACTCTATAGAGTAGTCCGTTATGGATCGATTCCCTTGACATAGGGAAGACAGGGCCCTGGAAGCTTCTTTCCCAAAAACTGAACGATCAAAAACCCGTATCATCTCCTCCTTAAAGTTCTGATACTGGTTAGTACACTCAGCCCTTGCCTCCCAGATTGCCGTGCCCCACTCACGAGCCCGTCCTGTAAGGAGAGATATGACGTAGGCGATACGAGCTGTACCCCTGGAGTACGTTTTGGGCTGGAGAGAGAACACAATATCACACTGGGTGAGGAACGAGCGACATTCAGTAGGCTCCCCAGAGTAACACGGTGGGTTATTAATTCTGGGCTCCGGAGACTCGGAAGCCCTGGAAGTAGCCGGTGGATCAAGGCGGAGATTGTGAATATGTTTCGAGAGGTCGGAGACTTGGGCGGCCAGGGTCTCAACGGCATGTCGAGCAGCAGACAATTCCTGCTCGTGTCTGCCTAGCATCGCTCCCTGGATCTCGACGGCTGAGTAGAGAGGATCCGAAGTCGCTGGGTCCATTCTTGGTCGGATTCTTCTGTTATGCAGATGAGTAAGGACCCAACAGCGATTCAACAGAAACAGAGTCTTTTAATGTCCAAACAGGGAAAACATAAATCCTCAATCTTTACAGGAGATGTCCAAACAGGGAAAACATAAATCCTCTATCTTATGCAGGAGAGTCCTCCTTCTAGTAGTAGAGGAGAATTGCAGGGCTAGCGGCAACCGACTGCAGGTCCCTCGGGGTAGGCGCGGGCCGTAGAGGACAGAGACACCTGCTCACACGCAGCATCTGAAGAAGAGGCAGATTACGACAGGACGGGACAAGGGCAAGGCAAACAAGAATCCGACAAGGACAGAAGCAGAAACAGAGAGAGAAATAGAGACTTAATCAGAGGGCAAAAGAGGGGACAGGTGTGAGAGAGTAAACGAGGTCGTTAGGAGAATGAGGAACAGCTGGGAGCAGGAACGGAACGATAGCGAGAGAGAGTAACCAATACGACCAGCAGGGGGAAACGAAGAGAAGGGAAAGCACAGGGACAAGACATAACATGACACTACTTAACCTGACCAGTTCTGGTGTCTCTTGCTGCTAACTAGCTGTAACTAGCAGTTACTCACTATGCTTGTTTTCTTCTGAAATCCCACCACAGCCTCCACCTGTCTGGGTTCTGTGTTTCTTCTTTTCAGGGGATTTGGTATAACATATTGTGCTCACTGCCTGTAGTTATTTTAATATGACGCTTCGCTCTGGTAGTGAGCTACCCTGAAGGAGCAGAGACTCAACGCCAAGACTATGTATTGTAATCTTTCCTAATAAATGGTTAAAGCTGCAATATGTAACTTTTTGGGCAACCTGACCAAATTCACATAGAAATGTGTGTTATAGATCTGTCATTCTCATTGAAAGCAAGTCTAAGAAGCGGTATATCTTTTCTTTGTGCTTCCAGTTTCAATGCTTCCAGTTCTTAAGTTTTGTTTTTGCGTCTTTTACTTTCGGTTTTGTACACAAACTTGGAACAGCTGAAAATACAATTTTTTGGGCTATGGAAAATATATTTCACAGCAGTTTACGATTCTCTACACTATAGCCTAAGTGCTTGTTATGTCACATAAACTGAAATTAGGCAAACTATTAGCATTTTAGCAACCAGGAAATGGCGGAGCAATTTCTCCATAGTGCATCTTTAAACTTGTATGTGGGGTTTCCTTTCTGAAGAACTATATTATACATATAGTCAGTTTATGTACATCATTATAAACATCATTGGGGCTTACTCTCAGAGCTTTCTAGAGGTTTATTTACAACTTGGTCTATACTCTATGTCTTCACAGTCTTTACATTGGCTCTCATTGGCTCTAAAATGTCCAGGAGAAAAGTTTGGTCAGTCCATCAATATTGTTGGAGTCTTCCTGCTCAATTATATAGACCAGGGGGTGTCAAACCCATTCCATGGAAGGCCTAGTGTTTGCAGGTTTTTGTTTTTTCCTTCCAATTAAGACCTAGACAACCAGATGTGGGGAGTTGCTGACTAATTAGTGACCTTAATTCATCAATCAAACAAGGGAGGGGTGAAATCCCGCAGACACTCGGTGGAGAGTTTGACATGCGATATAGATCTTTGGGCTTCTAGTTGTGTGTCTAGATCCTTTTGTAACGGTGACGTGAGGTTGATACACCTTTATCGTATAGTCTCTCTTCCGTGCCATCTGGCCATCCATCTATCTTCACATCTGTCTTTCATTCGCCTGCTTTCCATCCCTTTGGATTTCTCTTTCTGCCTTTTATTCAGCTGTTCTCCCCCGGGTTTGCTAATGCTGTAATGGGATTCAGACAGTTACTCTAGATCTAAACAAAGGAGTAAAAGTAATCCCCTGTTCCTCTACCTTCACATCGCCCTTCCTCTCCTCTCTTAAGGCCTCTAATTGGTTGCAGCCAATAATCAGCATAGGAACTCCCTATAAGAAATAGAAGACAGGACACACATGCACGTGCGGACACATTCACGCACACAAACACGCGCATGTGCACGCACACACCCACACACACTTAAGCAGCTAGTTTCATCAATACAAGTGGTAGGTAGTACAGAGACCCAAATATTTGGCTCTGTGAAATGACTCCCATTCACCCTCCCACAGCATCTGTATCTTGTGTCCCAAATGGCACCCTATTTCCTATATAGTGAACTACTTTTGACCAGGGCCCACAGAGCTTTGATCAAAATAAGTGCAGTATACAGTGGCTTGCAAAAGTATTCACCCCCACTGGCATTTTTCCTATTTTGTTACCTTACAACCTGAATTAAAATTTATTTTGGGGGGGATTGTATCATTTAATTTACACAACATGCCTACCACTTTGAAGATGCTATTTTTTTTTTATTGTATTAACAAACAAGAAATAAGACAAAAAAACAGAAAACTTGAGCGTGCATAACTATTCACCCCCCAAAGTCAATACTTTGTAGAGCCACCTTTTGCAGCAATTATAGCTGCAAATCTCTCGAGGTGTGTCTCTATAAGCTTAGCACATCTAGCCTCTAGGATTTTTGCCCATTCTTCAAGGCAAAACTGCTCCAGCTCCTTCAAGTTGGATGGGTTCCGCTGGTGTACAGCAATCTTTCAGTCATACCACAGATTCTCAATTGGATTGAGGTCTGGGCTTTGACTAGGCCATTCCAAGACATTTGAATGTTTCCCCTTAAACCAGTCCAGTGTTGCTTTAGCAGTATGCTTAGGGTCATTGTCCTGCTGGAAGGTGAACCTCCATCCCAGTCTCAAATCTCTGGAAGACTAAAATCTCAAGAATTTGTATTTAGCACCATCCATCATTCCTTCAATTCTGACCAGTGTCCCAGTCCCTGCCGATGAAAAACATCCCCACAGCATGATGCTGCCACCACCATGCTTCACTGTGGGGATAGTGTTCTCGGGATGATGAGAGGTGTTGGGTTTGTGTCAGACATAGTCCTTGATGGCCAACAAGCTCAATTGTAGTCTCATCTGACCAGAGTACCTTCTTCCATATGTTTGGGGAGTCTCCCACATGCCTTTTGGCGAACACCAAATGTGTTTGCTTATTTCTTTTGTGAGCGTACCAAGTAATTAGGCGTCACTCTAAAGCGGGAAGGTGGAATAAACGAGTCAGGAAAAAGGTTTTTCTGATTGAACACGGTTCTCTATTGAGAGTATTTTGTCAACAAAAACATTCAAACATAATCAATGAAAAATCTTCCAAGGAAAAACACACATCTTCTTCTCCAGATGAAACAAGAACATAATAGGATAATCTTTAAACTACAACAAACATAAATCACGGTTTTGTCACCGTCTTAGTGGTTCTTTCAGCACAGCTTCCCTCTCTCGGTGGCCATCTTCCAGAGATAGTTTCCCCTTCTCTCTTCTGGTTCCATTCTCTCTTTTATAGGGGAAGGAGAGTATCTCATTAGTACCGTCAGCTGTGCTTAATTGACCCTGGTTACCTTGTCTCCCAGGCTCTGTTGGGCAACTATCCATGAGCCCAGCCTGCCCTCTAGTGGTCCGTCCACACTTTCTTTAAGCAATGGCTTTTTTCTGGTCACTATTCTGTAAAGCCCAGCTCTGTGGAGTGGATGGCTTAAAGTGGTCCTATGGACAGATACTCTAATCTCCACTGTGGAGCTTTGCAGCTCCTTCATGATTATCTTTGGTCTCTTTGTTGCCGCTCTGATTAATGTCCTCCTTGCCTGGTCCGCGAGTTTGAGTGGGTGGCCCTCTCTTCGTGGGTTTGTTGTGGTGCCATATTCTTTCCATTTTTAAATAATGGATTCAATGGTGCTCTGTGGGATGTTGAACATTTCTGATATTTTTTTATAACGCAACACTGATCTGTACTTCTCCACAACTATGTCCCTGACCGGTTTGGAGAGCTCCTTGGTCTTCATGGTACCCCTTGCTTAGGGGTGTTGCAGACTCTGGGGCATTTCAGAACTAGTGTATATATACTGAGACCATGTGACAGATCATGTGACACTTAGATTGCACACAGGTGGACTTTATTTAACTAATTATGTGACTTCTGAAGGTAATTGGTTGCACCAGATCTTAAGGGGCTTCATATCAAAGGGGGTGAATACATATGCATGTACAACTTTTCCGGTTTGTATTTTTTATAATTTTTTGAAACAAGTAATTTTTTTGATTTCACTATACCAATTTGGACTATTTTGTGTATGTTCATTACATGAAATACAAATCTATTTAAATTACTGGTTGTAATGCAACAAAATAGGAAAAACGCCAAAGGGGTTGAATACTTTTGCAAGACAATGTATAGGGCATAGGATGCCATTTGGGGCAGATTGTTTTCCCCATATGCATATTCAATCCACACACTGTAAATACACTCCCTCCTGAATGCAGCACACTCTATATCACACACTAAACACAGCCTTTCCCTCCCACAACCGTCACATTGTAGAAGCTGATTCACGTTGGTCTGATTTATCTTGATCGTGTCATGTATAAGACATGTATGCATACAATGTAGGAGATTATGACGGCCCTAGAATATCTTTCTCTCGCTCTCTCTCTCTCGAATATATCTATAATTTTCTGCTCCACTGTGTTCCATCCATTTTTCATGCTTGAAATACTGTCTCTGGTTTTTCCTGTTCTTTCCCCTCCTGTTTACAATGGAATAGTTGCAGAAGGAGACAGATGGGGGGATTGCAAGTGTGGAAAAATAGTGTAAAAAAAGCCATTTGTGGAGGGAGACATTGAAGTTCCAACAATCATTTTTGGAGAAGCACATCAAAAAACTTGTCAAATTTGTAGTTTCACGTGTCAAAATCACATTTTCACATGTGTCACGATGTTCGTAATAATGATGGTCGGACCAAGGCGCAGCGTACTTTGAGTTCCACATACTTTTAATTAATAAAGTGAAACTTAAGTAAATACAAAACAAATAAAGAATAAACAAACCGTGACGACAATGCAGTGCGATCAGGCAACTAAACATAGACAATATCCCATAACCCACAGGTGGAAAAATGCAACTTAAGTATGATCCCCATTAGAGACAACGATTACCAGCTGCCTCTAATTGGGAATCATACACAAACACCAACATAGAAAAATAAACCTAGAACCCCACATAGAAATAATAAACTAGACTAAACACCCCTAGTCACGCCCTGACCTACTCTACCATAGAAAATACTGGCTTTCTATGGTCAGGATGTGACAACATGTGAAATAGCTATTTTCACATGTTGAGCTTGAATTTCACACGTAAAACCACATATTCACATGTATTACATTTAGAGTTCACATGTTAACACTCTTTCACATGTGACGAGAATAACATGTTTTCACCTCACATGTGAATTGCAGTTTCACATGTGAAATTGGTAGTTTCACATGTTAATAACAACTTTTCCATGTGAAAATCAGATATCCATGTGAAAAACAACAAAATCAGTCACGTGTAATTTAACATTTGCAAATGTAGTTTTTTTTAACATGTGATTGTTTTTCACATGTAATCTCGCATTTGAAAGTGAAAATATAATTTGCAGTTTCATATTTAAGAAAACTCCAACTGTGAAAACTTCACTTTCAGATGTGGAATTTCCATATTCACATGTGGGGTTGAAATGTAAGTAAGCATTTCACTGTAAGGTTTACACCTATTGTATTCAGAGCACATGACAAATAAACTTTGATTTGTTATTCTCCTCACATGTGAAAAGATGGTGTTAACATTTATTTTTAATTTCCATTGTTTTTACACCGGAAGGATGATTATGCAACATTATTATACATTATATTATAATACAGCAACAGCTTTTGAACACTCACAATGTCATGCATTGATTGTTAAAATCCCAGCTCATAATCCTACTGATCATTGGCGAGAGCAAGGAAACAAATACTGAAGCAAATACTTACTACACAGTTATACAATGTAGCTGGCTAGATGACTACAGGAGTGTGAAATATGGATGAGCTGTTCTCAGCGGAAGGGTCCTGAAATATTTTCTGACCATGAATATATCAGTCATCCACCTCCGTGGAAACAATTTAGGACACACAAAGGGGACAGCCCTGATGCGTCAGATGAGAGTTAATTTGAAGGTAGTCATCCAAATGTTCCCCTGGACAACGGTGGTCACACAGTGGAGGAGTTTGATGTTCCAGTGGGAGGAGGATGCCAACAAGCGCAATGAGATGGCCCGGCGCTCTGCCAACCAGCAGGCGTTTGCATTTCTCTGTGACAGGTGCCTGCCATAAATCTCTATATCCCTGGGCAGTACCGTAGGGCAGGGTTTCCCAAACTCGGTCCTGGGGGCCCCCTGGTTGCACGGTAATAAAATAAACGCGCAGCCAGGCAGGGCCCCAGGACATCCACCCAGGCGGGCCCCAGGACATCCATTGAGGCGGGCCCCAGGACATCCCACCAGGCAGGCCCCCAGGACATCCATTGAGGTGGGGCCCCAGGACATCCCACCAGGCAGGCCCCCAGGACATCCATTGAGGTGGGGCACCAGGACATCCTCCCAGGCAGGGCCCCAGGACAACAATCGAGGCAGGCCCCAGGACATCCATCGAGCCGGGCCCCAAGACATCCATCGAGGTGGGCCCCAGAACATCCATTGAGGCCCGGCCCCAGGACATCCATCGAGCACAATATGTCCAAATTTCACATATGTCTTTGCTATTTACGAGACGTGACAGATAAACGCTTCCTCAGATATTCCATACTGCTGCCAGCTCCTACCTTCAGGTCCAGGTACTGTCCCTTTCTCCAATCATCTCACTCCCTACCTCTATGTGTGTGTGTGTGTGTGTGTGTGTGTTAGTGGTGCGCGTGTCAGGTGTTCGTTCACCCGCACCCGCCCGCAATTGCTAATAATCCATCCACAACCGCCAGACTATATGTGATACAGTGAAAATCTGAGGCCCGCACCTGACCCTAACCCACAAATTTTTACTAATTTAGATATGTTTCTGCTTATAATCTCCGACATTTTGGTAGGCTATTTCAAGAGCTTGGTATGATAAAGTTCTATCTGCATTTTTGTCCAAATGAAGTTACTGACATCAGCCTTGTTCTGTTCAATGGTCTGTACCTATACGGTATTCTAAATACCCCCATTTTGATAAATTCAAAATAATAAAAGAAAATAGCTGACACCATTCTAACCATTTCCAAATGACATCAGTTTGATCGGTTGTAAGGAAATAAAAAGCTGTGGGAATGACATGTTTCTGATCATATTTCAGTTCAGCTTGGATGTACATTTTATGTGGTTGATATACTATCAGCTTTTTATGATGCTGATAAAGATAGCACCTCTACAGATGTTGAAAGAAAGAAATCTTATTTCTCCACTCCTGTTCCCTAGTCAGAACTTACATTTAGTGTACAATTTTATTGCAAGAAATGCTTAATTCTGTAGAAGTTAATATTAAGGCTATGTGAGAGGTTATAGAGCTTCAGTCAGTGTCCAGATTTCAGTTTCAAATGAACCCATCTGTTCAGTAAGCTACAGTTCCCTTGACGTGCCATAGGCCTATTTGAAGTCCCCGTCCTGTGACTGTCGAATTTGTACAGCGATTTGTATAGCGCCTCACAATCAATCAATCGTATTTATAAAGCCCTTCTTACATCAGCTGTCACAAAGTGCTGTACAGAAACCCAGCCTATGAGGGGTGGCCAGTCCCCTTATGCCGATGCCGGGTAGAGATCATAGCGGAACATGGTCAAGATGTTCAAATGTTCATAGCTGACCAGCAGGGTCAAATAATAATAATCACAGTGGTTGCACAGGGCTTGGCGTAACACCTCAGGAGTAAATGTCAGTTAGCTTTTCATAGCCGATCATTCAGAGTATCTCTACCGCTCCTGCTGTCTCTAGAGAGTTGAAAACAGCAGGTCTGGGACAAGGTAGCACATCCAGTGAACAGGCCAGGGTCCCATAGCCACAGGCAGAACAGTTTAAACTGGAGCAGCAGCACAACAAAAGAAAGAAAGAATTAGAGAGTGCATGCTTAAATTCACACAGGACACCGGATAAGACAGGAGAAATACTCCAGATATAACAGACTGACCCTAGCCCCCCGACACATAAACTATTGCAGCATAAATACTGGAGGCTGAGACAGGAGAGGTCGGGAGACACTGTGGCCCCGTCCGACGATACCCCCGGACAGGGTCAAACAGGCAGGATATAACCCCACCCACTTTGCCAAAGCTCAGCCCCCACACCACTAGAGGGATATCTTCAACCACCAACTTACTATCCTGAGTTTAGCCCACGAAGATCTCCCCCAAGGCACAAACCCAGGGGGGGCGCCAACCCGGACAGGAAGATCACGTCAGTGACTCAACCCACTCAAGTGACGCACCGCTCCTAGGGACGGCATGGAAGAGCACCAGTAAGCCAGTGCCCCTGTAATAGGGTTTGAGGCAGAGAATCCCAGAGGAGAGAGGGGAACAAGCAAGGGTGGTTCGTTGTTCCAGTGCCTTTCCGTTCACCTTCACACTCCTGGGCTACACTCAATCATAGGACCTACTGAAAAGATGAGTCTTCAATAAAAGACTTAAAGGTCGAAGCCAAGTCTGCGTCTCTCACATGGATAGACAGACCATTCCATAAAAATGGAGCTCTATAGCAGAAAGCCCTGCCTCCAGTGTCTTGTGACTGTAGCGTACGTGTAGGTATGTAGGACCAAATCGGAAAGGTAGGAGCAAGCTCAAGTAATGCTCTGGAGGTAAACAGGAAAACCTAAAAGTAAAGCTGCGAAATGTAGAACGGAAAATAAAGAAAATAATAATCATCATACATAACACTGCTATCATCCTCTTTTACCACCTCACCAAATCTTTCCCAAACATTACGTTTCTGCCCCCCCCCCCCCTTGTCATTATTTTCCATTCTCCATTTCGCAGATTTTCTTTTATTGAATTCAACTCTGACTTTGTGCTTTTCCCCCCAGTGGATCGACATTAACTTTTTCTGCCCGTTCCCAAAAGCATTTGGCGCGCGTACAGTTAGGCCCTAAACCTTAAAGGCTTACGCACTAATGCCAGATAGCCTAAAAAGAATGAAAGAAAAACCTCAATGTAGCCAATAGATATAGATTTCACAAGAATTGTACATTTATGGACGTTTTTATTATTTCCTCTTCATTCAACCACCCACCCACGCACCCTTCATCCACATAGTATTTCATGACCCCAAACACGCCCGCCTCGATATGACTGCGGATTTTATGTGTCAATCCACACATCACTAGTGTTTGTTCGTGTGCTACCTGGCATCCCTCCCCTCCTCAAGGCCTGTGGCCCACTTCTTTCCCCATCTGCTTGGATGAACTTTTCGCACCTCGGCCCGCGTGGAGAATATAAAGTGTCTCGTAAAACAGTAATCATCTCTGTGGACCGACGCTCCGTTCGCCAGGCCATATTGGTTGGAGAACTCAAACGGAACTCGACTCTGTGTGTGTGTGTTGGTGGACTCAAGGCCAAGGGTTCTTAACTTCTTGGAACATCGGGCAGTAAAGCAGACTGACAGACTGGCTTTGGGTCTGGCTCCATGTATTCCACATCCCCCAGGGCGGGGAACGAATGAACTAAGGAATGTCCATCAGTCCAGGATTGACCACACGATTGATTCGTTGACCATTATGCAACGGAGTGGACTGCAGAGCTTTCAACACCGCCATTAGAACGAGGAGGAGGTCTGTGAGAGTAGCTGCTGAAAGGTTTTGCATAAGAGACAAATGATATGTCCCAAATGGCACCCTATTCCCTACATCGTCCACCAACACACACTTGGGGAATTAGGGTGCCATTTGGGATGCAGCCTAACCATCTCAGGGGAAAACCGCTGTCATTTCATTTCTGGCCTGATACTCTGCTCCGATGCTGAGCTGGAAATGAGCCTCAACATGTGGGAGAATGTCCAGCCAATAACCACAGAGTTCTGATTGAGAACATTGAGATGTTTGCACTTGGGTTTCACCATAGAAATAGAATGAGAAAAACTATGGGGACACTCAAAATGGCCACCAGTCCACCCATCATGGCATAATTGACCTGAATGGGGATGTCCATTCTACTAATTCTCAGTGGTGGAAAAAGTACTCAATTGTCATACCCGAGTAAAAGTAAAGATACCTTGATAGAAAATGACTCAAGTAAAAGTGAAAGTCACCCAGTAAAATACTACTTGAGAAAAAGTCTAAAAGTATTTGATTTTAAATATATTTAAGTATCAAAAATCAATGTAATTGATTAAATATACATAAGCATAAATAATTTCAAATTCCTTATATTAAGCAAACCAGATGGCACAATTGTATTATTTTTTCTTCCATGTATGGATAGCCAAGGGCACACTTCAACACGCAGACATCATTTACAAACAAAGCATTTGCGTTTAGTGAGTCCGCTAGATCAGAGGCAGTATGGATGACCAGGGATGTTCTCTTGATAAGTGTGTAAATTGGACCATTTTACTGTCCTGCTAAGAATTCAAAATGTAACAAGTACTTTTGGGTGTCAGGGAAATGTATGGAGTACATTATTTTCTTTAGGAATGTAGTGGAGTAAAAACAGTCAAATATAAATAGTAAACTACAGTACAGATACCGAAAACAACCATTTAAGTATTTTTACACAAGTACTTTACACCACTGGTTAATTATAATTATATGGGTTCCATGTTGGTTGGTTCCTACTCAAGTACAAAGTTGTGGTGGATCTAAAACTGGCACAAGAGCTGCTATATGCTTGGAAAATGGAGCATCAGAGACACCTTTCAGTTTTGATGCTTAGAGCTAGCCAGCTATATAGGTTGTTGACAGTTAGTTTAGCAAACACTTATTCACTGTTTTGTTATAGTGCAGCCCTGGCAATTAATTCACTTGAACTCAACTAGTATACACACAATGTCAGGACGCGGTTGTAAGCCGTGGTCCACCCTCCTTATCTTCCACAGTGATCAGCCAACCTAAGCCTTACCATTATGGTACTGGACCCGGCTGAGATATGTGGGGGAAAACAAGGCCCCCAGTGTAGTATATGTTGGGGATAACCTTTTGTTTGAGTCTCATTGGATTAATGCCAGTGACATCTATAGTTTCATAGCCTTAGCTAATAGGAAAGAACGTGAACTAGTTTTCAAAGCAGAGACGTCTTTGCACCGCTTCCTGGAATCTATGCAACCAAGTCACAGGATGAGAAGTGGAAGCACTGGCAGGTGGAATCCTCAATGAACATCGGTGAGAAGAACCTTCATCAAAAGATATCGCACCATTCTACCAGCCAACTGTGAAGCCCGTCGATAAGTATGGGATCTGGTACGGAGTGAGAAAGTACAGGGTGGAGGTGAAGAGGGGAAGGACAGGAGAGCTGTTAAAGGTGCCGAATGCAATCGCTTTGGGCATCTACAGTGGTAGGGTTTTCTACACCAGACAGGTAGCTGCTTCATCTGTAACCTTGCATCAAGCCAAAGAATGTACAACCATCAAATGCTGGCTCTGTGGATCCCTTGGCCACAAAGCCAGAGAATATAAAAACACCAGCAAAAATGCACCCTATGTGATAAAAATGGCCACTCCTTCTAAGACAGGCAGCTTCCAGTGAAGAATCAGCAGAACATGAATGCAAACAGCAGAAGGCCGAAGACAAGAAATCTGAGAGAGACCATTACAGTCATCGAGCGAGGAGAGTGAGAGCGCAAAAGAAGAAGACAATTTTCAACTCTTTTCTTCCTGAGAGCGAGGTTAATATATGTGAACGGTCCTCCAACGTGGACCCAGAAGGAGCCGGAGACACGAGGACAATGAGAGATCACCCCCTGCCGTCCACCCCTTCTGAGATGGCCAGCACGACTGCTCAACCCGGTCAAGTGACGTCACTCCTCACCATCTACAGGTAATGCAAAAAGAAAAGATGTGAAACGTAGCCCTATGTAGGATGTCACCCGATATTTTCTTTAGGCCACACCAGTTTAACATCCTGAAGCAGAATCTGTGGCTTTTAATTGAAAGACATTTTTAAAAGAACACTAAACCATTTTTAAACGTAGACTCTTGAGTAAAAGGAACGTCTGTGGTGGAACTTTTATCCATAGGGTATTCGGTCATTCTAGAATGTTATCTTAATACTGTAATAGAAGCTAACGCCCGGGAGGAAAGTTCGAACTAAACTAAAAAGGGAGAAGACGCATTGAAATGAAATGTGGAAGGGTTGAACAATGTGATATTCTTGTTATTGTGAATTCCATCAAATCAATTCTCAGTCATTTGTGATGTAATGTATTGTATTGATGTTAATCAACTCTTTTGATCCCAAAAACTAGGGAAATATTTTTTTTAAAACAAGCCTATTGAATATGAAATAAATATATTTTTTTACACAAAAAAAAGTTACAAAATGAGATGGTGCAAAGCAACTGTCTGTATCTCATGAAAGAGAAAATAATCTTAGAGCTATGTTTGTAAAGCTGATAAAAAAATTAAATAATTAAAAATAAATAAATTGTCTCCTGATGTGTTTATTGTTAAGCGCATACATGTGTCACGGAGGGGGTCAGTGTGTTGCTAACAGCTTAGCTTCCTCCACTGTTCGACTGCCCCATACTGGGCTAAAACCAGTGATCCTCTGCTTCGTAACAAAGGTGACCGCCCTCCTTGACAACGTTCCAACGGGTTGAGCCGCCAAAAAGGTAACAACTGAATGGCTTCATCCGCAACATTTCAAGCTAGCTGTGGAGTGAGTTTATAGTTAATTCCTAACTTCGTTCGACATGCCCATTCACTTCCCATGCGCATAGCCTACACAGATCTGCCTGTGGACTGTTGCACAGTGAGTGATGGAGGCGGTGGTTCAATGTGTGTGACTCTGTGTAGTCAAGCATGGTTAAATGTTAAATGAAACGTGTCTCACTCGTTTTCTGTCAAAGTGTTATTACTATTATGGACAATATATTCGTTTCTAGGGAACATTGGAATGGTGGCCGTGTTCCAATGCAGTGCTTGACTGTCTAGTCAAGTGTGGTTGAATGAAACGTGTCTCACTGGTCAAAGTGTTATTATCGTGTCTCAATGGTTTTCTGTCAAAGTGTTATTGTTTTCTTAGACACCAGACTACTCACACCCTCCATGTCTGAGTGACCAGGCTTAATCAAATGTTTCCCTCCTGCTTAAACTATCATCACAAGATGCCTCTTTTCCCTCTCAGGGATTTACGCCAGTGCTTGACCTAGACTCATAGCTTTGTTTTTTATGGGCTGCCTGAGGTCATTTCATTAAGTTCTTTGGCCGGAAGCCTTCGTTCGGCCTCCCATACGCTGCTCACGCGCTGCTGTTTCATTTGAATGGATCAGAAGTGGATCAGCGATTGATGCTGCACTGCAGCAATGTGACACATTGGCAATGTCCCAAATGGCACCCTATTTCCTATTTAGTGCACTAGACCAGCCAGTCACCATAAGGCTCCGGTTAAAATACAGGATAATCATATTGCATTAACTTATGAGAACCATCGGTAGAACAATGGAATAGTTTGAAGGTGACATGTGAGGATAATCTGGCACGGTTCTAGTTCCATAGCTCTCTGGCTTCAGAGACCCTCTGGGACACTGAGTCTCTACAGATGCTGTGAAGAGGTCAACGGAGCTTGACCCAAACAATGGTAATTCCATGGAAACTTGTGTGGGAAAGATGTCTTGGGGGAAAGATCCTGAATCTCCTCATTGCCCACCAGAAAAATGTGCCTATATGTGTATTTCATACTATGTTGAGGTAAAAAAATCACTTGTCAACCCCAATACATGTTCATGTCATCGTCACCCAATCAACTACATTGCAGTTTAAAAAGACTGACTACTACCAGTGATTGTTGTATGCTAGCTATGCTGACCAGTTATAGGAGCGGGAGTTAGCAGTCACTTCATCAACCTGAAAAATAACAACTTCTAAATGTTATGCAGTGAAAACAAAATGTTCCAAAATCCGACTTTAGTAACCACATTAAGGGCCTGTTACAACACATCAATCATAACAGATTTGACGATGACCAAATCAAATCAAATTTATTTATATAGCCCTTCGTACATCAGCTGATATCTCAAAGTGCTGTACAGAAACCCAGCCTAAAACCCCAAACAGCAAACAATGCAGGTGTAAAAGCACGGTGGCTAGGAAAAACTCCCTAGAAAGGCCAAAACCTAGGAAGAAACCTAGAGAGGAACCAGGCTATGTGGGGTGGCCAGTCCTCTTCTGGCTGTACCGGGTAGAGATTATAACAGAACATGACCAAGATGTTCAGATGACCACTTTGTTAGATCAGATTTGTTGAATGTGAGCAAATACGATTCCGACGTCCTTCTTCTATCCCCCACGGTCTGCTTTCCATGGACCTCTTTACCAAATCTTTTGGCTCAGGGCCAGCTGAGCCATGCTGCTCTGGTATGGTCAGGCAGAGAAAGACAACACTCCTGGTAAAACCCTCTTTTGTTTGTTTGCTGGTGGCGGTGACATGAAAACAGAGACAGTGTGCACACACAAACACACGCAACAAAGTATGTTTCTAAAACACACCAACACACACTCACTCACTTTCTCTCTCTCTTGTATAGTAAAGTCAAATGTATTTAAAATGCATTTAACAAGGGTCACAAAACTTTACATAATTCAAAACAGGCCCCGATGGTGACCTACCTACATGTGTGTTCAGCCAGGTGGGTTGTGAACATGCTGTTGTTGACAAAGCTGACTCAGCCAATAGTTAGTCATAGACTGTGGTATTCATGACCAACAGGCCACTCCAGGAACCTCATAAAGAGATCACATGTTTTACCTGTTTAGTAACAATGTTGTTAACAAAGGAGGAATTAAGGGATGAGCGAGCTGGCATGAAAACAACAATAAATGCCAATGACTCAGTAATTACATAACAACAACACCTTACTCAGTAAAGTATATTTATTCCTATGGTTGGATGTTTCTCCTGTCTATCTCTCTCTCTTCTCCATCCCATAACAACAACACTATAGGCTACATAGAGTACAGTCAATCTAGCCTATTACAATGCGGTATCTCTCTCTCTCTAGCTCTCTCTGAGAGTTCATAGGTATGTATAATAACATTGGCTACCCTTCCTTCTGGCTGTTAATTCCTCCTCCCGTTCTAGAGGACAGGCTAGTTTGAGCCAAGAGGAAGGGGAAGGGGGAGGAGAGGGAGGGAGGGCGAGGGGGAAGGAGGGATGGTAAGAGCAGACGGAGCTCAAATTCAGTCCTGTCAGTGAGTAGAGGCACTCAGAAATAGCAGAGAAGAGAGGGAGCACAGAAACGCATGGTGAACTAATGGATTACTCTCACAGACTCTTGTGAACTACACAGCACCGACATACCATCAACCACACAAACTGGCAAATACAGTACAGACATACAATATTCACACTGATTTCACTCAACAAGCTCTCTACAAATTTTGATTACACAGACTTTGAGACAGTTCTAACACAGGTCTCTTAATCTACATTAGAGTAAATAGACAAACGGATTCTCTGATTCTGACACAAACAGACACAATGGAAATGCATGGGCTTCAGTGTTGAACTGAAGGACCAAAGATGTGAATTTCGGTGAGGACTCTTGACACCTTTGTGAAACATCACTGAAGAGCATCACAAGCAAAAGTAAGTACTGTACTTTACCTTTTAACTCACTTGAGCGTTTGTAGCTAGCTACCTTTTTACTTTTCCTTGTAACGTTATGACCAAGTAAAACAACACATTTCACAGTGCCTATCCGGTGTAAACATATGTATTTTTTTCATCCTCATATGTTACAGTAGCTGTGCGTTTGTCTGAACATGGCAGTTTACAACAATAAATATTCAGTGAGCGTGTGTGTGTGTGAAGCATGATGACAGGCAAAATGAGAAAAGATTATACTAAAAGCTTTGTGATAAACAACCTAGCCTATAGACATTCAGATGCAGAAAGTCAACTAAATTCTTCTATATGTACCTAGCCTATATGTCAACACTCTTGCCACGCTTATCTCAGTTTGTTCATTCCTTGTATAACTGACCAATCCAAGGTCAGTAACTGTGTATGTAGGGATCCTTATGGGAGCTCCTGGTCCTGGGAATTGCCACTGCGTTTAGACCAGCCAGTCATCAGTCTAATACATTTTTATGGAAAATAATGAGTCTCTCTCCTTTCCTGAGAAGACCAGAAAGGCCAGCACGCTATATGCTCCGTATTTCACCTTTAATGACAATATTTGACTAATGAAGAACGTTTTAAACGTTTGCATTTAAGGTGATATAAAGAGCATATAGTGTGTGGACCTTTCTGTACTTTTCATTACGTTTTTGTAGGCTGTGGTTATGACTACAACCATTTATCTCTCCTTCCTTCCCCTGCTGTAGCAGGACACGCATGAGGAGGTTGACCATGCACTGACAAAAAGGTGAGAGCCGAGACTGAGGCAGGGAGAAGGGAGAGAAGATTTATACTCACCTTGGTTTGTTCTTCTCTTCTGGTGTGTACATGCCTAGCCTACATTCTGTCACACTGACCAAAACTCTCTTGATGCTAATTAATAGATGTATGAACCCGGATAATTATTCAAATATACACTCATAAAGTATAAATTGTACACAGACAAAATCAAAAACTGAGGCTGAATCCATTTAGTCGACTGGTCGATTGTTTGGTCAATAGGCTGTTTGTCGACCGAGATTTCTTTAGTCGAGCAGTTGCAAATTATCTAAAAAAAGTAACATGTCTGATTCGTGCCTGTCTCTGTGGACTAATCCATTACGGATGCCATGTGGATGGCACAGTCCATCACCCTAAGACATGTGCTACTGAAATTGCAATTGGTTATATCATGTAAGAATAATGGTGCAACACTAATAAATATAATATTATTCTATAACAAATGCGCTACCTCCAGCGCTGTCTATGGTTCTTAAACATAATCTTCAGTGAACCGTTGAATTGGTGCCTTTCCCTATATGTTGCTACGTGCATAATAGCGAAGTTAAGCCGCATATTAGTGTTGAGAACAATGCAGCGGAGTGAGGAGACGAGGAAACAGCTCTTGACAAAATTGTCTAAGAAAATTGAGTAGAGAGGAAACCAACTATAATCTATAACGGTCTATAATCAATAGCCTAACTATTAAACATGCCTGGCTTTATAAATCATCCATATATAATCTACAGAAATAAGACAGATCCTGCCTCTGTTGCTTGTTCGTGTTTGTGTCAAAAGCCTACTGAATCCGGTGAGCACCAAGCCTCACACAACCGCAAAATGTTGGATAAAGCCATTTCACAAATCAGTCTCTTTTTCATCTTTGCAGTGCTGTGATAAAGGCGTTACAATTGTTTTTCGTTAGAACAGACTCTGATATTATTTATTATTTATTTAGTGTTTACACTGCTACAAACAGGCAGAAAAAAATAATATTGTAATCTAACCGCACCTGTTTGTCACACGCAATATGTACGCAGCTCTCCCTCCTATACCCTACTTTTTCTTGATCTCCTTCTTCTTATTGTTATTATTACTATTATTATTATGACCATCATTATAATAAGTAATGTCATTATCATTAGTCGGTGTCTTACAGTAATAGCCTTCCATAACCACCATCGAGCTGCAGTCCTAAGAGTGTGTCATTCAATCAAGCACTTTAGTTTTAAAATGAAATAAAGGAAGCTTTGGATAAGTAGCTCCGTACAGAAAATAAACCGCAATTCAACGAATGCATGTAACTGTTTTAAGTCTTTGCTGTAATAAAGGCTTTATATATATTTTTCTCTCGTTATAACAGACTCTCTGATACACTTCTAATTCATTTTGTCTTGTTTACACTGTTCCAAATGGTTTTGAAAAAAGTATAATATTGTAATCCAACAGCAGTTGTTTGGCACACAATACTCACTCAGCACTTCCTCCTATACCCTCCTTTTTCTGGAGCTCCAGTAATTTCCACAACTAAGTCTAAATGTCTTCCACACATCTGACTTCCACATTCCCTCCTGAAAAACCAGAAAACATACACCCGTATCAAGTTTCTTTTTCACGTCCTCCGGATCCATTTTGCTGTCACGTGTTACGGTGTTCGACTTTGTTATAACCAATTTATAGATGTGTTACGTCCGTCGTTGAGTGAGTGAGACCAAAGTGCAGCGTGGAAAGTGTTCATCGTACTTTATTAAATGAACACCAAAAACCAACAAAATATAAACGAACGTAAAGCTCTGTAGCCTAAACAGCAACTATATAAAGACAAGATCCCACAAACTAGGGTGGAAAACAGGCTGCCTAAGTATGATTCCCAATCAGAGACAACAATAGACAGCTGCCTCTGATTGGGAACCCTACCCGGCCAACAAAGAAATAGAAAACTAGAATGCCCACCCAAATCACACCCTGACCTAACTAAATAGAGAAATAAAAAGGCTCTAAGATCAGAGCGTGACAGTACACCCCCCCCCCCCCCCCCCCCGGCCGCAAAACCTGACTCTATGAGGGAGGGTCCGGGTGGGCATCTAACCTCGGTGGCGGCTCCGGTTCAGGGCGTAGACCCCGCTCCGCTTGCTGATCCCTCCGTTTCCATGGAACGTGGATCGTCGCTAGAGGCTCCGGACCGTAGATCATCGCTGGAGGAACCAGACAGTAGATCGTTGCCGGGGACTCCGAACTGCCGACCGTCGCAGGAGGCGCCAGGCCGCCGACCGTCGCTGGAGGCTCCGGACCGCGGACTGTCTCAGGAGGTTCCGGACCGCGGACCGTCTCAGGAGGTTCCGGACCGTGGACCGTCGTAGGAGGTTCCGGACTGTGGACCGTCGTTGGAGGTTCCGGACTGGGAACTGTCACCGGAAGCTCTGGACTGGGAACTGTCGCCGGAAGCTCTGGACTGGGAACTGTCTGGACTGGGAACTGCTCTAGCTCTGGACTGGGAACTGCTCTGGACTGGGAACTCTGGAAGCTCTGGGAACTGTCGACGGAAGCTCTGGACTGGGAACTGTCGACGGAAGCTCTGGACTGGGAACTGTCTGAACTGTGGAGGCGCACTGGAGGCCTGATGCGTGGGACGGGTACAGGTGGCACTGGGCTGATGACACGCACCTCAGGGCGAATGATGGGAGGAGGCACAGCACGTACTGGACTGTGGAGGCGCACTGCAGGTCTGATGCGTGGGGCCGGTACAGGTGGCACCGGGCTGATGACACGCACCTCAGGGCGAGTGCGGGGAGGAGGCATAGGACGTACTGGGCTGTGGAGGCACACTGGAGGTCTGGAGCGTAGAGCTGGCACAACCCATCCTGGCTGGATGCTCACTTTAGCCCGGCAAGTGCGGGGTGCTGGCACAGGACGCACTGGGCTGTGAAGGCGCACTGGAGACACGGTGCGTAGAACCGCATAACATGGTGCCTGAACGGTCACATGCTCCCTAAAGCGAGTGCGTGAAGGAGACACAGGACGTACGGACTGGGGATGGACTGGGGATGCGCACCTGAGGCCAGATGCGTGAATCCGGTGCATATGACACCGGACTGGTGTGAGCATGGCAGTTTAAGATTATGCTCTGCAGCGCTCTCAACGCCAGCACCTCTCTCCGGAATCGAGCTCCTCACTCGACTCTGTGACTGGCTCTGGTTCAACCCTCGGCTCCGCCGACCACTCCGTGTGCCCCCTTCCCCCCCAAAATGTTGGGGCTGCCTCTCTTGCTTGCGTCGTGTCCTATATTCCTGGTCTTGTCGCCGTTCCTCTCTCTCGCTGCCTCCGCCTGATTCCATGGCAGGGTCTTGTCCCCTGCCATTAACTCCTCCCAGGTCCAAGATGTACTCTACTCCTGGGCATGCTGCTTGGTCACTTGGTGGTGGGATCTTCTGTCACGTCCGTCGTTGAATGAGTGAGACCAAAGTGCAGCGTGGAAAATGTTCATCGTACTTTATTAAATTATCACCAAAAACCAACAAAATATAAACTAACCTAAAGCTCTGTAGCGTTAAACAGCAACTATACAAAGACAAGATCCCACAAACTAGGGTGGAAAACAGGCTGTCTAAGTATGATTCCCAATCAGAGACAACGATAGACAGCTGCCTCTGTTTGGGAACCCTACCCGGCCAACAAAGAAATAGAAAACTAGAATGCCCACCCAAATCACACCCTGACCTAACCAAATAGAGAAATAAAAAGGCTCTCTAAGGTCAGGGCGTGACAAAGATGTCATTATGATAGGCTATAGGTCAAGCCCTAATGGTCAAGCCCTATTGGTCACGTGCATGTGATGCAAACATGTTTCACATAAAGAGGGCAAGAGTTGAGGGAATAGGGAAAGTTTTTCCAAAACAAACAAGGTATTTCAGTAACATAACTTTTCATTCAGAAAAAAGTAAGAAACTAAATGGCTGTAATTATGTTGCAGCTACAACATGGACAGTGTGGTAAACACTTGCTGTGCTGTGGAGCCTGTTCGATGCAGCAGGGAGGAGAGAGAGACAACAGTCGCACAGGGACTCTTGACTTTTTTATTTTACAGTGTGGCCATCGGGCTCCCTCCCGCTTGAGTAATTTGTGTGTCTTAGTTATTTAATCAAACAGTGTGCTTAAAGAATCAGACAAGCTCAGGTCAGGGCATATATTTTATTCAAACACATAGGGTGTTTATATATGGAAAAATACACGTTTCAACATTTTGACTAATCGATTGGTCGAAATTACAGACGACTTCTCTGTCGACCAAAATAAAAACAAATGGTTGGGGACAGCTTACTCAAAAATGGCTTTAATGGCTTTCCATATCTTTCATCTAAATAATAATACAACATTGAAAATCTTCCAACATAAAATTGCATTTATGTTGATGACCATCCTTATGAATGGTTGTTTATTATTAAAGAGATTCTCCGGTACTTTTGTATACAAAAAGTGGTCCCCGAAAATTGCTTACTATGTTTGGAAAGTATTCAGACCCCTTGACATTTTCCACCTTTTGTTAGGTTTCAGCCTTATTCAAAATAGTATTTAAAAAACATTTTCTCACCAATCTACACACAATAAGGACAAAGCAAAAATGTTTTTTTTTTTTTGGTTGCTAATTTATATAAAAATAAATATCACATTTATATGTATGACAATTGGGTACTTTTTCCACCACTGGCTATCGGTACATTATAATTAAAGTAGGTACCCCTCAATATACACTTCATTATAACTAGACAAATCCTGTATAACACCTTGTAATAACATTGTACTTATGCAGATATGTGGTGTACTAGTGTATTTATTCTCCCACTTGGATCTTGCATCCACAAGGTTTAAATTGAGGGCCAGGTTGTCAGAATGGGTAATGTACTGTAAAGGTACACATTAGTTACAAGTAAGTACCCCTCGAGATACACTTCATTTTAACTAGCTAAAAACCTGCGTAACAACTAGTAATTACATTGTACTTAGGCAAACATTACATGTGCTTTCAAATAGTGTCTTATTCCTTATCTGGGATTACACTTGTATTAGATCTGTTTTCGTCAGCTCAACCAAGTTAACCCTTTATTTTGGGGGCAAGTGCTAGCAACAATGTTGACTGGAGATATGTTTTGAACAGTGCATATTCATGGTTTAGTAATTCGAGTTTATTGAGCATAGGTGATAATCTCTCAGACACGCAGTGCATCCACATGGGATCCCTTTGTCACAACCTACCCATTTGTAACAGGCATGGTAACAAGCATTCATTGTTACACTTCTCGAATTAATACCAATTACATGTTGTTATCACATTTTATACAACGGGTGGGTCTAATCCTAAATGCTGATTGGTTAAAACCACATTCCAGCCGGTGTCTATTCAACAAGTTACCACCGGCTAAATCTATGATGTTAAAATGCCTATTTACTCTGTTCAATCTCACTGCACAATCCACTGTCTCATCAGCCCAGCCAGGCAATTTATAAACTTGATCCCCACAAGACATTATCTCACATTCTTTTAGACTTCAACAGCGGAGATTTGTATGAAACTTGCTGTCTGTCTCTCTGACATTTGCAACGTTGTTTAAATATTAAAATTCTATCTCCAGTTGTCCCATAGTATTGACCATGTCTGGAATCTGGATGAGACAGACAGGCAGCGTTTCTCAGCCAGTCGAAATCATGAATCAGTTGGCATCATTTTTATGGATATATACAAAGAAATGCCAATACAAAAAAGGTCAAATGAAACTTCAGTTTGAAGTGATTATGTTAGCTGTGTTGTTGGCTAGCTCCTCTGAACAACAGTGTCCTGACGAGTGAGCACATTTTCTATGCCAGGCAAAATCGCACCTCATTAGCTCATTGTTATGGATGTATCCAATTAAATGTCACTAGAAAACATCTTAAACAAATGCAAATGCAGCTACTTTGCTGCAATTTTTGACGGGACTGTAAGTTTGCCGTAGTTGGTTAGCTAGCAAGCAAGATATAAGAACGTTGCCAGCCAGTATGGCAATGGAACATTTAGAACAAAAGACTGTCGCGTCCATATATACTAAACAAAAAGTCTGAACGACTGGGCCACGTCTCTGGCAACGCTAGATTTGTGTCGGGACTATATCTTTTGGAAGGATGAAATAGTATGAGTAAATTCATCAAAATCAAGTTTTTAATAAAAGTATGTCAAACATTATTTGAATATGTTGGCAAAGTGATAATGTCCTCGAAGCCGGTGTTTAGAGGATATATTGGCATGGGTGTTATTCATTAAGGGCCGGCAAACTGTGCCTGAAGAAACTATGAGTCAACTACAATACTTGTTGTAGTGTAATTACACATGTAATTAAAAGGAAGTGTTACCAAATGTAGTTATTTTCCAGTTTTCGGTTCTGTTCCCTGAACCGGTTCCAAACCTTGCTTATGTGTTCTATGTTCTGTGTTCAGTTATGGATATAAGGCAGAGGTCTAAACAAACATAGGCTAATGTGATATTACTTGGGAAAATTTCTCCCCATATAATTTACTTGACATTTTTTTATGATGTTTTTGACGTCAACAGAAACAAGTAACTTGCATGACCTTGTAAGTTTCTTATTTTTCAGAGTAAATAACTCACGGCCACTAGAGAAGCTTAACCAAGTTTAAGAGGGTCAGTTTCCTGGCACGTGCAGTATGACAGTATAATAGCCCTATTGGTTAATGATATATTACAAAAACAACAGTCAATAGAGCTGTGAACAAGGCTTCATCGGTTTCAACTAGGACCCTCTCTTCGGCAAGCAGGGACAGTAGACCACGGTTGAAGTTCATTCCATTTCAATTCCGACAATTCAGGAAGTAAACTGAAATTCCAATTCTCACCAATGTTTCTCTATGACAACAACTTGGAATTGGAATTTCAGTTTACTTTGTGAATTGACTCAAATTTAAATGGATTTGAGCCCAACCCAACAACCCTGTCTGCAAGGCCAGATGAGTTCGGCCCCCCTGGCCTGGATGGTGTATTGTAGACCTAGAGAGAGATGTCTGTAAGTCTGTCAGTGCCAACCTTCATTGACTATGGCTCAAGGCGAGAACCCTCATTGCAAAGTCAAGCAGCAAGTGTGTCATTGCAATGCAGGTCAATGAGGTGTGGTCGGGACATTAACATTTTAATAGGTTGTTTTGGCAAGGTACGCTATTGTAGGACAAAGTGTTCAGGTTACATAGAGATAGAGGGGAACCTCAGGCTACTTCATACACCCTTCAAAAAAAGGTTTCCATAGGGGTTCTTTGGCTGTCCCCATAGGAGGCCCCTAGTGGGTTCCATGTTGAATCCTCAGTGGAAAGGGTTCAAGAAGGAACCCAAACGGGTTCTTCAAAGGGTTCTCCTATGGGGACAGCAGAAGAACCCTTTAAGGTTCTAGAGTACTTTTTTCCCAAGAGTGTAGAAGTTCAAGAGAAGCCTTTTGACTTTCAAAGTATAGGCTACATAGAGAATGTTTGGGACATTTCTCCCTCCGCAAATTACGGAATGACGGAATGTTCATTTAACTTTAAATTCTGCCGGACAAGTTTAGAAAAGGTAATACAACTCAAAATGTGAGTGAGTAGTCGGGGTTCTGATTAGTTTGTGTGGGAGAGTTGAAGTATAAGTGTGCAGCTAGAGGACAACTGCAATCTATAATGTTAATTATGTTCCCATGTGTTCCAGAACAGAATACTGATCAAAGGCTCTAGAAGTGTACTGCACCCATAGAGTGTTTCAGCAGCTTAATCTTCCTGCCTCGGCTGAAAAATGTGTTATTGATTGGTATATAAATAAAGTATTTGACAATATGGAGCGAGCTAAACAGAGCAGTATACAGCCGACGACTCCACTTCAACGCTGCTTGGTTCACAGTACAATATGGCGTAAGACATATCACTCACCCACACGGTTGAGTTATTTCATGCATTATTGCTTTTGGTGTAACATAGAGGCAGGGTTGCACAAGAAGAGGATTTTTTATTTTTGAGAACAGTGTGTGTGTGTGGGGGGGGAGCGAAAGAGAGAGAAACAGACAGACAAAAAACAAGAGAGAGAGATGGAGACAGAGATGGTCAGGCAGAGTACACAGAGAGAGAGGTGTGAAAGTTTAGAGAATATTTCCAAGAATCCCTGTGTAGCTCAACTGTTAGTTGCTCTCTGATTGCTTCTATGACTCTCATTGCTGCCTGCTTGCTCTGCCAACCAGTGTGTGTGTGTGTGTTTCCGTGCACGTATGTATGTGTTTCCGTGCATGTGTGTGTGTTTTTCCGTGCGTGTGTGTGTTTCCGTGCGTGTGTACCTGCGTGCATGGGTGTTTGTGAACAGGCGGCATTTTGATCCAAGTCTCACAGCACATTTGGGTTGTATGACTCGCACCACTCTGTGTGTGCATGCGTGTGTGTGTGTGTAGTGCAGTGCACGTCATCCCATTATTCATCCGTGTATGAATGTGTGCAAATCATGCTTATCGTGTATTTTGGATGCACCTTCAATTATGTAAATTAGAATGGAAGTTCTGGAACACGGAACATGGTGGAAATCCTATAATGTCCGCAGGGTGCTCTCAAGAACTCGAGAACCAGGGACCAATTTTGGGGGAAAACTGTTTTCGGGAAACTGATGTAAACCGACATCTTGGTATTCGCTCAAGGGATGATGTCTAGCAGTGACTAAACAGTACTAACAGAGGAGGAGAGGACAGAAGATGCTTAATCAGCCTTGGAGGAGACCCCATTTTACACGTGTGACTTTACAGATTGATTAGATCTAACAGCGATGACTAAACGTGTTAGGTACGTGTTAGGAAGGAGTTTCGTCCACCGGCTTTGTCTTCGCCTGAGGACGAGGTTTAGAAGGAGGAGAGCACTGAGGACTTTTTATGGAGGAGGATGAGGAGGAAGAGTAGAAAGGGAGAGTACTGAAGATGCTTTATCAGCACAAGCCCGGGAGACCTCACACACACATTTGATCAAATTTGATTTCAAGTAATTACCAATTACCAGCCGTAAAGTCATCCTCATCATAACCACATGTCTTGAAGTTAGTAATCACCACCACCACAAATGGGTGTTTGTTATTGGACAAATCCAGGCAGTACCTTCTGTTTTCTTCAGTTTGGTGCCTGATGGGGTGGCAGGGTAGCCTAGTGGTTAGAGCATTGGGCTAGTAACTGGGAGGTTGCAAGTTTAAATCCCCGAGCTGACAAGTTACAAATCTGTCGTTCTGCCCCTGAACAAGGCAGATAATCCACTGTTCCTAGGCCATCATTGAAAATAAGAATTTCTTCTTAACTGACTTGCCTAGTTAAATAAAGGTAAAATAAAAAATGACCCTGGACTAGAGAAGAATGTGAGCTGTTCCTGGTTCAGTATCTAGGTTAATTAACATCATTACCACATTCCTACCGTGGCCCAGTGTAGTCGATCCATCATGAAACCTTCCTATGGAGGGTGATTCAGTCTAGGGATGTGACAACAAAAACAAACATTCTTGTTTATCATTTAAATGTTTAAACAATAAGAACAAAATAATAAAATGACATGTGAATTCTTAATGCAGTTATGGGGCTGTGTATGACCACTAGGTGGCAATACCGTTCTATCTACTTCAGGCTACCAGAAGGCATCTACTCAAGGCTACCTTACTGCTGTCCACCACCCACTCAGCAACGATGGTAGTTAATGCCATTTTTAGTCTCTCTGCTGTGTCCCTCTACTCCATGTTCTCAGTTGTCAGTACATGGAACTTCACGTCCCACTTCTCATCAGTGTGACGACTTGTTGCAGTGATGTATGGCAGCGTGTTCATAGTCATCCCACAATATATTGAGAGCTTGCGCTTTGTACTTGCAGAGCAATCATTGTACAAACCAGACCATCACAGTTTTTCAAAATGGCATCTTGTCATCTGGTTCTAAATATGCCATCAGGCATTGAAGCCGACATCCTTTACCAGTGACAATGGCTGCATATCAACTGCAATCATTTCTGTAATTGGCACTTCTTTAGAGTGAAGATTCCTATCTAATGTTTGTAGTTGGGGGCCTACGCTGCTGCTAGCAACAGTTAGGTATTTGTTTATAAAATAAAATAAATTAGTTGCTGCGCGACTTCCTTCACCAGTTCATGTTTGTATACCTGGATGACATCCTCATCTTCCACATGTCCATGGTTGAACAAGTCCAACATGTATGCCAGGTCCTTCAAAGACTCCTCTCTCACCACTTGTATGTGAAAAGTGTGAGTTTCACATTCCTCCGATCTCTTTCCTGGGGTACATTGTGTCTCAAGGCTGTGTACGGATGGACTCCCAAAAGGTAGAAGCGGTGGTCAACTGGCCGCGGCCCAGCACTGTCAAGCAAGTCTAGCGTGTTTTGGGTTTTGCTAACTTCTACCGGAGATTTGTGAGAGACTTTAGTTATGTGGCTGTGCCATTGACAGCGCTCACCAAGGGCATGTAAGGCTGGGCATGTAAGCTGGACCTCGGCTGCTGAGGGGGCGTTCCAGGACCAGAATATTTTTTTTTCTGCAACCATTCTAGTTCATGAAGATCCTTCTCTTCCCTTCGTGGTAGAGGTGGATGCCTCTGACGTTGATGTGGGTGCAGTTCTGTCTCAGCGCTCAGCTAAAGACCAAAAGCTTCACGCCTGTGTCTTCTTCTCCAGACGTCTCACTCCAGCGGAGAGGAACTATGATGTCGGCAATCGGGAGCTGCTTGCAGTCAAACTGGCTTTGGAGGAGTGGCGGCACTGGTTGGAGGGCTCGGAACATCCTTTTACAGTTTAGACGGACCACAAGAACCTGGCCTACATCCAGGAGGATGCCCCAATCTCCGACAGGCTTGTTGGGCTCTTTTCTTCACTCGGTTCAGATTCATGTTGTTATCTTACCACCCGGGTTCTAAGAACGTGAAGCCGGATGCCCTGTCTCGCCAGTTCCCCAGCTACAGTGAGGATCGGCCACTTGGATCCATCATCCCCAAGTCGCTCATCCTCGTGCCGGTGTCCTGGGGTATAGAGACTGTAGTGAGGGAGGTGCAAGATAGGGAGGCAGTTCCTGACGGCTGTCCTTCTAACAGACTTTTTGTTCCTCTTGGGGCACGGTCCAAGGTACAGTGGACTCACTCATCGCGTCTCACCTCTCATCCGGGAGGGCAGCAAAAGCTAGAGTTTTTGAGGAGGATGTTTTGGTGTCCCTCAGCGGAGGTGGACACTCTGACCTTCGTGGCTCCCTGTCCGACACGCGCCCGGAATAAGACTCCTAGTCAGCAGCCTCTGGGGCTTCTTCATCTGCTGCCAACACCTTCTCGACCCTGGTCTCATCTCTCTATGGATTCCATCACAGGTTCCATCCTCAGAGGGCCACACTGTCATCCTGGTCATTGTGGACCGCTTTTCCAAGACGGCACATTTCATTCCGCTGCCTAAGCTTCCATCTGCCCGTGAGACTGCTCAGCTAGTCATTCAGCATGTTTTCCGCCTTCACAGACTTCCTCTGGACATTGTCTCCGACCGGGGCCCCCAGTTTGCCTCCAGATTCTGGAGGGCGTTCTGTAACCTTCTGGGGTCATCAGCCAGTTTGACTGAGGGCTATCACCCTCAGTCCAACGGCCAAGCAGGTGAACCAGGATCTGGAGACCGCCTTACAGTGCTGTGTGTCTGCCAACCCCACCACTTGGAGTCAGCAACTTCCCTCGGTGGAGTACGCACACAACACTCTCCAGTGTTCCTCCACCGGCCTGTCACCATTCCAGGTGTTGTACGGATACCAGCCTCCTCTGTTTCCAGATCAGGAGATTGAAGTGGCGGTTCTATCCGCTGAACGTCCCATCTCTCGTTGCCGCCGGACCTGGAAGAGGGCTCGGTCAGCGATACTGAGGTTCTCTGCTCGAGCTCAACGACAGGCCAACCGCCATCGCCGTTCTCACCCTCTCCTGCGTCCAGGCCAGATGGTCTGATTGTCTCCTAGGGATCTGCCCCTACACATGGAATCTAAGAAGTTGGCACCCCGGTATGTTGGGCCATTCAAGGTTCTACGGTGCATCAATCCAGTGGCCTATTGCCTTCATCTTCCCCGGTCCATGAGGATTCATCCCAACTTCCACATCTCCAGACTCAAGCCTGTGGTGTTCAGTTCTGGTTCCGGCCACTCGGCCTCCACCTCCGCCTCGAATGATAGTGGGACAGCCAGCCTACACTGTGTGACACATCCTTTCTAGTCATCAGTTCCAGCGTGGTTCCGACATTCTGGATCCTGGACTCATTCGGGAGTTCGTCGCCTCTCTGCTACCCCTAGTGGAATGTCAGGAGCCATTCCTTGAGTGGGGGGGGGCGTCCTGTCACAGGTTATGTTTATTTGATTGTTGTTCCCTTGGGTTACCGCTGGAGGACGCCCTTGCCTTGTGTTCTAGTTTCCAGGTTACCCTAATTATTACTTATTGGTTTCACCTGGTTTTGATTACCTTCAAATATTTAGGTTCCTCAGTTGCTTGTATCTGTGCTTTGGTCTTATATTTTGCTTAGTGCACTCTTGTGCTGTTGCCTTGTTTTTGTCTGCGACTAAGTAAAGAGATGAATTTACCTTTACTTCTGTTTGCTGTGTTTGTCTGCGACTAGGTTCGAGTTTGTACAAGCATCGCTGTAACAGTTAGTGGTAGTTTTGTGATAACTTCACTGTGATTTGAATTTTGCGGAGAAAAAAACAACACAAAAGAATCTTTGTTTTTCAGTTAGGGATTTCTTTCTAAGCGTTAATGATCCCAATTTAATTTAAACATTTAAACATTCACACCTCTAATTCAGTCAGTTTTATTGGTCACAGTGAGCACTGATTCAGTGAGAGAGAGAGAGAGAGAGAGAGAGAGAGAGAGAGAGAGTGAAAGAAAGAGTGCGAGAGAGAGAGGGCACTCGGAAATCAAATGTCTACCGTTTGCAGATGATCTGGTGCTTCTGTCCCCAGCCAAGGATGCCCTACAGCAGCATCTAGATCTTGTACACAGATTCTGTCAGACCTGGGCCCTGACAATAAATCTTAGTAAGACTCAAATAATGGTGTTCCAAAAAAGGTATGGTTGCCAGGATAACAAATAGAAATTATATCTAGACATTATTGCCCTAGAACATACAAAGAATTATACCTACCTCGGCCTAAACATCAACACCACAGGTAACTACCACAAGGCTGTGAACGATCTAAGGGCCTTCTATGCCATCAAAGGGAACATAAAACTTGACATCCTAATCAGAATGTAGCTAAAAAAATACTTCAATATTATAGAACCCATTGCCCTCTATGGTTGTGAGGTCTGAGGTCCACTCACCAACCAAGAATTCACAAAATGGGACAAGGGACAAACAGCTAATCGAGACTGCATGCAGAATTCTGCAAAAATATACTGTGTGTACAGCACAAAACTCACACATTCCACCACATGCAATGCCCACACATTCCACCACAAAGCCCTCACCTACAGAGAGATTAACCTTGAGAAGAGTCCCCACAGCCAGCTGGCTCTGGGGCTCTGTTCACAAACACAAACAGACCCCAACAGAGCCCTAGGACAGCAACACAATTAAACCCAACCAAATATTGAGAAAGCTCAATTATAACTATTTGACACACTGGAAAGAATAAACCAAAACACAGAACAAATTGGAATGCTATCAAAGCAAAATTAAATAAAATTGTATTTGTCAAATGCGCCGAATACAACAGGTGTAGACTTTACCATGAAATGCTTACTTTCGAGCCCTTTCCCAACAATGCAGAGTAAAAAAAATAATTTTAAAAAGGAAAAAGTTACAATGAAGAGACTACACTGGGTGTACAAAATATTAGGAACACAGTCCCAATACTGCGTTGCAACCCTTTTTGCACTCAGAACAGCCTCAATTCGTCAGGGAATGGATTCCACAAGGTGTCGAAAGTGTTCCACAGGGATGCATGTTGACTCCAATGCTTCCCACAGTAGTTTCAAGTTGGCTGGATATCCTTTGGGTGGTGGACCATTCTTTATACACACAGGAAATGGTTGAGCATGAAAAACCCAGCAGCATTGCCGTTCTTGACACACTCAAACCGGTCTGCCTGGCACCTACCCTGCTCAAAGGCAATTGAATATTTTGTCTTGCCCATTCACACTCTAAATGGCACACATACACAATCCATGTCTCAATTGTCTCCAGGCTTAAAAATCCTTCTTTAACGGTTCTCCTTCCCTTTATCTACACAGATTAAAGTGGATTTAACAAGTGACATCAATAAGGGATCATATTTTCACCTGGATTCACCTGGTTAGTCTATGTAATGGAAAGACCAGTTCCTAATGTTGTGTCCACTCAGTGTATA
Organism: Oncorhynchus nerka; assembly: GCF_034236695.1. Classification (NCBI taxonomy): domain Eukaryota; kingdom Metazoa; phylum Chordata; class Actinopteri; order Salmoniformes; family Salmonidae; genus Oncorhynchus; species Oncorhynchus nerka. Next base: position 42,981,938 of record NC_088415.1, on the reverse strand, counting down.
ACAGTATACAAGGGGTATCAGTACCGAGTCAATGTGCAGGGGTACGAGGTAGTTGAAGCAATTGAGGTAATGTACATGCAGGTAGGGGTAAAAATGACAAGGCAATCAGGATAGATAATAAACAGAGTACCAGCAGCGTATGTGAAGAGTGTGAAAGTGTGCCTATGTGTGTGTGTGTGTGTGTATGTGTATGTGTATGTGTGTGTGTGTGTGTGTATGTGTATGTGTGTGTGGCATAAATATGCATGTGTGTCAGTGTAATATGTGTGAGTGTGTTGGTAGAGTCCAGTAAGTGTGCATAGAGCCGGTGCAAGAGAATCAGTACAAATAAAAATGGGGTCAATGCAACTAAAAAGGGTAGAGATTGATTAACTGTTCAGCAGTCATGGCTTGGGGGTAGAAACTGTTCAAGAGCCTTTTGGTCCCAGACTTGACACTCTGGTACCGCTTGCTGTGTGGTAGCAGAGAGAACAGTCTAAGAGTTGGGTGGCTGGAGTCTTTGACAATTCTTAGGGACTTCCTCTGACACCACCTGGTATAGTAGTCCACAATGATGTACTGGGCCGTACACACTATCCTCTGTAGCGCCTTATGGTCAGATGGAAATCATTTGCCATGCCAGGCGGTGATGCAGGCAGCCAAGATGCTCTCAAGAGTGAAGCTGTAGAACTTTTCAGCCTCCTGAGGGGGAGGAGTTATTTTCACGCCCTCTTCACGTGTGTTTGGACCATGATAAGTCCTTAGAAATGTGGACACAGAGGAACTTAAAGCTCTTGACCCACTCCATGACAGCCCTCTCGATGTGAATGGGGGCGTGCTCGGCCCTCCATTTCCTGTAGTCCACGATTAGCTCCTTTGTCTTGCTGATGTTGAGGGAGAGGTTTATGTCCTCTCTGACCTCCTCCCTATAGGCTGTCTCATCGTCGTTGGTGATGAGGCCTACCACCGTTCTGTAGTCGGCAAAATTAATGGTGTTGGATTCATGCGGGCCACGCAGTTGTGGGTAAACATGGAGTACAGGAGGGGACTACGCATGCACCCCTGAGAAACCCCTGTGTTGAAGGTCAGTGTGGCGGATGTGTTGTTGCCTACCTTCACCACCTGGTGGCGGCCCGTCAGGAAGACCAGTATCCAGTTGCAGAGGGAGGTGTTCAGTCCCATAGTCCTTAGCTTAGTGATGAGCTTGGAGGGCACTATGGTGTTGAACGCTGAGCTGTAGTTAACGAACAGCATTCTCAAGTATGTGCTCCTTTTGTCCAGGTGGGAAAGGGCAGTGTTCATCTGTGGATCTGTTGGGCGGTATGCGAATTGGAGTGGGTCCAGGGTGTCTGGGTGATGGTGTTGATGTAGGCCATGACCAGCCTTTCAAAGCGTTTTATGGCTACAGGACGGCTCATTATAATGGTTGGAACAGAGTGAATGGAAACCATGTGTTTGATTTATTTGGTACTATTCCACTAATTCTGCTCCAGTCATTACCACGAGCCTGTCCTCCCCAATTATGGTGCCACCGACCTCCTGCGCTACAGATGTGAGTGCTACGGGACAATAGACATTTAGACAGGTTACCTTGGCGTTCTTGTGCACAGGGACTATGTTAGTCTGCTTGAAACATGTAGGTATTACAGACTGGGTCAGGGAGAGGTTAAAAATGTCAGTGAAAACATTTGCCAGCTGGTAAGCGCATGCTCTGAGTGTGCATCCTGGTATCTTGTTTGGCCTTGTGAATGTTAACCTGTTTAAAGGTCTTACTCACATCGGCTATGGAGATTGTGATTACACAGTCGTCCGGAACAGCTGGTGCTCTCATACATGATTCAGTGTTGCTAGCCTCAAAGTGAGCATAGAAGTAATTTAGCTCGTCCGGTAGGCTCGCGTCAGCGGACATCTCGTGGCTGGGTTTTTATTTGTAATCTGTGATAGTTTGCAAGCCCTGCCAAATCCGACAAGTGTCAGAGCCGGTGTAGTAGGATTCAATCTTAGTCCTGTATTGACGCTTTGCCTGTTTGATGATTCGTTTGAGGGCATAGCGTGATTTCTTATAAGCGTTCAGATTAGTGTCCCGCTCCTTGAAAGCAGCAGCTCTAGCCTTTAGCTCAGTGTGGATGTTTCCTGTAATTCAACGCTCTAACCACTAGGCTACCCACCACCCCACTCATTGAAGTAGAAATCCTCATCCAAATTGAGTTTAGTGATTACTGTTCTGATGTCCAGAAGCTCTTTGCGGTCATAGGAAATGATGGCGGAAACACGATGTACAAAAAAAGTTAAGATCAGCGCAAAAAACACACAAAATAGCACAAAAACGGCTACTATTCCCTCTAGTGGAATTATCTCAACAGAATCTGGCCCTAAACCTAAAGTAAACAGGGCAGAATGACTGACCTAAAATTAAGAAAATCCTTGACTATGTATAGACTCACTGAGCATAGCCTTGCAATTATGCAATGTAATCGGCCATGATCGATTACCGATTGTTATGAAAACTTGAAATTGGCCCTAATTAATCCGTCATTTCGATTAATCGGTCGACCTCTAGTCATCATATCTCAAAATCAATGTCATGTGGTTAATCAAAATAATATTAAAATCTAAATGAAAATTATACAAACCCAGGTGCGCAACTTTGGTTTTAGAAGTGGGGATGTAGATAAAAAAAAACATTTTGGTAGGGCTAGATCAGCTTTAATATTGCAGATAAATTGTTGCTTCCATCAATATAATTGTCTGCATCATTTCCAATCCCCCATATATTTTTGGGTAAATATATATATTTTTTTTTTGTGAAAAATATATTTTCCTTTATTATTTTCTCCTCACCCTACCATCCCTCCCCTAATTGGAGTAAACTAATGGACAATAACACTCAGGCTTCTACTTCCAGTTTATACATACTATTTAAATAGTATATTCTACAATAGTTATCTCTTGTTTATTTTTTAGTCCCATACTTCAGCTCCACTCAACCCCTCCCATCTATCTCTGAACACCATCCAGTTTTAATTTCTGCGTGCCATATATTTTTCAACTCTGCTGTGATGTTTCACAAAAGTTCTAAACCTTTCTAATTCTCATATATTCTACATATTATAAATGAAAAATAAACATTTTTGCTAAGAGTATTATTATATTATTGATATATTATATTATTATTATATTATTACTTTTAAATCACCCAGCAGTGCTATTAGGGGACATAATTGAGGAGAGGGTCTGGGGGTCCTACTGTGAAGCACATCTAAAGTAAATTGTCTTCAAGACATCCTCAAATCAATATAAAATGTCTGCCAGACCGCCCAGCCAACCCTACACGCCAGACCCCCACCAGTCTAGTCAATAACTCAACTCTCTCCCCAAAACAACTTTCTTCCCATCTTTTTTTTTTGTCTCAAGGGGAAGGTTTGGAAAACAAAAGTTTAAAGAACACACATACACCTATACTTTAACACACAGAAACAGGACCCCCCCCCCTTCTCCATATAATTCATAGTACTAATAGTACTGTAGAGCTCTTTTTACTTGCATTCAATAGAGCTGGGTCACCCTGTCCTGGCCTTATAGCGCCTCAACCCAACACACCCCACTCAGCTTTAGGATCTCAGTGAAACATTCATTATTGGTTTCCGGTGTGTAAGGCCAAGACCAGAGTGACAACAGCACAGCCGACCCCCAGGGCCAGGACTGAACAGCCCAACAGCAAGGGATTGCCTAAATAGGTATTCTCCCCTGACGTGGGCATGTTTTCAATACAGACTCCTTTTGTCGTACATATAAGGCCTCTAGCCAGAACTTATGAAAGTTGCACAGTATACCCTTAAAACAAATCTAGTAATACTGTACATAACTTGACATTTCTTCCATACATTGTGGGAGGATAACCAACCGTTCAATTAATTGCAATGCATTTACTAGCCACTATAAATGCTAGGTTACACAGTTTCTTCAGATAACAGTCTCCAGTATCAACATTTCCAAGCAAACAAAAACAGGGTGAACTGAGAATCTGTAGACATGCGGAGATAAAATAACATCAAATAACATACCTTCACAAGACCTCAACATATGCAAATATGGACCCTTTTATGTTTTACACCTCCAGCAGAATAATAGAATTTCTGAGTGCATGATATTCAGTTTCACTGGCATTTGGAACGTTCTATGGATGGTCTTAAACTGCAGTCATTTATGTCTGAGATTATATGAACATGACTGGGCATTCTAACATATCTGTATCCATTCATCATCATCAATAGCGTCTCCCAGGTCTTCCTCATATTTTTCTTTGACTTGTTGTATGTAATTGGTAAAAGCCTCTATCAACCCTTGATACAGTTTGGAAATCAACTTTGGAGGTTTGTCAGACTGCCTTAAAATTGCATCTCGCTTGTCCAGCTGGACAGAGTGAATAAAGTGTTGTATCTGCAAAAATTCACCTCACCTCTGTCACAGACCGGTCTTCCCTGGCCTGATCCTCCTAAAATGAGGTATGACAAAGAATTATCTTGGTGTACATTTATACATTATATCATTTAAGAATAGAATAAATGGTTCAATAATTGAAATGACCATTATTAACATAATCCCAGACTCTAGCTTTATGCTTAACGCTGCTATCCTGTAGCTACTGTAGGTCGAGCCATCTATTCAAGATGGAACTTTGTATCATTCACTGAATATACCGCAAAATGTACTTGAGCTCCATAGACTGGTCTTCCCTGGCTGTCTGACCCTGCTGGGACCCCCTGTCACCATCTGATCCTGCTAAAACATGATGAGTATAGTGTTGTGTACTGACTGCACTAGAGGGCACCATTCCCGCGGGATGCCTGCGGGACCTGCAGGTCCCGACAGAGATCATTGCGGCGCAGTCGGCATTTTTTCACGCTGGAGGCAGGAGCGGCGGTCAGACAGACGACTTTGGGATTCAAATATTTTTCCTATATCCCACAGATGATTTGGAAACGGTCCTCTTTCTGCTTTGTATGAGTCAACCTACCTATTGTATTAAAAACACATCTTTTTCGCATTATTCACACACTCAGAATTCACAGCTTCAATTTCAGTAGCCTACCTCTCCTAGTTAAGCGTAAAGCACGGGGCAGTTATCTTTCCAAGGAAATGTACGTCCTAAATAGGCCTATGATTAGGCTATAGTGCCTAGAAATAGGCCTAAATATTGATCACCCATATTTCTCTATCTAAAAATCTTCCCACTCCTAAAAGGTAGCCTATAAAAATAGCTCAAGAGAAAGTGCAAGTCTCTCCAACTCTGCTCTCTTCTAACTACATCTAGCAATATGCTGATGCTAATATGCTGATACAGCCCAGTAATACAATATAAGACCAATGTGAGAATCTGGTAATTTAACCTATTTCTTAAATTATTTCTGCCCATTTTATATTGCCTATAGGGCGCAAAATTGCAGGGACCATGGCTGGCAAGTGAGCTGCATCACATTGGACTGAAATAACAGGGTTTGGGACCAGTTCTTGTGATAGCGCCAGTGGGAGCGGGCAAGAAATCGGTCCGCGCAGACTTCTACTGTGCACCATGACAATGAAGCCGGTAATGTTAGAGCTGTTTTTTACTGTGTCAGTCTGAAAAATAGGGAATTAGCTAGGGGAACTTACAGATCAATAACATGACATTGACATACTGAATAATACAACTCACATTGCACTGAAAAAAACATCAGAATATCAATCTTCAATCATTTGGCCGATTATTTCATTGTTGGATTCAGGTCTAGTTTGATTAAGGGAAAAATAATAGCTAATGTAAGCCAACTTTTGGCCAGCTCTCTCTCTAACGGTACATCAACAGGCGAAAGCTTGCCAAGTTCATTTACTTCTGAAATGGGACAAAACAAAGGCTACAAACCTTCCCATACAAACAACTGCTGTTAGATAGTAATAATAGCCGCCTCATATCGCTGTCTGACAGACAACTAGAGGCTGGAGCTTACATGGCTGTGGTAGCTACTCACTAGTGTAACCTATTCATTCACCTCAGCTAACGTTACGTGTCAGTTACAATACTAGCTCAGCACTGCGAATAAACACTAGTTTACCAGTCAACAAAAAAATAGCCCGTTTCTGTTTACAACTCAGTGAAAGAGTGCAACACGTACACACCATGTTCAACTCTCCCATGGTCCAGCCAGCCTTCCAGAACCTTTGCCTTCACAGAGCCTGTCAGGCTACTCTGTGGTGTCCACCCGGTCATAAATGTCTCCGCATGGTCCTAAAGCACACCGTCGCCGCCTTTTTTAAAATCACATTCCAATGATTAAACTGGGGTGGACAAAAATGTAATTTCAGAATGTGGGGGCGGGACATGTGAAAGTTGCGCCCCTGTACAAACCTAAAAAGTAATTCTATTCTATTTTCAACTATGTAAAAATAGCCTACATAAATCCAACAAAGAAAAACATTGCAGCCTGCAGGTAGAAAATATCCTGATAAACTAAATATCTTATAAATTTCATTGGCTACACATGGCCTGTCTGCAACGAACTTGAAACAATGTATGAACTATTAACTTTGGTCTGGCATGAAGCTTGTGCTAGCGAACAAACATTTTCTGGATGCTCACAAGGCCACCTATAATTACAGGGGGAGGGAGGGAGGGGTTAGGAGGTAGGGAAGGGTAGACGCCGTGGGCAACATAAGTATAAAGAAGCCTCTTAGGTTTTAGATTAAAGATACAACGGGGACCAATGGGATTCAATGTCAGGCCAAGAGATTCCCTGATTAAAAATAGAAAGAAGACAGAAGAGAGAGAGAAAGAAGAGGCCTCTGACTACAGCCTTGAACACATCATTTTGAAAAAATTCCCCTCAGCGATGAATAAAGTACCTATCTATTTATCTAATTAAAAACGGTTCCGAGGTCCAAATCCCACTGCTGCGACCGTGTCTCAAAATAGTTGGTGTGGTAGTTATGACAGACAAAGATATAAAGTTTGGCGAACTTTACTGAGCATGTTTCAGTCAGCAGTAGTTACATAGTCAGCCAAGTGAACATGTTTTCTGTGCAAGTGCATTTGCATTTGCCTTCAAAGGCATTTCAAACCAGTCGCTCAGAACTAGTGCGTTGAACAAAATAAAAAAATATGTGTAATGTTACAAATTGTACTAATGAACGTAAAGTGACAATATCCCACAATTGAAGTTATGAAATACAGTACAAAATAAACTATACTCTCGAGGATATGGTTAGGTAAGCTAGCAGATATTCAACAAGTGCATTAATCTGGCCCAAATGATCAGCTTTCTTTTAAAGTATGGTTGAACCCATCGCCATCATTGGCAATGTTTGGGGATTCCTGACGTTTGGTTGGTAACCCCGTGGGGATTCATAGAGTGCAGCGCTGGCTCTGGTTCTGCTCTGCTTCTTGTCTCTCAATCACTCCCTACCTGCCTGCTGAGTGACACAGACAATGGGCTAGAGCGATGCAGCTGTGTTGGGTTGTAAAACCTGTACAGCGGAACTGGGTTCAAATACTACTTGAAATCATTTAAAATACTTTATCTGTGCTTGATTGAACTTGCCTGGTTTAATTGATCAATAGAATAGTCCCAGAACTGTAACCCCCACCATCTGGCACTCTAGACACTACAGAGCAAGCGTATTTGAAAGATTTAAAAAATATATTTCTAATAGTAATTGAACCCAGGTCTTCTCTATAGATACATGCCTCTGGCAGAGAACAACACAGTTACTAACACTTTAGAAGAATAAGTCATGCTGTATTATCACACATACCAGGCTGTGTGAACGTTATTACTGGCAGCAAATTGCACATTAAGTGGCTGTGGTACGACTGAGTGCAAACCTTGTAATTTCTTGTTAGTCACACTAAATTTAAATATAATTCGACCAGAGCTACGTTAATTCAGTTTCCAAATATATATTTCCAGAACAACCTGACCTCTAACTCTCAAAGTGAGTACTGTCCCTAGGAATGCCATCAGGGTAAATAAGACTTGGTTCTTAAGTTAGTCGCCTGCTATTTGAATGAAGAATTGTACAATTTGCACCTTTAAATAAAGGTCAAATAAATACTGTAACAAGTATATTACAAATATTACATCCAATTTCCTGATAATATCAGTCAGGTCATACCTGCTGTCACCATAGTAATTATAGTATCATTATGACCTAATTTCCTGTCCATTCTTCACCCCTCTCCTCCTCCTCCTCCTCCTGTCTTATCTTTCATCTCTCTTCAACTATTCTGTTCCCTCAGCTTCCCCTTCGCTCGCTCTCTCTCTCCTTCCTCTCACCACTCTCTCGCTCTCCCACCACCCCCTCACCCTATTCTCTCCCTCTCCTCCTCCTCCTCCTCCTCCTCTCTCCCTGTCTATTTATTTGGTCAAAGCTTCTCCCTATCCCACGACTTCGTTTCTCTGATTATCAGTGTCATTCATATCAATGATGTTATTATTTACTTTTGTGCTATTTATTTATAAAAGAGAGAAAATAAACTGGATTTTAATGGGATCAAGAGTGTGATTGGAGGGGAGCAAAATAATGGTATAAACAAGGGATGAGAGAGAGATAAGAGCAAAGGTGAAGGACTAAAATGTGGTGGGATAGAGGGAGAGAGGGATAGAGAAAGAGAGGGATACAGGGAGAGTGGGATAGAGGGAAAAGCTGTCAAATCGAGCCAAGGAAAGTATGAGAAAAAAACAAATTGAAAGCGGGACTTACGTCAGACAGAAGGAGAGAGTCAGATAGATAGACCAACAGACAGGTTGTAGAACTGTTACATAAAAGCACAGATTTACTGAACTACATATATACTGACAGGAAATAAACAATGGTTGCACCCTATTCCCTATTCAGAGTACTGCATATAGACACAATGAGTTGACATTGAAGGATCTCTTTTAAGTTTGAACAATCAGTATAATCTCAATCTGAAAACATTCAATCTAATGATAAAACCATCATGTTGTTGCATTTGCCATTTGTTTTTCTTTTTGAAGCACTTTAAGATTATTTCTGTAAGGAAAACACTCTAGAAGGTAAGCAAGGCAACAGTCTCCGCACTAATAACGCATCGCCCCCCCTTGGACCAATTGAGGTATTGCGTGTGACTAACAAATGTCAGTTAATTAGAATACCTCCCGCCTTGGGCCTATCAGTTTAATTTAGTAAACGGCGGATCTTCATGGCAAAACGCATCATTCGCCTATCTTTAGTCAAAATCGTCCCAGTGCTGTCTGAGATATGGCGTGTGACTAACGCACAAAATAAATAATATAAATTAACAGTCCCCTCCCTGATTTCATCGTGGATTATTGTTATTATCACGTTTGTTTCATAATGAGGCCTGTAAAAGCGATTTATATCCTCATGACAAAACATACCAGGAAGAAGATCCAAATCAATGAAACAAAGTGTTCTTCCAGCTTGTCTAGAGAGAGACCCTGGAAGAAAAGAAATATGGTAGAAGTATTGTCAAGAAGTCTGGACAGAGAGTGCTAAGACGTAGGAAAGGAGGGAAGGGGGATAGTAAGACTGCTCGTCTGTCCAACAAATTAGAAGGCAATTGAAGATAATTTAATAAAAATTGGATTAACCAAACCTAACAAACCATCAGTTTATTATCAAATCTTAGCCACAATGTTTACTGCAAACAAACAGAGGAAGTTTGTGACTTGCATGCTCCGGTATAGAACAGGGCTGGACTATAGGACTATAGGTCATTTCCGCAGGCTCTGTGCCCTCTTTGCCCTCTCTCCCTACAAAACAAACACAGGGGGAGATTTGATCATTATTAGTTTTATGAGGTTTCTGTTGTTTTGTTTGTGTTTTACGCAGGCATGGAAACCATCTCCGGGGAAATGGGTTGGAATAGATTAGGCCACTCCTCTCTGGCGTCCGTGACAACAGGAAGAACCAACCTCACTTCCTCCCTCTTCTCCGACTTCACGTCCCTCAACAGTTCTCACGAAGGGGCAGGGTCCTATTACTGGATTATCCCCGAGAACGCCTCAGCCACCACGCCCCATGCCTTACCCCAGCCCGGGGTGAGGGATCTGGGTCTGGCCCGGGCGGAGATAGGGGTCCTGGGCTTGGTGCTGGCCCTCACTACCCTAGGGAATGGCTTCGTACTGTGGGTGCTGCTCCGCAGGAGGAAACACAACGCTCCGATGCATCTGTTCATGGTCAACCTGTGTCTGGCTGACCTGGTGGTGGCGCTGTTCCAGGTGAGACTGACACCTTAGAGATTAGAGTCAACTCCAGTTCTCTTGGGATTAACCCCAGCCCTGTTTTGATTGCTAGGCACCACATGTATACAGTAATCAACATCGGTAACCAATGAGTGAGCTAAGTCACAATGACATGGAGAGTGTGGTGAAGCTAACATGACCATGATTCTGTCCCTTCTAGTCTGTTTAACAATATGAATTAGTCAACTATTCCTACAACTCGAAATCATTGTTACAGATATATGATCTTAATTTATTATGGTTGCTGCACAATTTCCTGCAAACTTCTAGTGTATTTGAGTTTTAAAAAGGCTTCTAAAGTTAGTAATTTTCACATTGAAATTTTAGACTTGATTTGACATCATGAAAAATGTAGCAACCCCTACCAAAATGTCCATTATAATCCACGTTTTCTGTTGCTGCAGGATTATTTTCCTGCTGTAGCAAACTGGCTCAAATTAAGATCCTATGGCCGTCCTAAATGACTAACACACATTTGCCTACTATTGTATGGTGGAAATGGCGTGAGCATTCAAATAAATATTATTATTGTTATTCCATTGCTATGGCAGTCAGTCTACTCTGGTTCAATGTCCACACTAGCATGCATTGATTCATGGATGCAAGTATCTAACGTAGTATGTTAGTATCTAACGTAGCCACGCTAAATGTTCTCTTATTTCCTGTCGGCCCCACAGGTTTTTCCCCAGCTGGTGTGGAACATCACAGAAAGGTTCCAGGGGCCGGATTTTCTGTGTCGCTCAGTAAAGTACCTGCAGATCGTAGGGATGTTCGCGTCCTCCTATATGATTGTTGCCATGACAGTGGACCGGCACTATGCCATCTGCTGCCCACTGCAGGCCTACCGTGGTGGGTCCGTGTCCCGCTGGAACACCCCTATTATGATGGCCTGGGGCCTGGCCTTACTTCTCTCTATACCACAGGTAGGAGCACTATCACTGACCTTTGACCCCCTGGCCCTGCTGCTCTCCATACCACAGGCTGGTAGGAACACTGAGCCTAAGCTTGAACCTAAGCCTTAACCTCTAACCCTAACTCCATCATGACTGCCTGGCCCTGCTGCTCTCCCTACCACAGGTTGGTACTGTAGGGGACAGTTAGCCTAACCTTAGTTTTATGTCCACATCTCAGGTAAACCCTAACCCTAAACCTAGCTTCATGTCCACATCCCAGCTCAACCCTAACCAGTGCCGGTTCGTGAGGACGATTTTTATTTATTTTTGATTAGCGAGGCTTTATTTCTATTACAGCATTTAGGATGACTGTCATTCCTATTCCATTCACCCAGTTCTATGTAACATTGATGGGTTTAGGTGACTACATGATACTCAAATTTACCCTATACTCATTATGACAATACAACCTAGCATACAAATGAACATTTATAACGTAGGTGCACAGGTCGAGACAAATTGGAGAAATAAGATGACAGAAAGTGACACAATCAATACTCCCTTGCACACTCTTGCCTGCATCTAGCTGATTATGGGTGTAATTATTAGTCCAAACAGTTGCAAAACATTCCTTTCTATTGGACAATTTTATGTAGGTCCCTCCCCGTTTCGTTTGCTTACGTTGAAGAAATGTTTTGCAGCAGAATCACTGTAATGAACACACCCCTGATCAGTGACCAGACGCAAAATCTTCTCCAAGCCAAACCTTCATACTATAACCCCTAGCTGCTACACAGCCTACATCGTTGTCACCATATTAACATATTATAGTCAACAAACTAAAACTAACGCGCTAGGAAACCCACAATCCAATCCATGTGCACAACCACGTCAAGCAGTATAGCAGTTACACCGGGGGGCCCCGGAAGCAATCAATTCATAAAACCGAAAGCTTACCTCGGCTTGGAAATCCCTACCTTGCAGTCTTGGAAATCCTTAGCCAGCTAGCTAACGTAAATAGCATTCCTCTCTGTTCGAGTCAGGTTTTATTTCTATATTTATTTTACCTTAACATTCTCATTTACATGAATTACCTGGGAAATAGTTACAGGGGAAAAGAGGGGGGGGGGGGGTGAATGAGCCAATTGGAAGACGGGGATGATTAGGTGGCCATGGTGGTATGAGGGCCAGATTGGGAATTTGCCCAGGACACCGTGGTTAACACCCCTACTCTTATGATAAGTGCCATGGGATCTTTTGTGTCAGGACACCCGTTCAAAGTCCCGTCCGAAAGATGGCACCGTACACAGGGAAATGTCCCCAATCACTGACCTGGGGCATTGGGATATTCTTTTAGATCAGAGGAGAGTGCCTCCTACTACTGGCCCTCCAACACCACTTCCAGCAGCATCTGGTCTCCCATCCAGGGACAGACCAGGACCAACCCTGCTTAGCTCTCCCACTCTCTCTCTCTCTCTCCCCCTCTTGTTCTAAACTGATCAACTATTTTCTCTCTCTTTGAGTCTACTACTCACCACATTTTATGGATTGCAGTGCTAGCTAGCTGTAGTTTATGCTTTCAGTACTTGATTAAATCTTTGAGCCTTTGATTGGATGAACAAGATATTTCATACTGCAAGAAAAGTTGTCATAATTACTGTGTAAGTCTATGGAAGGGGGTGAGAACCACAGGCCTCCTAGGTTTTGTATTGAAGTCAGTGTACCCAGAGGAGTACAGAAAATAGCTGTCCTCCAGCTACACCATGGTGCCACCCTAGAGGGTGCTGTTGAGGATAATGTAGACCATCATTGCAAAACAGTGTGTTTTAATCACTTATCTGGTGAAGTGATATATATTTACTATAGATTTATCTCAAACGTGTGACAATTTTTATTTTTCAGAAATAGTAGGATGGTCCTCCCCTTCCTCCTCTGAAGAGCCTCCACTGACCCTAACCCTCAACCCCAACCCTAGCTTCATGTCCACATCCAGGCTCAACCCTAACCCTAGCCTCAAACACAACCCTAACATGACAGCCCACAGCCACTTACTGTTTACTTGAGCTTTCACACAACCATTTCCATATGTTCTGCCCTCGAGGCAGAGCTGCCCTCAGAACAATATAGAGGTAGGGACACTGGCACCGCTGATCAGTATAGGCTACCGCAGGTGTGAACCAGGGACAGCTAGATGACATGCTGGCTCAGGAAATGAGGTCTCAATGGGACACTCCTGCCCTGACCCCAGGGCCTGCAGTCAAATTTAAGGTGTTCCATTTTTAGGCGTATCATGAGATCAGTGGAAGTTTCCTAGACAATGTGGTCTCCTGTTCTGTTAGTTGTGAAGGAAATTGATGTTTGGTTTGGTTTTGACTCCCTCACCCCTCACTCTTCCTTCCTCCCCTCCCTCCATTCCCCACCCTCTCCCTCCTCCAACATTCCCCTCTCCCCAGTTGTTCATCTTCTCGCGGTCGGAGGTGTCTCCAGGAGAGTTTGAGTGCTGGGCTCACTTCGCTGAGCCGTGGGGACTCAAGGCCTACATCACCTGGATGACCCTAGCAGTGTTCTTACTGCCAGCACTAATCATCACTGTCTGCCAGGTACTACTACTGAAACAGACGCACACACATGCACACACACACACACACTGCCAGGCTTAATGATCACTGTCTGCCAGGTACTACTACTGAAACAGACGCACACACATGCACGCACACACACTGCCAGGCTTAATGATCACTGTCTGCCAGGTACAAGACAAGGAGACAACACAGTGTGACCACCGAACAAAACTATAATAGAAATGTATCCTTTTTCCACATTGACAGGCACAGCGTTAACCGCGATGCAATGCCCTTGGGGGGTGCCTGGGATCAGAGACCAGCTGCCCTCCGTTTACTAGTACACTTCCTATTTCATTATCCTTAAGGCTCTGGTCAAAAGTAGTGCGCTATATAGGGAATAGGGTGAAATTTGGGATGCGCCCCATATCTCTAAGCTATAGGCTACCTGCCACCCCCGAGAACATACAAAACACAGAATAAAAAATTTGATTTTGCATGAATAAAATTTGCTGTTTGATGGAGCGGTTTTTGGTAGGCACTGTTGAATAAACTGCAGGGAGTCAGTTCTATCAGATCTGGGACAGGCCGGACAGCTGGTGGGGTAGATGGGGTGGCTGTACTGGCTGGTGTTGTGTAGCGTCCCGTGGGGGATAGAGACATTCTGGGCTACCTCCCTCTGGTCCAGTCAGACTCAGAGAGAGAGCAAGCTGCTCTATTTAAGGAAAGATATTTCCAGGGTCCGGCTATTTGCTGTTTCCCCTGGCCTAATTAACACAGCCCACTGTAGACCTACTGCTGTGTGGCTGGCCTGTCAGAACACTACCCACTGTGAGGGACCCAGCGAGGAACCAGAATAACAGTCAAATGAACCAGATCCCAGCCAAAGATTAGGGACATTGAATTAATTTGTGTTTCATATAAAGTGTAGAGCTGGGTTCAAATACTATTTAAAATCTTTTGAATAATTTGAGTGTGTGATTTATTCTGCCTTAGAGTTCCCCCGATGTGCGAGTTTGCTGTTTTGGCAATATTCTTTTGGTTCCATTATGCCAGGCAAGCTCAGTCAAAACAGCTTATTAAGTATTCTAAATTATTTAAAGTTGTGTTTGAACCCAGATCTGATCAAGTGACGTCCTTGCTAACATGGTTTGGCAAGACATTGTTCTAAGACCCAGTTTCTCATGACCTGCTGGGGTCTTGTGCTTTTTCAGGAAACAGAATCTAGGACATTTAATTGAGTTAGAAAGGTCTGTGTTTGGTGTCTGTGTTGGGATGATTAGGTTTATGAATCGGTTCCAAAATACTTCTCTGTGTGCACTCTTTTACTGTCTAAGTACATTTGTTCTATTAGTATCTACAGGTAACTGCCAAAATAAAGGAAACACCTAAACGTAACGTATCTTTAGGGCGTTGGGCCACCATAACCCGCCAGAACAGCTTCAATGTACCTTAGCATAGATTCTACAAGTGTCTAGAACTTGGAGGGATGCAACACCATTCTGAGAGAAATCCCATCATTTGGTGTTTTGTTGATGGTGGTGAAAAATGCTGTCTCAGGCACTGAGATCTCTTCTTCTAGGCATGGTAGCCAAAATAATGGACGGCTGGGCATTTTTATACATGACCCTAAGCATGATGGGATGTTGACTGCTTAATTAACTTAGGAATCTGTGTTGAAGCATCTGCTTTCAATATACTTTGTATCCCTCATTTACTCAAGTGTTTCCTCTATTTTGGAATTTAGCTGTACGTTTCTATTAATTGTATGTATTTTACTCTTTTAGCATCTAGCTACATACTTCAGACATATTCAGATTCATTAAGACAAATTCATTCATTCATCCGTTTCTTTCTCATTCCAGATACGGATCTTCAGAGAGATTCACAACAACATCTATCTGAAGTCAGAGAGGATGGTGTCAGCAGAGCTCAAGAAGAACAACGCTGTCATCTTCCACTTCCACAGAGTCAAAAAGGACGACAACAGAGCGACCAGGGAGCGGGGGGGGGGATGCAGAGGGGGGAGAGGAGCAGGAGTAGGAGGGGAGCAGCTTCTAAAGACTATGAACAACAACCCCTCCAGCACTCTCTGCAACCCTCTCTTACCGCTCTCCCCAGTCTACTACAGCTGTTGTACCCTCAGAGTGCTATCCCTACCTGTCCCCCTCTCCACAGTACAGCAGCTGTCACAACAACCACACAGCAGCAACACAGCAAAGCCCCTTCAACACCCCAGATAACCTAACCCTCCCCTCCAACCCCGGCCTCAGTGACCAAAGGGGCTCCAGTACAGCTGTAGTTCCCCCATCATGTGACCCGTGCCCACATGGATCCCATGGCCCAGTCACCTCAGGTGGTTGTGGTGGTGGTTCAGTGCCTCCTAACAATGGCGGATGCCACTGTCATGAGTCCTACACATCCTTCGAGCTCCCATCCTCCCCCCGGTGTGTCTCCTCTCCACGCCCATCGCTGGAGTACCCTCCCCCAACCCCCCGAGCCCTGACGCCCCCCTCCATCTCCAAGGCCATGTCTAAGACGGTGAGGATGACTCTGGTGATAGTGTTGGTCTACACAGTCTGCTGGTCCCCCTTCTTCATCGTTCAGCTGTGGGCCGCCTGGGACCCCAACCCTCCAGACCAAGGTTAGAGATCGAAGACGCACGCACACAGAAACACACTTACTAAGCACACAAAGCATACTGAGCTCCGCTGTATGGCAAAATATTTGGGTCACTGAGGTTAAAAATCTGTTATTGTTTTCATATCCAGAGCTACATGTAGTTCAACTAGTAATTTACAGTAGCTTAGTGGTAGTTGAACTGAATTCAAATCTAGGTAGTGTTTTCAGTAGTTAAAGGTCGATTCCGCCACTTCTCAACCTCATATTCACTATCTCCAGCACCATACCAGTATCTACATATGTAAAAACAGCACGTTTCTATGATCAGTGGTTAAAAAGATAAGAAGAAAGTTCCTAAAAAATGGTTCTCTGTGACATCACATTCTGGCCAATAGGAGGGTACTTTCTTGCTCCACGCGTCACCACGATTCTCATAGTATTTGAAAATCATTGATGTCATCGAGTAGAACTTTTTAACTTTATCTTTTTTCTACAAAATATATGTCGACACTGGTATTGTGCTGGATTAATGAAAATGAAAACGAAAAGTGATGGAATTGCACTTTAATTACTTTTAGCCATATAGTGGTGTAGCTAACTACTGGAACTACAACAAAAAAAATTGCAAAAAGAAAAACATGGGTAAAGTAGGCAATAAACTTCTCTCTTTTTCTTTATCAGACCTTCCTAATTCTCACTTGAAACATTGTTTTTGTGTTTAAATCCTAAAGTCCCACTTTGACGCTGGCATGTTTTGGACTTCTAAAACCTTTTTAAACACCTACAGACTTCTGGGTTGTACCATTGGACCTGTCTATTTCTACTACATCCATTGATACCAACCATTAGTCTGTGTGATTAACGGAGGCTGAGCTAGAGTGGTGTTTGTGAGACAAGGGCCGGGGGAGGTTCTTCTGACATCATATGACCCCATATGACCCCAGATCTGTGCTTGCAATTTACAGTCTATGACATTTCAGATTTACATATGATAATTTTTCACTAAGTACTTTTTCAAAGTAACTTTAGTTTACTATATTTTTCATAGGGGTAACTTTAGTGTAGCTTAACTTCTTTCAGTTTGATGTAATTGGTAGTAGGGATGCACCGATATTACATTTTTGGCCAATACCGATATGCGATTTTCCATGGCAAAAAACACCCGATATCGGTAACCAATATTACAAATTTTAGCAGCATTTTAAGCATTCTAGTACATTTAAATAGTTAACACACACACACACCACTGACCAAAAAGTTATTTTCTTGCCTTTTACACATGTCCCCATTACCAGTAAAACATCATCAAAATCTATTTCTTTCACTTACTTGCTGTCCTGTTTTGTTGTTCATTTGTTCATTCTCAACCAGGATTTCATCATACATGTCAAGCAGTGAAGTTTCAGCTCTGTCTGTCCGTGACTTCTCTTCCTCGGTGCGCACTGTCACTGTGTCCGTTTCCATCTTGTCCAGCTGTGTATGTAACATTTCACGTAAACCTTATTTCTTGTCTGCTTCGAAGTAGAGGCCCTTGTACCTAGCATCGACAATGGTGGCAACACAGTAAAGAGGCTCAGAGAGAATGCCACCGAATCGCTTGTTCACAGCCTCTTGTAGAGTACTTTTGCAAGTGTTAACCCCACGGTCTGCGTGGGCAGTTTAGTTGAGCAGGCGTTTCAATGCCATGACAGACGGTATCACGTCTGCTGCAGACACAGTTGATTAGCTTATTTCTCCAGTCAGTTGTTCGAATGGAGCCAGGAGTGTGTTCAAGTTTTCAAGTTTGAAACATGTTCTCAAATGCCATTGAAATGGCAGTAGCGGTATGAGAACCAGCACATTCTTGAGCATGCAATAGGGCTTTCCTCAGTTCAAAATCCTCGTAGACCCACTGTGCTGTCAGACTCAGCATGCTCATAGGGCTGACATTGCTGGTTCAAATGTCAGTCAATCGTGAAGCTAATAGCAGTGACGCCCAGAGCAAGTAGCTCAGGGATGTGCGTTTCAACAATACTGTGTAACTCAGGTAGGGCAACATCTGAAAAATAGCGCCTACTTGGTAATGTGTACCGGGGCTCGAGGTGCTCGATCCAGTCGGCGAAAGCCAACATCATCCACGACAGAGAACGGTTGATTGCTAAGGCCAATGAATTCCATTATCTTGGCATTAATGGATTTTGCCTTTGAGTTGTCTCGCTGAAATGTTCTTACACTTTCAAATGACTGCTCGACTTGAACTTGTTTAGTTGTTGGAAGTGAGCTCTAAGTATTTTTCTGCTTTTGTTCTGTGTAGCACTGTATTTTTCGTGGCGTCATTACGTCATCTACCTACGTTATATAGGTATGCACTTCAGCTTTGACATCGGTTTTGCACATCGGCGTTAAACTAGACATCGGGCCATTTTTACCTAATATCGGCCGATTCCAATACGCTTACCGATATATCGTGGTAACCATGTGTTAGATGTGTTTGATACCATTCCATTTATGTCATTGCAGCCTTTACTATAAGCCCTCCTCCGATTTCAAGTGCCACAACTGATCCAGAACTAGAATTTATTTAAGGTCACCATAACATAACTCAACTCAACTAGCACTGTGTCAGGTGTCTGCTTACAACGGTTTACAACTTCAACACTGTGGATTAGTTTTTTCTTCTCTCATCTGAAGCAGAACTGGCATGCACACACACACACACACACACACACACACACACAGCATACCACAGTGTCAGTAAATAACCTGTTTATCCCCTGTTGCTCTCACACCCCGGACAGATGTTGACATTTCATCAACAATAGCATCTGCCAACAGCTTGCACACAGAGTGAAACACAAACATGAATAGGCACCCAAAGCATGCAAACACGCACACAGTGCGCACACATAAGTCATCATGCACACACTGATTGCTATCAGCTGTGTAGTCTCTAGTCAACCCCCAGCTCCTTTTATCTTCCTAAACTGGCAATAGTAAAGAGGGAGGAGGCCAGTGCTTGGTGTCCTACTTAATACATAAAAACGGCATGTTAGAAGTAGAAAGTGACCAAAGGAAATAGGTAAAGTTTAGATTTTTGTTCCAGAAGGGAATTTACAGCACGTCTAATGGTGCCAGAGGGAAACTAAAATGGAAAACCGTAAACAGTTCGTTTCCACACTGAATACTGGTGTTGTTAAATAGTCACTACTCTCTGTTGTAACCGAAGAGGAAGAAGTGGACCATGACCTCGATCTCTCCATGCCTGCGTCCCAAATGGCACCCTATTCCCTATATTGTGCACTTGAAAAATACTAAGAGATATACTAGAGAGCTATATCTGCCAGAGGATGCGGTACAGCCGCCACAGGTCTGTCCAGCAAGAACAGGTCAGATGTCTTCAGAACAGGTTTATTACAGATAAGGGTTCACCCTACCATACTCCTTGATTGACAGTGCTCACAGTGGAAGTGAGAGTGTATAAAAGTGTTTCTATGGTAACAGAATAGAAAGGAATAACCATGAGTATAGGCTTACATACAATATACAGGCCCAGTAGACTGTGGTGGTATTCGTGCTAGTATCTAGAATACACAATCTCTATACCGCTTATGCCAAGATATAATGTAAGGGGCCAAACAAAATGCATAGGCTATAGATTATTGGTAACCATATGATAACTATAGGGCAGCCTGGTGGTTAGAGCATTGGACTAGTAACCGGAAGGTTGCAAGTTCAAACCCCAGAGCTGACAAGGTACAAATATGTCGTTCTGCCCCTGAACAGGCAGTTAACTCACTGTTCCTAGGCCGTCATTGAAAATAAGAATTTGTTCTTAAAACCTCTTAAAGATCGGGTGCATTTTTTCAACTTTTTTTTTTCAACTTGCCTAGTTAAATAAAGGTAAAATAAAATACAAAAATACATCAATTGAATGACATAGAAAGTAACTGAAATGTGACGGCAATGTACCCAAGTTCTGCGCATGTGCAGGAGACCACAACAAGGAATAGTAACTGCCCCACCAGAAAAGGCACAGGCTAAATTAGCATACATACATACATACATACATAAGACTAAATATACAGCGCAGAGTAGCATGAGGCTAAATAAAGGTTGTAATTGTCCATAAACACGGCTATACGTGTAGCGGTCTTTATATGTACCACAGGAGAACCAAGAAATGAAGAGCGACACCGCGGCTGTCTTTTTGGCTTTTATGTCGATCTGCAATTGTGCTGCCATCCTGTTAGAAGGTAACAGATTATTTTATTACAATGGTTAAATTGGATTTTCATTGTGTTCAATGGTGTTATTTGCCCCCTAGTGGCGCTTTCTGGTACTTAGAAAGACGGCGCAAACAGGAAGTACAGAATTTGTTTTGCACGCATAGAGCAGCTACAAACAACGCTACGTTGCAGGTCTTTCAATGTAGTTATTTCTTGTCACGCTTCAGCCTTGGAAAAATATTTGTTTGTAAGTTCGATTCAAGCATTTAGCTAATGATGATAATCTTGTTATTGATAGAGTTGCTTACATATCAATGTTGGTTGCATTTACTAACAAATTGCAATGCCTTTAATGTATGTCGTTAGCTGTATTACTTTGCTCATGCGTCATGCAAACGAATTGTAAAATATACAATACTGTAGTTTTGTTACTGTTTCTAGTGTAATATGCTTTGTTATTCTACATAGATGGTTATACATTAGAGTAATGAAAGGAGACAATTACCATATGGTTAACAATTAGCTATATGGTTTGGCATCATGCCAGATGCATGGTACCTTAGCGCGTGCTTTGTATTTATGCAACTTCAAATGTTTAATGTACAGCTACAGTATGTCGGTGTGAATTGAACACTAAAGTATATTCTTTTCTGTATTTTGCAGTTTCACAACATAAACGTTTTCAATATATTCATTCAAGAAAAGTCACGCCTTGGGAGTTTTATTGAAGACTTAGTTGTTAGCTATCTGTCTAGTTTTGCATGGGAGCGCAACTCAAGGGCAGAATAGCAATAGTATTGTGAAAAGACAGGACAGGAACACATCAGTCTCCAAGGCACCATCTGACAAGTTGTTATTTCTCTCTCAGTGTTTTCTCAGACTCACACAATCACACTCATACATAAAGCCATAATGCATACTATAAAATAATAACCAGTCCTTAATACAAAGAATGTATCATCTTAATTATTAGACAATAAAACCATACCTGCAATAGTATTGTGAAAAGACAGGACAGGAACACATCAGTCTCCAATACACCATCAGACAAGTTGTTCTATACAGGAGCATGAAGAAAGGTAAAACACATATCCTGTCTCACATCCCCAATACATTGCTAGGGGCTTTCAGTTTTTACAGTACCAAAATACAACAACTCATGTACAAAAACACTGCAACACAAACAAGCTACAACGTGAAATCGCCTCTATCCCATTCAAACCGTAGAGGGCCAAAACTACATCTCCCATAATGCAACGCCAGCACCAGTCGGCAGCTCAGCGAACCGTCTGCATCACAGAAAGGCATGCTAGCTAGCAACAGCAACACTTTTTAGCACTCTGTAAACTATATTAATATCAACAATAAAACTCTCAAAGGTACATGTTTCAATAGTCTCACACCACCGTATAACAATATCTACAGCATTAACCTCGGGATGTTTTATTTATTTCACGTTAGTGCTTTTGTAGGACTGAGGAGAACGGGAGCTACGGGTAGTACCAGGGTGTTAGTAGGTGACGCAAGCACCCAGATGAAATAAAATACATTTAATGAAACAAAACCCGAAGATGTTAATATCATTCAGCTACTGTAGCTGCCTACCTAACATCAACAGGCAGCACCAGTAGCGCAACAATTAAAAATAGACACCAAAAGTAAAGTTCCATAGCGATCTGACTTCTGTCTGAATTTAGAATATTCCTGTTCGTGGGCTTGGGCCACTGACCCCCAACCTGTTTGTTCTGTTCTGCGTTGTGTACTATTCTAATAATTTGAAGTTTGATGGAATAACCTTTTTAACTCTCCTACATAAACTGACAATATGAACGTAAAAAATAATATCCTAAACTAGGCATGTGGTACACAGAGTATAAATTAGCTGGCATGACTGGCTAGCACCTACTTGGCTAGCTGGCTAAAAGAGTAACTAGCATGATGTAAAGGAAAATACCTTCTAAATATGGTAAATAACTTGACTGCCTTAGCAACAGCCAACTAAAGGAGCAATGACATGTACAGTACTTACAATTAGATGCAGGCAATAACAGAAATCATAGAAAACAGTCCAATATGTCCTTCCTTCTCTTCAGACGGCGCGATCTCAATCTGATGGCAGGAGGTAGACAGGGAACGCCGGACTGTGATTGGCTGATACAAGTGGGGTGATTTATAGGTACCACTTTGGTGAAAATAAAGTGTTGGGCAAATATAATTTTAACTACTAGATTAGGGATGATGAAACGGCTAAATAAGAGCTGGCCTTTTTAACAGCACTATTGTAAAGTAAAGTGTACACTTATTACTATGGAATTATAAACGGGGCATCAGTCCAGTTATTGGGAAAAAAGTGGTATTCTAAGAAGACCTGATTTGTCAGTTATTTTAGTTATGGCTCATAAAGCTACAGTTAGAATAATAGTAATGAATTGATTCATCTGAAGGTATGAATTCTTTGAGAATCAATCGGAGTTCTTTCCTAGAATAACAAGACAAACACAAGTTCTTTATACAATCAACATTTAATAACACTAACCAAAATATTTACAAACATAAATGATAATGATCATGGAAAGGTGGGCAATAGAATGAAAGACAATAAGTAAAGACCTGATGTTATACTCAGTCTGTGCTCTAATTGTCTTCTCCTTCTTTCCTTGAAGAAGGATAGCTTAAGTGTATCGTTCAGGCTACGCTAGCTCTTTATTGGCTCCTTGTACTGACAGTGCTCAATACAAGTACTAATCCCTAAAAGGTACATTCCCCAAAATGATCAGTTCACCAGTTCCTGCCATTATAGGCTAAGGTCCATGCAGGCCCTGTGGTCGTCCTATTGAAGATGGAGGTTCTTCTCCCTCCTGAAGAAAGGTCCAGCTTGAGAGGTCCAGCTTGAGAGGTCCAGCTTGAGTGGTCCAGCTTGAGAGGTCCAACTTGAGAGGTCCAGCTTGAGTGGTCCAGCAGAATAAGAGGCTAAGAGCTAAGAGAGAGAGGGAAGCAGTGCATTCTAGTCCTGTGAGGTCACATGGTACAAGTTAAAAGTTTGGACACACCTACTCATTCCAAGGATTTTATTTATTTGTACAATTTTCTACATTGTAGAATATTTGTGAAGACATCAAAACTATGAAATAACATATATGGAATCATGTAGTAACCAAAAAAGTGTTTAACAAATCAAACAAACCTATCTATATCTCTGACCTTCACAGTCTATTGCGATCAGTCAGCTCTGCTGTAATTTACTAGTTGTAGCCTACGGCTGCTGTGCTGCTGGCTCTGGCAATGCAATGTCCCTCACTTCCCTGCAGGCTGACTGATGGCTGCGTGTGCGTTTGCCTGATCGCGTCCGCGTGTGTGTCTTTGCCTGACCGTATGTGTGTCCTCTCTCTCTCTCTGCAGGCGTAGCATTCACCATCCTGATGCTGCTGGCCAGTCTGAACTCGTGTACCAACCCCTGGATCTACACCTTCTTCAGCAGCTCTGTGTCCAGGGAGCTACAGGCCCTGTTACGCTGCAGACCAAGAACCCCGCGCAGGGGCTCCATACCTGACGACTCCACCACCACACACACCTCCACCACCAAGGACAGCCTCTACTGACACATTCAGACACTCACACGTACGTACAGTTCGGTCAATATTTGTTGACACCTTTGATAAAGATGAGCAAAAAAATCATTAAGAAATAAATAATACAAATACTGAGCTATATTGTATGCTATTTTTGTTGTTGAAATTTATATTAATTGATACTAATACAATTGCTTAGAGAAGGAGATTTTGTTAAACAAGTCATTTAAAAAATCTCATAAAGATAGGGATCAAAGTTATTGGCACCCCTGTTATCAATACTCCAGCATCCTACCCTTGTGAGGATAATGACACTGCCCTTATATTTTTGTTGTTGTTGATGAGGTTGGAGAACACATCGGGAGGGATCTTAGACCATTCCTCCATACAGAATATTTCCAGGTCCTTGATATCCTTCATCTGTGGCGCATATGGACTTGCCCTCTTCAATTCAAACCACAGGTTTTCAAGTCCGGAGACTAAGATGGGATGCCCATTGCAGAATGATGATTTGGTGGTCAATTAACCATTTCTTTAAGGATTTTTAAATGTCCTGTTACTTGATCAAGTGCATGATGCCGTTGACCTTAACCTTAACAAGGGCCCCGGAACCCAGAACCAGTGGAAGCCAAATAGCCCCACAACATCAAAGATCCACCACTGTCTTTTTTCATTAGGTATAGGATACTTCTCGACATATGCATCTTTCTTTCGACGCCAAACCCACCACCGGTGTGCGTGACCGAAGAGCTTTATTTTCATGCCATCCAACAAATGTAAACTCCTGGAGTTTGATGAATGGCATTGGCACTTGGATAGGAACCGGTGCTGTGATCAGATGACATGAAAAAAGAGCTCTTCTGCCACGCACACCTGTGGTGGGTTTGGCGTTGAAAAACAGAAGTATACGCAGAAAAGTACCTCACACCTACTGTAAAATATGCTGGTGGATCTTTGATGATAAAGACGAAGTATATCAAGGATCTTGGAAATATTCTGTATGGAGGAATGATCTAAGATCCCTCCCAATGTGTTTTCCAATCGCATTGTTATCCTCACAAGGGTAGGGCGCTGGAGTATTAAAAACAGGGGTGTCAATCATTTTGATTCCTATCTTTTTGAGATTCTATTTATTTACTTGTTTAAAAAATATATATTCTTCAATTTTTTAGAGCACACACACTCCACCAAGGACAACTTGTACTGTCTCACACACACACACCACCACCTCCACTGCTGCCAGCACCTAAGACTAGAGGACAGCCCGCACTGACCTTCAGGCAGCAAACACATTTCCCCCAACACGGAAACATGGACAGCTGTGTTATGGCCAGGAAGGAAGGACCCCTATGAAACATCCCCTGTCTGTCTGTCTGTCCCCTCTGTCTTCTCTCCCTCACACCGAGGAGGTTGCTATTGAACGAGAGGAGAAACGTGAGTCAGCTGAGGAGGACAAATGTGAGTGAAGACATCGACACTACGTAATGGAATATAGACCTTTACAGCACCTGTATAGGTACTGTACCTATAAATATGCATATATCAACAGCAGGATAAGATGTTCACTTGGTACTGTAGAAACGGAACGAAAACAGAGAAAGATATTCAAATGCTCCTTTGAATAAGCTGACCATGGAGTATACACATCCTGTATTATACGTTGTCTCTACATGTCTGTCTCTATATAAAGAGAACAGTGCAGTTGTCAGACGGTGATTCCCTTCAAGGCTACAAATTACTTCACCTCTCGCAAGACGACACAGGCAGTACATTAAATGTTTGTTGAGTGGACTTACATGCCTAATGTACAAAGCAGTGCATAAGCTCACAGTACGCTATGGCTCAAACTACAGAACAAAGCAGCCAGACAGCAGACTGAGTGAGAAAGAGAGAGAGAGCGAGAGAGAGAGAGAGAGAGATGGGGAGAGGGAGAGAGAGAGAAAAAAAGGTGGAGAGGGAGAGAGAGAGAAAGAGGTGGAGAGGGAGAGGGAGAGAGAGAGGGAGAGAGAGAGAGAGAAAGAAAGAGGGGAAGAGGGAGGGAGAGAGAGAGAGAAATAGGGGGAGAGCGAGAGAGAGTACAGGCTCAGTGAGAACAGCCTTGCCATTGAGAAGGGTAGACACAGGAAAACCGGACTCCCTGTAGAGGAAAGGCTGTGCAACCACTGCACAACAGCAGAACCTGAGACGGAGCTGCATTTCCTGACAAAATGTACAAAATATAAAACAATTCGAGAGTGTCATTTCCCCAAATTTGAAACCCTTATTCAAAGTTTCAAAGACCTCTCTGATGAGGATAGGCTACCCGTCCTGTTGGGGGAGGATGCAGAGAGCTGTGTGTTGGCAGTGCACTACATTTCTGCCTGCCATAAGTTGAGGGACAGTGTCTGACAGACCAATCAACCTGCACATGTCCTCTACTGTATGCTTATTGTTATTGTTCAATGTATGGTTATTTTGACACTTGGATGTTGTTGTTACTGTTGTCCCGTTGATCATTTTGATTCTTATTATTTTCATATTGTAAATATCCAAAGTAAGCTTTACGTCATGACAATAAAGTAAATTGAACTGAAAAAATTACAATTAAAATTGGGAGAGAGAGAGAGAGAGAGAGAGAGAGAGAGAAGCTGATACTTGTGCAATTCATTGTTCATATTAGACATACACGTTGTACTGGCTGTATGGTTCTGATTACATATGCATGATTTTATAATCTCCTACATTGACTGCATGAGTGTGTGGATTGAATATGCAGATGGAGAAACAATCTGGGCCCCAAATGGTATCCCATTACCTACAAATTGCGCTTCTTTTGGGGCCTGGTCAAATGTAGTGGACTATATAGGAAATAGGGTGCCATTTTGGATGCAGCTACAGATGCTGTGGGGCTGTGGGAGGGTGAATGGGACTAATTCCACAGAGCCAAGTCTTTGGATCTCTGTACTACCTACCACTTGTATTGATTAACTAGCTGAGTGTACGTGTGTGTGTGCGTGTGTATGTGTGTGTGTCTGCACGTGTGCGTGTTTGTTTGTGTGTGTGTGTGTGTCCTTGTCTCTCTTCTGTCTCTTCTTGTAGGGAGGTTCCTATGCTGATTATTGGCTGCAACCCAACTCCAATCAGAGGCCTGAAGAGAGGAGAGGAAAGATGATATGAAGGTAGAGGAACAGTGGATGACTTTTACTCTTTTATTTAGATCTAGAGTAACTGTCTGAATCCCAGTAGAGGGAGAGGGAGGGTGGGAGGGAGGGAGGGAGAGAGTGAGCATTTCCCATGCCAATAAAGCCCTTAAATTGAATTGAATTGAGAGACAGAGATGGAGGGAGAGAGAGTAAGAGTGAGAGTGAAAGAAATAACTGGAGAGGACCATTTTTGGAAGCAGAATAAACAGAGGATGAGAGCGTGGGAGCAAGCTTGGGAGCAATCCTTGGAGGGGCGGTTGAAGTAGTGGAAGCTAATATTATGGATGAACTACAGGAAATCAAATCAAAATGTTTTCTAAATGCATGCCTGAGGTGGAATTCATCTTCACTCAGAAGAGCGGGAGAGGAATATCTGGTTTCAAAGAAAGAAAGAAAGAAAGAAAGAAAGAAAGAAAGAAAGAAAGAAAGAACAATGGTGACTTGTGAAAAGAGAAAGAGTCAAACAAGTAAGAGGAGACCTGGGGAGAAATCAGAATAAATACTCTGGATAAACAATACTAGACACATTGGAGCATGTTAAACATAGTGAGAAGAGAGAGAGAGAGAGAGAGAGAGAGAGAGAGAGAGAGAGAAGAGGGAGTGAATGAATCTAGCAGACCAAGGCTTCAACAACAAGCTGGGACGCAATTATGTGATTATATTTCACATCTGGAGAGAAATCTGATTTTTTAAATCTGGATTAACAATACTAGGCACACGGGAGAATGTTCAACATAGCGAGAAGAGATAGAGAGAGACTTCTTAGAAGTACTTCTTAGAAGTGCAACACAGCCGCCACCGTCATGTATGGATGTCATGCTATGAGGATATCTCATAAACACATGGAGACGTGACTCTTCACAGACTGCCCACGAGAGAGATATCACATTGCTACTATGCAGAGATGACCACATCTGAATATTTGATGGTGTTAAGTCCATGCACAAGTAATAACACATTATAGAAAAAACACGAGGAATTTAATTTAGACTGTACAATGAAGGAAATTACCATTCCATGTAAATCAATGATTTTAAATATATTTATTGAAAGTGTTGCAGAGGCACAGTACAATACAACCATTATTATTTACAGATTGTGTAAGAGATTATGATGAATATATACTATGTCCGATATACAGGTAACTGACAAAATAAAGGAAACACCAACATAAAGTGTCTTAATAGGGTGTTGGGGCACCACTAGCCGCCGGAAAACAGCTTCAATCCACCTTTGCATAGATTCTACAAGTGTTTGACACCTTTCCTTCCAACATTTGGGTTGGTGTGTTGTTGACTGTGGTGGAGATCTGGTGATCTGAGACACACACACACACACACACACACACACACACACACACACACACACACACACAAATAATGGACAACTGGGCATTTTTTATATGACCCTAAGCATGGTGGGATGTTCATTTCTTAATTAACCTGCTTTCAATATACTTTGTATCCCTCATTTACGCTTTAGTAGGCCTAAGAGTTGTGTTTTGGAAATATAGAATGAGGGCATCTGTTGTCTATTAATGTGAAACTATCATTCAGTTGATATCAGGATCAAAATTAGCCTGGTCCCAGATCTGTTTTTGCTGCTTTGCCTATTGTCATGGCAAGGCAGCATAGACAGATCTGGGACCAGGCTAGATCCAGATCACTCAGAACCAAACAAGTGCCTGTATTGTTATAGCCAGTGCTTGACTTGAACTGAAACATGCTCCGGTACTCGTTTTGGGTGCCTGTACTCTTTATATTCACAATACTTTTGAGCTAATATTCAATAAGAGGAACAGGAGCTCAAGCAGTAGAACATTTGAGGCGCCGGTACTCAGCTTCAGTGAGCTCCTGGCCAAGTCAAGCACTAGTTATAGCAGCAATATAATAAATAGTAGAGAGAGGGGCCTCCCTAGCCTGGTCCCAGATCTGCTATCTTGCCAACTGACCATAGGAGTTGGCAATACAACACAAACAGATCTGGGACCAGGCTAGGGCCCCATCCTAGGATAATACAGTATTTACTGTAGGCCTTATAATACAGATCGGGGACCAGGCTAGGGCCCCATCCTAGGATAATACAGTATTTACTGTAGGCCTTATAATACAGATCTGGTAGTAGAGAGGCCTTATAATACAATATAATACAGCATTTACTGTAGTAGAGGGGCCTCACACATAGGACAATATAATACAGTATTTACTGTAGTAGTGGGGCCTCACACATAGGACAATATAATACAGTATTTACTGTAGTAGAGGGGCCTCACACATAGGACAATATAATACAGTATTTACTGTAGTAGAGGGGCCTCACACATAGGACAATATAATACAGTATTTACTGTAGTAGAGGGGCCTCACACATAGGACAATATAATACAGTATTTACTGTAGTAGTGGGCCACACAAATAGGACAATATAATACAGTATTTACTGTAGTAGAGGGGCCTCACACATAGGACAATATAATACAGTATTTACTGTAGTAGAGGGACCTCACACATAGGACAATATAATACAGTATTTACTGTAGTAGAGGGGCCTCACACATAGGACAATATAATACAGTATTTACTGTAGTAGTGGGGCTTCCCTCCAGACAGACAAACCACAAAAAGCAGGGATCAGATTCATATTATGTCAGACCTCAAGTCATGTTATATGTTCCACATGTGTTTATATCTCTAATTTATTCTATGTCTAAACAAACGAGAAAGGGACATGTTTAATTCCCGTTGTTGCTACCTTATGTTCAAGCATGTAGCGACGTATGTATGTCTGTTTTTGTTATATTTTCTATTCCTTATATTTATTTATAATAATACACTAAATTGACCCTTCAACTGCACGACAGACTTATGACAACAATAATCTGTTACACACCTTTCTTTAAGATCATTATTACTATGATAGCTACATGCGTACACGTTGTAACTTTACGTGTGTATTAAAAGAGATTAAATCCACATGTCTGCGCCTACCAATTTCAAATGAGACTTTGACCCGTGTGGTTTGTGAACTGTGTTTACGAAAATGTGTGATTTTACATGTCTTTATTGTGTGACCAGACGGCACAGGATAACTAAATGAACAAGACGTTTTCAGACCAGCAGGGCAGTTACAGTGGGCTGATGGTCATGACGGCTCAGTGCTTCATCTGCATGATTTGTGTTCAGGTTTCAACCTTATACCCTTTTCACACGAGCCGTAGTGTTCCCGCCTGGTTCCCGCGTCGTCCACCATAGTTGCTGTAACCGTAAAGGGATGACGTTATAATAAAACACGCAAGCCAGTTTGAAAAGAGTATTACAGTTCTGTGGGATCTCATCCAGAACAGAGATGATGTGTATCTCTCCTGCACTCTTTCTAGCCTGGCTTTAATATATTTTCCATCCGTTACAACTACTGTATATTCTCTACGAATGACATTGCGGCTCGGCTCGGCTCCGTAGTGTGTAAAGAGTGTCATGTCCTCTGGCAGTTACAAACAAACAAACACATTTCTATTGACAAAAAGGAGGTGGATTGCTGTTGTCGTTTTCGTTGTATGTTCATTGTTTTTTTGTTGTTGTTGTTGAGAGCTCTAAGGGGCCAGGGAGCTTTTCTGTTCAGATAGTTTTTTTCTTTCTTGATTTTTAACAGATTCATGAGCCAAGAAAAATATGTTTTCAAGGTGGATTATACTTTCCTGAACGCGTCCGCTTGTGGCACAACCAACGAATACACAAGAGGATGGAAATAAAAACACCAACTCCGGTGTAAGAAAAGCAAGTTACCCACAAGAATTACAATATCATTCCTAGAAACGTTTCCCCTGTCGGTTTCCTTGTCTTCACTGGGGTAATCTTGCATGCATAGCAGACGTCCTTGCCAACCTGGGGACAAGCCAAGGTTCTCTCTAGACACACACAAGCATTTGTTCATATAAAACCACTGGCTGTTATAAATCTTGAGTGCTGTCAGAGATCATTGATAGAGCATAGCCAGGGCAGGGTCAGTGGTCATTTGTAATCCGACAGGAGCTCGACTCAGCTCAGAGCTCCATCTGTGTCAATAGGACAGGCCTGGGTTCAAATAGTATAAACATTTTTTGAAATACTTTAAGCGTCTGCTCTGGCCTGCCTAGAGTGCCAGATGGACATGGTTTGCAGTTCTGGGACTATTCTGGTGGCCCGTTAAGCCAGACAAGCTCAGTCAAGCAAAGATGAAGGCATTGGAAATGATTTCAAATAGTATTTGAACCCAGGTAGTTCTAGTCCGTACAGAGGACTCATGCTGAGCTCGGCCTGCTCTGTCTGATGTCTCCAGTCAAGGTCACTTATTCATTACAGAGACAGCACTGCAGGGTCGGCTCCCTAGGCCTGCCAGGACACCTCGCTGTGACTGGGTATTAGTGTGTGTGCTTGTGTGTGCGCGTGTGTGTGCGTGTGTGTGTGTGTGTGGACGTGATTAACTATACGTGTGGGGAGCAGAAGACCCCACAAGAATAGTAAATTAACACAAATGTTGGACATTTTGTTAGTCCCCACAAGGTAAAATGCTATTTCTAGGGGGTTTATGGTTAAGGTTAGAATTAGTGTTAGGCTTATAATTAGGTTTAGGGTTAGTTTTAGGAGCTAGGGTTAGGAGCGAGGGTTAGGGGTTAGGGAAAATTGGATTTTAAATGGGTCTGAATTGTGTCCCCAACTGTGTGTGTGTGTGTGTATGTTTTATTTATTTAATTTCACCTTTATTTAACCAGGTAGGCAAGTTGAGAACAAGTTCTCATTTACAATTGCGACCTGGCCAAGATAAAGCAAAGCAGTTCGACACATACAACGACACAGAGTTACACATGGAGTAAAACAAACATACAGTCAATAATACAGTATAAACAAGTCTATATACGATGTGAGCAAATGAGGTGAGATAAGGGAGGTAAAGGCAAAAAAATGCCATGGTGGCAAAGTAAATACAATATAGCAAGTAAAACACTGGAATGGTAGATTTGCAATGGAAGAATGTGCAAAGTAGAAATAAAAATAATGGGGTGCAAAGGAGCAAAATAAATAAATAAAATGTGTGTGCATGCGTGTGTGTGTAACAGGGTATTAGAGAAATTAACAACCAGCTGTGTGACAGTATGACTGTATGAATGGCCTGGCCAGGGACATACTAGGTGAATGTCCTCATCCTCATTCAAATCAATTATATTAGGGTCAGCCAAGGACTTCTGAGGATGGCAGTCTGAATGAAGGGCTGAAGGAATAACCCTCATAAACTACGCCAATAAATCAGATTATAAAAGACAGACCAGAATCCTCCCTCCAACACATTAGGCTAGGCTGCACAACACTGGGCAATCAGTTTCTGTGTCCAAAATGGCACCATAGTTCAAAAGTAGTGCACTGTATAGGGAAAAGGGGGCTATTTCAGATTCAGCCTGTGTATGTTACTCAACCTCAGTGTGTAGCCCACAGACCTAACACACACACACACAGTGTGAAGGATAAATAAGCTGCAGTTGAGTAACACACCTTCATACTGTAACACATTTGAACAAATAGTACAAATAAACCATCTGGGTAAACCATTATGTTGATCAAACACAAAGGTTTTGCTTCTTTCACTTTTATTTTGATTACTTTTTATTTAGCAAGGAGCAGTGGTGTAAAGTAATTAAGTCAAAATCGTTTTTTGGGGGGTATCTGTACTTTACTATTTATAGTTGAGTGCTTTTACTTTTACTTTACTATATTAAAGAAAATACTCTTAACTCTATACATTTTCCCCTGAGACCCAAAAGTACTCGTTACATTTTGAATGCTTAGCAGGACAGGAAAATGGTCCAATTCACACAGGTATCACGAGACCATCCCTGGTCATCCCTACTGCCTCTGATCTGGCGGACTCACTAAACACACATGCGTCATTTGTAAATTGCGTGTGAGTGTTGGAGTATGCCACTTGCTATCCATAAATTGCAAAATAACAAGAAAATGGTTCCGTCTGGTTTCCTTAGTTTTTTTTCAATTGTTTAAGCACAATTTTGAAAACAGGGCCCGGTTTGTCAAATCACTACACACAATTAGCACAACCCTACACCAAAGTAGTACAACACTTCAGATCATTTGCAAAATGGAACACTTGTCAAAACTAGACACGACTTCATAAAAATAATATTTTGCTACCATATGAAACACACACATTTCATATGACTTCAATCTTTTTGAACCAGTTACACACTGCTGTTGCTAACCTAAAACACTTTTAGCAAGTCTAATTGTCAGTGATTAGAGTACTATAAATGAAGTACACAGAGAAAGTGCCACTATACAAACACTACACAAGACCAATGCTGCAGACTGAGGAAAATATCATTTATTTCTCTCCATATACCCAAATCAGTCAACATGTCAACATGGAGACTCACAACAAAACATGTCCCAGTTTTCATGCTACTACAGTAGTGTGCATAACACTGTTAGCTGAGCAAACAGACAAATGTAAAATACTGTATCCAGTACAGGTTACAATTACAGAAAATAACAACCATAAAAAATAATCTGAAAAAAAATGACAATATTGTACAGAAAATACTACAGTAAACGTACCATACATTATCTATTCGCCTAGCTGGATCTGGCCAGAGAATTTCATCAACATCACAAGTAATATAGTCATTAGCAAGACAACGTGGGAAGAACCGTCTTGAAAGTCGAATCCATCCTTGCATCGTCGACTTGGTCACAGGCGTCCTCCATGGCCTGAATGAGGGGTACCTGAGCCTGGGGCTGG
The DNA here is from genome assembly GCF_034236695.1 of Oncorhynchus nerka. NCBI lineage: Eukaryota > Metazoa > Chordata > Actinopteri > Salmoniformes > Salmonidae > Oncorhynchus > Oncorhynchus nerka. Next base: position 42,947,879 of record NC_088415.1, on the reverse strand, counting down.
AGATCGTAAACCTTCCTGGCCTGAATGAGGGGTACCTGAGCCTGGGGCTGGAGATCGTAAACCTTCCTGGCCTGAATGAGGGGTACCTGAGCCTGGGGCTAGAGATCATAAAGCTTCCTGGCCTGAATGAGGGGTACCTGAGCCTGGGGCTGGAGATCGTAAACCTTCCTGGCCTGAATGAGGGGTACTTGAGCCTGGGGCTGGAGATCGTAAACCTTCCTGGCCTGAATGAGGGGTACCTGAGCCTGGGGCTGGAGATCGTAAACCTTCCTGGCCTGAATGAGGGGTACCTGAGCCTGGGGCTGGAGATCGTAAACCTTCCTGGCCTGAATGAGGGGTACCTGAGCCTGGGGCTGGAGATCGTAAACCTCCATGGCCTGAATGAGGGGTACCTGAGCCTGGGGCTGGAGATCGTAAACCTTCCACCGCCATGCAGAGAACATCTCTTCGATAGGGTTTAGAAACGGAGAGTATGGTGGAAGGTATAGTACTGTCAACTGTGGATGGTGTTGAAACCAGTTCTGGACCAAAGCAGAGCGGTGGAATGACACATTGTCCCAGATGACCGTGTATTGCATCTGGTGCATTTCATTACCTGCTGTGACGATGTGGTGCAATCGGGCCAAAAATGCAAGAATGTGAGGTGTGTTGTAAGGGCCCATTTTGGCATGACGGAGGACAACCCCATGCAGTGAAATGGCAGCGCAAAGGGTGATGTTACCCCCACGTTGCCCTGGGACTTTGATTATAGCCCTGTGGCCAATGATATTTCTGCCTCTCCTTCTTGCTTTTGTGAGGTTGAACCCTGCCTCATCAATATATATGAATTCATGCAGGATTTCCTCAGCATCCATCTGCAAAACTCCCTGAAATACAGTGAAAGACAAGATTGTGTAGTTCAGGATAGAACTAGTATACAGTCAATGTAAAAAAAACGTTGTGTGCAGTATGCAACATCACAGTGCTAAAGTGAACAATACAAACCTCCACATGCTCATGCCGCAGCCGTTCGACCCTCTCTAAATTCCGCTCAAAAGGCACTCGATAAAGTTGTTTCATTTGAACCTGATGTCTTTTCAGGATGCGTGCCAGTGTTGACGGAGACCTGATGGACATTATTGAAAATGGCATGGTCACCGATAATGTTGTCTTGTAGTTCTCTGAGTCTGATAGCATTATTGGCCAAAACCATGTTTATTATCGCTCTCTTGTTCTTGCGTGAATATGGGCCCCCTTCCTCCTTGTTGTTCCCGACCCTCAATCCTATGTAGAGAATAATACATGTAACTTACTGTACAATGTCACAGGAAGGGGTATCACAAGTGCTGATATGGTGCTGACAATAAGCAGCTGATTACTGTAACTGTAGACAGATCTTTTACCTGTTTTCCTGTCAAAGTCCTTATGACAGATGCCACTGTATATCTGCTAAGATTTGTCTGAACTCTCAGTCCAGCCTCCCTCAGCGTCAATCCGTGGTTCACAACATGGTCCACTAGTGTTGCACTAATGTCATTTGATAAGTTTGGTCCTCTTCTTCTTTGTGCACGTTCTCCTCCTGCTTCAGGTCTTCCTCGACCTCTGGCTCGGCCTCTGCCTCTTCCTCTACCTCTACATCCTTCTCTACCTCTTTCTCTACATACTCCTCCTCTCACCCTCACGCTTCTTCTGACTCCTTCCATTTTGGTTGAAGGCAGGTGAAACCTACCTGCTGCATTTTTATAGTGCTTAAACCTGATTGGTGTGTCTACAATTTAGCAATCATGTGCTTGTGCACCTAATGGCTGTGTTTAACAGATTGGCTCATAGGTATGGTAATTTGACAGTCAGTGCTTTGGAATTGCAAGGAAGTGACATCATGATATACTTCTGTGTCTGATGTATACAAGTGTGTTTAGTGTTTTGCAAATCACTGTGTGTAATGTTTTGCAAATATTTTGAAGCTGACAATGTGCTTACAGTTGTGCAAATCTAGCCTTGTGTTTTGCTCCTTGAGTGTAAGGTTTTGCTAATTGTGGGAAAAGTTCAATTTTAGTGTGTAAGCAATCGTAAAAAACTGTAATATAAGGAATTGAAATGATTTATACTTGTACTTTTGATACTTACGTATATTTTAGCAATTACATTTAGTTTTGATACTTAAGTATATTAAGAACCAAATACTTTTAGACTTTTACTCAAGTAGTGTTTTACTGGGTGACTTTCACTTTAACTTGAGTAATTTTCTATTAAGGTACAGTGTATCTTTACTTTTACTCAAGGGTACTTTTTCCACCACTGTCAAGGTGTATCTAGAGTCTTGTCTGTCAGAACAGCTGCAAATATTATTTGGGGAGTTTTTTTCTTTCCAGGAAATTTTCTCACATCACAGGCATTTGCAGCGCCTATATTTATGACTATAATTGAACTACAACTGTTTGCATCTTCATCAGTCACACTCCAAATATAGTCAGACGTTCTTTTATAATGTTGGATATCAACAAAAAATGTTTATGTGAATATTTTTGAAAGGAGTTTGTATGTGCATTCTTTTTATTATCGCTTGAGGTTATTTTGTTAAGCGGCCAATAGAATTGGGGTGAGAGTTTATCACTTAACACCCACATGTTGTTGCCATGGTTATGGAGTGTTTTTAGGCTTGTCTTTTCCCTGCTCATTGAAGATCCTGTGATTTGTCCAACATGGTATAAACAGACATGTGGTCCTGAGAGAAAAACAAGTGATATATTTTTTATTAGCGCTCTTGTCTTTCTTTTGAAGTTTTTTTTACAGGTTTTATGGGCAACAACGTTCTGAGCAAAATATCTCGTGCACTTTACAATGGCAGTTCACAGACACTGAAAAATAGAATGTTAGTACTTCTGGGTCTTTTGAAATGTGTATCTAAACGAACAATGGCTGTGTCATGGTGCTTTGACCCTTGGGCGTGAGAGAGGGAGAAACTCTATAATGATTTACAAGGAGGGAATAGATGGATGTTTTCAAATAAAGGACAAAAAATAGGTATGCCCTTAGATGGTTCGCACTTATCAGGCAATTGACCTCTGTAGAAAAGAGGATTATAAGGAAACCCAAACACTGAATTTCTATTGATTTCATTTTTATTTCACCTTTATTTAACCAGGTAAGCCAGTTGAGAACAAGTTCTCATTTATAACTGCGACCTGGCCAAGATAAAGCAAAGCAGTGCGACAAAAACAACAACACAGAGTTACACATGGGATAAACAAACGTACAGTCAATAACACTATAGAAATATCTGTATACAGTGTGTGCAAATGAAGTGAGGAGGTAAGGCAATAAATAGGCCAATGGTGGCGAAGTAATTACATTTGAGCAATTAACACTGGAGTGATAGATGTGCAGATGAGGATGTGCAAGTAGAAATACTGGAGTGCAGAAGAGCAGATAAACATAAACAAATATGGGGATGAGGTAGGTAGTTGGTTGGATGGGCTATTTACAGATGGGCTGTGTACACCTGCAGCGATCGGTAAGCTGCTCTGACAGCTGACGCTTAAAGTTAGTGAGGGAGAAATAAGTCTGCAACGTCAGTGATTTTTGCAGTTCGTTCCAGTCATTGGCAGCAGAGAACTGGAAGGAAAGGCAGCCAAAAGAGGTGTTGACTTTGGGGATGACCAGTGAAATACACTTGCTGGAGCGCATGCTACGGGTGGGTGTTGCTGTAGTGACCAGTGAGTTGGGATAAGGTGGAGCTTTACCTAGCAAAGATTTATAGATGACCTGGAGCCAGTGGGTTTGGTGATGAATATGTAGCGAGGACCAGCCAACGAGAGCATACAGGTCGCAGTGTTGTGTAGTATATGGGGCTTTGGTGACAAAGCGGATGGCACTGTGATAGACTGCATCCAATTTTCTGAGTAGAATGTTGGAGGCTATTTTGTTACTGACATCTCGAAGTCAAGGATCGGTAGGATAGTAAGTTTTACGAGAGTATGTTTGGCATAGGAAGCCGATTATAGATTTAACTTTGGATTGGAGATGCTTAATGTGAGTCTGGAAAGAGAGTTTACAGTCTAGCCATACACCCAGGTATTTATAGTTGTCTACATATTCTAAGTCAGAACCGTCCAGAGTAGTGATGCTAGTCGGGCGGGCGGGTGCGGGCAGCGATGGGTTGAAGAGCATGCATTTAGTTTTACTAGCCTACAATGATAGCCTACAACGACAGAGGGAAGCTGAGAAAGAAAGGGAGGGAAAGAGCGGGAAGGAAAAAGGAGATGCGAGAGAAGAAAAGTAAAACATTGGCGAACTCCGGTTGATTTCACCCCACTTTTATTTTACAGAACAAAGGAAGATACAGTAAAGACATAGGTTGCTTCCCAAATGGCACTCTATCCCCTATAAAGTAAACTACTTTTGACCAGAGTCGGCTAATAGGATGCCATTAGGGACGGGCCCATACTGTAAGAGACATACTGTAAAACACTTCCCATAGATCAATGATGGGCATTACTGCAGAAGAACCATCCATTATTCTCAATACAACATCAGTGTGTGGTATTCCGCTAGGGGTGATACTGTACTATATCAAATCCAAAGACATGTCTGACACTCTAACTCTTCTATTATAATTTATGATTTATTACACTGTTATGTTTAGCAACTAAAACCCTCCTCAAAACTGTCTGAAATGACAACCTGGACTCGGGGGTAGACGTAACATAGTAATTGAAAATCAGGGACACTCAAATTAGTGTGATATGTTACATTTGGTATGGTATGTCATCATTTGTGGATGTCCATTTTGTATTTATTTATTTATTTTATTTAACCTTTATTTAATTAACCAGGTAGGCAAGTTGAGAACAAGTTCTCATTTACAATTGCGACCTGGCCAAGATAAAGCAAAGCAGTTCGACACAAACATCGACACAGAGTTACACATGGAGTAAAACAAACATACAGTCAATAATACAGTATAAACAAGTCTATATACGATGTGAGCAAATGAGGTGAGATAAGGGAGGTAAAGGCAAAAAAAAGGCCATGGTGGCAAAGTAAATACAAAATAGCAAGTAAAACACTGGAATGGTAGATTTGCAGTGGAAGAATGTGCAAAGTAGAAATAAAAATAATGGGGTGCAAAGGAGCAAAATAAATTAATTAATTAATTAAATACAGTGTAGGGAAAGAGGTAGTTGTTTGGGCTAAATTATAGGTGGGCTATGTACAGGTGCAGTAATCTTTGAGCTGCTCTGACAGTTGGTGCTTAAAGCTAGTGAGGGAGATAAGTGTTTCCAGTTTCAGAGATTTTTGTAGTTCGTTCCAGTCATTGGCAGCAGAGAACTGGAAGGAGAGGCGGCCAAAGAAAGAATTGGTTTTGGGGGTGACTAGAGAGATATACCTGCTGGAGCGTGTGCTACAGGTGGGAGATGCTATGGTGACCAGCGAGCTGAGATAGGGGGGGACTTTACCTAGCAGGGTCTTGTAGATGACATGGAGCCAGTGGGTATGGCGACGAGTATGAAGTGAGGGCCAGCCAACGAGAGCGTACAGGTCGCAATGGTGGGTAGCATATGGGGCTTTGGTGACAAAACGGATTGCACTGTGATAGACTGCATCAAATTTGTTGAGTAGGGTATTGGAGGCTATTTTGTAAATGACATCGCCGAAGTCGAGGATTGGTAGGATGGTCAGTTTTACAAGGGTATGTTTGGCAGCATGGGTGAAGGATGCTTTGTTGCGAAAAAAGGAAGCCAATTCTAGATTTAACTTTGGATTGGAGATGTTTGATATGGGTCTGGAAGGAGAGTTTACAGTCTAACCAGACACCTAAGTATTTGTAGTTGTTCACGTATTCTAAGTCAGAGCCGTCCAGAGTAGTGATGTTGGACAGGCGGGCAGGTGCAGGTAGCGATCGGTTGAAGAGCATGCATTTAGTTTTACTTGTATTTAAGAGCAATTGGAGGCCACGGAAGGAGAGTTGTATGACATTGAAGCTTGCCTGGAGGGTTGTTAACACAGTGTCCAAAGAAGGGCCAGAAGTATACAGAATGGTGTCGTCTGCGTAGAGGTGGATCAGAGACTCACCAGCAGCAAGAGCGACATCATTGATGTATACAGAGAAGAGAGTCGGTCCAAGAATTGAACCCTGTGGCATCCCCATAGAGACTGCCAGAGGTCCGGACAGCAGACCCTCCGATTTGACACACTGAACTCTATCAGAAAAGTAGTTGGTGAACCAGGCGAGGCAATCATTTGAGAAACAAAGGCTGTCGAGTCTGCCGATGAGGATGTGGTGATTGACAGAGTTGAAAGCCTTGGCCAGATCAATGAATACGGCTGCACAGTAATGTTTCTTATCGATGGCGGTTAAGATATCGTTTAGGACTTTGAGCATGGCTGAGGTGCACCCATGACCAGCTCTGAAACCAGATTGCATAGCAGAGAAGGTATGGTGAGATTCGAAATGGTCGGTAATCTGTTTGTTGTCTTGGCTTTCGAAGACCTTAGAAAGGCATGGTAGGATAGATATAGGTCTGTAACAGTTTGGGTCAAGAGTGTCCCCCCCTTTGAAGAGGGGGATGACCGCAGCTGCTTTCCAATCTTTGGGAATCTCAGACGACACGAAAGAGAGGTTGAACAGGCTAGTAATAGGGGTGGCAACAATTTCGGCAGATAATTTTAGAAAGAAGGGGTCCAGATTGTCTAGCCCAGCTGATTTGTAGGGGTCCAGATTTTCCAGCTCTTTCAGAACATCAGCTGAACGGATTTGGGAGAAGGAGAAATGGGGAAGGCTTGGGCGAGTTGCTGTGGGGGGTGCAGTGCTGTTGACTGGAGTAGGAGTAGCCAGGTGGAAAGCATGGCCAGCCGTAGAAAAATGCTTTTTGAAATTCTCAATTATGGTGGATTTATCAGTGGTGACAGTGTTTCCTATCTTCAGTGCAGTGGGCAGCTGGGAGGAGGTGTTCTTATTCTCCATGGACTTTACAGTGTCCCAGAACATTTTTGAGTTAGTGTTGCAGGAAGCAAATTTCTGCATGAAAAAGCTAGCCTTGGCTCTTCTAACTGCCTGTGTATAATGGTTTCTAGCTTTCCTGATCCTGGCTTCCCTTGTATGATATGTTATGAATTCCAATTCGTATGATTTGTTACGAATTGAAATTCGTACAATATATTAAGAATTTTCAATATGTATGATGAGCAACAACAGTGAATCCTCTATTCATCCAGTATGCAGTGTCTCCCTGGCCCTGTGGAAACTGACGCCCACCCAATCGGCCCCTAGTAGCGGAGCACCTATGTTATGAATTCCAATTGGTTGTGGATAACATTAGCTAGGTGGATAGGTCACTAAGGCTACCTAGGTGGCTAACATTAGCTAGGTTAAAGGTTATAGGCTTAGGTTAAGTTTAGGGTTAAGGTGAGGGTTAAGATTAAGGTTAGGAGTTGGGTTAAAGGGTTAATGTTAGGGGATGGGTTAGCTAACATGCTAAGTAGTTGGAAAGTAATTCAAAAGTAGTAAGTAGTTGCACATTTTCTAAAGTTGTCTGTTGAGATTTGAACACGCAACCTTCGGGTTGCTAGACATTCACATTATATGCCTACCCACCAACTTTCCTACTTTCGTTTATACATTAACTAATCTTCTGTAATATTTAACCACATCAAATATAACATGTCATACTAATTTGAGTGTCCCGGATTTTTGTTTACTATGTTATGTCTTGTCTATGAGACGAGCTTGGAACTAAAGATGGTCCATGTTAAAACAAATATACTGTATGTGTTAAGGCAGTAAATATCATAGAGAAAATGTTTATCTTTCAGAGGGTTAAACTGTTATGTTTAACTCTTCAGCAACTAAAACCCTCCTCCAAACTGAAGGGCCTCAACAAAGGTTAGTGTCTGCCTGCCCGCATGCCTGTCTGTCTGTAGAAAACAGCTGGTCTGGTTCAGTAGCTACTTCCTGTGAGAATAATTTGCGTGACGCCAGTTTCCACTCTGCTGAGTCCTGCTAAGCTCCTTTGGTGTCTGCAGCCCAGAGCCCCAGCCCGGTGCTGTGTGTGTGTGTGTGTGTGTGTGTGTGTGTGTGTGTGTGTGTGTGTGTGTGTGTGTGTGTGTGTGTGTGTGTGTGTGTGTGTGTGTGTGTGTGTGTGTGTGTGTGTGTGTGTGTGTGTGTGTGTGTGTGTGTGTGTGTGTGTGTGTGTGTGTTGGCACAAAGGCCCTCAGAGCAGAGCCTGTTTCACACCTCTAACAAATAAGTTTTCCTCTGCCTGATGGAGCAGACACAGCTACAGTACACTACAACCCCATTAACACACTCTTAATCCTAACCCCACACTCTAGTCCAAATCCTAGACACTGAGCCAGAGATGGACTAGCAAACTGGCAATTCCTTTTCAACAGTTATAAGTGCACTGAAGCAATGTTTATACCAAAGTCAGAATAAAAGATGAGTCTGAATAAAATAAACATGAGTATCAACATCTTCAGTCCACTGATAGTTGTTGAAAAGAAAATGCCAGCCTCTGACTCTGTGGGTTTGTTTGCTAGTCCACACTGGCTCAGTGTGTAAGATTTAGACTAGGGTGTACTGTCTGTTTTTTCCATTTATTTCTCTATCATTATCTGTCATTGCTGTAAAAGGAATATATATGCCTGACATCACACAGACCCACTACTACAGTACATTACATCCACTCAAACACTGAACGTGTTAAGGTTTTCTTCCAGGGAAGGAGAGGAGGACCAAAATGCAGCGTGGTTATTTGTATACATCTTTAATAAAGATGAAAACACAAACAGTATACAAAAACAATAAACATGAAAAAACCTAAACAGCCTATCTGGTGCAAACAAACACAGAGACAGGAACAATCACCCACGAAATACTCAAAGAATATGGCTGCCTAAATATGGTTCCCAATCAGAGACAACAATAAACACCTGCCTCTGATTGAGAACCACTCCAGACAGCCATAGACTATTCTAGATAACCCCACTATACCACAATCCCAATACCTACTAAAACCCCAAGACAAAACACACCACATAATAAACCCATGTCACACCCTGGCCTGACCAAAATAATAAAGAAAACACAAAATACTAAGACCAGGGCGTGACAGAACGAGAGACAGGATTTGAATTTTCAACTACTATCAGCGCAGTGAAGTGATGCTGACACCCCTCATGTGAAGAAATTATGACCACACATTATTTGTTTAGGGAGACTATAATTTTCAACAAGAAAAATAACTCAATTGATCAACAAATCTAGCCTCACGAAAGTACAGTATTAATTTAACAAAGAAAGAAAAAAAGACTAAAATGATGTACTCTAAACCTTTCCCAGTGAGCAAAACAGGTTGTAATGACAATTTCAACCATTTTTCAAACCAGTTCTGCTTCTAAACATGTTATATTCATAGGCGCCTGAGCAATGGAGCAAACAGAGCAGCTGTAACCCCACTTTCAAAGGGTGCAAACGTATGCTTTTTTACTAGACAATTGTCATGATCCATTGGGTAATTCGTCATTTTCAATGATTAGTCATGTTTTGAGCTAGTCTGTATTAAAATAGATCTCCATTTTAAATATATAACAATTAACAGATTGTAGGTATATTTAGCACCCTCGTCACCTCAAGATGAATGTTTTTTTCGACCACTAGAATTTTGGTTCAGTGCAGTTGGAAAGCAATAGTTACACCACACCACTTGTGTGTAAAATCAAAAGGCACCTGCAAAATCTATTTTGTTGCGCTGTTGTTACATTTGTATCTGTTGTTTCGTGTCCAATGGTGTTTACGTATCATTTGCATGCACCACGAGCAAATGCATTGTAATCATTTCACTTTGCCTGTAAGAACCATGACGCGCATTGGGCATGTCTGATTAGGCTTATCTGTAATCTTGGTTATGCAGAAGTTCAATTCTGTCGCGAATGTTTGTCATTTCCTCTTTATCTGTCCACGAGAGATTTGCAGATAGACTAGGTGTAAGAGGGTTGGACCAGTAGCAGAAAGTGTTTATCTCCCCATGTCGCTCCGGCGCTCGACCTCGACTAGTTAACTAACCTCCGGCCCTGGCAACCATGAATACACACGCCTGCTCCCTATCATTACGCACACCTGGGCATCATTATTTCCTTGATTACTCTCTCTTTATTTAGCCCTCAGTAGCCATCAGTCACAATGTAGTATTGATTTTATTCACGTTCTGTACACTTCTCATGTTGTGTTTAGCTGCATTTATCATGATTAAACTCACCTTCTGCACCTGACTCCCGGTGTATACATTACATCCCAAGCTGTTTACATGAATTTAACACCATTCCATTTTTTTTTGCCACCTATTTTCCCAACTTCAATCAGTTAAATCACATTGTTAAAATGTTTTCATTAAGTTACTAAAGTAACAGTCCTGGCTGAGACCCATATGCAAGTGCACCACGGCCACTTCGCAGTTACAATATAGCCAACGTTTTATCTGTATGCTCCTATTTTGCAAAAGAAAAAGCACAGGCTATTTGTATCTCACAATTTATAACGTTATTGCATCAAATGTGTATGCTGCTTAATATATATATTTTTTAAAGGTAATGGCGACAGCGCTTCAAACAATGGCGCCCAAAAAAGTAAATGTCAGAGGAAAAGCGGAGTGTCAATTAATGCACTTGATGAGATAACACTTTTGTTATTCCTCATACTTTGCATGATAATTCAGTTTCTTCCTGATTTGTTGTCAAATATGTAGCTTACTAACTGTGGTTGTTGTTCAAAAGGTCACTATTGGACAGAATTACAATTTATGACAAGATTTGTTCAAATGTAAAACCCTTTTATTTTCTTTCGTCATAAAAAGACACGATTCTCAAATATGCAGGCTGTATATGAGTAGCTTCCAAAAACAAGTAGCCTTTATGAAGTACAAAATGTGGATATCCCTGCTCTAGCCCAAACATTCAAATATGAGCCATATTACTGGAGCTACATTTTATTCTTTCTATTGCAGATTCGGGTCTTAATTTACGGGTATATATAGCTTCCCCCAAAAATGCTAATTTGATAATGATATTGATTAATTAATAATATGTTAGTAATATTATTTTTATGTGAACATAATTACCCAATTGAAATGCAAAACTCCGGTGTGGACTTTCAAGTTGACAGTTATTGTTCATTGCTCGAACAGAGAACACTGCCATATTGACAAAAACGATTGTTAAAATGTAAATAAAAGTTCACGTTTGTAATTGTACTACATTATTGTGATCGCATTATTTGTGACAAAAAGATGAAAACTTAATGTGCAATTTAACTATGCTTTTTCTTAACCTACCAAGTCCAAACTCAAATTCAAATCCTTAATTGAGTAAAACTATATTATTCCTCCCATTTTCGATTTAATTTCCTGATTGTCATGTGTTATCCTGGCCACATTCTTAATAGTTTTGCCTGTCAATCGATCACTATTGGTGGGATTTTCATGGAAGGGAGTAGATTAGTAATCTAGTCATTAAAACACTTTTCAATATAATTTATTGCGTCAAAGCAGAAGCAAAATAGTTGTGTTCTGTTCATAAATATGGATTCCCCCTGTTAAGAAAGTGAAAACTTAATAAACGCAAACATTTTCTGGGCGAGGCGCCCATGGTTGTGATGACATCATTTTTACCATATTTCAACCAGTAATGACGTTATTTCAACCAACTGTTCCCACTGGGTTGCTCACGTGTTAAAGTGACCTCTTGATATACAGTACTGTAAATAGGTCAACTGACTGCGGAGGACAAATATAGGTGGTATTAGTCCAAGGTGTGAGTCCCAAATGTAACCCTATTCACAATATAAAGCACTTCTATTCCCTATATAGTGCACTACATTTGACCAGGGCCCATATGGCTCTGGTCAAAAGTAGTGCACTAAATAGAGAATAGAAGTGCCAGTCTGAACAACGACTATAGGTTGATGGTGTTAGTCAAAGAGGTCCTAGCAACGCCACTGAGGGGCATTAGATAGAGAGCAGGGAGGCAGAAAGGAAGGGTTAGCCATGTCAGTATGTATGCATCAGTCCAAGGCTTTGACGTTACCCTTCCTAGTCACACCATAGCACAGGAACAAGCTTGGTGATAAGGGAGTGTCTTTCATGCATACTGTCTCACACATGCATATGCACAGAGGCACGCACACAAGCGCACGCCCGCAAACACACACACCGCGTGTTATTTCAGAGTTACTCCAGAAGAGGATGCTTCTGAACTATTTTGTTGTTTAAAGCAGTTGAAGAAAATATAGATATGAGAAAGCTCATGTGTACTTTGTACATTGTTTAGGTATACAGGAGAGTGTACTGTATATCGTGTTACCTGGACTAAGTACAGAGTTGACATAATTCGCTTGGACAGAGGGAGTTACAGTTACTGTGTTCTCATAAACCAGTGAGGTTTCAACAATAGGCCTATCCCATACGATAAGTCATATATACAGTATATATACAATATAATACTCACTGTCACACTGTCTGGTTCACAGCAAAAAAATCACTTATATAGAAATGATTCCTTGAAATCCATAGATAAGCCCAGACTAGACACTGCTACTGTATAGAGACCAGACTCTGCCATAGAGGCAAATTGATCATTCACAATGTGTCATGAACGAAGGAAAAAGTTGAGTAGCATAAAAGATAACACACAAAGTACAAAATGAGTGTTTAATCTACAAGTAATCCGCAGACCAACCTATGAGATGATGGTGTTTCAGCTGGAGAGAGTGGGAGTGTAAGACCTGCAGCACACAGCTGCCACACGCTGTCCAGTCGGGAGTACTGCAAATAACTGATGAAAATCAACTTTTAATGAAACCGACTCTACAGTGAATCAGTGGAGGCTGCTGAGGGGAAGACGACTCATAATAATGGCTGGAATGGAATAAATTGAGTGGTATAAACTACATGGAAACCACGTCTTTGACGTGTATGATACCATTCCCATTGACTCCATTCCAGCCATTAATATGAGACGTGCTCCGCTCAGCAGGCTCCACTTAAATGTTGACCTAAAATAAATACATGACTTTCTTAGAAGACAGTTGAGAACGAACCAGCCTGCCAGATTTGACAGCAGAGAGAGAGAGAAAGATTTGCAACAGCCACTTAAAATCAGACTCCTTCCTCAGCCAGTCTTGAAATGTAGAGCATGCTGTCTCCTCCACCATCAAGGCATACCACGGTGTGACAGTTATTCCCCTGAGCTTTCCCCTGCAATACTGAAATAACCACTGGTTCCATTAAGTGGTTGTGTCCTAAACAACACTCTTTTCTCTTCTTAGTGTACTACGTTTGACCAGGTATTGCACTATACAGGACATAATGTACCTTTTGGGACACAGACAGGGTTTCTAGCCTCCTTATAGGCATGCATGTGAACCTGTTCACAGCAATAGGAGGGCTAAATGATGCAGGAATTTATGGATAAGTTTACCTTATAATACCACCCAAAGGTGCGAGGAGATGCTGAGTATGGAGAAGAATAGGTTGCTAAAGAAGACATCATTAAGGAAAAACTATTCATGAGAATTTCTTTCCAGAATTTGTGGTATACATTGAAGCGATTACCTACAGGTAACTGACAAAATAAAGGAAACACCAACATAAAGTATCTTTAGGGCGTTGGGCCACCATGAGCCAGATCAGCTTCAATGCACCTTGGCATAGATTCTACAAGTGTCTGAAACTGTATTGGAGGGATGCAACAATATTCTTCCACGAGAAATTCCTTCATTTGGTGTTTTTTTAATGGTGGTGGTAAACACTACCTCAGGAATTGCTGCCACTCCATAATCTCCTATACGTGTTCAATTGGGTTGAGATCTGGTGACTGAGACAGACATGGTTTACATTGTTTTCATGCTTGTCAAACCATTCAGTGACCTGTGGATGGGGGCATTGTCATCCTATGGGCCATGTTAGCCAAGATAATGGCCGGCCCAGCATTTTTATTCAACACCCTGATGGGGTGTTAATTGATGAATTAACTCAGGAACCACACATGTGAAAGCACCTGCTTTCAATATATATTTGTATCTCTCATATAATCAAGTGTTTCCATTATTTTGGCAGATACCTGTATATAGTGCAGTGCAATACTTTTGACCAGAGCCCTATAGAGTGCCATTTGGGCCACAACTATGATAAAAGCCTATACAGTTTAAGAGACATCCTATGTAATGTAGCAGGAAACACATCCCTCAATATCCTCGCCACTAAGGTCATGCTCTACTTCAGGGGTCTTCAACAGGCAGACTGTGGGATTTTATGTTTTTCAAATACTATATTAGTATATTACATTTATATTACATTTATTCAGAAATGTGGGTTTTTGAAAACTCTGGGCTTCTTGCGATCAATTTGCAGTTTACAAATGATATATACAGTGGGCCAAAAAAGTATTTAGTCAGCCACCAATTGTGCAAGTTCTCCCACTTAAAAAGATGAGAGAGGCTTGTAATTTTCATCATAGGTACACTTCAACTATGACAGACAAAACAAGATTTTTTTTCTCCAGAAAATCACATTTTAGGATTTTTAATTAATCTATTTGCAAATTATGGTGGAAAATAAGTATTTGGTCAATAACAAAAGTTTATCTCAATACTTTGTTATATACCCTTTGTTGGCAATGACAGAGGTCAAACGTTTTCTGTAAGTCTTCAAAAGGTTTTCACACACTGTTGCTGGTATTTTGGCCCATTCCTCCACGCAGATCTCCCCTAGAGCAGTGATGTTTTGGGGCTGTTGCTGGGCAACACGGACTTTCAACTCCCGCCAAAGATTTTCTATGGGGTTGAGATCTGGAGACTGGCTAGGCCACTCCAGGACCTTGAAATGCTTCTTACGAAGCCACTCCTTCATTGCCCGGGCGGTGTGTTTGGGATCATTGTCATGCTGAAAGACCCAGCCATGTTTCATCTTCAATGCCCTTGCTGATGGAAGGAGGTTTTCACTCAAAATCTCACGATACATGGCCCCATTCATTCTTTCCTTTACACGGATCAGTCGTCCTGGTCCCTTTGCAGAAAAACAGCCCCAAAGCATGATGTTTCCACCCCAATGCTTCACAGTAGGTATGGTGTTCTTTGGATGCAACTCAGCATTCTTTGTCCTCCAAACACGACGAGTTGAGTTTTTACCAAAAAGTTATATTTTGGTTTCATCTGACTATATGACATTCTCCCAATCTTCTTCTGGATCATCCAAATGCTCTCTAGCAAGCTTCAGACGGGCCTGGACATGTACTGGCTTAAGCAGGGGGACACGTCTGGCACTGCAGGACTTGAGTCCCTGGCGGTGTAGTGTGTTACGGATGGTAGGCTTTGTTACTTTGGTCCCAGCTCTCTGCAGGTCATTCACTAGGTCCCCCCGTGTGGTTCTGGGATTTTTGCTCACCGTTCTTGTGATCATTTTGACCCCACGGGGTGAGATCTTGCGTGGAGCCCCAGACCGAGGGAGATTATCAGTGGTCTTGTATGTCTTCCATTTCCTAATAATTGCTCCCACAGTTGATTTCTTCAAACCAAGCTGCTTACCTATTGCAGATTCAGTCTTCCCAGCCTGGTGCAGGTCTACAATTTTGTTTCTGGTTTGGTTCTGAGTTTGGAGTGTGACTGTTTGAGGTTGTGGACAGGTGTCTTTTATACTGATAACAAGTGCAAACAGGTGCCATTAATACAGGTAACGAGTGGAGGACAGAGGAGCCTCTTAAAGAAGTTACAGGTCTGTGAGAGCCAGAAATCTTGCTTGTAGGTGACCAAATACTTATTTTCCACCATCATTTGCAAATAAATTCATTAAAAATCCTACAATGTGATTTTCTGGATATATTTTTCTCATTTTGTCTGTCATAGTTGAAGTATACCTATGATAAAAAATTACAGGCCTCTCATTTTAAGTGGGAGAACTTGCACGATTGGTGGCTGACTAAATACTTTTTTGCCCCACTGTAGTTATGATCCGGCTCCTCAACCATTTGCTCAAGAAAAAAATTGTCCCACAGCTGAATGTAGTTGGAACCCCTGCTCTATTTCATACTCTAGTAGTAACTTATTTTAGTTTGATGCATTGTAGTGTGGCCTTGGATAATGTTTTGCCCCTAGATCTAGATGTGTGCAGCATAATGGACACACAGTAGGAGAAAAGCAAACCATTTATTCATTTGACCACAAAGCAAAAATAAATCACCAATACTTGAATATTTGGCCTCTTCAGCGAGCCAGTGCAACAGTTCCATGTACTGTCGGTAAGACACAGCCAGTCAGCAACTGCCAAGTCCACAGTGGCAGCCGACTCTTAAACACCAGTGTCCGTATTCACAATATCTCAGCGTATGAGTTCTGATCTAGGGTCAGTATTGCTATTCAGATCATAATGAATAGAAAATGGGGGAACTGATCTTAGATCAGCACTCCTACTCAGACTCTTGTAGATACAGAACCAGTCATTTTAGACTGTGTAGAATCAGTACCAATAAAGGTCCTTCACAAGAAAGACCACAGAATGATGGACAGATACTCTTGTCTCTCAGAGGCCAAGTCCACCGGTAGGTAAACTATAAGCCTGAGGCTGTGAAAGGAAGTCAGTGTTGTCATATAGAAACAGTCCTTTAACTTTCAGGACCTGGGTTTGCTTTTGAACACAAAATTACTGTGCTCAATTCAGTTTGTGGGGTACATCGGGTTTGATTGAGGTGTGCAGTTTTGACCACAACTTGACACAATGCAATAGCTTCTTCTGCTTAAAAAAATGTAAATACAAAATATAAAACAACTAGTTTCACATCTAGAAATGGATGGTGGCAAATTGTTGCTCTGGATTGGTAGAAAAGTCACACCAGAATTCAACAGTATTTTAGAGATCCAGTTGCAGAGAATTGTGGGACTTGCAGTCCTTTATGCCTGGATGGTGCTTTTAGCATTGAAGGCCAGGTAGTAGAGCAGGATACCGATGAGAACAGCCATAACCTCAGTAGCCACCCACGGGCCATTCCATGCACCCTAGAAACAACAAGACAACGCAGCACCAGTTAGGAAGGAATCTCAGATGAGAATGAAAAACACTAAATACAAATGTTCCATCATGTGTGAAGACACATAGAAGGTGCAACACAATTAATAAAAGTAAACAACTGGAGACACCATTTTTGAAGACTGAGGTGATTGACAGAACAGTGCTACTTTAACTAGCAAAAACATGTCTGAGCTTTGTGTAACTAACATTTGCTAGCTAGATAAACATCTCAGCTAACTGTGGAAACAATTCACGTATTTCCAGTAAGTTTGTGACCCACTGCTTTTGCTACCAAATACTACACTGTCTCCAAAAATGGCAAGGTGCCTCCAGTAGTGTTCACTCTTCTGCCGTTTCTGACGTCTCCATTTTCTAAGCGTAATGCGTGTACTATAGACATGACTGTCTTTCATCGAGTATTCATTTGTTATTCTGTCTATGCTGACTCACCCTGTGATCCACATTGACAGAGAAGAGAGGCTGGATGGAGTCACTATCCTCATTGTTCCTCTGGGCCTAAAAAACAAACAAATATAAACACACACAATTGCATAAGGCAATAGGTCATATCTGACAGTATGCACAAATATTTTACTCTGGACTCACACTTGCATAGATAAACAACAATCAAGACATTGAGATCTCCCCTGGTGTTTGTATCTTTCAAACAGCATGCATGACCACTTATTGTTAGCCAATGTCAAAGCTTGCTAGCAAGAGCTGCCCTCTTACGATTGGAAATTGGAAATCGAAATTTGCATAAACTTGGGAAATGTGGAACTCTTGCTGTCTAGTCCCTGTCTCCTCCTGCCATTGAACATTACTGGTAGCTAGATCACTGATTATCTTGCCAAGTGTAAGTGATGCCGCATTCAAGACCACTAGGAACCTCTGAGTAAAAATGTGCTCACTTTTTTTTTTGCGTAGAGCTTCGTATTTGATGATTCTGATCATTTCCAAGCAGGAAACTAATCCTTCTACGAGTTTCCAAGTCAGACATTTCAGGGTTGTCTTGAACGTGGCAAAAGTCCCCAGTTACACTCATAGATGAATAGGAATGAAACGCCTACCTTGCGCAAAGAGCTATAGGACTCCTCATCAAAGAATTTGACCTGGTATGTACCTGAGCTAGCCTGTTTGTGGGGCATGCTCCAGGACACCTGAGAAACACAGAGAGACAGAGCGAAGACATGACAAACTAAGTCATAAACCCACAACATGTGCACAGAGGCTCAAGTGACTCTTGATAAGTGTATATTGGACATCCATAGTGTATGTCCACATCAGACCCATCTCTTACCTGGTACTTGCCAACATCCTGGCCTCTGGTCACAGGGAACTGTCTGCCATTGACGTCAGCATACAGAGCCACACTCTGTTGAAGAAAGATACACATTTAGAGCGTGATGAGAAAAAGAGAGGCGTGTCTGTCTGTCGTGTCTAACTACAGTACCTGGGCGCCATTGGTGCAGGCCAGGCTGAGCTCCACGATAAAGACAGACTCAGAGGAGATGACGGCATCAGAGGTGGTGTAGGCAGAGGGGGTGATCACAGGGTCTGAACAGCTCTCTCCTAAACAACATGGGCAGAAATGACATCAAGCAGTCTTTGCTTGCTATCTTAATGTGAAGGTACTGTTCATTTCTACTCTGAGAGCCAAGCTAGTGCATAACAAAATAATTGACTTAGCTAGCCAACTATCTGGTGGTGCAGATCGATAAAATCTGGAAAATTGGGTTGAATAGAATGGCTACTGTGGCTAGCCACCTAGCTATCCAACCTTGTTAGCTAACATTCACCTTCTTATCCAGCTATCCAAATATGGTGCATTTGGAAAGTACTCAGACCACTTGCCTTTCCCACATTTTGTTACGTTACAGCCTTATTCTAAAATTGATTAAATACATTTTTTTCCTCATCAATCTACACACAATACCCCACAATGACAAAGTAAAAACAGGTTTTTAGAAATGTCAGCAAATGTATTACAAATAAAAACAAATAAGTATATAACTATTCAGACCCTTTGTTATGAGACTTGAAAATGAGCTCAGGTGCATCCTGTTTCCATTGATCATCCTGTTTCTACTACTTGATTACCACCGGTGGTAAATTCAATTGATTGGACATGATTTGGAAAGGCACACACCTGTTTATATAAAGGTCCCACAGTTGACAGTGCATGTCAGAGCAAAAACCAAGCCACGAGGTCGAAGGAATTGTCTGTAGAGCGCAGAGACAGGATTGTGTCGAGGCACAGCTTTGGGGAGTGGTACCCAAAAATTTCTGCAGCACTGAAGGTCCCCAAGAACACAGTGGCCTCCATCATCCTTAAATGGAAGAAATTTGGAACCACCTTTCTAGAGCTGGCCGCCCAGCAAAACTGAGAAATCGGGGGAGAAGGGCCTTGGTCAGGGAGGTGACCAAGAACCCGATGGTCACTTGGACAGAACTCCAGAGTTCCTCTGTGGAGATAGGAGAACCTTCCAGAAGGACAACCATCTCTGCAGCACTCCACCAATCACACCTTTTATGGTAGAGTGGCCAGAAGGAAGCCACTACTCAGTAAAAAGGGACATGACAGCCAGCTTGTAATTTGCCAAAAGGCAAGAGAAACAAGATTCTCTGGCCTGAATGCCAAATCTGGAGGAAACCTGGCACCATCATGCTTTGGGGTTGTTTTTCAGCGGCAGGGAGACTAGTCAGGATCGGAGGGAAAGATTAACAGAGAAAGTACAGATATCCTTGACGAAAACCTGCTCCAGAACACTCAGGACCTCAGACTGGGGCGAATGTTCACCTTCCAACAGGACAACGACCCTAAGCACACAGCCAAGACAACACAGGAGTGGCTTCGGGACAAGTCTCAATGTCCTTGAGTGGTCCAGCCAGAGCCCGGACTGGAACCCAATCTAACATATCTGGAGACTTTAAAATAGCTGTGCAGCAACGCTCCCCATCCAATTTGACAGAGCATGAGAGGTTACACAGAGATGAAAGTGAGAAACTCCCAAGCTTGAAGCATCATCCAATACTCAAGGCTGTAATCCCTGCCAAAGGTACTTTAAAAAAAGTACTGAGTGAAGGTTCTGAATACTTTTGTAAATGTGATATTCCGTTTTTTTAAATACATTTTGCAAACATTTCTAAAAACTGTCATTATGGAGTATTGTGTAACGTTACAACTTGGAAAGTCAAGGGGTCTGAATACTTTCCAAATGCACTCTAGATTTCCTTGCCGCTAGCTAGTTACTGTTGCAATCTCTATGAAATTACTCACCTGTGCACAAGCAGACAAGAGCAAGAAACGCGGCTATTCTGATCATCATGGTTGATTTCTCAAAATGTCTTTAACACGACAAAGACTTCCGCAGCTAATAATTTCAGCAGCTGTTACAGACACGTCTTCCTTCAAAAAGTCTACGTCGGCTTTTAGACTAACGCACCGTATCAGCGCAATGCACTTTGGGAACGTGGCTGTGTTGACACGTCATCTCATGGAGACTATGAAATATATTTTATAGGCCAATTAGAATAAACTACACATTTCACAGTGTCTCACTTAAGTAAATAAGTCAAAAAACATACTTCATGGTGGTAAAAGTATATTCAATATAAAAGTACCATTCAAATATGGATGTAACAATATGAGATACGCATTTCTGGGTTATTTAATTCCAGGTAGCATAGCCTAAACGTGTTTCTAAGGGAGAGGGAGTTTATCACATCCAAGTTGGATTAAATAAAACCCAATTCCTGTTTGACTAACCCTCCTTTGCGTATTTCAGTCATTCCTAATCGTAACCTAAATCCTACTTCTACTGACAAGCAGTATTTGCACCCTACCTTTCATAACTCATATATTGTGTCTACAGGTATGTTTACTAGTTCCAAAATAACTGCCTGGATAAGTCCCGAATGGCACTCTATATAGTGCACTACTTTTTTGACTAATTGTGCACTATACAAGGAATAGGGTGCCATTTGGGAAGTATCCCTTAAATTTGCCTGCTTTGATGCCAATATGTTCCCTTGTTGCAGCATCTATTGCACTGAAATTTACCAAGCAATGTGTTGGATCTGGAAAAAGTATTACCCAACAAAAGTAGGCTTCGTACATGAAACCAAAATAAACAATTTAATTTAGCAGGTAAATGTGCTTGGGTTCACTCTAGATTTCAACCACTGTGCGTTAATGAGAGACGGTATATAGGTATTTGAGGTACAAACACATTGGTTGCTTTTGCGTACAACACAGAGATACACAAGTCTGGTTTAGTTTTTTCAAAGGATCAAGTGAAAAACAGTGTTTGACAAAGTATATAATATTTCGGTGTACAGTTGAGTTGTTCAAATGAAGACACCGTTGTTATAGAACATATGTAACAGAAAACAGTTAAATAGAACAGTAAAACAAAAACCTTGTCAAATAGATTGAATTGATCTAAAGACCACAGAAAGGACATTGGCAAATCATTTGATTTGATTTTGGGAAAGATGAGCAAAATCTGATAAAGATGATAACAGAAAGACAGAGACCCAAGGCTAAGCACTGCTGGACTGTGAGAAGAACATCAACACATTTATTATCAAGATTGCAATACTGTGAGAAACATAACTGTTTACACTCTTTCTTTGTCATTTGTACTGCGAGAAAATACTAAAACCGTTTCAACTCTCACAAATGACTACAGTGAACCCATTTACCCAAGAACGGTTGCTTAAATACAATCAAACAAAGCCAATATCTCAAGTGGAGCCGAATGTGTTGCAATCTAGCTATTATGTGCTGGGTTGTAGGATACACCTAGCGAGTAGCTATCATGTCCTGGGGTTAAACCTAAGAGATAGATCCTTGCTTTTACTTCACTACAGCATGCTATTACCGATGTAGAGTTTGGGCCTACTACTTCCTTTGTTTATGCACAAAGGTTAATGTGCGTGAACCGGCCAGGGAATGGTTATGAAAGACAGACTGGTGTAAAATGAATCATTGATACAGACATGAATACAAAGTAGAAGACAACTGATGAACACAATCTGCTAGTCTGAAAGAGGTGTGTGTAAAGTCAGGACTGATCCGCTCCCACACGTCAACAACACAGAGGAGTATCACTATAGAAACAAACATGCACAAACACACACCCACTCACTCAGCACACACATACAGTACATTACAGCTGTTTTAAACATACGAGTAACATCCACAAATTGTGTGTGTGTGTTCAGAGCTCGCTGGTGAGAGGCCCCTTGCTCTGGATGTTCCTCATGATAGCCTGGACCACCTCAGAGGTGGTGCCCTGCCCCCCAATGTCAGCTGTGTGCAACTGCAGGAGAAGAAGAACATTATTAGGCAGGATGATACTTGAGACAATTGTCAACGTCGCCATTATATCCCCCTCAGCTGTGTGCAACTGCAACATAACAGACAAATAACTAGTCACAAATTACATTCTACTCAAAGAAACAATATAGGTGAAACAGATATAAATATAGCAAATAGACCAAACATCATTCCATATTCTCCGTGACAGACAATCATATCTACTCTACACAATACATTTATTTCTGAATATTCTGTAATATTGCTCTCCCCAGGCCCCAGAATTACTATCAATCACACCCTCCTCAGAGGGATTCTACACCGATAATAAATCAGTGGGTACAATGGCAACATTTTGTACGATGAAGAGGCTCTATAGAGCAGCATACATTTGATTACAGGAGGGACAAGTTGGCCTAGAGCAGGGTCGGCAACAGGCTGCCTGCGGGACGG
This sequence comes from Oncorhynchus nerka, assembly GCF_034236695.1. Classification (NCBI taxonomy): domain Eukaryota; kingdom Metazoa; phylum Chordata; class Actinopteri; order Salmoniformes; family Salmonidae; genus Oncorhynchus; species Oncorhynchus nerka. Next base: position 42,925,070 of record NC_088415.1, on the reverse strand, counting down.
AGTTGGCCCATGGGCAGCCTGTTGCCGACCCTGCGCTAGGCCAAGGGAGTGATTTTTATTTTGTTGGGGTCAATTTGCAATGTACAAATGATTAGAATTATGTTCCGGCCACCCGCCATCCGCTCTGATTGGGCTGCGGCTGAATCTAGTTGCTTACCCCTGGCCCAGAGTGTAAAGGAGGAATTTGATACATTTCTAGCTAGAATGGCAGACAATTCAAATACTTGAAAGAATAAATGCTCTTCATTTGCATGCGCTCCATTGATAACTGTCCAGACCCTCAGCAGGTCAGTCGGCAGTGAGGTGTGTGTGTATATACAGAGCAGTGACGTGTGTTAACTCAGGTGAGAGTATTGAGTAGTGTGATACAGGTGCAGGGAGGTGAGAGTATTGAGCAAGGGTGTATTCATTAGATCATAGCAAACAGTTGCAAAACATTTTGCAACACAAACAGTTTACTCCAAACGGAAAACATTTTACAATGACAAATTCAGTTAGGTCCCTCCCCATTTCATTCCGTTTGCTTTCATTTGGTTAAGGATTCTTGGATTCTTAAAAAAAAAAGTTTTACATTTAACCTTTATTTAACTAGGCAAGTCAGTTAAGAACAAATTCTTGTTTACAATGACGGCCAAACCCGGACGACGCTGGGCCAATTGTTGGCCGCCCTAGGGGACTCCCAATCACACCGGATGTGATACAGCCTGGATTTGAACCAGGCACTATAGTGACACCTCTTGCACTGAGATGCAGTGCCTTAGACTACTGCGCCACTCGGGAGTTCTTAGTGAATACACCCCTGGTGAGTGTATTGTGCAGTGAGGTGAGAGAACCTGACTTACCTGAGTCTCATTCATGGTTGTCAGGACTGCATTCCTGATCATAGTGGCATAATCATGGAGCCTGAGACGCACAGAAATACAATGAGTTGACTTTCATGCTATCTGTTCAACTAGTTGACTGCTGCTCAGATAACACATACACATACACATGGTCATGGTTTAGAAACAGCGCCTTCATTAGACAATGCCAGGGGTACCTACTTGAGGTGGTCCAGCATCATGCAGCTGGCCAGTAGCATGGCAGTGGGGTTAGCAATGTTCCTGTCAGCAATACTCTTCCCTGTGTTCCTGGTGGCCTGAAAGTCACATCGAGAAAAGACAGAGCGAGCATATCGAGAGATCATTGACATACTTGGCCAAGTCAACTGACTACTGTTTAAGTCCAGAATTCACTCCTCAATTTACAAACGCTAAGCCCTATTTGGAGTAAGATCCCAATGGGATCGAAACGTTGTCTGTTGTAAACCACTGTAGGAGCATCGTATTACATTATCAGAGTTGCAGACATTACAGGTGCCCAGGGGACTGACCGTTTCGAAGACAGCATAGTCGCGGCCGTAGTTAGCCCCTGGCACCAGCCCTGGCCCTCCCACCAGGCCAGCACACACGTTGCTGACCACGTTCCCATACAGGTTGGGCATCACCATCACATCAAACTGCTGGGGTTTGGACACCAGCTAGGGAATCAGAGGGGAATGGATAAACGACACTAATAAGCATGAGTAATATGGACAAAAGAGATATAAACTTTCTTAGCCCGGTCCCAGATGTGTTTGTACTGTCTTGCCAAGTGCCAACTCATGGCAATATCAACGGCCATATGAGTTGGCGGGACAGCACAAACAGATCTGGGACCAGGTAAAAACGTTCTGGTGTGTCTGTATAATAAAGATAGCATTGGTTTTCATACCTGCATGGTGGTGTTGTCGACTATCATGGCATCAAAGGCAATGTCAGGGTACCCAGCAGCCACCTCTCTACAGCACTGCAGGAACAGACCATCTCCCAGCTTCCTGTGAAGGGGAGAATAACCCCTTGGTTGCATTCTGACTCTCTTCCCTTCTTCTTGAAGTGTCCACTTGACTTGTTCACTCCACCTCGTGCTTTTCAAAGTATTGGAATAGTGTACGCATGGGCTAGGGGGCGGGTGCAGTTACCACCATATTTCTTACACAACTCTGTTCCATTTCAATTTATGGGGGGGAGTGAACGAGTGCACACTTTGGGAAGAAGGGTACACAATTGGACTGCAGTCTCAAAGTGCTCAGAGTGTGAGTCATTATAACAGACAACGGGTGGAATACTCATCTACACCTCGGCTGACTTGACTTACATGATGTTGGCCTTGTGGACGGCAGTGACCCTCTTGCGACCTTTCTCCCGGGCCAATTTAAAGGCATACTCAGCGATTCTTAGGGAGTTAGTCCGGGTGATGATCTTGAGACACTCCACCACCCCTGATACACTCTACAGGAGGAAGAGCAGAATGCTAACACAGGTTTTATAAAGCAAAGAGTGTGAATGAAAAAAAGAAAGGGATAAGTTGAGGGGCGTATGAGTGTGTGCGTGCGTGCGTTCGCGTCTGTGCGTCTGTGTGTGTAACCTCATGCTCCAGACTGCTGTACTCTCCCTCAGTGTTCTCCCTGATGATCATGATGTCAATGTTGTTGTGACGAGTCTGGACTCCAGGGAGGGACTTACAGTGCATGACGTTGGCATACAGGTCCAAAGTGGTACTGGGGGACAGAGAGACGGGTGGAAACATTGTAAGCTGACAGGGCAGGACAGAAAGATGGGTGGAGACATTGTTAGCTGACAGGGCTGGACAGAGAGACGGGTGGAGACATTGTTAGCTGACAGGGCAGGACAGAGAGACGGGTGGAGTTATTGTAAGCTGACAGGGCAGGACAGAGAGACGGGTGGAGTTATTGTAAGCTGACAGGGCAGGACAGAGAGACGGGTGGAAACATTGTAAGCTGACAGGGCTGGACAGAGAGACGGGTGGAGACATTGTAAGCTGACAGGGCAGGACAGAGAGACGGGTGGAAACATTGTAAGCTGACAGGGCAGGACAGAGAGACGGGTGGAGTTATTGTAAGCTGACAGGGCAGGACAGAGAGACGGGTGGAGTTATTGTAAGCTGACAGGGCAGGACAGAGAGACGGGTGGAGACATTGTAAGCTGACAGGGCAGGACAGAGAGACGGGTGGAAACATTGTAAGCTGACAGGGCAGGACAGAGAGACGGGTGGAAACATTGTAAGCTGACAGGGCTGGCTGGACAGAGAGACGGGTGGAGACATTGTAAGCTGACAGGGCAGGACAGAGAGACGGGTGGAGACATTGTAAGCTGACAGGGCTGGACAGAGAGACGGGTGGAGACATTGTAAGCTGACAGGGCTGGACAGAGAGACGGGTGGAGACATTGTAAGCTGACAGGGCTGGACAGAGAGAGCCACAGAGAAACAGACGATCGTTTGGGCTAAAGATAGGCAAACCGTGAGCAGAAACGGAGCACTCGAGCAAAATGTCCTCTGTCTTTTTTAAATAAACCGTTGGATAGAAACCTTTACTTTACCGGAGGAGGTTGTTTCTGGACTTGTGGGAAGCAGGCAGGGTGTGGAGGGTTTCAATGTTACCTACAAACATAAACATGGTGACAGTGTTATAGGCATTCTATAGAATACAGACAATTGAGTGACACATTTGCAGTTATGGATAATTGGTTCTATAGCTGGAACCTGCCTACAATGTGAGTATAAGAGCATGGTGCTATGAGCATTACAGTGTTTCTCCTACCTTTGAGGGCCACTCCATTACGGCGGATGGCAGTGATGGCATTGTTGATGTCATCCTCAGTAGCTGAGCAGACGTTCACTACCTCAAAGTCCACAGGCACACAGCTGAACCTACAGAACCCAACAGACTCAGTCGTTCTACCTCAACTCATTGGTTGTACCACTACGTATATATGAGACATATGTCGATGTGTTTATAAGCTGTGAATAACATTTTAGGAACTTGGTAGCCACTCACTACTGCTTTAATCCCATATACACTGCCGTTCAAAAGTTTGGGGTCACTTAGAAATGTCCTTGTTTTTGAAAGAAAAGCACATTTCTTGTCCATATAAAAAACATCAAGATGATCAGAAATACAGTGTAGACATTGTTAATGTTGCAAATGACTATTGTAGCTGGAAACCGCTGATGTTATATGCAATATCTACATAGGCATACAGAGGCCCATTATCAGCAACCATCACTCCTGTGTTCCAATGGCACGTTGTGTCTGCTAATCCAAGTTTAGCATTTTGAAAGGCTAATTGATCCTCTGTCCAGTGTCTGTGTTCTTTTGCCAATCTTAATATTTTTTTATTTGATTGGCCAGTCTGAGATATGGCTTTTTCTTTGCAATTCTACCTAGAAGGCCAGCATCCCAGAGTTGCCTCTTCACTGTTGACGTTGAGACTGGTGTTTTGTGGGTACTATTTAACGAAGCTGCCAGTTGAGGACTTGTGAGGCATCAGTTTCTCAAACTAGACACTCTAATGTATTTGTCCTCTTGTTCAGTTGTGCACCGGGGCCTCCCACTCCTCTTTCTATGGTTAGAGCCAGTTTGCACTGTTCTGTGAAGGGAGTAGTACACAGCGTTGTACGAGATCTTCAGTTTCTTGGCAATTGCTCACATGGAATAGCCTTCATTTCTCAGAACAAGAATAGACTGACAAGTTTGATAAGACAGTTATTTGTTTCTGGCCATTTTGAGCCTGTAATCAAACCCACAAATGTTGATGCTCCAGATACTCAACTAGTCTAAAAAAGCCCAGTTTATTTGCTTCTTTAATCAGAACAGTTTTCAGCTGTGCTAACATAATTGCAAAGGGGTTTTCTAATGATCAATTAGCCTTTTAAAATTATAAACTTGGATTAGCTAACATTGTGTCATTGGAACACAGGAGTGATGGTTGCTGATAATGGACCTCTGTAAGCCTATGTAGATATTCCATTAAAAATCAGCCGTTTCCAGCTTCAATAGTAATTTACAACGTTAACAATGTCTAAAATTTCTGGTCAATTTTATTTTAATGGACAAAAAAAAAAGTGATTTTCTTTCAAAAACAAGGAAACATCAGTGACCCCAAACTTTTGAACGGTAGTGTATATTTAATAAAAACAGCTTAATTAATGAACTGGTATAGGTGTTTATAAGCCATGAATGTTATAACCAGTTATAATAAACTTAAAGGAATAATCCACTCAAAAACTATATTTTGGTAATCCACTCATGATTTAGAACTTTCAAAATGCTAATTGTCACATCATCATGATGATCAAAACCCATCATCATGATGTGACAAGTGACAGAGCGTTTAAAATGTTAAATATTTTAAAAACATTGTAGAACTGTATCAACAGTGGACTAATGCAACAAATACCAAAGGATAGTTTTAGAGTGGCTTTTTAAGCCGTTTATTATTAACTGTGAATAACAGCTCATAAACATGTTATCGACTAGAGGTCGACCGATTATGCTTTTTCAAAGCCGATACCGATTATTGGAGGACCAAAAAAGCCGATACCGATCAATCGGCCGATAAAATTTTTAAAAAAATGTATTTGTAATAATGACAATTACAACAATACTGAATTAACACTTATTTTAACTTAATATAATACATCAATAAAATCAATTTAGCCTCAAGTAGATAATGAAACATGTTCAATTTGGTTTAAATAATGCAAAAACGAAGTGTTGGAGAAGAACATAAAAGTGCAATATGTGCTATGTAAGAAAGCTAACGTTTCAGTTCCTTGCTCAGAACATGAGAGAATATGAAAGCTGGTGGTTCCTTTTAACATGAGTCTTCAATATTCCCAGGTAAGAAGTTTTAGGTTGTAGTTATTATAGGACTATTTCCCTCTATACCATTTGTATTTAATTAACCTTTGACTATTGGATGTTCTTATAGGCACTTTACTATTGCCAGTGTAACAGTATAGCTTCCTTCCCTCTCCTCGCTCCTCCCTGGGCTCGAACCAGCAAAACAACGACAACAGCCACCACATCGAAGCGTTACCCATGCAGAGCAAGGGAAACAACCACCCCAAGGCTCAGAGCGAGTGACATTTGAAACGCTATTAGCACGGGCTAACTATCCAGCCATTTCACTTCGGTCACACCAGCCTCATCTCGGGAGTTGATAGGTTTGAAGTGATAAACAGCGCAATGCTTGACGCACAACGAAGAGCTGCTGGCAAAACGCACGAAAGTGCTGTTTGAATGAATGTTTACACGCCTGCTCCTGCCTACCACCGCTCAGTCAGATACTTACAGTGGGGGAAAAAAGTATTTAGTCAGCCACCAATTGTGCAAGTTCTCCCACTTAAAAAGATGAGAGGGCCTGTAATTTTTATCATAGGTACACTTCAACTATGACAGACAAAATGACAAAGAAAATCCAGAAAATCACATTGTAGGATTTTTAATGAATTTATTTGCAAACTATGGTGGAAAACTTTGGTCAATAACAAAAGTTTATCTCAATACTTTGTTATATACCCTTTGTTGGCAATGACAGAGGTCAAACGTTTTCTGTAAGTCTTCAAAAGGTTTTCACACACTGTTGCTGGTATTTTGGCCCATTCCTCCATGCAGATCTCCTCTAGAGCAGTGATGTTTTGGGGCTGTTGCTGGGCAACACGGAATTTCAACTCCCTCCAAAGATTTTCTATGGGGTTGAGATCTGGAGACTGGCTAGGCCACTCCAGGACCTTGAAATGCTTCTTACGAAGCCACTCCTTCGTTTGCTGGGCGGTGTGTTTGGGATCATTGTCATGCTGAAAGACCCAGCCACGTTTCATCTTCAATGCCCTTGCTGATGGAAGGAGGTTTTCACTCAAAATCTCACGATACATGGCCCCATTCATTCTTTCCTTTACACGGATCAGTCGTCCTGGTCCCTTTGCAGAAAAACAGCCCCAAAGCATGATGTTTCCACCCCAATGCTTCACAGTAGGTATGGTGTTCTTCGGATGCAACTCAGCATTCTTTGTCCTCCAAACACGACAAGTTGAGTTTTTACCAAAAAGTTATATTTTGGTTTCATCTAACCATATGACATTCTCCCAATCTTCTTCTGGATCATCCAAATGCTCTCTAGCAAGCTTCAGATGGGCCTGGACATGTACTGGCTTAAGCAGGGGGACAGGTCTTGCACTGCAGGATTTGAGTCCCTGGCGGCGTAGTGTGTTACTGATGGTAGGCTTTGTTACTTTGGTCCCAGCTCTCTGCAGGTCATTCACTAGTTCCCCCCGTGTGGATCTGGGATTTTTGCTCACCGTTCTTGTGATCATTTTGACCCCACGGGGTGAGATCTTGCGTGGAGCTCCAGACCGAGGGAGATTATCAGTGGTCTTGTATGTCTTCCATTTCCTAATAATTGCTCCCACAGTTGATTTCTTCAAACCAAGCTGCTTACCTATTGCAGATTCAGTCTTCCCAGCCTGGTGCAGGTCTACAATTTTTGTTTCTGGTGTCCTTTGACAGCTCTTTTGTCTTGGCCTTAGTGGAGTTTGGAGTGTGACTGTTTGAGGTTGTGGACAGGTGTCTTTTATACTGATAACATGTTCAAACAGGTGCCATTAATACAGGTAACAAGTGGAGGACAGAGGAGCCTCTTAAAGAAGAAGTTACAGGTCTGTGAGAGCCGGAAATCTTGCTTGTTTGTAGGTGACCAAATACTTATTTTCCACTATAATTTGCAAATAAATTCATAAAAAATCCTACAATGTGATTTTCTGGATTTTTTTCCCTCCATTTTGTCTGTCATAGTTGAAGTGTACCTATGATGAAAATTACAGGCCTCTCTCATCTTTTTAAGTGGGAGAACTTGCCCAATTGGTGGCTGACTAAATACTTTTTTGCCCCACTGTAGATACTTGTATGCTCAGTCATGTGCAACACAGGACACGCTAGATAATATCTAGTAATATCATCAACCATGTGTAGTTAACTAGTGATTAGGATTGATTGTTTTTTATAAGATAAGTTTAATGCTAGCTAGCAACTTACCTTGGCTTACTGCATTTGCGTAACAGGCAGTCTCCTTGTGGAGTGCAACGAGAGAGAGGCTGGCCGTTATTGCGTTGGACTAGTTAACTGTAAGGTTGCAAGATTGGATCCCCCGAGCTGACAAGGTGAAAATCTGTCTTTCTGCCCCTGAACGGGGCAGTTAACCCACCGTTCCTAGGTCGTCATTGAAAATAATAATGTGTTCTTAATTGACTTGCCTAGTTAAATAAAGATTAAATAAAAAAGGTGTAAAAAAATAAATAATAATTTTTAAAAAATCGGCGCCCAAAAATACCGATTGTTTTGAAAACTTGAAATCGGCCCTAATTAATCGGCCATTCCGATTAATCGGTTGACCTCTATTATCGACTGTTATAATACACACTTGACTGACCTGAAGAGCTCCCTGACGTGATTGAGAAGTTCTGGTCCAATACCATCTCCAGGTATGAGAGTTACAGTGTGTCTGCCACCATACTTTGCAGGAGGGGGCTGAAATGTATACATTTGTCATTTTTGTGTATTGTTCTGCCAGAGTTACCATGCTATGTTTGTGTGGCAATTGTGTGAATAAGGTGTGTTGTTTGTTATGTGTAACATGGGTATGTGGAGGCCTGTAACATGATGTGATGGGATGCAATCTGGTACTTACAATGATTTGTCCCTGTTAGTTGTAGAAACACAGCCGGAAAAGCGGAACAATACAGTGAGAGATTAGCAAAGCACCTGAAATCCAACAGTTGCCCTCCCCCCCTCAGATTGGTAGGTCATCCCTGATTCCCTCTCCCCAATGTGGTCCCAAAAATTTGTAAAGGGGCTTGATCAGGTTGCACAGGCTCAGCTGGATGCTGATAATTGGATTCGTTAGCAGAGTTAGCTAGCTTGCTTTGTCACACCAAATCAACACAACAATAATCAATACCAAGCAGAAGTTTTTAGAGTTCCGTCTGAATGTCCCTCAGAAACATTTTCATCTGACAGAGTGGCAGTGTGAAGCTCGTTCTGGTCATAGTAAAATACCTGGGTAGGCTAGCTACATCACACAACTTACACTACCTTGTTAGTATGATGCTTCAAATAGACATAGTTGACAGCAACCCGTATGATTTCTGATAATCAAGTGCACCAGGCAACTCGTGTAGCTAAAATGTCAAGTGTTAAGAGGCCTAGCTGAGTTGCGGCGACTACATTGAGTCGCTGTCAGTCGATGCGAGGAAACAATCACTGGTTGTATTTGACTAAGGTTTTTATTAAAAAGTATGGATTCAGCAAACAAAGAAAGGTACACGGTAAGAGTTTAAGAATGTACATTTTTACAAGTATCGACTGACAGCGATTCGAAGTCGGAGGTTCAGTACAGTGGTCTCCGCTCAACTCCAGTGATGTGATGTACATTGTGGAGTTGAGGAAAAACTTGGCTAGAAGAGGCCTAACTCTGCCAGCCAGCATTCACAGGATTTAGATAACACCACAGATAATCTAGTTGATACCGATTCCGAGATGGGCACTCACTACTGTTGACTTCTCTCTGCGACTGCTCACTGTGGCTCCAAAAACCTGAGGAAACAAAACAGGGCGTTAGCTAACTCAATTTGTGGATTCTGTGGTTATTAAGGACCTGCGAGGCTTTCTAATAGTGATACACATTCAACAGTACAGTATGAATGTATTTTCATTTATCTGACCTTTATTTAACTAGGCAAGTCAGTTAAGAACAAATTCTGGAAACAAAAATGATGAGGAGATAGCAGGGGTGTAATCATTACTGATGCTAACCAGGGGTGTAATCATTACTCCAAACGTTTTGCAACGAAAACTAGCGTTTATGTTTCACTATATCGGCGGAGGGATTCATCCGAGGTGAGGATTAGCAGATTTACTCCTGTGTACACCTGTGTCATTACTGGGGTCTGCCCCTATATATAGACCCCATGGCCGCGACAGGAGTTCTATTTTATTTTCTCGGCTGACGTCCGTATGGTTTGAGGTACAAAGTTCCCTTCGTAAGTCACTGGTAAGTGTAATATCTTGCGTGGAATTATACTCACTGGCTGTTTGCAGCCTGGAGCAGCTGGCCATATGGCCAGCCCATCATCTGGAGAGCTCTACTCGCTGCGGGCTGTTGATCTGTATCTTCCGCCTGTGGTTTGTCGTGCTTATGTTTCGGAAGTGTTACACTACGACTCCGTGTGCATCCATTAATATATTGGTGGCTCTTGCTGCCACAGAATGTATTTACTTTACACAACTTGCGGACTGGCTTGTTCTCTGTGTTGTGAATCGCTTTAATTACCCTGCAGGGTTTTTTTTCTTGTTCTTTGCCTTGCAGAATGTAAGAGTATCGTGGTGGGCTTCCACTACGTTGAGACATTAACTTTGGAGTTCCTTAAAACGGAGTAACTCCATCATATGGTTCTGTTTTTTGTTTCCTGCTTGGATATAAACCGGCTAGGTAATATTGCAGTTGGCAAAAAAAAAAAATGTTTTGCAGAGGTATCCCTCACCGGGTTCCTATTCCTCCAAGCGGGTCACATCGGACCCCTGCTCCGTGGCCTTGCTGGCTTGGCTGAGCTTATGGTTTCCCTTTGGGATACGTGTGATAGTGGCCTCCCCCCTGGAGATCCGTATACCTCGTGTATGCACTGCCTGGTTTTGAGCCACGCGGAGAGGGTGGTGGAGCGCCCTACTGGATGCCTGTTTTGTGTGGTGTTCTCAGAACGCCTGCGCCTGGCGCTTGAGAGGTGAGGCCTCTGCCTGGGGGCGCTTCCGACTCACAGCAGAGACTGGACCACGGAGTTGTGTTGCAGGTGCAGAGTCACTCGGCCTCTGGGAGTACCCGAACACGGACACCGTGATAGCTGCCATGGTCCTCCCAGACTGGGAGATTATAGGGTGGAACCCGCCACTGAAGCTGGGACTTGAAAGCCACATATGGGTCCCTCTGCTCTCTTGGCCTCCAACGCGACCATGCTGCGATGGAGTTGTTTCGCCTGCTTTCCCTGCTCCAGAGAGATGTGGCCCGCTCCAACGGATGGGCCACGGCGCAGGTGGTTACCTCCCGGCACAGTCTCTCTCTGGCTGGCCTAATCCCGTCTGCCAGCTGCTCTCCAGAACACATTTGTCACTCTCCCCATCACCCCAGGGCTGACGTTTGGCCCAGGGGTTAATGACATTCTGGAGCAGACCGATAAGGTTCGTAGGGCCTGGGAGACCCTGAGGTAGGACCGTCGCCACCCACCTGCACCCGAACTACGGTGGCGGACGACAACAGCAGGGAGGGGCACAGCGTGCGGTGGAGCTACAACCTCACCGCCATAGGGACATGCATGGGGGACCCAGGAGCTCTGGGCGCCAGAGGAGAGGTGGGTCCCGACCAGACACACCCTTTCCCGGCCACTTCTCCCGATCTCAAAGGGCAAAGTGGGAGGAGTGTGTGGAGTCCCCATGGGCGTTGTCCACAATGCTCAAGCGGTACCGAATCCAATTACGGTACCCCTGGACAAGGGTTCCATCCGCAGGATGGCTAGGTTGGTTCTACTCTCTTATTTTGTGGTCCCAAAAAGAGGATGGTTTAGACTGATTCTGGACCTCAATGGGTACGTGAAGGTACTGAGGTTCCACATGCTGTCCCTAGCCTGCATGTTGCAGGCTGTGTCCAGGGACTAGTGGTTTGTGACGCTGGACCCAAGGGATGCATACTTTCAATGTTCCTGTTCACCCAGCTCATTAAAAGTACCTCCAATTCACTTTTGATGGGAGGGCTTACGAATTCATGGTTCTTCCCTTCGGCCTCTCCTTGACACCTCGCACTTTCACAAAGTGCATGGATGCTGTCCTGGCACCTCTCGCGTCCCTGGGGTTGTTGATCCTCAATTACCTGGATTGGCTGATTTGTGCCCCGACCAGGACCCAGGTCCTGTCAGACAGAGACATGCTCCTGACCCACATCGGCGGGCTGGGCATTACTGTAAACGACAAGAAGAGTCCTCTGACGCCCACCCAGAGGGTGGCCTTCGTTGGCATGGAACTGGACTCAGTCCCCATGAGAGCACGCCTGCCCACCAGAAGGGTTCAGGCGATCTTATCTTGCCTGGACCACTTTCGGCAGGTGCAGGTGGTATCCGCCCTAACCTGCCAATGCCCGTTGGGCTTGCTGATGGCGGTCTCATTGTTGATTCCCCTGGGCCTGCTCCATCTACGGCCTCTTCAACTCCCACCGGCTGCACCTGAAGCACCACAGTCAGCTGCGGGTGACCGCACAGTGCCTCAGGGCATTGTTGAGGTGGCGCTGTCACTCCTTTCTCTCGGGTGGGGTGGAGATGCTGAGGATGTGCTGCCGGGAGCTGGTCAGCACAGACACCTCCCAGATCATCTAGGGGGGTCGAACCAAGGGCAGGACGGCCAACGGCTGTTGACTACCCCCTTGGAGTGGCAGGCACATTAACACACTGGAGCGGCGAGCTGTACTGTTGGCCCTGCAGTCTTTCCTTCCACACCGGAAAGGAAGAAATGTCCTTGTGAAAACGGACACCACCACAGTGGTGGCTTACATCAACCATCAGGGTGGACTGAGGTCCCACCGCCTCCATCTTATGGTACGGGAGCACCTTCTCTGGGCTCAGGGACGTCTAAGCATCTCTACGCGCATGTACCTGGCATCCTGAATGTGGCAGCAAAATATGCTCTCGAGGGAGGGCTCGCCACCTTGGGACTGGAGCCTACATCCCCAGGTGGCGCAGCACCCGTGGGACAAGTTTGGGATGGTGCAGTGGACCTGTTTGCCTCCCTGGACAACGCACACTTCCCTCTGTGGTACTCCATGTCGGCGCCACCAGGGCCTCTGGGCTCGGATGCTCTGGCTTACGATTGGCCAGGGATGGAGCTTTTCTCATTCCCCCCTTTTCCCCTGATCCAGGCTGTGCTGGACAGGACCAGGATGGCAGAGCATTGTCTGCTTCTGGTGGCCACATACTGGCCCAGGCGACCCTGGTTCAGCCTTCTCCTGTCCCTGTTGTTGGGACACCTTGGCAACTTCCCATGAGACCGGACCTGCTGTCTCAAGCCGGGGGAACTCTGAGGCATCAGAGGCCGCACTGCCTCAGTCTGTGGGCTTGGCCACTGAATGGCAACAATGGTCCATGTTAAGACTACAGGAGGGTGTAATGAACACCATGCAGAGCGCAAGGGCACCGGCTACAACCGCGGCATACCAGTTGCGCTGGCGGTTGTTCTGCTCTTGGTGCACTGGTATTGAGGTTGTGCCCGAGTCATGCGGGGTGCAGTATGTCCTCCAATACCTGCAGTCTCGCTTGGATGAGGGCTTGGCAGCCTCTACACTGAGAGGGTATTTGGCTGCAATATCTGCCTGCCATGTGGGGTGGATGGAGAGGCCAGTGGGGCGCCATCCCTTGGTCTCCAGGTTTATGAAGGGGGTTAGTCGTCTGCGTCCAACTAGGACCTTCTCAATAGCGAGCTGGGATCTGGATCTGGTCTTGGCAGCTTTGGCAAAGCTGGTTCTGTCAGACAGGCATGTGAACATCCCTTTTACCCTGTCTGCTTACGACCCCCAGGCAGTGGCGGGGGAGTCTGGGCCTCCCTCCGGCATGCTGTGCCCTGTGAGGGCACTGGCTGCCTATGTGGAGCGGACACGGTCAGTGAGAACAACAGACCAGCTCTTTGTCTGCTATGGTGAGAGGGTCCTGGGGGCTGGGCTATCAAAGCAGAGGCTCTCTCACTGGATAGTGGACACGATTACGACAGCATAGCTCCTGGCTGGCAAGCCAGTGCTGGGATCTGTGGTGGCACATTCAACACGAGGTGTGGCTGTGTCCTGAGCTCCACTGAAAGGAGTGCCCCTCGCTGATATCTGTGCTGCTGCCAGCTGGGCTTCCTCTCGCACCTTTGCTAGGTTACTATCGGGTAAATGTGGCACCTCCCTCTGCGGTTGGTTCAGCCGTCCTGGGCGTCGCCTCCCCTTCCGGGGACTGTGCCAGGACCCCCCTTCCACATTGATAGCACCTGTGTCTCGGTCTGTATGTATGTAACCACAGTTATGTGAGCTATATTGATCAATCCAAGCCTCTACAGTGCTAGAGGTGCCTCAAAAATGATGTAGAGAACGTCTTGCAGCCATGGGGTCTATATATAGGGGCGGACCCCAGCCGTGACACAGGTGTACACGGGAGTAAATCTGTAAATCCTCACCTCGGATGTATCTATCCACCAGAGTGATAACAATATATTGGAGTGATCCATATAGCTCACATAACCTTGGTTACATACATAACCTTCGTTTTATTGTCCAGGCAAAGAGGGCGGGACCTACCTGAATCTGTCCAATAGAAACGCTACATTCTGTTGAAAAAAAAAACGTTTTGTAACTGTTTGGAGTATTGACTGCACCCCAGGAAGCTAGCACGCTAACCAGATATGACCTTGTGTTTTAGTCAAGAAACACTTTCTTTCAAGCCTAGTTTTATGTAGTTCCTTTGTCATCATAACTATTTATCATAAAAAACGGTCTTACTTTTGCCGTCGTTGCCAACCGTCCACCCCAAATGGGTTTGATGATTTTGGACATTGAGAGCACTGCACTGGAGGCGGCCATCTTGATGAAATCTGACTGACAGCGTGCACGCACATTTGCTCGTGCCCACACAGCAGAGATAATATTGGGGGAGTTCGTTTTGCATGGCCCGATGCACCGGGTGGGTAGAGTTTTCTCTTGAGGACCAATGGAATCAAAGACAATTCAGTATGAAGATAGGCAGGAACTGCTTCTCCAATAGAAATCTCCGATAACGCTGGTAGGCGATGGCGACGTTGGCTAGCTAAACTCATAGATGCGGTAAAAAAAAGTCAATGAACATGACCAAAACAATTGAATTGCCATGGAAACGCGTGGGTGAATGGGCGGTTGGGAAAACCGCATCAATACGGAGAAATACGTCATCGGGTCTAACGGTCGAATCGCACCGAACTGCGCATGAGCAGTCCTTCAATTCAAAGGCACTCCTTCGATATAAAGTTGTTTTTGACAAAAATGAAAACGTGTCAGTCTGTCACTTTCAGGAGGTTGGAGTAATACCATGTTCAACTACTTAAGACGTTGCCTCGAATCTAGAAAATTAACAACTAAGGAATCATTTTTTCTTCTCTCACTGGCTTCTGAAAACCCAAACCCTGGCCTTGTTCATCTTGTTCGGTCGAGCAAGCGTTCCCGAAAGTCTCGCGATATTGCATCTCTGTGTTTAGAAACTCTGTGATGGAATTGTCTAAACTAACAAAACTCCGCCTACCCGGGGTGCCGGGCCATGCAAATCGAATTCAACCAATGTTGCCAGAATTTACGTTAGAGCTGGTGCTCTTCTTAAGTCATTTTTTAGACCGGTTTAGACTAGGGGGTAAGTGTATTTCAAGTCATATTTTTTTAATTTAGTTTTTCAAATCCATTCTCGCTTCATATTAGTTTATGTAATGCATATGGGTGATGATATCCCATCATTTCGTCAACATGTTTTTATGTAGCGTAGAAAAATTAACGCGCGGATGATAAGCGAGCCCATGTTGCGCATACCCGTGACCGACGTCACCGACAAAATATAAGGCTCAAAACGAATCCGGAAAATCGCAGGCTTGATGAAATAAACATAAATCCTGCGTACTTGTCAAAACTGGAACGAATCAAACCTTAGAGATGATCAACTAAGACGTCCAAATCATATTTCATTGGCTTACTTTTTTGCTTCAAAGTGTGGCT
This sequence comes from Oncorhynchus nerka, assembly GCF_034236695.1. Classification (NCBI taxonomy): domain Eukaryota; kingdom Metazoa; phylum Chordata; class Actinopteri; order Salmoniformes; family Salmonidae; genus Oncorhynchus; species Oncorhynchus nerka. The sequence continues at coordinate 42,909,396 of NC_088415.1, read as the reverse complement.
TCCCAGCAAATGTGTATTTTCACGAGGGGAAAGTCTTGAGGTTTCCTTGGAAGAAATAAAGTCCCAGGTGACGAACTGGCGATTTACCAGCTGGGACAATCGATTATTCATCCTCTTTTAGGCAATAGGTAGGAAATCGATATACTAATTTCAATGAAAGTTTATATATATTGTACGGTGGTTGGGTGTTGCCACTTTGCCCTCCTTGCTGTGGGCACCTTCTCTTCACTCCTCCCCCATGTTTTATCGAATCCATCTCGTAGGTAGAGATTACTGTAATTTGATAAATGTATAATTTTAAGATTTCAAACATCATTGTTCTCCAGTGAAAAGTGCTTTACTGACGTTACTATTAGTCTCTTTCTCATTGTTTGTTTTTTCTATCCCTAGGACTACTTGCCTGTCTGCCCTTGCTTCTGAAATAAATAAATAAATAATGAGATTGGCAGGTAAGAATTGATATCCTTACCAAAACTGTCTGTGTCATGTGTGAGAAAGTGTGTGTGTGTGCCCATCTATCTAATGAATATAATGTACTGTTGTTGATCATTCTAATGTAATGATTTGTGTTTGTGTGCCAGGGCCAATGCGAGCTGTGGCTGTGCTGCTATTGCTGGGCCTCACATGGGTGTTAGCCAGCTCCATACTCGGAGGGGATAGCAGCTCATTGGTCAAACACTTCTTCAGTGGTAAGAGACAACCCCGCTGCTGTTCTCTGTATGTATGTTTTATAATCTACATGTTTTGGATTGAGCCCAGTCTTGATGAAACATAGCTGACCAGTGTGCATGTGCGATTTGGTTCTGTGTGCTGAAATAATATTGAACTAAACTGAACTTTGATCAAACAGTGTAGGAGAAAATTCGGTGGTTGATTTTTTTTTTCTTCCAGTGTCTAGACTGTTCTCCCAGAAGTAAACATAGGGTTAATTAATAGACATGTGTAGGCAGAATGAAGGCTGAGCTCAGGTGAATGGACAGAGCTGGATAAACAAAGAGTTAACCATTGGACACATCATAACAAAACATAAGCAGAACATGTGTGCCTTAGTTATTTAATATAGGCACCAAAAGCCATGTATCTGTAATAAGAACATATGTTTGTACCAACCAAGTATTACTAGAAAAGCACTTATTAGGAAAGTATATATGCAATAAATGTATATATATTTTTGTACTAACACTATGGTGCCGCCACCAATATAATCTAAACTGCGCAGATGTGAGCGTTAACAAGCAAGAATTGGGACCGGAAGATAATGGTGGTGAGAGGCCAAGGGGTGTTAATCATCTACATAGAGGGAAGTGACCATGTGTGTTATTTGAAGATCAATATTTATAAACGCCTCTGAGGTCTGTAATAAGAAAAGTCCGTTCTTCCATGGAATTGCTCGGCTTTGTTACTTTTTGTAATAAAGTCTTTGAATTTACAAGCTCCGATATCTGAGAAATATTTGACTCAATATTTCCACGACAACAGTTAAGAATTGACAACATTGCTGATTCAAGCTATGATTCAGTTGATTGATTGTGTCATTCTCTGTTTATCTTTTCTACAGGGACAAACGAGGAGCCAACAGCTGGTATGTGGCAAGGTTAAGACCATTATTTACAGTGGCAATCACTTAGTTTGAAGTGTTGTATTTTGGAACCTTTCAATGTCAGTGGGACAGTGCTAATTTATGTCCCTTAGTAGAGAACCATATTCCCCGCCTGCTAATTCAGGTCTCCTCTCTTTCCCTCTTCCAGAGACCAAACCACGCAGGTACAAGTGCGGTCTGTCGGCTCCATGTCCTCAGAAACATCTGGCCTTCCGTCTTGTCTCTGGAGCCGCCAACGTCATTGGGCCCAAAATCTGCCTGGAGGATAAGATGTGAGAATTTGTGTCTATCAATCACACACTCTCTCTCTCCATCCATCCATCTCTCTCCATCCTTCCATCTCTCACTCTCTCTACCCCTTCTTTGTTCTTGTTATTTCTCCCATCTCTCTCTCTTTGCCATAATCTCATTTAAACCAGGCCTTAAAGTTTGCCTGAAGAGCTGAATGCAAGTATTTAATAATAATAAATTACATTTTATTTCTTTGTCTGACTTGCTGTCTTTCTAGCCTTGTCCCAGATCTTTGTGCAGTTTTGCCAACTCCTATGATCAATGACCATATGAGTTGGCAAGAAAACACAAACAGATCTGGGACCAGACTAGTCCATCAATCTGGTGGTTTTGTCTGTAGCATCATCCCTTCTTTCTGCCTTTCATTCTGTTCGTGGTGAGTTTCCTGAAAGCTTAGTAGCTCTAAGCTCATCTCTCATCTTTTGTCTATTGCCTACAGTGGGTTTAGGATGGTCTTAGTGCTACAAAGCTTTTGGGAAAACCGACCCCTGAACAGTATGTTGACAAAATAATTGTGCTCTTGTACCCTTCTCGCCTCCCAACCTCTCCTATTTCTCCCCCTTAGCCTTGTGAGCAGTGTCAAGAACAATGTTGGCAGAGGACTAAACATTGCTTTAGTAAATGGTAAGAAATTAGAATCTCACTCCTACTAATACAAATCTTGATAAAGTTAATTTTTCCAATTGAGTTCCGAATAGTGATGCTTGATTAACTGTTGAATTATGTGTGTACTCATTTCTTATACCACTACTTCATGTTTCTGCTCTTCAGGGGTATCGGGAGAGCTCTTAGACACTAAATCTTTTGATATGTGGGCAGGAGGTGAGAGGATTAAACTAGCTCATATTAATGTGCTGTTTTGTGAAATAAGGGGTACAAATGGGGCCGGTTTCCCGGACAGCGATTAAGTCTAGTCCTGGACTAAGAAGCACTATCAGTAGAGAATCTCCATTGAACATGCTGTTAAATCCAGAACTAGAATCAATCTGTGTGCAGGAAACCAACCCATGTTGTTCTGATAAATCCAGGTGTTTAACCGTTCCCCTTTTAAGACATCGTCTCTGTCCTACATTCTCAGATGTAACTGACCTGTTGAAGTATCTACGGCCCCTACATGAGGGAACACTTGTGTTTGTAGCTTCCTTTGACGATCCTGCCACAAAGTAAGAGTCCAGAATATTCTCTGTCCACACTCGACCCCCCCACACCCCCAGAGAGTTGTGTAGTTTCTGCCCCCCTGGCACTGCTAAGTGAGTTCCAGTCACATGCAAAGCTTTTAACACTGGTTAGTACGCCCTGTGGCACACGCACATAATTCTGGAGGGGCGAGTTGTTTAGTTTTGCTTAGCAAAACCAGATTAACAATGAAGTACACCATTCCAGTACAGCTACATCTAAAAATGTACATTTGCATCATGGCAACTTTTAATGCAGTTCTGTATGTCATGAAAAACAACTCTAAGGGACAAAGATTAACACTACTCTGACTAAAAAGCATACTTAATGGAGAATCTCCACTGAAAGTTTCCAAGACCAGGCTTAATATTTGTCCAGGAAACTGTCTCTTAATGGATATTATGGACATTATAGCCTACTTGACTGTAACCTAATGTGTCTCTGTCAGGTTGAATGACGAGGCACGTCGTCTGTTTGAGGAGCTGGGTAGCACAGTAGTGAAGGAGCTCACCTTCAGAGACAGCTGGGTGTTTGTAGGAGCCAAGGGAATCGAGAACAAGAGTCCTTTCGAACAGGTAGACTATCTTTACCTTAAGCCACATTTACGCAACTCAAACGGTGATCCTGCATACTAAGAATTGGGTGTGCTTGAACATGTGTATGCGTGAGATGAGGAGACATGACCTCTGACACATGAGGCATCTGTACACTCACTGTTCTCTTCCTTGTAGCTCTGTCCATAGGTAATATATATATGGCTCTGTCAGTGTGTTTGTTCTGTAAAGCAGGGGTTCTCAATCTTTTTTGGATTCGGGGACCCCTTTTGTGTGTGCAAATTCTTCAGAATTCATCATCGGAACACAACTGGTTTGTGATTTTTTTTAAACGATTACAAGAAGTTTTACTATGACGTCTGCTGCAGTACATGGCTGGACGAACCAAGTCTTGGGCCCGGGGAAAGAGAATTTACCAGGCATCGGAGAGATTTTGCAGTTCAAGCTAATTTCCTGCGATTCTTCTAATTTTGTCATCGGGCAGAGATGTTTTTTGTTACAGCTTTAATGCTAATATCCTGCAATTCTACACAGTTTGCCACTGGGCAGAGGGAACTTGGCAGTTTTAAAGCCTATATTACAGTGCATTTATGTTTTACTTTTTTTTTTTTCAATTATATACTTTTGCACCGACCCACTGAGAACCCCTGCTGTAAAGCCTAATGTTCATGCACTCTATCTCCCTCCCCCTAGCGTATGAAGAACAGTAAGAGCAGTAACAAGTATGAAGGCTGGCCGGAGTCTCTCGAAATGGACGGCTGTATCCCCCTCCGTGCCCCCTTAGAGAATTAAACACTCTCTGCAGGTACATGTATCCCTTCCTCCACTCTCTCCTAATGAGTGCACACTCGTCATCATGGATTTAACGATGGTGGGACCCCTCCAGCCAATGCTTAGGCCCGACACCGATCCAATGCTTTTAATAACTGGGAGTGTGCAAGACAAGTGCACATTTTGGGAGATGGGTGGAGTGTTGGAATGCAGACCGTTTCTAAGGACTAGCACCTTTTGAGACCCAATGTTTCTCTGGTTCTAAGGTTAGCAGCACATATCTATTTGAGAAACTGTTGCAGCAGAAGCATGGACGGTGATTGTTTGACTTCCTCGATTTCCAGGCTTCGTCGCGTTCATTCTGATTAGTGAGACTTGGGATGGACTGGGACCAGAATTATATATATATATTTTTTCATTGAGGCCCCTGTTATTAGCCAAACAATGATCATTTTGTGCAAAAACAACAATTTAACCGGCCGACTGGTCTTAAGATGAACCAGCCCATCTGGCATTTGTCAGAACTGCCCTATGGCCAGTCTGCCCCTGATGAGACTCAGGAGTATGGTATTGGTAATGTAAGACAACAGTTAAGTTGGACAAAAAAATGCTCTGTTACAAAATCATGGAACTACAGGCTCCTACAATACTTTTTCTGTTTTTGGTCAAGTAACACATGCTGCAAAGGACATCCATTGATTGATTGGAATCTCACTGTGACGATGCTGGAGCTCAATAGGCTAGCTTGACTGATGGTTGAAGCAACTGTTTGCACTTGACATCTGAACTTGGCATTTATTTCATCATTTGAGGCCTAATAACTTTGCTGAAATAACAGGTGACCACAGATAGAGGAAAGGGATATTTCAGAGACCAAATGTTTGATGACCAAATGCATAGAAGTGGAAAAAGGTCTAAAAAAAATAAATGTAAATGCTTGATAGAAATGAATAAGTGAAACAAGTAATGTCTGTTTAAAAAAAGAAGAGGCCAGAGAACACTGCCTATCTGAATGGACATTGACCAGAATACAATTTAGGTATAATAGATAGTAAGTAGGTTATGAGCATTATGTTATTGCTGGCTGTTCTAAGATCTGTTTTGTGCTAAATTAAGATTAAAATGCATTCATATTTTGTACCCTAGGTTTAATATAGAAAATTAACGATTTCAATTAAGTTGTGGCTGTCTGCTATAGTGCCAACTCCTTGTCATGTCAAACATTTGGCTTGACAATGGGCAAGTGCAATTGAGTTGCAAGGGGCACAAACACATCTGGGACCAGGCTAAAGTGCTGAAAATTCCCACCTTTTATAGATAACTTTCTGTGCAGCAATCATTGTTTGTTTAGCAAATGTATACAGTGTGTTTGAGTAATCTTGTGTATTTGACGTGGAATAGAACTAGCCTAGTTTAGAATCCTAAAGAAACTTGTTTTTACACCTCGTAGGCTATATTCATGAATTGTACACTAGAGTGATGATATTAGTGCCTAAGATAAATATTCTCTTTTGAAATTGTACTGTTAGGTAACAACACTTTCCACGTGTCTCAGGCCTTGTCTTTATTTTGTTATTTGTGTAACTTTATTTGCATTTTCAAAGACAATCTCTTTCCCTGGAAAAAGTTTGATATTTAGAATACACTGAAAGAAAAGAAGCGAAGCATAATGTTTTAGGTTTTGGTCCAGAAATAGACAAAGTGCTATGAAACCAAGTGTACTGTAGAATTCTTAATATTCATTTTTGTGACAAACTATTTTGTAAGTTATTAAAAGATCTCAATATTTTCTGTGTGCTGTGCGGTTTAGCCTGAGTGCCAGTCTGTGCTATCATGCCAAATCCTTGTCAATGATTGTCATGGCTTGGCAATGGAGTTGGCAAGAGCACATACAGATCTGGGACCAGGTTAGCTGTGGGTCAGTACATTAAAATACTACCTAGAGTGTATTTTATAGGCAATCCTTTTGTGAAGTATGAGTGCATGTAAAGTATGTATTTGGCAATTACTGTCATGCCTTATGGGTTGATGTAAGACGATATGAAAGATTGAATAAGCTCATGTCAGCTGAACTTAAAGAAGATCAGATCGTATGTATCAAGTGTTGCGGAGTAGGAGTGCTGATCTAGGATCAGGTTCCCCTTGTCTATGTTGGTCCTAGAGCAGCACTCATACTCTTTAGACACATAACACATACAGTACAGCCCCTGGTCCTTCCTGTCCATGTAATCTTGTGAATTATGCTTAAAAAATAAATCGATCAGGACTCAGACGCTTGATACATGCAGCAACCCTAGACCTGTGGGAAATTGTTCATGTATAATGCCGCATCATGCTTCAGTCTTGCACTGTGCAGCGACAGCGGTCATTTCATTAGTACACCAGGGGGCGCCAAAATACTTGTTCATTTTGCACTTGAGCCTCTTTATAGATGGGTTGGTTGTTTAGCAACAAAACCAACGCGTGCGCAACTATGGGACAAAAGACGGTTGTCTTAGATATATGTAAACTATATTTCGTATCCAATGTTTGAAATTAACTTGCACTTGTCTCTCAAATAAATCGTTACAGTTGGTTGAATAGCTGGCGATGTTTTTGTTGCCATATTAGCATTGACATGAAATCAGTCAAAACAAGACATGCTATCAACAACAAAATGAAAAACTAGCTAAAACCAATCACTTACGATTCAACACATGGCCATTTATTGCATTTGTTGGTGGCTATCTGTCCATCCAGAATCACAACAACTCGCGGACTTGTGCCACCGTCGAGCTTGCGTGTGCCGCCCTCTTGTGGTCCTGTTGGGTAGCGGTGGCGTGCGCACATCGGACGAGCCTGTGGCAAGTGCCTCCGCGGATTGTAGTGAGGAAAGGAGAAGCCCAGCAAGCGTATGCGGTTACACCTTGTACACAGATGGCCGCGTGACTCGTATCTTGTCTATTAGGTACACAAATGAACGTCTGAAGGTATATGCACGTATAGGTAGGTGTACATGAATATCTCGCCACAACGAAGGCTGACGGGAAAATATGTAATCAAACCAACGAAAGGCAAGCATCTTTATGGCAGCACGTAGACATACCGCCTGCTCCCGTATAGACTGAGACTCGACGACTCGAGTGTGGATTTTCAAGTTTGGATTTACCAACAGGCAGCACCAAGGGGAAGCTACAATTTTTAAAAGGATATAATTTGAAAACGTGTCGTATCTTGCCTATTTTGAGGGAATATTGTTTTTAAACAATTAATGCAATGAAGTGTAATTTAAAGGTCGCTTGAGCAACGTTTGAAATATTTTGGTTAGCTATAGAGCTACATGACAGGAATATACATTATAGGGCTTTAGCTAGCTTGCTAGCTGTCTGGTACCAGCTTGCCTATAATACATCCGAACGGACGTCAACGAGATGATACATTTAGGTAAGTGCAGTTTTCTTTAGACATTTATTTATATTGCAATGTAACACATTTCCAACCCTGCTTTGACCGCTTGGAATATAATGTATGTTTCTATTCACCGGGGTAGTTTAGCTGTTACAATGTGTCATTTGTACGCAAACTACCGAGATATCTGATTGGGGTTTTAAATGCTCCCAGCCGGTGATATCGGGTCAAATTGTCATATTTTACAAGCAGCACATGGTAGAATACAATGTTCATAAATTATTTCAAAGGCTACCGGTACGTTGTTTACGTTCTGCCAGATTTTAGTAACGCGGGCGGGGATAGCCTAGTATAATGCCATCAAATGTATTATTTGCCAATTGATTTATACGTTAGCTTAGCATCCCCTGCTTAAACAACGAATGTATATTGTCATTATAACGTATCCATTTATGTTTTTTGTTTGGGGGGGAGATTTCAAACTTTGCTATAATTATAAATGATATCAAACCCTCGCTCGTTGGAGCCTATTTTAGACTACATCCTTGGCCCCCTGCTACTGCTTCGTACATTGTTGCAGCAGCCAGTGGAAAGCAAGAAAATAAGGCTTTTGAGGATGGACTTGCCCTTGCTGTGTTAATGGTAAACAATGTCCGGCTGTAGGCTGCAAACGCTATAACGTTGCCATTAGCTTTCTAGGTTATGATCAATCAATCAATAATCAGTCAGTGTGTTTATTGTCTGACGACTGCCACACCAGCCCCTATACGACAGACGGTCTATAGAAATGACTGTCTATATAAATTATTGGCTGTAAATGACAAGTGCGTTTGTAAATCAAAATTGGCTCGGTAAAATTATTCTCCTTTTTTTGCTATTTAAACAAATAGCAATATTCTTTCCTGACACCTATTTTTGGTTATTCGCTTCAGGTAGACTATTTGATGAGCAAACAACTTTTTGAGGTTTGATGGAAATGAAAAGTAATCACTTGGTATAGTGGACCTTCATATAATGCATTTAATGAAAATATAATTCATGTTTCATTTTTTTGTTAAACGGGAGAGTCAAAGCACTGGTTATGAGTTGGATTGGATTAGCCCACAGGGAGTAATAGCACATGGGTTGTGTCTGAAATGGTACCCTATTCCCTATATGTAGTCCACTTGGAATGGGGTGCCATTTTGGATGTTGCCATGGTCTATAATAGCGACGTGCTCAATTCATTATCAGACCATTCCTCCTTAATAGAAATGTTGACGACTTCATGTTGAACCCTTGAATACAACCACTGAAAGCCATAATGAGTACAGCATCCATATTCTTAATAAATCGCAATACCAAAATGAAATGCTATGAAACCGTTTGCTTCAGAGGTGATGCTCTCTGTAGCATAGAAATATAATAAGTACCCTATCAAATTCCTATGACTTGAGATGCTTCTGCCATTCTAATCATTATTTTTCTATCTGCAGTACGCTATCAGGCTCATCCATCCACGCATGGGAGAGTGCTTCAATAGTTGTGTCCTTTAAGCCACTTTAGTACTCTTTGTTTGTATGAAACAATTCAGTTCAAACGTGATCAGCTTATCCTCGGTCAGTTGTAATGATGTGTAATAAGACAAAGGGCTGATTTTATCCATGGATAGGAAGAAGCTCCAGGAATAGCAAGTCACTAGTCATGTGTAGTGGGTCTAGTAATAGCAATAAAAGGGCTCATTCATCCATTGTGATTGGAGCTTGAGTAGATAAGAGTTTGATGCGTGGTAATACAATAAAACCGGTTGATCCATCCATTGTGATGAGAGCTCCACTCCAGTAGTCGGCCTAAGCCACTTTAGTAACATGTTGTAATCCTGACTCATCATGTAGCCATCTGCTGATTATGGCTCTCTCACCTGGATTAGATAGACTGTTCAGTGGGGAAGGAGAAGAGGGGAGAGAGGACAGGAGAGGGTGTGAAAGAGTCAGATAATTATCTAACCATCTATTATCCTGCTCTTTCTCTCTCGCTCTCTGAGGGATCTGGTAGTGAACGGTCCACTGTGCGCTTGATACCTTCACTACCCTCTGTCTCACATGCTTGACCTGGATTTGACAAAAATAGTTGCTGTGTTTTTCAGCCCTTTGGTTTCCCTAATGGGTAGAGTACAATCATTGTGTTCGATTCAAGAATCAAAGTTCAGTTTTTAGTTTTTCAACACATTTCCAACTCCCAGTCTATCTGTAGATGCAGGACAGGAGCAACATGTCAAAGAGTCGGATACTGTGATGTCGATTTATTATGAGAGGAAGGAAGTTTAACTTTGATGATTTTATATTTTCAAAGTCAGATAAGGTGTTTTATGTCCATTTGATCCTCTCTTCTCAAGAAAGATGATTTTTCTATACCGTGGTGGTGGTTGTTGGACAGTCTGCTGTTTGTGTACAACTGCACATTTTCATTCAGCTTTTATCCAAATACAAAAAGTTTCTCTTCATGGTAAGTTGCTCAAGTATAGACCTGTAAGCTGAAGATCAGTGTTTTGGGCTTTGTTATACTGTAAATTAGCCTAACTGTCTCAGGTGGGTTATGTACCAGTGTCTCTGTTCATCTCATTATCCATCCCACCTCTGGGCCAAAGTCTAACCAGTGAAATGAATGAAGCTGTTACGTTAATCATGTATTGATATCGGACAGTTTCAGTTACCTGCATGCCTTTCAAGTTAGGATTTGACCAGTAGCCTCTGAATGAATTCCAAATTCCTGGTACTTGTTACTTTGACCAATAGAACACATGCTTTCATCTCATCAAAGTACTATATTCCTATTGGTTCTCCTTAGATTAGCTCCCGAGTGGCGCAGCGGTCTAAGGCACAGCATCTCAGTGCTAGAGGCGTCACTACAGACCCTGGTTCGATTCCAGGCTGTATCACAACCGGCCGTGATAGGTTTTTCCCATAGGGCAGCGCACAATTGGGCCAGCGTCGTCCGGGTTTGGCCGGGGTAGGCCGCCATTGTAAATAAGAATTTGTTCTTAATGTTCTTATTAACTGACTTGCCTAGTTAAATTAAAATAAAGATTGAAATGGTAATTCAGATGTATGAAAGATACCGTGACACTGTAGAAATGCTCCTGCAGTTTTATTGTGCAACGTTTACACCCCAAGGTCTTCGTCAGGCTGAGCTAATTTTTATGGCCTTATTTTGCCTGCTGTCAGAGTACAATGTAGCAACGACTCTTTTATTAAAACTTTTCTTTCCAAAACGCACACCTCCCTGGCGGTCGGTTTTTGTTCTCTGCTCACGTGATTAATCAGCCAGAGATAATGAGCAATGCTTTAACGAACTTAGGGCAGTTACGGTGGCCATATTACCGCCATACCGGCGGTCACGAGTTATGACCACAGTCAAATTCCACGTGGCCACGGTAATTAGGTCTCTCCGAGCTCTGATGCTGCTGATTTAGTAGCCTACCAAACTTGCTAACTGCCTGGTACTCAGCACTCTATTGTCCCTCTAATCACTCTGACATCAATTCAAATGTATTTGAAAATCTAATCAAACACTTCATGAGTGCTCATGTTGCGCAACATTTCTATATGCTATGCAATTGCGTGAGCTTTCTATAGGCTAGCCATACTATATTTATTTCTCAAATGTCCTAATATTAAGCACATTGCTTCGCTTTACAACAGGAGTATAGCCTACCTGGTTGGCAGGAAAATGAACCATGGGAAAAGCGTCCCCCATTTTTTTATTTAAGTGCATAGTCCTCCATTCGCTATTTAAGTGCATAGATGACATGTTTTTTTTCTCTATGCCCCTTTCTCTCGAGACAGATGCATGAAACTAATATCACACACACATATAATTTAGTATATGTGAAGACAACATTAAATTAAGAATAGGCTAGTATTGTCACCCATCAGACTATCACTTGTGAATGATGCCCAGCTTATGCAGGCAAGAAACAGCTCGTACTTTTTCAAATCATAGTTGTACACCTCATGTATCCTAGCCCATAGGCCTATATGTTTTGGTAAGGTTTGTATCACAACTAAAGTGGACAAATAACTTCTTAAAATGAAGCACATTAATCCGCTTTATAACTTGTATGCCAGTTTGGGGAAGAATTCTCACCATAAAAATGTAGCTTTATAATAAAGCGTTAATGCATAATCACATTTGCCGTCACTTTTCCAGCTAATTCATTGCATTTTGGAACATTCGCTCTTATAGCCTACAATGTGCACATTGCTGGGCTTATAATGTGAAAAAATAGCTTAATAGTTAATTTAATAGTTTATAAAAAAATAAAGCTAAACGATCAGCCTCATTGCTTTCAAAACGTTTTTTGATGTGAGTGTTTGTATTAATTTGGGATCTATCGCATCACACAACTGTCCCAGAGTATGTTTGGAATATTTATTTCGTGCACAGTTCTAACATCTTAAATATGTGCCTCAGAATTAGTTTTACAGGGATTCGGGCAGTTGCATCCCCGATGTGTCTGTCTTCTGTCACTTGTAGCCTATTTCTTAGCTGAAATGCCTGTGAGAAGGATCCGATCATGTGACGGGCATTGGCTACATCTGAGAGAGCCATGTGAGTGAGAGGTGCTTTGGAACACGGCAGCCGGGAGATGGACATTTATAATTAGCCTATTATATTCAGCCCAAGGGCACGACGGCCACATAAGGCATGGATTTTTAGGGGGCATTACAGCCACACAAGGAGGATGCCGCCGGGAAATTATCAAGTGTTTGTCAAATTGTGAATGAGAGACTGATGAAGTGTGTGCAGATTGTGACTTTTTTCAGATCATTAGTCCCTTCATGCAGCCTTAGACTGTATTAAACATCAAAACATATTACCCAACATTTGTATCACTACTAAAGTGGCATAAATAACTCTAAATTAAGCATACAAGAGGACCTGTTTATTTGTTAATCGCTCAACACAGAATAGCTGCATGTGCGCACTTCCTTTGAAATAATTTGGAGAAAATTATCCTTTCCATTTTATTCAGCAGTGTTCAATTTTATTCTTCATACTATAAAATAATACCATGGAATTCGAAGCAAATCTTGTCTGCTAAATGAACTAGTGTAGCCCACAGCCATATGGCATAGCCAGATCAGGGCCTAACATAAGGACAACTTAACGTGCTATTCTGGTCTTCTGAAATGGACTACATTTTCTTTATCATGTTACTTTAGAATAAATAATGGATTTATTGTGATGGTGTAGGCTATATTACATGGATTTATTAGACTTTTAAAAATGTAGATGTTCCAAAGGTCTGCTTCAGTGGCTTGTAGGCTATGCACTATGCTAAATGTGTTTATGCTAATTAACGGTCAATTACAGTGAGACCGGCAGTTACTTGCTTGACAATCACCGGCTGACAAAATGTCATGAGCCCTAAACGAGTATGAGAATTCCTCTGTCCTTGTTCCCCCCGTCCCCATATTCACCCGTGTGTTTCCCCGCCCTCTCCCGTGCCTCGCCCCCTCCCCTGTCTTCCCCCTCCATTCATATCCATGCATGTCTCCCCTCCAACCCAGAAGGGTTTGAACCAATAGCAAACTTACGAGGGTTCCTCCATCCGTGTCCCCCACTCCTCACTCCCCATGTCCCCATCCATCCCTGTCTGTTTGCCGTGGGTTTGAACCCACCAATAGCAAGGAGTGATAGATCAGCGTGGCGGTGGCATCTGGGCACCAAACTCAAAGAAATACAACCACTAGAACAGTATCTAAATTCAAGTCAATGATGCCATAATGAGTGGACCGGCATTGATTTTGTGCAGTGATTCTATTTCTATGACTGCTGTGCCCTGGACAGTGCAAATCATCTCAGGGCAAAACTTGCAGAGCTTCTACTCCTTATGCTCCCTGTCACACAGTCAAGTCATTTACATTACATTTACATTTAAGTCATTTAGCAGATGCTCTTATCCAGAGCGACTTACAAATTGGTGCTTTCACCTTATGACATCCAGTGGAACAGCCACTTTACAATAGTGCATCTAGGTCTTTTAAGGGGGTGAGAAGGATTACTTTATCCTATCCTAGGTATTCCTTAAAGAGGTGGGGTTTCAGGTGTCTCCGGAAGGTGGTGATTGACTCCGCTGTCCTGGCGTCGTGAGGGAGTTTGTTCCACCATTGGGGGGCCAGAGCAGCGAACAGTTTTGACTGGGCTGAGCGGGAACTGTACTTCCTCAGTGGTAGGGAGGCGAGCAGGCCAGAGGTGGATGAACGCAGTGCCCTTGTTTGGGTGTAGGGCCTGATCAGAGCCTGGAGGTACTGAGGTGCCGTTCCCCTCACAGCTCCGTAGGCAAGCACCATGGTCTTGTAGCGGATGCGAGCTTCAACTGGAAGCCAGTGGAGAGCGCGGAGGAGCGGGGTGACGTGAGAGAACTTGGGAAGGTTGAACACCAGACGGGCTGCGGCGTTCTGGATGAGTTGTAGGGGTTTAATGGCACAGGCAGGGAGCCCAGCCAACAGCGAGTTGCAGTAATCCAGACGGGAGATGACGAGTGCCTGGATTAGGACCTGCGCCGCTTCCTGTGTGAGGCAGGGTCGTACTCTGCAGATGTTGTAGAGCATGAACCTACAGGAACGGGCCACCGCCTTGATGTTATTTGAGAACGACAGGGTGTTGTCCAGGATCACGCCAAGGTTCTTAGCGCTCTGGGACGAGGACACAATGGAGTTGTCAACCGTGATGGCGAGATCATGGAACGGGCAGTCCTTCCCCGGGAGGAAGAGCAGCTCCGTCTTGCCGAGGTTCAGCTTGAGGTGATGATCCGTCATCCACACTGATATGTCTGCCAGACATGCAGAGATGCGATTCGCCACCTGGTCGTCAGAAGGGGGAAAGGAGAAGATTAATTGTGTGTCGTCTGCATAGCAATGATAGGAGAGACCATGTGAGGTTATGACAGAGCCAAGTGACTTGGTGTATAGCGAGAATAGGAGAGGGCCTAGAACAGAGCCCTGGGGACACCAGTGGTGAGAGCACGTGGTGAGGAGACGGATTCTCGCCACGCCACCTGGTAGGAGCGACCTGTCAGGTAGGACGCAATCCAAGCGTGGGCCGCGCCGGAGATGCCCAACTCGGAGAGGGTGGAGAGGAGGATCTGATGGTTCACAGTATCGAAGGCAGCCGATAGGTCTAGAAGGATGAGAGCAGAGGAGAGAGAGTTAGCTTTAGCAGTGCGGAGCGCCTCCGTGATACAGAGAAGAGCAGTCTCAGTTGAATGACTAGTCTTGAAACCTGACTGATTTGGATCAAGAAGGTCATTCTGAGAGAGATAGCGGGAGAGCTGGCCAAGGACGGCACGTTCAAGAGTTTTGGAGAGAAAAGAAAGAAGGGATACTGGTCTGTAGTTGTTGACATCGGAGGGATCGAGTGTAGGTTTTTTTCAGAAGGGGTGCAACTCTCGCTCTCTTGAAGACGGGAGGGACGTAGCCAGCGGTCAGGGATGAGTTGATGAGCGAGGTGAGGTAAGGGAGAAGGTCACCGGAGATGGTCTGGAGAAGAGAGGAGGGGATAGGGTCAAGCGGGCAGGTTGTTGGGCGGCCGGCCGTCACAAGACGCGAGATGTCATCTGGAGAGAGAGGGGAGAAAGAGGTCAGAGCACAGGGTAGGGCAGTGTGAGCAGAACCAGCGGTGTCGTTTGACTTAGCAAACGAGGATCGGATGTCGTCGACCTTCTTTTCAAAATGGTTGACGAAGTCATCTGCAGAGAGGGAGGAGGGGGAGGGGGAGGAGGATTCAAGAGGGAGGAGAAGGTGGCAAAGAGCTTCCTAGGGTTAGAGGCAGATGCTTGGAATTTAGAGTGGTAGAAAGTGGCTTTAGCAGCAGAGACAGAGGAGGAAAATGTAGAGAGGAGGGAGTGAAAGGATGCCAGGTCCGCAGGGAGGCGAGTTTTCCTCCATTTCCGCTCGGCTGCCCGGAGCCCTGTTCTGTGAGCTCGCAATGAGTCGTCGAGCCACGGAGCGGGAGGGGAGGACCGAGCCGGCCTGGAGGATAGGGGACATAGAGAGTCAAAGGATGCAGAAAGGGAGGAGAGGAGGGTTGAGGAGGCAGAATCAGGAGATAGGTTGGAGAAGGTTTGAGCAGAGGGAAGAGATGATAGGATGGAAGAGGAGAGAGTAGCGGGGGAGAGAGAGCGAAGGTTGGGACGGAGCGATACCATCCAGTAGGGGCAGTGTGGGAAGTGTTGGATGAGAGCGAGAGGGAAAAGGATACAAGGTAGTGGTCGGAGACTTGGAGGGGAGTTGCAATGAGGTTAGTGGAGGAACAGCATCTAGTAAAGATGAGGTCGAGCGTATTGCCTGCCTTGTGAGTAGGGGGAAGGTGAGAGGGTGAGGTCAAAAGAGGAGAGGAGTGGAAAGAAGGAGGCAGAGAGGAATGAGTCAAAGGTAGACGTGGGGAGGTTAAAGTCGCCCAGAACTGTGAGAGGTGAGCCGTCCTCAGGAAAGGAGCTTATCAAGGCATCAAGCTCATTGATGAACTCTCCGAGGGAACCTGGAGGGCGATAAATGATAAGGATGTTAAGCTTGAAAGGGCTGGTAACTGTGACAGCATGGAATTCAAAGGAGGCGATAGACAGATGGGTAAGGGGAGAAAGAGAGAATGACCACTTGGGAGAGATGAGGATCCCGGTGCCACCACCCCGCTGACCAGAAGCTCTCGGGGTGTGCGAGAGCACGTGGGCGGACGAAGAGAGAGCAGTAGGAGTAGCGGTGTTGTCTGTGGTGATCCATGTTTCCGTCAGAGCCAAGAAGTCGAGGGACTGGAGGGAGGCATAGGCTGAGATGAACTCTGCCTTGTTGGCCGCAGATCGGCAGTTCCAGAGGCTACCGGAGACCTGGAACTCCACGTGGGTCGTGCGCGCTGGGACCACCAGATTAGGGTGGCCGCGGCCATGCGGTGTGGAGCGTTTGTATGGTCTGTGCAGAGAGGAGAGAACAGGGATAGACAGACACATAGTTGACAGGCTAGAGAAGAGGCTACGCTAATGCAGAGGAGATTGGAATGACAAGTGGACTACACGTCTCGAATGTTCAGAAAGTTAAGCTTACGTAGCAAGAATCTAATTGACTAAAATGATTAAAATGATACAGTACTGCTGAGGTAGGCTAGCTGCGTTGTTGACACTACCCTAATCAAGTCGTTCCGTTGAGTGTGAAGTTTCTACAATGCTGCTTTTCGGGGGCAAGCTGGCTAGCTAGCAGTGTTGGTTACGTTACGTTGCGTTAGGAGAACGACAATAGCTGGCTAGCTAACCTAGAAAATCGCTCTAGACTACACAATTATCTTTGAAACAAAGACGGCTATGTAGCTAGCTATGTAGCTAGCTACGATCAAACAAATCAAATCAAATCAAACAAGTCACTCAGCCTGTAGTAATATTTCTATGTTAATGGAATCCAATCTCTCCACTCATTTTTCTCTACGCCCATTCCAACCTCTCTCATTCCTATCTGACTCTCATTTGTCTTTGTAATTGTATTTTTCTCTGTCCCACTCCTCCCTGTGCAAATGGTGGTTGTTTTTGTTCAAGCAGAATGTAGCTATAGTCACTGCTTTCATTCACACACACTGGTACATATTTTATCAGGGAAAATCCCCTCCAACCCCCTTTTTGTCTGTCACCCCCCTCTCTTTCTCTGGCTCTTGTTCTCTTTCGCGCACACATTTATCCCACCCCTTCAAACCATCCAGCCCCCCTCCTGCCTGCGGTTTCTCTCTCTCTCTCTCCTCCTTTCTCTCTCTCTCTGTCCCCCCTTTATTCACACTTTTCATCAAACTCATGTCCCAACATCTGTCTCCCTCCCAGTCACACACACACACACACACACACACACACACACACACACACACACAGCCCCCAATTACATGCACAAACACACACACACACTAGTAATGGGAAGTTCGGCTCTTTTTGCTGACTCATATTTTTTTTGACTAGTTCAGTCAAAAGAACAGCTCTTTCGACTCATTTCATTCATTTTAATCAGTAATGCCCAGAGCACGCAGGACCCCCTACTGCTGAACTGAAAACTCAAAAGTCATGATTCTATAAGCCTCTCGTTTACCATAGGGGGCACGCAGGGCCCCGTACCAGCGAACTATGAACTAAAACCCAGGAGTCATGATTCTATAAGCCTCTCGTTCACATGGCATTCAACATAGGGGACTTATTGGAGCTGTCATTTGTGACTGAGACTTGTAAAAGTGTGATTTTAATCAATGTACATTTGTTTATTTCAAGGCATACAAATAAGATTCTTTCTTGATACATTTGATACAAGGTCTAGTTGTGGCCTCAACCGGACTAGATTGTGAACGACTTTTTGCGGAATGCATTGCTTGACTGCTGTGGGGGTGATAAGCACAATATTGTTTGCGAACTGCAGCCCCGCCAAACAATCTGTTCTCGAGTTTGAGTTTTTTTAAGTGGAATCTGTGTATGCTTTGGTTCTATAAAGCTGTGTCCATCATAGCATTCAATAATCAATTAATTTACATATTGGACCATGCGATCAATTATCAGTTCTTAACATTTTTCTTCTTTATGCTGCCTGCAGTGTGATCTATTTTCCTGTGAACATATGATAGACGTTTGTTGGTCATAGCACGTCTCTGAAGCCACTGAGTCGGAGGTGCGTGTATTAATCCTGCTGTAGGACTAGCAAGTAAAACGAATGACTAAAATGAACCAGTCACTCAAAAAACAAATGACTCTTGAGTCGGTAAAAAGAGTCGTTCAAAAAGAACGACTCGTTCGCGAACTGCGCATCACACACACACACACACACACACACACACAAACACACTGGCATGCACCCCCATTCCCCTGGCTCCTCCTTTGTCTGCCTGACTAAATCTACAGAGGCCGTTCAGTCCCAGGGGATTAATGTGTGTATACCCACAAAGGGAGGGATGAAAAGAGGCAGGGAGGGAGGGATGAAAAGAGGCAGGGAGGGAGGGATGAAAAGAGGCAGGGAGGGAGGGATGAAAAGAGGCAGGGAGGGAGGGATGAAAAGAGGCAAGGAGGGAGGGAGAAATGTACCAGTGTTAGTTTGCAGTTTAGTGTGAGAGAGAGACCCTCAGTCTATTCTCCATATCTAACTATGTGATTGAGAGTGTGGTAGCCTAAATTGTGTGATTTAGTTTCCCATGTTTGAATTGTCCTGTAAAATGTTCAAACTTTGACTTCCAGTTTCTTTAGAGGAGTTGCGGGTAAAATGAAAGGAAGCAATAACCCATACTGTAAACTTTTCGCAATAATCAACTGAATGTGCCATGGTGATTTTGGCTGTGCATTTCAAAAAACTATTAGGCCTTGTTATTAGCACAACTGCAGGTGTACATACCGATATGCTCCGTAAAGGGCCTGGAGGGACAGGGAGGCAGAATACAGCATGTATTGAATGTTCACATCTCATTACACGTAAGCCTAGTTGATGTAACTGCATTACTGCAAGGCTGAATGGCTGGGATTCAGACCAGTATTGACATGTGATTGCGAACATGTGCCTTCACACACAAACACAGGAGTTGTGTATCAAATGGCACCTATTCCCTATATAGTGCACTACTTTTGACCAGATGCCTAGGCACACTATTGACCAGGGACCTGGTCAAAACATTTGCACTTTACAGGGAATAGGGTGCCAAACGCTAGTTTTTGTCAGGGCTCTGGTCAAAAGTAGTCCACTATATAGGGAATAGGGTGCTTTTTGGGACAGTACCGTGGTGGTTTAACATTTTCTGCCTACATGGGCGGTCATTTGCCAGGTGTCAGGAAATTCCTTTTGACATTCATTTTTTATATATATATTTTTTAAGGGGACATGTTTGTGTGTGTCTGCGCGCATGCCTGTATGTGTGTGAGTGTACGTTACACACGTCTGTGTGTGTACATGCATATTTGTGGGTGTGTGTGTGAGAGAAAGAGGGATGGGCTGTGTGAATGTGTTTGATGCACTGTGATAACTGTCCGGTATGTGGATGTAGCGGCCATTACATAGGAACTCCTTACCTTACGGAACACTGGGAAATAAGCTGTTGTTTAAAGGAGAACTTCCCTTTCTGTTGTTTTGTCTCCTGTGCCGCCCATTTCATGCTGAGGCCTTACCAATCCATGTCTGTCTGATTCATAGACTCACTTATATAGTGTGTTTGTCCCCACTGTCTGTGGTCTCTTGGTATGTCTGTCTAACCTGCTCCTAGTTATGTTTGTTCTGTCTTGCAAATGACCATAGAAGTTGGCAGGAGAGCACAAACAGAACTAGAACAAGGCTAATGTATGTCCCATAGACTTACATAATACGTCTGGGGTTCACCACAACCACATTGGTTCCGTTTCCTAATTTATGGTCAAACTTATATCTATTGATATAGACGAAGACCACAATCAGATGTTGGACTTACCTTTCCAGACAGCAAGACTTTTGGTATGTCTACCCCACAGACTTATATAAATGTCTTCCCCAAATCCCCATTGGTGTTCAACACAGTGGTTAATTTCCCTAGTTTGTGGTCACATCAATTGATAAGGACAATGTGAAAAGGAAATATCAGAGCCAGGACGATACGGCTCGGGTAAGAACGGTAATGTGAGGGGAATATGTCAGTTAAGAGGTTTGGAAGAATATTACTGTCTCGCTCCCATTAGGCTAGTAGATACTTACTTGACTAGACAGCCATTAGACAGAGTAGTCCAATGGCATGTTTCCACAACCATAATGGCTTTTGTGCGCTATATAGAAAAAGGGCCTATACCTTTCATCTTTGTCTCAATCCTCATGCTGCACACTGGAGTTCTATTCTTTAGTCAGATGGAGGTTCTTGCCTTGCAGTAGGGCTTATTACTGTACCATATAGGTCTTAGAGGATGTCTTTGCCTGCTTCTGGAATGTAACTGAACTGGAATTATTTCTCGTTCTCCTACCTTCATGGTGTTCCTGGCACTTAGTCTAGTATCTCCTCCCTTCATTGTGTCCCTAGCAGTTTTTCTAGGGTCTCCTCTCTTCATGGTGTCCCTAGCAGTTAGTCTAGGGTCTCCTCCCTTCATGGTGTCCCTAGCAGTTAGTCTAGGGTCTCTCCTTCCTTCATGGTGTCCCTAGCAGTTAGTCTAGGGTCTCCCCTCCCTTCATGATGATCTTAGAAGTTAGTCTAGGGTCTCCCCTCCCTTCATGATGATCTTAGCAGTTAGTCTAGGGTCTCCCCTCCCTTCATGATGATCCTAGCAGTTATTCTAGTATCTCCTCCCACCTTTGTACTATTGTATCACTCATTTGAGTGACAGGTATTGATATTGTGGGTCTGAGATTCTGATTCTCAGAGAGGACATGCTTGACTGGATGTTGAGTAATTGTGATAGGATATGAAGGAGACATATGGTTGTAATGAGCTTCTGTTAGTCCCCATGTGGTGAGTAAACGTTGACATTTTAAATGTTGGGGTATAACAACGTTACAATTACGTTTTTTTAAAACTTACTTTGTAACCTCGTCCCCTGGTAAATTGCAACTACAGAGAGTGCTGACTGGTGCATGTGACTACTTAGATACCTTTTTAAAATACTTTTTTTTCTGAACAAGATAGGTAGCCTCCCAATGCCGTATGTAGGCTATTCAAATGAACAAGACATCACAACTGACTGTTCTGAACAAGCTGTTATGTAACACTATACAGGGGTGGTGGTTGACAAGAGTCTTTAGCACCATACTGTAGCTGTGTCCCGTTGCACATGAATATCAGTGTAGGCTAACTGGTGTCCTGAATAGCTTTACCTCCCTACATGTACCTACACCTGCACACACTCCTGGACAGACTCATTCATTTACTACAGGTCTTAACCTTTTCACTTCCTCACTTCCCTCAACATTTCTTTAGTTATTGATAACTTAATTTAACAGTGGATCGCTTCTTTAGTGTCAGGGTTGGGCTCGATTCAGTTTTAAACTGTGTAAATGCTGGAAGCCTATTGTTTTCTTTTGAGAATATTTCAGCTACATTTTAGAGCTCAAGAGTGATCAATAACTAGGCTTACTTAGCACATTGCCCATTTATCATGTAAAAAGTTGAGATTTTGCCCTGACAATTTTCTTTATGAACAGTACTGTGTATTTGTAAAATGTATTAGGCTATTACTGTGTAATAGAGTAGCTACAAAAACAAGTTGACAGACACCGTTAAGAGTTTACAGATTATTGGCTGCTGTGACAGGGTCGGAAAATACCTGACACCTAGAGACAGTGACAGATTTTTCTGCAAGGGAAACCACACTCCCACACACAGACAGAGAGTGAATTATTACAGCGTTCAAATGGTTGTGTGTGTGTATGTACTGTATGTGTGTGTACGTACAGATGTAGGATCTTAATTAGGGTTGCAAAAGGGTCGGAAACTTTCCGTTAAAATTCCGTGATTTGTGGACTTTTTCTTAAATTCATCAAAAAAGTTAGCTCATAACAGTGAACCTTTTTTTTGTGAGATACACACAAGGCAATTCTAGGTCTTGTGGAATATTTTGGTTAAACTATCCCCAATTCAATGGAATTGCAACCCTCTGCATGCACAGTGCAATCTTCCATCACATGTACAGCTGATTTTCAAGATCTTGCACACTAATGAGAACTATTTGTCTGTACATGGAATTGTATTAGTTTTTTTAAAATCATTTTTTCCTAATCTTTATAGGAAAATGCCACCGGCACTATCTGATGTGTGGAGACATTTCACTGCAGCTAATGTAGAAGGAAACGCTGTGTACATTTGCAAATACTGTGCGAAATCATATGTGAAGAATGCAACAAAGATGCAGAATCATCTGGCCAAGTGCATAAAGTTCCCTCAGCACTCGCAACAAGCAACCTCTGACAAAAGTCCCTCTACTTCTATTCAAGGGGAAAATGAGGAATCAGACACCTTATCGATAGAAACAGCTCATGGTCTTCCTGGAATCAGAAGTGTTTTTGAATCAATGGAGGAACGTAGTCAGAGAAATGCTGATGAATGTCTTTCTCGAGGCTGTGTATGCAACTGGTTCACCTCTGATGCTCACAGACAATGTGTATTGGAAGAGATTTCTGAATGTTCTTCACCCAGCATACACCCCTCCAACCACACATGCTTTATCTACTCATTTGCTGGATTCAGAGTTCAACAGAGTTCAAGTGAAGGTCAAGCAAATCCTAGAGAAAGCAGACTGTATTGCAATCATTTCTGATGGGTGGTCGAATGTTCGTGGACAAGGAATAATTAACTACATCTCAACCAGTATTCTACAAGCGCATAGACACAAGGGACAACAGACACACGGTCTCTACATTGCAGATGAGCTGAAGGCAGTCATCAATGACCTTGAACCCAGAAGGTATTTGCACTGGTGACAGACAATGCTGTGGACATGAAGGCTGCTTGTTCTAAAGTGGAGGAGTCCTACCCTCACATCACACCCATGCTGCTCATGCATTGAATCTGCTCCTCAAGGACACCATGGCACTGAAAACAATGGATAAACTCTACAAGCGAGCCAAGGAAATGGTTAGGTATGGGGTCATAGTTATAGCAGCAATCTTACCTCACCAAGCAAAATGAGAAGAATAAGAGCACCACATTGAAGCTGCCCAGCATCACCCGTTGGGGTGGTGTTGTCATCATGTTTGACAGTCTCCTGGAGGGGAAGGAGTCTCTCCAAGAAATGGCCATATCACAGTCTGCTGATATGGACAGCCCCATCAAGAGGATCCTCCTGGATGATGTATTTTGGGAGAGAGTGGTAAGCAGCCTGAAACTCCTGAAGAAACCTATAGTATGAGCCATTGCACGGATTGAGGGAGAGAATGCCATCCTGTCTGATGTTCAGACTCTGCTTGCAGATGTAAGAGAAGAAATCCGTACTGCCCTGCCCACTTCACTGTTGCTCCAAGCAGAGGAAAAAGCAGTTCTGAAATGCATCAAAAAGCCTAAAGACTTCTGCCTGAAGCCCATACACGCCACAGCGTACATGTTTGACCCCAAGTATGCTGGCAAGAGCACCCTGTCTGGTGCAGAGATCAACAAGGCCTATAGTCTCATCACTACAGTGTCTCGCCACCTTGGCCTGGATGAGGACAAGGTTCTTCGCAGTCTGGCAAAGTACACTTCCAAGCAAGGGTTTTGAGATGGAGATGCAATATGGCAGTCGTGCCAACATATCTCATCAGCCATCTGGTGGAAGGGACTTTGTGGATCTGAGGCTCTTTCCCCTGTTGCCTCGATCATCCTCCAAATCCCACCAACATCAGCCGCCTCAGAGCGCAACTGGTCCTTGTTTGGGAACGCACACACCAAAGCACGCAACAGGCTGACCAATACAAGGGTTTAAAAATGGGTGGCCATCTGGGCAAATTTGAGGCTTTTTGAGCCTGACAACGAACCATCCTCAACAAGGTTGGAAAGTGACAGTGAAGATGAGGCCTCAGTCTTATGTTCAAGAGGTGGACATTGAGGAGGTCCAGGGAGAAGACATGGAAGCCTGAGAGGAAGACAACCAAAGCTTTAGTTTCTAGACTCATTTTACAGATGTATGTTGAAAACGTTTTTGGGAGATGCGATGGATCATTCAATATTCCCTTTATTTTTTTGTTCAGTGAAATCATCCCATGTGAAGAGTCAACTCATTTAATTAAAGTTCAATTCGTAACAAAAAAAGTTTTTTTTATTTCTATTGGAAGGATTTATTCATTTGCAATTATGTCTACTTATGATAAGGTAAAAGGTTGGTTTCTTTCTCCATATGATCTGGTACATATATCCAATGCAAAAAACATCTCCATTTAAATGGTATTAATATTAATTTTCATTTATTTCCATTAATTCGCAAATATGCCTGTTAATTCCCATATATTCCTGTGGAAAGTTTCCATCCCTGAATACTCCCCAAAATGTGCAACCCTAATCTTAATTCGACCTATATTGGCACAGCAAAATAAAAATCCTGCAGCAACAGCATTTGAACATTTAGTACATAATGTTGCTTGATTGGTGGTTAGGCTATTAGCTGGCCAAAAGTAGGCTACACGAAAAGTGCATTCCTGTTAATATAATTTGTGTTAGTGTGGGTTTTAAGTGAATTTATGTAAATCACAAAGTTAATCTGTATTTCTTGCTTTGCAGGAAAATTCTCAGCAATAAAAGAGATCAAATTAAGATCCTCCATCTGTGTGTGTGGTAATCTATTACCCCTCTATAGAAGGTTGTGTGTTAGTAGTGGAGATCCCGTCTGATCAGTTTCACTCACTGTCTGTCTGGTGGAAGTGGACACCATTGATGGGCGATTCAAATTCACTTAGCCAGCCCTACTGACTGTCATTGAATAAATTAATGAAGTATATTGGCGGGCACAAAATGACATGCCTTACTAACTGCCTGGGCAGTGTTGCTGTGCTGACGATAATGATTATGATGAATGTGTGTACTCTACATATATTACCCCCATTGTGCCGATCTGTGGCGTTCACTCCAGTTCAATTTGATTAGGGTTGTGTCCGAAGTAGCACCCTATTCCCTTTGTAGTGCACTGCATTTGACCAGAGCTCATTTGACCAGGGTTGTATATAGGGAATAGGGTGCCATTTGTGGTGCAGTTTATCCCCCTCTGCTCATGAATGAATCATGTAGAAATGGTCCATAATACCGCCTCATCTATCCAGTTTTTTTTATATCATCACAATAGGATCTAGCACCACTATGTTGATTTAATGGTCTTCACTGAACACAACTACAGTTGCAACACACTCATAAACTTCCGATTGGCAATCTGATTAACGCAAAGCTGGGCATGATCGTCTTCAATTAAAGATTCCTTAGTTGAAATAGTTTATGGAGTCATGCGCAACACTTTATAGGGGGTGCTGGGCTGTAGGAAACTGCAATAATTTCCTTAGTTGAATCAGCAATGCTACTGTAGCCCTTAACGGAGGTTAGGCTGTCATCAAGGTTTTTGATTTTTTTTCTCAGAGTAAGCCATAAACATCTCAAGTCTGACCATACTTGGGAGACTTGTGGCATGGCCTGTGCTTACGCTATCTAATTAGCATAATTAATCACCTTACAGTCTTCATCATTTACCCACAAACACTGGGAATAATGCCATCTTTGACTATTTCGTCCAACATGAAGTATTAGCCAGTATCCAATTACTAGAGAATTTCTTCAGCAGGCTTATTATGATGGTTGAAACTGAGTGGACCTTTATCTCGGTTTCGGCTGGCTGCGAAATAAAGGCTTTCTGTGATTTTTAAAAGATCAAGTTTGGCTGGATACAACACAAACGGCAGGAATTTAAAAAAATGCATTGCAAAGAAATGCCCTGTTCCAGTCCCTTGCAAAATAGGCAATCAACACTTGAGGTGGAATAGACACTGGGGAAATGCCTGGGAATAACACCATAAATTGGTGTTAACCAGGCAGTATTTAAAGTGTGCTATTAGGAATTGGTTACATTCAAAATGATGGAACCATTTCCTCCAAGGCTTGTATGAACATTTCCCCATTTTAATGAAGAACATCGGATTTGGTATGATTTTAGACACTGACCAAGCATCCTTTGACAGTCAGTATTGACTGTGGAAATGAGTATAGAGTCCCAGTAAAAAACATTTATTGATTCTTCAGAATCCTCTCAGGCCTGCCCTCTCTGTGCCTCTGAAACTGTTCTGTCGTGTGTGTGTGTGTGTGTGTGTGTCCCCTTTCTGACCAGAACATCAAACTAAAACATTCTCAAATGTCGAAGTCAAACTGTTGTTCTTCTTGGAAATGAATGCTTTAAATATGCACAAATATGACTTTTACAGTGGAAAGTTATTCGCATCTCACTATCTCACTAGCCTGCTGAATATTAATGTGTTTTTATTTGTTTGTTTTCTTCACAGAATTTACCTGAGGAGATTCACCTTTTACACTTTGAAGGAGGGATTTATCCAGAAAAGGAGGGAAGGGACACTAACTTCCCTCTCTCCCAGAGACTTGAAAGACTTTCCTTGGCCTGTGTTTGTGTGTATATAGGTTGGCTGAGGTGAAGCTTTATTGAGGTACCCTCAGAAAGTGCAGGGGAAAGGCTATGTACTTTAGGAGATGGAGAGAAGGAAAGTAAGGATCGAAAGTTAGTGTTGGTCGGGTGGAGAAAAGAAGCACTGCTGCTTATCCGTTACCTCTGTAAAGACTAAAGAAAGGAGAGAAGAGATAAGGAGGGAGTCTACTCTAGTGGCAGGGCCCAGTCGCGTAGTCACCAGAAACGCTGGAAGAACAGCAGCCAGAGAACCTAGAAGGTGGGTAAGAAGAGGACCACAAACGAGAGGAGAGACGGGGACTGAAGGAGAACCAAAGGGTCGGAGGAGAGGACGGGGAGGAGGAGGCGGCGCATCCCCATGGCGACGGACCCTGGGGAACCCACAGGGACGGAGGA
This sequence comes from Oncorhynchus nerka, assembly GCF_034236695.1. Classification (NCBI taxonomy): domain Eukaryota; kingdom Metazoa; phylum Chordata; class Actinopteri; order Salmoniformes; family Salmonidae; genus Oncorhynchus; species Oncorhynchus nerka. The sequence continues at coordinate 42,882,155 of NC_088415.1, read as the reverse complement.
CTCTTCGGAGAAACCTGTTGGCGCACGGGAGGAGGAGACTGACCAGGAGAGCAGCAGGAGGGAGAGGACGCAGAGCACCCCCTCAGACTTCCCCTCCTCCCAGACCCAGGAGAGGAGAACCGCAGAGGGAGGAGAGACAGGAGGCGGCGGTGGAAGGGGTGGAGGGCCCGGAGAGACCAGGGACAGTAAGGAAGTGGAGCCCCTGGCGGTTAGACCCATGTCTCTCTCCACACCCTCGTCCCCGGCTGCGACTGCGGCGGCTTCAAGGTCAGGGGGTCACGGGCCGAGACTGAGGAGAGAGAAGCGTTTCTTCAGGAAGAGTGTGGAGATATGTGAGGAGGACGATGTGGTAGCGGATCCCCCAGTTGTCTCCCACTCCGCCCCCCACCTGGACTCAGTCATCACCCTCGGTGGCGCCCAGGCCGCTACCGCCGCCTCTGCAGCCTTGGGACATGACACGGCCGACCACGACCCATCCAGCCTCAGCTCCACCCAGGACCCCGGGGCCAAGGACGCCCCCTCTTCCGCCCCACCCCAGACGGGGAAGGAGCGAGACCGGGAGCAGGAAGAGGAGGCAGAGATGAAGGCCGTGGCCACCTCGCCGGGGGGGAGGTTTCTGAAGTTTGACATTGAGCTGGGGAGGGGTGCCTTCAAGACCGTTTATAAAGGCCTGGACACTGAGACCTGGGTGGAGGTGGCCTGGTGCGAACTACAGGTGAGAATACTGTACATTACTCTATGCAGGTCATGGTACTAGTTCTATCCATAGAATTACACACAGAACCATTATAATAATATATAGGATCTCTATAGTTGTGTCATAGGTTCTTGATTGCAGAAAATGGCTGTTACAGGTGTTTTTAAAAAGACAAAATGATCCAGCTTCCCAAGGGGGACATATCCCCCCCACCTTGCCAAACATCCTGGGAATGATAATGGTAACAATATATTGTGTTGTTTTCACTGGGCTATTGGAAAAATATAGTTATTAGTTTTGCATCGAGTTACACACTGACACAGAGTTGCTTGACTCATATAATGCAACAGTCATTTGAAGTCTTCCCTGGAGCTTCTCTTCTCTCTCCTCCCTGGGAAAATCTCAGCCTGTTGTCTGTTTGCTATTCAGACTGTGAGACTGACTCACTACAGCACATTGGAGACCGGTTCATCCCCAATTGCACCCCTTTCCCTACATAGTCCACTCATTTTGACTAGGGCCTTATTTTTGAGCAGAGCTCTATGTGCCCTGGTCAAAACTGGTGCGTGAAATGGGGAATAGGGTGCAATTTGGGATGAAGCTTGAGACTCACTGCAGCACACTGGAGACAGACAGAGATAGGGGTGAGAAGAGGGGAAGGAAATACAAGAGAGAAAGAATGTGAACGTTTTGTTGCACTCAGGTTGGGTTGAATGACAGAAGCAATGGGAGAAAAAATGGAGCAACTGTACCCAGGAAACATATAAATAATGATTGAGTAGAGTAGGTACACTCTACATCCCAAAATGGCACCCTATTCCCTACACAGTGCACTACTTTTGAACAGGGCCCTACACTGTAAAAAAAAATCCAGTTGTCACGGTAAATTCCTGACAGTAGGTGTGTGTGTGTACAGGTAGGGAAAGCGGAACAATAGCCCTAATGAGAACCAACCTCACCAAGAGATTGAGATGAAGGATAAGGTGAACAGGCCTACTGGTACACATTCTTTCTATGTAGCGAAAGAGGAACTGTAGCCTTGAGAATTACCATTTCCGTATGGGACTCGGACTTTGTTAACTGTCGTTTATTGGCACTGAAGGGGTGACGAGCTAAAAGTGGGATTATACTCTCACCTGAGCAAGGCTGAACCCTTTACACGGCGGAGCAGCTTGTGATTTAATGATGCTGTTAAGCAACAGGGAGCAACAACCAACGACGTCAAACGGCTTGGCTCAACTGGCGGGAGACAAGAAAATAAACTTGTCTCACTATATACTGTTCACAGACACAAAAGAGAAGCTGTGTGATTCGGCAGCTGACTTGTTTGGTGTCTTTGTGTGAAAAGGCTAGTAGGCTAGTTTACGCTGGTCAGTCATGTGTTGGCTTTGGAGCTAATCTTTTGTAGCTAATGCTAAACAGCAGCCATGTCCAATCTCTGTGTCTGCTTGCCAAATGTATCCCAAATGGCTCCCTGTGTAGGGCACTACTTTTGACCAGGGTCCATAGGGGATAGGGTGTCATTTGGGATACATTGTCTTAGAGCCAGGGTGTAGGTGGGGTCAATTCAATTTCCATTTTCCTCATTGAAAAGCAATTCCCTGAATTGAAATGGAATTTACCTTAACCCTGTGTTAGAGCACTGTTTGTAGGACTAACCACCTCAATTGCTCTCCCTCACCTTTCAACTCTGTCCCTGTTTTAGAGCATCGCTTTTTAAAATATATATGTTTTTTTGCTTCATTCAGTCAGTTTTGAAGTAAACATGAAGATAGATGAGCAGGGGAGACACAGTAGGAAGTGTGGGCACAAGTACGATCTCCCGTCTCCGTGGGCGAAATACACATATATTATATGTGCTAGCTGGGTGTGTTACCATAAGGTGGTGGGCCGAAGACGAGGTAGTTGATCGATGTCGAGCGAGGAGCTGATTTAAAATTGACAATGAAATATTCTGCTGTAAAATATGTTGGCACCTTCAATTCACCATCAGAAAAAGTATATTTCAACACTGTCTAGCTCAAGCAAATTTGCAAACTGCTGAACTTGGAACCAATCAGAACTCCTGTACATACCCCTTTTGATAAAGGCAGCCAATGGCCTGCTTCTAAGATGTAAACAGCCTCTGATCTGCTGTCTGTGTGTCAAGAGGAACTAACATTCGCTCCCAAAGACTGAAATAAGATAAATATCTGTTTGAGTGAACTTGAATTATGCAGCATGCAATACGAATGGTCTTGATCATATGAAGAAGTAACTTCATTGACCATTTAGCCAATTTATTGAAAGCTAGCAAATGTTGACTAGCCTAGCCAGCTAATACTGTAAACGTCAATGTGCCTGCACAGGAAGCTAGTATTTCATTAGCTGTGTCTCAGCGAATTCAATTTTGCAGGGGTGCAACTTTCCCTGGGGATGGGGGGGGACATGTCCCATCAACTTCTATAACCAATGTTGTGCCTCTGCAACTTTGAATCATGTTTTGGCATGATTGTCTAATTTCAATCAACTAGCTGCAGGTTTAAAGAAATGTTAAATTATATTATTTGCATAGAAACACAAATCAAAGCATGTAGTTAGACAGATTTTTGTGTGTGTCATGTATGCTAGAATGGAGGTTTAAAAACGACAGCTGAATATGCATATTAGCTAATACATATGGCATAGCCTACACACGACATGGTATGTAGACTAGAGGTTAACCAATTTATGATTTTTCAACGCTGATACAGATTATTGGAGGACCAAAAAAAGCCGATACCGATTAATCGGACAATTTTTTTTATACATATATAAAATATATATATTTTTATAATGACAATTACAACAATACTGAATGAACAATGAACCCTTTTATTTTCAGTTAATATAATACATAAAATCTATATGGTCTCAAATAAATAATGAAACGTGTTCAATTTGGTTTAAATAATGCAAAAACACAGTGTTGGAGAAGAAAGTAAAAGTGCGATATGCACCATGTAAAAAAAGCTAACGTTTAACTTCCTTGCTCAGAACATGAGAACACATGAAAGCTGGTGGTTCAATATTCCCAGTTCTTCAATATTACCAGGTAAGAAGTTTTATGTTGTAGTAATAGGAATTATGACGTGTTGATTTCTCTCTATACCATTTGTATTTCATATACCTTTGACTATTGGATGTTGTTATAGGCACTTTAGAAATGCCAGCCTCATATTGGGAGTTGATAGGCTTGAAGTCATAAACAGCTCTGTGCTTCAAGCATTGCGAAGAGTTGCTCGCAAACGCAGTAAAGTGCTGTTTCAATGAATGCTTACGAGCCTGCTGCTGCCTACCACCGCTCAGTCAGACTGTTCTATCAAATATCAAATCATAGACTTAAATATAATAAACACACAGAAATACCAGCCTTTGGTCATTAATATGGTCAAATCCGAAAACTATCATTTAGAAAACAAAATGTTTGTTCTTTCAATGAAATACGGAACCATTCCGTATTTTGTCGAACGGGTGGCAACCCTAAGTCTAAATATTGCTGTTACATTACATAACCTTCAATGTTATGTCATAATTACGTAAAATTCTGGAAAATTAATTACGGTCTTTGTTAGGAAGAAACACAGTTCGCAACGTGCCAGGCGGCCCAAACTGTTGCATATACCATGACTCTGCTTGCACTGAACGCAAGAGAAGTGACCCAATTTCCCTAGTTAATATTGCCTGCTGACATGCATTTATTTGAACTAAATATGCAGGTTTAAAAAATATATACTTCCGTGTATGGATTTTAAGAAAGGCATTGATGTTTATGGTTAGGTACATTTGTGCAACGAATGTGCTTTTTTTCACAAATGCGCTTATGTTAAATCATCACCCGTTTGGCAAAGTTGAAGTAGGTTGTGATTCGATGATAAATTAACAGGCACTGCATTGATTATATGCAATGCAGGACAAGCTAGTTAACCTAGTAATATCATCAACCATGTGTAGTTAACTAGTGATCGTGTGAAGATTGTTTTTTTTAGTTTTTTTTTACAAGATAAGTAGCAACTTACCTTGGCTCCTTTTGACGCGGCACTCGTGGCTGCCACACAGTTTTCTCGTGGATTGCAATATAATCGGTCATAATCGATGTCCAAAAAGGCTGATTACCGATTGTTATGACAATTTGAAATCGGCCCTAATTAATCGGCCACACCGATTAATCGGTCAACCTCTGTGGACACCCCTTCAAATTAGTGGATTTGGCAGGTGTATAAAATCATGCACACAGCCATGCAGTCTCTATAGACAAACATTGGAAGTAGAATGGTCTGTACTGAAAGGCTCAGCGACTTTCAACGTGTCACCATCATAGGATGCCACCTTTCGAACAAGTCAGTTTGTCAAATTTCTGCCCTGCTAGAGCTGCCCCAGTCAACTGTAAGTGCTGTCATTGTGAAGTGGAAACGTCTAGGAGCAACAACGGCTCAGCCGCGAAGTGGTAGGCTACACAAGCTCACAAAACGGGACCGCCTATTGCTGAAGTGCGTAGCGGGTCAAAATGTAGCATCTGTCCTCAGTTGCAGCACTCACTACCGAGTTCCAAACTGCCTCTGAAAGCAAAATAACTGTTCGTCGGGAGCTTCATGAAATGGGTTTCCATTGCCGAGCATCTGCACACAAGCCTAAGCTCATCATGCGCAATGCCAAGTGTTGGCTGGAGTGTTGTAAAGCTTGCCGCAATTGGACTGGAGAAGTGGAAACGCGTTCAATGGAGTTTGGGAAGGCCCTTTCCTGTTTCAGCATGACAATGTCCCTGTGCACAAAGCAAGGTCCATACAGAAATGGTTTGTTGAGATCGGTGTGGAAAAACTTGACTGGGCTCTGACTGGCCTGCACAGAGCCCTGACCTCAACACCTTTGGGATGAACTGGAACGCAGCACGTCCCCGCAGCAAGTCCTCTGGTCATGTTTATTGTACCACCAGAGAAGGAAACCTGCACTAGTATTGTACGTATTCTGCTCTGTCCCTTATCTCAAGTAATGAAAGCAGTGTTTTTTTTATCCCACTGTAGGCCTATTCCAACATACGAAAACTGTTGAGAGAGGGAGGGAGAGAGAGGGAGAGCGGGATGGAAGGAGGGCATGGGTGGGAGGGAGGGATGGAGAAGGGGATGGAAGGAGAAAGCATGGGAGATAGAGGTAGAATGACGGAGTTAGACTGATGAGCCAAAAAGAGGATTAACATGGCATCACTCCCAGAGAGTGGCCGTGTGGCTAATACTAACCTAACACACGCACAAAAACACATCCTTGTCTGGTCACACACAGATGGATCCACTGGCACAGATAATACAATCACTATATCTCATGGCCTGCATTTCATCCCTGCTGCTCCCTGGTCCTATTAACTCTGTTACGTAAAGGACAGGTGTTGATGATGAAGATACTTGTGAGGTAGTTGACACAATAACATGTATACTCAGCAGCAAACATACACACATTATGCATGTTGTACGTGAGACACACTCTGAGGTCCTGTCCTCACACCCACACAGAGAATCACTCCAGAAACAGGGATTAGCTCTGCTAATGCACCTTGAAAGAGAGAATAGGTGAGGGAAGTTCACAGTGCGGACACACTCTCAGTCACAGCGGCTCTTCTTTCCTCTCCCTCATTTCACTCCTCCTTCCTCACCCTTCACCTCACAAATTCCCTGCTAAAAGGGCAACTCTATATATCCCCCAGGCTAACATTTCAGCTTTCAGCTCTAATTTACCACATTCATTAGCTAAGAACGTTCATCGGTGTGTCTGTGTGCGTGTGTGTGTGTGTATGCCACTCCCCCCCCCCCCCCCCCTCCCTCTCTCTTTGTCTCTCTCGTTGTCTGTCAGAGTGAGTATACAGAGTGATCCAGGGAGTTAATTACAGTGGGTGCCTGTCAGGCGGGAACAAAAATCCTGCACCGACAGCACAACTAACTGGTCTGGGGCGGTCTGGGCTGGGGCAGGAACCCACACAAACCCACCCCAACCCTCTCCAGTCCTGTCAGCCCACTGAACCCAGACTGGCCTAACCCAATCCAGCTCAGCCCAAATCCACCCTGTGTGTGTTTTGGGAATGTATTTGTGTCAGAGAGTGTCTGTGTGCAGTTGGTTGGTATATGTGTGCGTGCGTGCGTGTTTGGAATGAGCCAGCCAGCAAGGGGATGAAGCTAGTCTAGCCTACAGAGTCTAGTGTAGCAGAAGTAACCTGTCCAGGAATGACCGGTTCTGACCAGTCAGTAGATGGAACCGCATTGAGGTCCGCTTTACAGCAGTGAAAGGTTGCTTAGGGCCGCTTTACCGCAGTAAAAGGTTGCTATGTGACAATTGTTAGGGATGTCGGAGTGATTTAAAGTGTCTTCTTAGAACAGCAGGCAGCCTGGACCCCTGGGATTCTCCTTAGTATTTATGTCTTGTCCAGACACAGACAGAGGGACTAATGCTCACACACGCACAAACATACTGACTAATGAACGCGCACACACACTCACACTCACTCACACAGGGTTAATGCTTATATATCAAAAGCGCCTCAAACACAGTTGTTTGTTTCCTTCCAGAGGAGGGGTCAAACAACCATCTTGAGGCTCAGGCTCCATTTGGAGCCTGAGTGAAGAGAGATTTGGTTCTGGGTGCTTTAATCTTCGTTAGTTACAAATTAATACAGGTATGTTGTGTGTGTGTGTGTTTACTCAGCTCAGAACCTGTGAAGGGAAGAAGAGACCCTCTATTATTGGATTAAAGTCAAAGGTCAAACAACCACACAACGATAATCTCGTAGCACAGAAAAGTTTAGGAAAGGCAGATCTTAAAGGGCCCTTATAGTCCAGTGGGGAGAAACGAGGTCTGGAGACCCTGTCACTTACATGTGGTATCATGGTTTGGCCGGGGTAGTCCGTCATTGTAAATAAGAATTTGTTCTTAACTGACTTGCCTAGTTAAATAAAGAGAAAATAAATATATGTGTTCTTTATAATCCAGTGGGGAGAAATGGTATGGAGACCCAGTTAGTTACATGTGGTATCATGCGTTTTCAGTCAGCTCAACCCCTCGATTGGATTATACTGGATTACGCTGTAGGAGTCAAAGGTCATAATCATGATAATCCCATAGCACTACCATTTCGTTGTGTCGACTGGTTCAGATACCATTGGTAGTTTACACTAAAGAGACATACAGTCAATTTTGTTCATCTTTGACAAAAAACCATGAATGGCTGAATTGTTGTTGTTAGTGGTGCAGTAGTTGAGTAGGTTGATAGTGTTTCAGTATTGCAAGAAGAAGAGGCCAGTTGTGAGGAAGTGGCTGGCTCTTTGTCTTCAACTTTACATCTCAGTCTGAAGCCTGATGGAAAACCGTCCAACTTTTACAGACCAGTAGAGTTCAGATTTATGTTGATAGGAAATGAACCAGCAAAAGTACAATCCATACTATTGATTCATGACTAAAATAGTACAAATGGAATTGATTAAAACCAGCCTGCAATTATTTATTAGTCCAGATTAGAATCGATTTGACCAGATTGACCAGACGTGTTCAACTAGGCTAGTGATAGTCAAATTGTGGCCCAGGGGCCATATCTGGTGCACCATGACCCGATGGACATTTGGCCCCTTTCATCGAACTGTGAGCTCACAGCAAAGCATGATGTTATACGAATCATTGATTGTTATGACGTATGGTTGGTAGGGCTGGGAATTGCCAGGGACCTCACAAATCGATATTATTGCGATACTTAGGTACTAATACAATATGTATTGCGATTCTCAAGATTCTTTGTATAGCGATTTGATTGCAATTTTATTTTCCAAACATATTGCTCATGAGATTTTTTTACATCAGTCATGGGAATAAAAGTTCAGAAAACATGTTGACTCATGACTCAAAGAAAATGGAGAACAAGCTATAGGATTAAAAATACCGGAGTTTTGGCTCCGGTACAGCTAGCTAATGTACCAAGAGCGTGCGTTATAAGGAGCAGGTGTGAGTGCAAGAAAAAAAAAAAAAACAGTATAGAGGTCGACCGATTATGATTTTTCAACGCCGATACCGATTATTGGAGGACCAAAAAATCCGATACCAATTAATTACAAATTAATAATGACAATTACAATAATACTGAATGAACACTTATTTTAACTTAATATAATACATAAATAAAATCAATTTAGCCTCAAGTAAATAATGAAACCTGTTCAATTTGGTTTAAATAATGCAAAAACAAAGTGTTGGAGAAGAAAGTAAAAGTGCAATATGTGCTATGTAAGAAAGCTAACGTTTCAGTTTCTTGCTCAGAACATGAGAACATATGAAAGCTGGTGGTTCCTTTTAACATGAGTCTTCAATATTCCCAGGTAAGAAGTTTTAGGTTGTAGTTATTATAGGAATTATAGGACTATTGCCCTCTATACCATTTGTATTTCATTAACCTTTGACTATTGGATGTTCTTATAGGCACTTTAGTATTGCCAATGTAACAGTATAGCTTCCATCCCTCTCCTCGCTCCTCCCTGGGCTCGAACCAGCAACACAACGACAACAGCCACCATCGAAGCAGCATTACTCATGCAGAGCAAGGGGAACAACTACTAGAAGGCTCAGAGCGAGTGACGTTTGAAACGCTATTAGCGCGCGCTAACTAGCTAGCCATTTCACTTCGGTTGCACCAGCCTCATCTCAGGAGTTGATAGGCTTGAAATCATAAACAGCGCAATGCTTGACGCACAACGAAGATCTGCTGGCAAAACGCACGAAAGTGCTGTTTGAATGAATGTTTACGTGCCTGCTTCTGCCTACCACCGCTCAGTCAGATACTTGTATGCTCAGTCACATTTATATGCAACGCAGGATACGCTAGATAATATCTAGTAATATCATCAACCATGTGTAGTTAACTAGTGATTATGATTCATTGTTTTTTATAAGATAAGTTTAATGCTATCTAGCAACTTACCTTGGCTTACTGCATTTGCATAACAGGCAGTCTCCTTGCGGAGTGCAACAAGAGAGAGGCAGGTCGTTATTGCGTTGGACTAGTGAACTGTAAGGTTGCAAGATTGGATCCCCGAGCTGACAAGGTGAAAATCTGTCGTTCTGCCCCTGAACGAGGCAGTTAACCCACCGTTCCTAGGCCGTCATTGAAAATAAGAATGTTTTCTTAACTAACTTGCCTAGTTAAATAAAGGTATAAAGAAAATACAGATTTCCGATTGTTATGAAAACTTGAAATCGGCCCTAATTAATCGGCCATTCTGGTTAATCCGTCGACCTCTAATACAGTACCAGTCAAAAGTTTGGATACACCTACTCATTGAAAGGTTTTCTTTATTTTTACTATTTTCTACATTGTAGAATAATAGTGAAGACATTAAAACTATGAAATAACACATGGAATCATGTAGTAAATTAATTAGACAATTAAGACATGGATTGCGTGTGTGCCATTCAGAGGGTGAATGGGCAAGACACAAGATTTAAGTGCCTTTGAACGGTATATGAAGGTTGGTGCCAGGCACATTGGTTTGTGTCAAGAACTGCAACGTTGCTGGAGTTTTCACATTCATCAGCTTCCCGTGTGAATCAAGAAGGACCCAGAGAACATCCAGCCAACTTGACACAACTATGGGAAGCATTGGAGTCAACATAGGCCAGCATCCCTGTGGAACGCTTTCGACATCTTGCGGAGTCCATGCCAAGACAAATTGAGGCTGTTCTGAGGGCAAAATACATGTCTCCAAGCATAGATGTTACAGCACATATAAGGATCATTATGGTAAAGAATTGTCTCTCTGTACAGACAGCTAACACCAGAACAATATCTGAATGTCTATATTTGGCCTAACACCCTTTGTGAATCACCATTGCTTAGCCTATAGACTCAACATCAACTTGATATGCATCCAACGGCCTCTCGTAATATCTTCTGGTGCTGGTTAATTGGAAACGAAACCCCAAGAGTGTGATTTTTAGATGTTAATTAAGTATTGATCATAGAGGCTCCCTGAACTCTTCAGACGGGAATCAACTCTCCTTGTCATTAATCCTTAAGTCTATTGACTCACCCAATATAAGTAACATAATAATCAATATAAGTAACATAATAATAAAATCACCATCAAAATTCATCAGTTTAAGCTAGAGATACTTTTGTGTATGTATAGTATGTGGACACTCCTTCAAATTAGTGGATTTGGCTGATCCAAATTTATGCCTTGTTACAGCTGGCCAGATCAACTGTAAGTGCCATTATTGTGAAATGGAAACATCTAGGAGCAACAGCGGCTCAGCCGCAAAGTGGTAGGCCACACAAGAACGGGCCTGCCGTGTGCTGAAGTGCGTAGCCCGTAAAAATCCTCTGTCCTCGGTTGCAACACTCACTACCGAGTTCCAAACTGCCGCTGGAAGCAACGTCAGCACAAGAGCTGTTCGTTTGGAGCTTCATGAAATGGATTTACATGGTCGAGCAGCCGCACCACGCTTCACCATCTGGCAGTCCAACGGTCTAATCTGGATTTGCTAAATGCCAGGAGAACACTACCTACCCAAATGCATAGAGTGAACTGTAAGGTTTGGTGGAGGAGGAATAATGGTCTGGGGATGTCTTTCATGGTTCGGGCTAGGCCTCTTAGTTCCAGTGAAGGGAAATTTAACACTACAGCATACAATGACATTCTAGACGATTCTGTGCTTCCAACTTTGTGGTAACAGTTTGGGGAAGGCCCTTTCCTGTTTCAGCATGACAATGCCTCCGTGCACAAAGCGAGGTCCGTACAGAAAAGGTTTGTCGAGATTGGTGTGGAAGAACTTGACTGGCCTGCACAGAGCCCTGACCTCAACCCCATCAGACACCTTTGGGATGAATTGGACCGCCGACTGTGAGCCAGGCCTTATCACCGAACATCAGTGTCCGACCTCACTAATGCTCTTGTGGCTGAATGGAAGCAAGTCTCCGCAGGAATGTTCCAACATCTAGTGGAAAGCCTTCCCAGAAGAGGCTGTTATAGCAGCATATTAATGCCCATAATTTTGGAATGAGATGTTCGACGAGCAGGTGTACTGTCACACTACATGACGAAATGTATGTGATCAGTTTTTATGCTTGGGCAATTCAGCGCATCTGCCTATGTTGGCCATCCGCATCTGTGGTGGAAGGTGACCGAGCTACAGTGGTGTTTTTTAAATAGTACCCGCAAAACACCAGTCTCAAAGTCAAGAGGCGACTCCGGGATGTTGGCCTTCTAGGCAGAGTTCCTCTGTCCAGTGTCTGTGTTCCTTTGCCCATCTTGATCTTTTCTTTTTATTGGCCAGTCTGAGAGATGGCTTGTTCTTTGCAACTCTGCCTAGAAGGCCAGCATCCCGGAGTCGCCTCTTCACTGTTAACATTGAGACTGGTGTTTTGCGGTTACCATTTAATTAAGTTGCCATTTGAGGACTTGAGACCTTTGTTTCTCAAACTAGACACACTAATGTACTTGTCCTCTTGCTCAGTTGTGCACCAGGGCCTCCCACTCCTCTTTCTATTCTAGTTAGAGCCAGTTTGTACTGTTCTATGAAGGGAGTAATACACAGCATTCTCTTCAGTTTCTTGTCAATTGCTCGCATGGAATAGTCTTCATTTCTCAGAACAAGAATAGACTGACTAGTTTCAGAAGAAAGTACTTTGTTTTTTGCCATTTTGAGCCTGTAATCGAACCCACAAATGCTGATGCTCCAGATACTCAACTAGTCTAAAGAAGTCCAGTTTTATTGCTTCTTTAATCAGTACAACAGTTTTCAGCTGTGCTAACATAATTGCAAAAGGGTTTTCTAATGATCAATTATAATTTTAAAATGATCAACTTGGATTAACTTGGATTAACTTGGATCAACTTGGATTAACTTGGATTAACACAACGTGCCATTGGAACAGAGGAGTGATGGTTGCTGATAATGGGCCTCTGTGCGCCTATGTAGATTTTCCATTAAAAATCAGCCGTTTCCAGCTTCAATAGTCATTTACAACATTAACCATGTCTACACTGTATTTCTGATCAATTTTATGTTATTTTAAAATAGACCAAAAAAATGTGATTTTCTTTCAAAAACAAGGACATTTCCAAGTGACCCCAAACGTTTGAAAGGTAGTGTATGCATTCTCAGAACCCAGAATCACATTTCACAGTACGCGGGCCAGCTACTAAATACACATTAGACAATCGATACTATATGTGGTTTACAAAAACTACTAGGCTATGAAAACATTTACACACTTTCTTTCTCCAGCAAAGCAAACAAACTGGGAGTATACGATGTGATAACGTAGGTGAAGGACAAACACACGTTTGATGCATTGCTCAGTGTAGGGTTCCGTCTTTCGGATGGGACGTTAAAAGGGTGTCCTGACTCTCTGTGGTCACTAAGGATCCCATAGCACTTATCATAAGAGTAGTGGTTAGAGCGTTGGGCCAGTAAGGTAACAAGGTAAAAATCTGTCGTTCTACCCCTGAACAAGGCAGTACACCCACTGTTCCTAGGCCGTCATTATATATAAGAATTTCTTCTTCTTAACTGACAGTTAGTTAGTTAAATAAAGGTAAAATAAAATATAAAAATTGTAAGAAGGGGAGGCACCATATGTGAATGTGGCCCCTCACTGGTAATATAGCCGATTTTGTTTCCCCTTTACCGACTAGGCAATGCTGTATGTTAGCTAAATGTTTTGCTGTCTGTATATCATGTGGTTGATTTTTGTTTTACTGTCTGATTACTGTGCTTGACTTTGGCAGGAGCTCACCGAAGCTGAGTACCTGCACATCAAATGTTCTACTGCTTGAGCTCCTGTTCCTCTTATAAAATAATAGCTCAAAAGCATTGTGGTGTTCCTGCACCTAAATATAAACCATACCGGCACACAAAATGAGTCAAGCACTGTTTGACTGACTCTGTGACTTCTAGCCTCGTTGGCTTACCTTCCGCTTAACAGGTGTCTGGGTAAAAACAGTCTCATGGTTTGGTTGAGGTCACGTCTTAATCTGTTTACAAGCCTTTGGCTTGTGACTGTGGCCTGTGAGTAAACGGGCCAGGAACTGGGACTGGAGAGGCAGTTCTACAGCACATTACGAAAACACATTATCAAACAGGCTGTTTTAATGTAATTATTATTATTATTTTTTAACCTTAACTAGGTAATTCAGTTAAGAACAAGTACTTATTTACAATGAAAGCCTACCCCGGCCAAACCCTCCCCTAACCCGGACGACGCTGGGCCAATTGTGAGCCGCGCTATGGGACTCTCGATCACGGCCGGTTGTGATACAGCCCGGGATCTAACCCGGGTCTGTGGTGATGCTTCTAGCACTGCAATGCCTTAGACCGCTGCGCCACTCAGGGTCCCGAAGTGTTACAGGCTTGTCAAAGGAGACCAGAAAAACAGACTACTAAACACTTTACCAATACGTATAACATTGCCAAACACATTATCAAACAGAACATCTTTTGTTTACATACACATTTTATACATTTAGCCACACTGCTTCTTGACAAAATGTCCACTTAACCCGGAAGCCAGCCGCACCAATGTGCCGGAGGAAACATCGTACACCTGGCGACCGTGTCAGCGTGCACTGCACCCGGCCCACCACAAGAGTCGCTAGTGCGTGATGGGACAAGGACATCCCTACCGGCCAAAACGTCCTCTAACCCGGACGACGCTGGGCCAATTGTCCGCCGCCTCATGGGTCTCCCTGTCGCAGCCGGCTGGACTCGAACCCAGAATCTCTAATGGCACAGCTAGCATTGCGATCCAGTGCCTTACAGGCTGACTACACTGCTTGCGTCACGTGCGTGAGCATTGCAAAATAAATTGAGAAAACTATGTTATTCAATTATTGCTCCCACACTGCTCGCGCGTTGCCAACGAGCGTCTGCGTTGCCACGGGCTAAAATAGAAATCAGTTCTATTTCTGATGCAGATTGCGCTGAAAGTCCTGCCTCTCCCATCTCCTCATTGGTTTATAGAAGCAGGTACCCACGTGCCATCTCCTCATTGGTTATACCCATGTGGGTGACAGAAAGACGAACGAGGTCAGTGGCGGTAATTCACCTAATTTATGAAAGTTGCCAATCGCAATATAAAGTCAAGAGAAGAAAAGGCCTGGAAGGAAGAGAGACGATTCGGTTGACCGTTTTATGTGTGGATTAATTGGCGGAGTAGAGGACCCTATGGGCACTGTGAGCACCCTAATGAGCACTATATAGGGAATAGGGTGTCATTTGAGACCCACACCATATGTATCACACCACTTAGTAACAAGGATATTCACTCAGAGGGACTGCAGAGAGACACCCACAGCCTGCTGTACACAATAGGCCTCTTTCATAGCTTCTCAGTTCCCTCGCTCTTTCTCTCCATTTTCTTCCTCTGTTTCTCTCTCTTTGTTACTCTGTTGCTCCCTCCTTCATTTGTCTCGTGGTCAACTTGATCTTACAAGTTGGAGTCTTGTCTATTTTCCTCACCCTTTTTTAATTATGTCCTGTTTTTGTTTTTACTCTTATTTTACCAGGTACGTTGACTATACGTTGACATTCTCATTTACAGCCACAACCTGGGGAATAGTTACAGGGCAGAGGCGGACTGCAATAGCATCGAATAGTCCCCGCGATATGCAACTGTTCATGGAAGTCAGGAACCAATACACGCAGTCAGTCAGGAAAGCAAAGGCCAGCTTTTTCAAGCAGAAATTTGCATCCTGTAGCTCCAACTCCAAAAAGTTCTGGGACACTGTAAAGTCCATGGAGAACAAGAGCACCTCCTCCCAGCTGCCCACTACACTGAGGCTAGGTAACACGGTCACCACCGACAAATCCACGATAATCGAAAACTTCAACAAGCAATTCTCAACGGCTGGCCATGCCTTCCTCCTGGCTACTCCAACCTCGGCCAACAGCTCCACCCCCGCAGCTACTCGCCCAAGCCTCCCCAGTTTCTCCTTTAATCCAGATAGCAAGATGTTCTGAAAGAGCTGCAAAACCTGGACCCGTACAAATCAGCTGGGCTTGACCATCTGGACCCTCTATTTCTGAAACTATCCGCCGCCATTGTCGCAACCCCTATTCTGTTCAACCTCTCTTTCATATCGTCTGAGATCCCCAAGGACTGGAAAGCTGCCGCGGTCATCCCACTCTTCAAAGGGGGAGACACCCTGGACCCAAACTGTTACAGACCTATATCCATCCTGCCCTGCCTATCTAAGGTCTTCGAAAGCCAAGTCAACAAACAGATCATTGACCATCTCGAATCCCACCGTACCTTCTCCGCTGTGCAATCTGGTTTCCGAGCCGGTCACGGGTGCACCTCAGCCACGCTAAAGGTACTAAACGATATCATAACCGTCATCGATAAAAGACAGTACTGTGCAGCCGTCTTCATCGACCTGACCAAGGCTTTCGACTCTGTCAATCACCATATTCTTATCGGCAGACTCAGTAGCCTCGGTTTTTCTAATGACTGCCTTGCCTGGTTCTCCAACTACTTTGCAGACAGAGTTTAGTGTATCAAATCGGAGGGCATGTTGTCCGGTCCTCTGGCAGTCTCTATGGGGGTGCCACAGGGTTCAATTCTCGGGCCGACTATTTTCTCTGTATATACAGTGCCTTGCGAAAGTATTCGGCCCCCTTGAACTTTGCGACCTTTTGCCACATTTCAGGCTTCAAACATAAAGATATAAAACTGTATTTTTTTGTGAAGAATCAACAACAAGTGGGACACAATCATGAAGTGGAACGACATTTATTGGATATTTCAAACTTTTTTAACAAATCAAAAACTGAAAAATTGGGCATGCAAAATTATTCAGCCCCCTTAAGTTAATACTTTGTAGCGCCACCTTTTGCTACGATTACAGCTGTAAGTCGCTTGGGGTATCAGTTTTGCACATCGAGAGACTGAAATTTTTTCCCATTCCTCCTTGCAAAACAGCTTGAGCTCAGTGAGGTTGGATGGAGAGCATTTGTGAACAGCAGTTTTCAGTTCTTTCCACAGATTCTCGATTGGATTCAGGTCTGGACTTTGACTTGGCCATTCTAACACCTGGATATGTTTATTTTTGAACCATTCCATTGTAGATTTTGCTTTATGTTTTGGATCATTGTCTCATTGGAAGACAAATCTCCGTCCCAGTCTCAGGTCTTTTGCAGACTCCATCAGGTTTTCTTCCAGAATGGTCCTGTATTTGGCTCCATCCATCTTCCCATCAATTTTAACCATCTTCCCTGTCCCTGCTGAAGAAAAGCAGGCCCAAACCATGATGCTGCCACCACCATGTTTGACAGTGGGGATGGTATGTTCAGGGTGATGAGCTGTGTTGCTTTTACGCCAAACATAACGTTTTGCATTGTTGCCAAAAAGTTCAATTTTGGTTTCATCTGACCAGAGCACCTTCTTCCACATGTTTGGTGTGTCTCCCAGGTGGCTTGTGGCAAACTATAAACAACACTTTTTATGGATATCTTTAAGAAATGGCTTTCTTCTTGCCACTCTTCCATAAAGGCCAGATTTGTGCAATATACGACTGATTGTTGTCCTATGGACAGAGTCTCCCACCTCAGCTGTAGATCTCTGCAGTTCATCCAGAGTGATCATGGGCCTCTTGGCTGCATCTCTGATCAGTCCTCTCCTTGTATGAGCTGAAAGTTTAGAGGGACGGCCAGGTCTTGGTAGATTTGCAGTGGTCTGATACTCCTTCTATTTCAATATTATCGCTTGCACAGTGCTCCTTGGGATGTTTAAAGCTTGGGAAATCTTTTTGTATCCAAATCCGGCTTTAAACTTCTTCACAACAGTATCTCGGACCTGCCTGGTGTGTTCCTTGTTCTTCATGATGCTCTCTGCGCTTTTAACGGACCTCTGAGACTATCACAGTGCAGGTGCATTTATACGGAGACTTGATTACACACAGGTGGATTGTATTTATCATCATTAGTCATTTAGGTCAACATTGGATCATTCAGAGATCCTCACTGAACTTCTGGAGAGAGTTTGCTGCATTGAAAGTAAAGGGGCTGAATAATTTTGCACGACCAATTTTTCAGTTTTTGATTTGTTAAAAAGTTTGAAATATCCAATAAATGTCGTTCCACTTCATGATTGTGTCCCACTTGTTGTTGATTCTTCACAAAAAAATACAGTTTTATATCTTTATGTTTGAAGCCTGAAATGTGGCAAAAGGTCGCAAAGTTCAAGGGGGCCGAATACTTTCGCAAGGCACTGTATCAATGATGTTGCTCTTGCTGCGGGCGATTCCCTGATCCACCGCTACGCAGACGACACCATTCTGTATACTTCTGGCCCTTCCTTGGACACTGTGCTATCTAACCTCCAAACGAGCTTCAATGCCATACAACACTCCCTCCGTGGCCTCCAACTGCTCTTAAATGCTAGTAAAACCAAATGCATGCTTTTCAACCGTTCGCTGCCTGCACCCGCACGCCCGACTAGCATCACCACCCTGGATGGTTCCGACCTAGAATATGTGGACATCTATAAGTACCTAGGTGTCTGGCTAGACTGCAACTCTCCTTCCAGACTCATATCAAACATCTCCAATCCAAAATCAAATCTAGAATCTGCTTTCTATTTCGCAACAAAGCCTCCTTCACTCACGCCGCCAAACCTACCCTAGTAAAACTGACTATCCTACCGATCCTCGACTTCGGCGATGTCATCTACAAAATGGCTTCCAATACTCTACTCAGCAAACTGGATGCAGTTTATCACAGTGCCATCCGCTTTGTTACTAAAGCACCTTATACCACCCACCACTGCGAACTGTATGCTCTAGTCGACTGGCCCCTGCTACATATTCCTTGCCAGACTCACTGGCTCCAGGTCATCTACAAGTCTTTGCTAGGTAAAGCTCCGCCTTATCTCAGTTCACTGGTCACGATGGCAACACCCACCCGTAGCACGCGCTCCAGCAGGTGTATCTCACTGATACAAAGCCAACACCTCATTTGGCCGCCTTTCCTTCCAGTTCTCTGCTGCCTGTGACTGGAACGAATTGCAAAAATCGTTGAAGTTGGAGACTTATCTCCCTCACCAACTTTAAACATCTGCTATCTGAGCAGCTAACCGATCGCTACAGCTGTACATAGTCCATCGGTAAATAGCCCACCCAATTTACCTACCTCATCCCCATACTGTTTTTATTTATTTACTTTCCTGCGCTTTTGCACACCAGTATCTCTACCTGCACATGACCATCTGATCATTTATCACTCCTGTGTTAATCTGCTAAATTGTAATTATTCGCCTACCTTCTCATGCCTTTTGCACACAATGTATATAGACTCTTTTTTTTTTTTTTTTATTATAAAAAAAAAAAATTCTACTGTGTTTTTGACTTGTTAATTGCTTACTCCATGTGTAACTCTGTTGTCTGTTCACACTGCTATGCTTTATCTTGACCAGGTCGCAGTTGTAAATGAGAACTTGTTCTCAACTAGCCTACCTGGTTAAATAAAGGTGAAATATATATATATATATATCTTTTTTAATAAAGAGGGGGGGGGGGTGAACGAGCCAATTGGACGCTGGAGACGATTATGAGGTAGAAAATGATGGTATGAGGGCCAGAGTGGAAATTTAGCCAGGACACCGGGGTTAACACCCCTACTCTTATGATAAGTGCTATGGGATCCTTAGTGACCACAGAGAGTCAGGACACCCTTTTAACGTCCCATCCGAAAGACGGAACCCTACACTGAGCAATGTCTCAAACGTGTGTTTGTCCTTCACCTACGTTATCACATTGTATACTCCCAGTTTGTTTGCTTTGCTGGAGAAAGAAAGTGTGTAAATATTTTCATAGCCTAGTAGTTTTTGTAAACCACATATAGTATCGATTGTCTAATGTGTATCTAGTAGCTGGCCCGCGTACTGTGAAATGTAATTCTGGGTTCTGAGAATGCATACACTACCTTTCAAACGTTTGGGGTCACTTGGAAATGTCCTTGTTTTTGAAAGAAAAACACATTTTTTGGTCTATTTTAAAATAACATAAAATTGACCAGAAATACAGTGTAGACATTGTTAATGTTGTAAATGACTATTGAAGCTGGAAACGGCTGATTTTTATTTTATGGAATATCTACATAGGCGCACAGACTCATTATCACCAACCATCACTCCTGTGTTCCAATGGCACATTGTGTTAGCTAATCCAAGTTGATCATTTTAAAAGGTTAATTGATCATTAGAAACCCCTTTGCAATTATGTCAGCACAGCTGAAAACGTTTTTACTGATTTTAAAGAAGCAATAAAACTGGCCTTATTATACTAGTTGAGTATCTGGAGCATCAGCATTTGTTGGTTCAATTACACACTCAAAATGGCAAAAAACAAAGTACTTCTGAAACTCGTCAGTCTATTCTTGTTCTGAGAAAGGCTATTTCATGCGAGAAATTGCCAAGAAACTGCAGATCTCGTACAATGCTGTGCACTACTCCCCTCACAGAACAGCACAAACTGGCGCTAACCAGAATATAAAGAGGAGTGGGAGGTCCTGGTGCACAACTGTGCAAGAGGCCAAGTACATTAGAGTGTACATTAGAGAAACAGACACCTCACACGTCCTCAACTGGCAGATTCATTAAATAATATCCGGAAAACACCAGTCTCAACGTCAACAGTGAAGAGGCGACTCCGGGATGCTGGCCTTCTAGGCAGAGTTGCAAAGAAAAAGCCATATCTCAGACTGGCCAATAAAAAGAAAAGATCAAGATGGCATCCCGGAGTCGCATCTTCACTGTTGACGTTGAGACTGGTGTTTTGCGGGTACTAAACTCAGCAAAAAAAGAAACTTCCCTTTTTCAGGACCCTGTCTTTCAAAGATAATTCGTAAAAATACAAATGAATTCACAGATCTTCATTGTAAAGGGTTTAAACACTGTTTCCCATGCTTGTTCAATGATCCATAACCAATTAATGAACATGCACCTGTGGAACAAATGTTAAGAAACTAACAGCTTACAGACGGTAGGAAGTTAAGGAAACAGTTATGAAAACTTATGACACTAAAGAGGCTCTGCTCATCTGCGTGAACGTGACTTAGGCATGCTGCAAGGAGGTTTGAGGACTGCAGATGTGGCCAGGGCAATATATTGCAATGTCCGTACTGTGAGATGCCTAAGACAGCACTACAGGGAGACAGGACGGACAGATGATCGTCCTTGCAGTGGCAGACCACATGTAACAACACCTGCACAGAATGGGTACATCTGAACATCACACCTGCGGGACAGGTACAGGATGGCAACAACAACTGCCCGAGTTACACCAGGAATGCACAATCCCTCCATCAGTGCTCAGACTGTCCGCAAAAGGCTGAGAGAGGCTCGACTGAGGGCTTGTAGGCCTGTTGTAAAGCAGGTCCTCACCAGACATCACCGGTAACAATGTCGCCCATGGGTACAAACCCACCGTCGCTGGACCAGACAGGACTGGCAAAAATGGCTCTTCACTGACGAGTCGCGGTTTTGTGTCACCAGGGGTGATGGTAGGATTCGCGTTTATCGTCGAAGGAATGAGTGTTACACCGAGGCCTGTACTCTGGAGCGGGATCGATTTGGGAGGTGGAGGGTCGCAGCATCATCGGATTAAGCTTGTTCTCATTGCAGGCAATCTCAACACTGTGCGTTACAGAGAAGACATCCTCCTCCCTCATGTGGTACCCTTCCTGCAGGCTCATCCTGACATGACCCTCCAGTATGACAGTGCCACCAGCCATACTGATTGTTCTGTGTGTGATTTCCTGCAAGGCAGGAATGTCAGTGTTCTGCCATGGCCAGCGAAGAGCCCAGATCTCAATCCCATTGAGCACATCTGGGACCTCTGGATCAAAGGGTGAGGGCTAGGGTCATTCCCCCCCAGAAATGTCTGGAAACTTGCAGGTACCTTGGTGGAAGAGTGGGGTAACATCTCACAGCAAGAACAGGCAAATCTGGTGCAGTCCGTGTGGAGGAGATGCACTGCAGATACTTAGTATCTGGTGTGGCCTCCAGCTGCATTGACTGTTACTTTTGATTTTGACCCCTCCTTTGTTCAGGGACACATTATTCCATTTATGTTAGTCACATGTCTGTGGAACTTGTTCAGTTTTTGTTATGTTCATACAAATATTTACACATGTTAAGTTTGCTCAAAATAAATGCAGTTGACAGTGAGAGGACGTTTCATTTTTTGCTGAGTTTATTTAATGAAGCTGCCAGTTGAGGACTTGTTAGGCTTCTGTTTCTCAAACTAGACACTTTAATGTACTTGTCCTCATGCTTAGTTGCACCGAGGCCTCCCACTCTTTCTATTCTGGTTAGACCCCGTTTGTGCTGTTCTGTGACGGGAGTAGTACCCAGTGTTGTACGAGATCTTCAGTTTCTTGGCAATTTCTCGCATGGAATAGCCTTTCTCAGAACAAGAATAGACGAGTTTCAGAAGAAAGTACTTTGTTTTTTGCCATTTTGAGCCTGTAATCGAACCCACAAATGCTGATGCTCCAGATACTCAACTAGTCTAAAGAAGGACAGTTTTATTGCTTCTTTAATTAGAACAACAGTTTTCAGCTGTGTTAACCTAATTGCAAAAGGGTTTTCTAATGATCAATGAGCCTTTTAAAATGATCAACTTGGATTAGCTAACACAACGTGCCATTGGAACACAGGAGTGATGGTTAGTGATAATGGGCCTCTGTGCGCCTATGTAGATATTCCATTAAAAATCAGCTTTTTCCAGCTACTATAGTCATTTACAACATTAACAATGTCTACACTATATTTCTGATCAATTTGATGTTATTTTAAGGTGACAAAAATGTGCTTTTCTTTAAAAAACAAGGACATTTCTAAGTGAACCCAAACTTTTGCACGGTGGTGTATATGTCAATGAGATTTCCTTTCCATTGTCAGCATTAATAGTAGTGTATGTTAGTATGTTAAACAGTCTTCATAATTAATGTTTTATTTATGCAGCCCCTATGCATCTATTCCCCTGCCTTTCATATTATAGAGAGCAGATGTGTGTGTTTCTTCTTTGTGCAAGTGTACATGTATGCTTGTCTTTTGCCACCGTGACATGACTGAACTGAATATGATGATAATTGACCCCAGTGACCTTTTCTTACCCCAGATCATCTGACCGAACACTGGAAACCACACAATAGATACACAGGGGAGAGCTGCCGGATGCGCAGAGAATATGGAGTTAGACAGCCAGACAGACGGCCAGACGAGACACACAGACGACAAGCGGTGACACAGACTGATGCTCTGATTATGCACACTGACAGATGACTGTGAGACTAGTCTGTGATCAACAGAAACCAACACACAAAATCAGACACTGTTAGGGAGTTAGCTACACAGATGTAGAGACACCGTTGTTAAACAGTTCAATGCAGGGACACAGACTAACCGAAAGGCATAGGCCTACTGCACAGACAGCCACTGAGACCCAGACAGACACATCAAGCCATTCAGACAGTGAAACAGCAGGGAGTCGAGGCAAAGGGGCAGTCCCAAGTCCAGGATATTATTTTTAGCTCTGACAATAAAGCAGCAGTCTTGCTGTTGACGCTCAGTTCAAGCTAGCGAATACAGGAGAGAGAGAGAGAGAGAGAGAGGGAGGGATGACAGTGCCAAGAGGGAGGAGGGGGCGAAGAGGAGAGAGGTGGCCTTCACTTCCAGAAAAGGACATTGAGTTGGAAGAGATGGATCTTCGACTACACTACACGATGCAGAGAGGGAGTGACGAGGGGAGGGATTTAATGAGGGAAACTGCATTACATGGAAATCAGAAGTAAATCTGATTTAGAATGAAATGTCTGCAGTAGTAGCCCCTCTCCCTTCAGACAGTAATTCATGAACACAGAGCCTATAAGTAAATGGAAGAGGTAAATGGAAAGCAACATATTATGATTTGATTTGATTTGATGAATGCTATTTTACGGATGTGTGTTTGTTGCTATGGCAGGAATCCCACTGACCATTTCAATCTGTTTTCATGTACTTGACAGGTGCTAGTGAGGAGATGGTTGTTTTCATGTACTTGACAGGTGCTAGTGAGGAGATGGTTGTTTTCATGTACTTGACAGGTGCTAGTGAGGAGATGGTTGTTTTCATGTACTTGACAGGTGCTAGTGAGGAGATGGTTGTTTTCATGTACTTGACAGGTGCTAGTGAGGAGATGGTTGTTTTCATGTACTTGACAGGTGCTAGTGAGGAGATGGTTGTTTTCATGTACTTGACAGGTGCTAGTGAGGAGATGGTTGTTTTCATGTACTTGACAGGTGCTAGTGAGGAGATGGTTGTTTTCATGTACTTGACAGGTGCTAGTGAGGAGATGGTTGTTTTCATGTACTTGACAGGTGCTAGTGAGGAGATGGTTGTTTTCATGTACTTGACAGGTGCTAGTGAGGAGATGGTTGTTTTCATGCACATCTTTGTTTTGTAGTTTCTTTGTTTGTTTTGCAATATGGCCTTGCCTTGTCACCACTTGTTTCAATTGTCACATCTGTTGTTTCCCGCCTCAGGTCATGACCTTTGGTTGTTGTCCTGTTCAGACTATAGCGTGATGTTGAATGACGCGTAAGAGACCACAAGTGGCAAGGTCAACAAAGGTCAAAACGACCACTAAAAAAACACAATGCTTTTTTTGTTCGTTTAACGATGACAATTGTTAGGACAGCTGCCATTTAGAAAATGACTAGGCTATAAATGTATAGTCACTTAGCGATTCATAGTGGTATATTATTTGCTTATATTTGCCTTTTTATAATGGTGGTTTGAGCTCTGAATGCTGATTGGCTGAAAGTATACCACAGGTTTTACTCTTCTAATTACGCTGGTCCCCAGTTTATAATAGCAATACGGTACCTCAGGGGTTTGATATATGGCCAATATACCACGGATAAAGGCTGTATCCAGACACTCCGCGTTGTGTCAATTATTGGACCGACTCTCTTCTCGGTATACATCAATGATGTCGAGCTCTTGCTGCTGGTGAGTCTGATCCACCTCTACGCAGATGACACCATTCTGTATACTTCTGGCCTTTCTTTGGACACTGTGTTAACAACCCTCCAGGCAATTCAATTTCATACAACTCTCCTTCCGTGGCCTCCAATTTCTCTTAAATACAAGTAAAACTAAATGCATGCTCTTCAACCGATCACTGCCTGCACCTGCCCGCCTGTCCAACATCTACTCGGCTCTGACTTAGAATACGTGGACAACTACAAATACCTAGGTGTCTGGTTAGACTGTAAACTCTCCTTCCAGACCCACATCAAACATCTCCAATCCAAAGTTAAATCTAGAATTGGCTTCCTATTTCACAACAAAGCATCATTTACTTATGCTGCCAAACATACCCTTGTAAAACTCACCATCCTACCAATCCTCGACTTCGACTTTACAAAATAGCCTCCAATACCCTACTCAACAAATTGGATGCAGTCTATCACAGTGCCATCCGTTTTGTCACCAAAGCTCCATATACTACCCACCATTGCGACCTGTACACTCTCGTTGGCTGGCCCTCGCTTCATACTCGTCGCCAAACCCACTGGCTCCATGTCATCTACAAGACCCTGCTAGGTAAAGTCGCCCCTTATCTCAGCTCGCTGGTCACCATAGCATCTCCCACCTGTAGCACGCGCTCCAGCAGGTATATCTCTCTGGTCACCCCCAAAACCAATTATTTCTTTGGCCGCCTCTCCTTCCAGTTCTCTGCTGCCAATGACTGGAATGAACTACAACAATCTCTGAAACTGGAAACACTTATCTCCCTCACTAGCTTTAAGCACCAACTGTCAGAGCAGCTCACAGATTACTGCACCTGTACATAGCCCATCTATAATTTAGCCCAAACAACTACCTCTTTCCCTACTCTATTTATTTAATTTATTTAATTTATTTATTTATTTAGCTCCTTTGCACCCCGTTATTTTTTTTTCTTTCTACTTTGCACATTCTTCCACTGCAAATATAACATTCTAGTGTTTTACTAGCTATATTGTATTTACTTTGGCACCATAGCCCTTTTTTTGCCTTTACCTCCCTTATCTCACCTCATTTGCTCACATCGTATATAGACTTGTTTCTACTGTATTATTGACTGTATGTTTGTTTTACTCAATGTGTAACTCTGTGTTGATGTATGTGTCAAACTGCTTTGCTTTCTTGGCCAGGTCACAATTGTAAATGAGAACTTGTTCTCAATTTGCCTACCGGGTTAAATAAAGGTGAAATAAAAATTAATTAATAAAAGTGTCGTGCATAAGAACAGCCCTTAGCTGTGGTATATTGGCCATATACCACACCCCCTCAGGCCTTTATTGCTTACTGTAAGTAACCAACATACGTACATACATACGTACGTACGTACGTACAGGGGGGCAAAAAAAGTATTTAGTCAGCTACCAATTGTGTAATTTTCATCATAGGTACACTTCAACTAAAGAAAATCCAGAAAATCACATTGTAGGATTTTTATTAATTAATTTGCAAATGATGGTGAAAAATAAGTATTTGATCACCTACAAACAAGCAAGATATCTGGCTCTCACAGACCTGTAACTTCTTCTTTAAGAGGCTCCTCTGTCCTCCACTCGTTACCTGTATTAATGGCACCTGTTTGAACTTGTTATCAGTATAAAAGACACCTGTCCACAACCTCAAACAGTCACACTCCAAACTCCACTATGGCCAAGACCAAAGAGCTGTCAAAGGACACCAGAAACAAAATTGTAGACCTGCACCAGGCTGGGAAGACTGAATCTGCAATAGGTAAGCAGCTTGGTTTGAAGAAATCAACTGTGGGAGCAAATTTTAGGAAATGGAAGACACAAGACCACTGATAATCTCCCTCGATCTGGGGCTCCATGCAAGATCTCACCCCGTGGGGTCAAAATTATCACAAGAACGGTGAGCAAAAATCCCAGAACCACACGGGGGGACCTAGTGAATGACCTGCAGAGAGCTGGGACCAAAGTAACAAAGCCTACCATCAGTAACACATTACGCCGCCAGGGACTCAAATCCTGCAGTGCCAGACGTGTCCCCCTGCTTAAGCCAGTACATGTCCATGCCCGTCTGAAGCTTGCTAGAGAGCATTTGGATGATCCAGAAGAAGATTGGGAGAATGTCAGATGAAACCAAAATATAACTTTTTGGTAAAAACTCAACTCGTCGTGTTTGGAGGACAAAGAATGCTGAGTTGCATCCAAAGAACACCATACCTACTGCGAAGCATGGGGGTGGAAACATCATGCTTTGGGGCTGTTTTTCTGCAAAGGGACCAGGACGACTGATCCGTGTGAAGGAAAGAATGAATGGGGCCATGTATCGTGAGATTTTGAGTGAAAACCTCCTTCCATCAGCAAGGGCATTGAAGATGAAACGTGGCTGGGTCTTTCAGCATGACAATGATCCCAAACACACCGCCCGGACAACGAAGGAGTGGCTTCGTAAGAAGCATTTCAAGGTCCTGGAGTGGCCTAGCCAGTCTCCAGATCTCAACCCCATAGAAAATCTTTGGAGGGAGTTGAAAGTCTGTGTTGCCCAGCAACAGCCCCAAAACATCACCGCTCTATGGGAGATCTGCATGGAGGAATGGGCCAAGATTTTTTTTTAGATTCCGTCTCTCACAGTTGAAGTGTACCTATGATTAAAAATTATAGACCTCTACATGCTTTGTAATTAGGAAAACCTGCAAAATCGGGAGTGTATCAGATACTTGTTCTCCCCACTGTATATACACACATATATGTGTGTGCGTCAGCATACGTCTGTGTGTGCGTGTGCATGCATGTGTGAGTGTTATTCCCAGTGGGATACTCTGCCGGAGCCAGGGATTTCTGCAGCATCCGCCATACTAGGCCCAATGGCAGCGTGGCAGATGCCGCAGAAGTGTCTTATAGGCTGAGGTGGGTGTTGTCTCCACTCATGCAGATGAAACTATATCCTGCTTCCGCCATCTAGTGGTGGTAGGTGTTTAATTACATGAAATATGGTTGCTTGGTAGTAAGGAGGGCTGACTGATCGGTTGTATTGCTCCACTATTGTTTTGTTTTTTTAGGTGGTGGATCAGCTTTAATATTGCAAATAGATTGTGGCTTCTATCAATGTACTTGTCTGCATCATTTCCAATATTATTTTAAATAAAATCATACTATATACACTATATACATTTTACGGACACGGTATATTTTACATTTTAGTCCCATCCTTCAGCTCCCTTTAATCCCTCCCATCTATCTCCAAAGACCGTCCAGTTTTGATTTATATATTTCAACTGTGCTGTGAGGCTCCAGTATTGGCTTTGTTGTTGACTGTACTGTTTCCTGATTGGTATAGTGTTCCAGTATTGGCTCTGTTGTTGACAGCACTGTTTCCTGATTGGTATAGTGTTCCAGTATTGGCTCTGTTGACAGCACTGTTTTCTGATTGGTATAGTGTTCCAGTATTGGCTCTGTTGTTGACAAAGAGCTGTTTCCTGAAAGCATGCTCCCCATAATAAGTCTCAGGTATAGTATATGCATTGTCTCCTGAACGTTTTTTGTCATAGGTTTCCAGTTTAGCGTATGCTGAAAGTATGAACCTATGCCTCTTGAATACAGACCTAAGCACTCTAAATCCTTCGTTTTTTGTTGTTCTTCTACAACAGTAGGAGAATAGCACTGAACACTGTTTAGGCCGTGGGTATGTTCTCACTGATGAAGACCTTTGGGTTGCCCAATAAAACTAACTGCTTGACGATTCAACAGTGCAGTATTGGCTCTGGCTCGATCTTTGCAACTTGTTCTCACAACCGAACGCTCTCTGATGTCTATCCTGCCTTCTGTGTATTTCTTTGTGTCTACAGGACCGTAAGCTGACCAAGGCGGAGCAGCAGCGTTTTAAGGAGGAGGCAGAGATGCTGAAGGGCCTCCAGCACCCTAACATTGTCCGTTTCTATGACTCCTGGGAGTCAGTGCTGCGAGGGAAGAAGTGCATCGTCCTGGTCACCGAACTCATGACCTCGGGAACCCTCAAAACGTGGGTAGAAGACACACAGACCCCTGCTCAGCTCGCAAATAGCGTTACACCAAAGAGGTTGTTCCATAGAAACCATGCCACAATGCTGTATAGTTATAACCGTGCCTCCCTGTCCTGTCTGCAGGTACCTGAAGCGCTTCAAGGTGATGAAGCCCAAGGTCCTGAGGAGCTGGTGTCGTCAGATCCTGAAGGGCCTCCAGTTCCTCCACACTAGGACCCCTCCCATCATCCACAGGGACCTCAAGTGTGACAACATCTTCATCACCGGCCCTACCGGCTCCGTCAAGATCGGAGACCTGGGATTGGCCACTCTCATGAGGACCTCCTTCGCCAAAAGTGTCATAGGTAACTAGCGACTGTCAGTTTCCGGAGCCAGCGATCAGTTGTTTTCTTATGTCATGTTGTGGGAATGGTATTTTAATGGGTCATATAGGTATGTCAGATTTCTTGTGAGTAAGACTTGAGATAATGGACATCAGTGTTGTGGGAATTACTTTTACAATCTGTGGTCACTCTGCTACAATGTGAATATCTTATGAGCTGACCCAACTCTCCAAGAAAGCATCATCAGCTGAGTACAGTCTCTGCGGTGGTTATTCTTGCTCAAAGGTCAAGCTCTGTTGCACTAAATGCCACTGGAAGTGTATGTTAAGAGCTGATCTGTGGTCTGTGTTTACAGTAAGTGTGGACCCTATAGATTCCTGAGTAACCTTCATAAAATAATTTATACTCCTGGGCGTCTGATGATGGTCCTTTACTGACAGAGGAGGTTAGAGGTCAAAATGATATTCAATAAACGCAGGTTGCACCGTTTGAGCATCACTGTCCAAGCATGATGATGCTTATTTCACCAATTTCGGGTAATTTTGGTCTCAAAATATCTTCATCAGGGTATTTAAGGTGTGCGACTTTACCTTTTCAATTGACTAATGTGCCCTGTCTTCCAGGTACCCCTGAGTTCATGGCTCCAGAGATGTACGAGGAACATTATGATGAGTCTGTTGACGTCTATGCCTTTGGGATGTGCATGTTGGAGATGGCCACCTCAGAATACCCCTACTCAGAGTGCCAGAATGCTGCACAGATCTACCGCAAAGTCACCAGCGTAAGTCTGGGACCGCTGTCCCTTTGGGCTTGTCCCTTTGTGGCATAGGTTCCCTTTCCCCTACTTCTACAAGATCTTTCCGTCTAACGTTCTTCACAAAAACCCCTTTGGCCTTTTGGCCAAGTCTGTCATTTCCCGACTTGCCCTTGATCTTCTCACCAACCTCCCTCAGATTCAGTAAATTATTAAATATACTGTATATGTGACAGTACATTAGCTGTAGTCAGGGTTTCTTCATTACTGCTTCATGATTAACTCTCTGAAGTATTACAGGAGTCCCATCTAAAGTATATTACTGTCTGTGTAGGACGGAGTAGTACATCATCTATATCATTGTCCGTTCGGTCACCTCACCTGCCCCCTCTCTCCCGCTCTGTCTACAGGGTATAAAACCAGCCAGCTTCGATAAAGTCAACGACCCAGAGATCAAAGAGATCATTGGGTGCTGCATCCGCCAGGACAAGAGTCAGAGGCAAGTGTTTTGACCTCTCTCTACCCCCCTTCCCGCTCTCTCTCTCCTAGTAATGGGAGGAATTGCAATGCCTTTTGCAAACCTTGCTAAACAGCAGAGCGCTTGTAAAGAAAAAGTCTAGTGGTTAGGGCCGCTGACCCCGGGAACATATACCAGAGTGGGCATGGGTTCAACTCCAGCCCGCTGCCCTTCTGAATCGCCATTCTCCTACCTTTCCTGTCATCTGTTCTTCCACTGTCCTATCCAATAAAAGCCACACATTGTTTGGGAAAGAAGTGGGCATTTGTTGCGAGCTTGATGTGCTGTCTCTGTCTGCAGGCTGTCCATCCGGGACCTGTTGACCCATGCGTTCTTCGGGGAGGACACCGGGGTGCGTGTGGAGCTGGCGGAGGAAGACACAGGCTGTCAGGACTGCCTGGCCCTCAGGATCTGGGTGGAGGAGCCAAAGAAGCTGAAGGGAAAACACAAAGACAATGAGGCCATCGAGTTCAGCTACGACCTGGAGAACGACAGCGCAGAGGAGGTGGCTTCGGAGATGGTGAGATTAGGGGGAGAAATGGATAGGGAGGGAGGCAGAAAGAGAAATGGTGAGACACTGATACCTTTTTCACACCTTGGTGCAGACCCAGACTGTAACCTGCAGGCTCTGATATTTTCTTTTTAGATATTCCTTTCTGGCATGGCCCCAGGCTAGAACATTACAGTAAAGGTTGGCTCGGCTCAGCACAATAGTGTGAAAATGATAGAAGAGAGAACAGTGCTAGACGGAGCAGGAATAACTAGGACCTCTGTTGAAGGAACTACAGGGAAGGTTGGAGGGCTACAGGAAAGGTGATCTATTACAGAGTCCACCGCTCATTAATCAAGGTTTCCTTGCTAGTTGTTGCCTCCAACCTACATTCCCTCGCCATGCTTTCAACTTTTTCTCTCTCTTTTTCTCTCTGCCTCCTATCTCTTTCTCTCCACCTACCCGCTCTCTCTCGCTCTCTCTTTCTCTCTCTCTCTCTCTCTCTCTACCCTCTCTCTGTCTACCCACCACCCCCTCTCCCTCCTCCTCTATCCAGGTGAAGTCAGGCTTCTTCCACGAGAGCGACGCTAAGGTGGTGGGTAAATCCATCCGTGACCGCGTCACGCTCATCAAGAAGTCCCGTGAGAGACGCCAGCAGCAGCTGCTCCGACAGCAGCAAGGCTTTGATGAGAGACGGGACTCCACCCTCACCTCCTCCACCTGCTCTCACCTCTCCTCCCTGGGGCCTGGGGTGGCTGTGCTGACAGGGGGAGGTGGGGGAGGAGGAGGGCAGGGTGAGGTTGAGGAGCTTCCAGAGGTGGATCAGCATGTGAGGCAACAGCAGCAGATCCACAGTGGGAATGCTCTGAGCCTGCCCACAGGTACAACAGCAGACCAATATTCTGTCAATCAGAGGCTTGTAGAGATTTGTTTACGGTGTAAGACTGTATACTGTGTTTCCCTACGTACTGACTGTGCTGGGGTAGATATCAGCAACGAAGTGGAATATTAAGATAAACATTATTTGGTTGTGGACAGTCCTAGAATAGGATATAATGATAATGATATTATTTTCCTTATCCCCAAAGTAGTGTTTGTCTAGACTCCTTTATTTACTCTTACCTTTGTATTTACTCCAGGAGGTGAGAGCATTGGCTCAGCCAGCTGTGAATCCTATGCCAGTGGCCAGAGCCAGGCATACCCTCAGCAAGGGGAGTCATACATGCTCTCTCAACCCAGCCTCCCTGCTGCTGCCTCGGTGAGTGGCATCCCAAAGGACACCCTATTCCCTATGTAGTGGACTACTTTTAACCAGGGCCAAAAGTAGTGCACTATGTAGAGAATAGGGTGCCATTTGGAACATAGATCATATTATGGTTCTTCCTGTTTTGGAAAATGTAGTTTACAAAGAGATTGATATCTTATCTCCAACCCTGCAATCATGCTCAATTGTGTTGTCTGTTATCTGTTTTTAGGCATTTTTGGCCCACCACGAAATGCTCCCGATTGGTCAGAGCGGAGGAGTTCCGAACGTGCCTACTGGTCAGAGTGGTGGGATTCCCGCCATGTGCATTGGTCAAAGCAGTGGTGGGGCACCTGTTGGTCAGCAGACTTACGTTCAGCCTGTTGCTATGGCAACGCAAGTCTCACCAGGTGTACCACAGCAGTATTCTCAGGTGAGTGGCTCTCGATCCCGTTCAACTCTCTTAACATCTCTCTAACATCTATTTTCTACTGGACAATAGAAGATTGAACCTTGATTTATTCCGAATAGCTTTTAATCAATTCATGTAACTATTTTATCAGATGTGCTTTAACGATAATAAAAATGATAACAATCTTGATCATGACAATGCTTTCATGTCCTCTAAAGAATGTGTGCAGTCCTTTGATAATTAATGCCTGCCCTTTTTCCAATGCTTACTCTTCCCTCCTCTCTTTACCTCAATCTCCCCCTACCTGCCCTCTCACCATAACTCCATCTGACCATGTCCCTGTCACCCCATGATGGTTATCTTCACACCATCTCAGTCATACCATTCAGATGGATCTCAGATCGCACCAATGGCCCCTTCCCAGTCCTGCGCACCCCCAGTTTCACCCCAAGCCCAGCTTAACATTCTTCCAGCTCCTATATCAGTGGGAGACCCAACAGGACTAGTGGGAGTTGGTGACATGGAGGCCATGGTCCCTCTCCCACAACAGACCCAGGCCAATGTCACTCCTAACATCATGCAGGCCTCTGACATCCAGATGACACCCCAGCCTTTAACCCAGCAAGCACAGCCTTTCATGATTACCCAACAGCAGACCATTGTTCAACAACAGCAGATACTGATGGAGCCACAGCAGCAGCAAATGGAGGCTCAACAATCCACCCTGCTTCAGCAGCAACAACCACACCAACAACAACAGGCCAATGTAATTCCCCAGAAGGCGGTACTGATACAGCAACATATAGAACAACAGCAGCAGACTATAGCAATCCAACAGCAGCAAACTACTGAGCTTCAGCAGCAAGTGTATGTGCAGCAAGCTTTGGTTCAGCAGCAGCAGCAAATGCAACAGCATCCTCAGCAGCAGGCCTTACCATCACAACAGCAATCAATGGACCAACAGCAGCAACAACAGCAACAGGCATTGTCATTACAGCATGTGGATCAAACCCAAGCCTATGTGCAACCACTGCTAAACGACCTACAACAGCAGCAACAACTGCAACAGCAGCAAACATTGTTGCTACACCAACAGCACCAGATTGAACATCAGCAACAACAACAAGCGATGTTACTAGAACAACAACAGCAAGTGTACATACAACAGCAGCTTGAGCAACAGCAGCAACAGGCGTTGCTACAAAAGCAACAACAGGCACGGCTACAACAGCACCAACTGGAGCAACAGCAAGCACTGTTACAACAGCAAATATTTGAGCAACAGCAGCAGCAAGCGATGTTACAGCAGCAGCAACAAGAGCAGCAGCAAAAGCAAGCCTTAAAGCAACAGCAACAACAGGCGCAACTACAGCAACAACAGCTAGAGCAACAGCAAGCGCTGTTACAACAGCAGCAGTTTGAGCAACAGCAGCAGCAAGCGCTCCTACAGCAGCAACAACAACTGGAGGCTCACCAAGCGAGCCAGATCCAACAACAACCGGAAATGGATCTACAACAGCAGCAACCACTGCATCAACAACCGCAAGCTGTGCTGCAACAACCGACCCAACTACAACAACAGGTCGTCAGTCATCCAATCGACTCACAGCAAGCTGTGCTACAGCAACAGTTGGAACAACAGCAAGCCCTGCTACAACAGCAACAGCTTCAGCAGCAACAAGCAGTTTTGCAGCAGCAGCAATTGGAGCAACAGCAACAACAGGCACAACTGCAACAGCAGCTGGAGCTACAACAGCAGCAAGCTTTGTTACAACAACAGATCGAGCAACAACAGCAACAGCAGGCGTTGCTACAACAACAACAAACAGAGAGACTGCACCAACAGGCTTTGCTACAACAGCAGCAGCAACAGCAAGAGACTGGGCAATCGCAGCAGCAAACCACCAATATTCAATTTCAACAAAGCGAGAAACAAGAGACCACTTTGATTCAGCAACAATGTGAGCAGTTGCAAGCTTTGATTCAACAGCAACAAATTGATGTGTGTTTGTTGCAGCAACAACAACAACAGCAAAACACTGCTATGTTTCCACCTAGTCACACTAGCCTAACGCAGCAGCAAGTGACAGAACAACAGCAAGTAGCGCTGATACAACAACAACAGCAGCAGCAGCAACAACAAGCTGTATTACTGGAGCAACAACAACAAGCGTATGTTGTCCAGCAACAACAGCAGGGCCATCAGAGCTCTGTCGTTGAACCTCCTTCTCAGATCCCCCTTGTTGCCCCAACCCTACCAGCAGCAGAGGTTATACAGGCCATGCAGGTCCAAGCTCAGATGGCTGCCCAAGCCCAGGGTCAGGGAGCCAAACCTGTAGCCATTCAGCCACAGATTCCCAGCCAGGCTCCACTGGCTATAGTGCATGCCCAAGTCCTGGCCCAGATTCAAGCTCAGAATGAAGCTCACCCTCAGAGCCTGGGCCATTTCCCAGTCCCAGTACTCCAGGCCCAGCCCCAGCCTCCACTCAAAGCCCAGCCCCAGATGATCGAGGTCCAGATTCCACCTCACGTGGTGGCCCCGATCCAGGCACCAAGTCCTCCGATCCCTATCCAGTCCCAGGCTCCTATAGTACAGGCTATCCATCAGATCCCAGCTCAAATACAGGCCCAGGCTCCAGTGCAGTCACTCATCCAGCAGACTCCCCAGCCTCTGCATCCAACCCAAGCTTTGAATCCGATTCCAGCAGTTGTTGAGACTCAGATGATGCAGAGTCCAGCTCTGGTCCAACCCCAACCTCCAGTCTCAATAACCGCCATGCACAGCCAGATCCAACCCCAGCACGAGTCTCCAGTGCAGCCCAGTGTTCAGCTCCCAGGTCTAGCGCAGCCTCAACACCGCCCCCATGCTCCAGCTGTACTACTGGCACCCCAGTATGTCACTGCACCTCAGCCCACCCAACAGCAAGCCATACAGCCAGTCCTGCAACAACAACATCAGGACATCACACAACAAGTTACCCAGCAACACCAGCAGGTACTGTTGGAGCAACCGCAGTCCATGGTGCAGTACCAGCAGATGATGCTGTCTCCTGGATCTGTTGGTGTTGGAACTGTCATGGAGGCCCCTGCCTCCACAGTCATAGACCCTACCACCTTGGTCTCTGCTTCGCCTCAACACATACAACAACAGACTGGGCAAGTGTATAACCAAGGCCAGCAGGTACAGCTACAAAGACAGGTACAGCTACAGCCTGTCCCACAACCACAACAGCAGCAGCTGCAAGTAACAGGAAGCCCAGCTGTGGTGCAGCCGTTAAACCAACCCATACCTCAGGCTCAGTCTAAATCTATGCTGCCTCAACCCATTCCCATGGAGCAATACCAACAGCAACAGCTGGTGCAACAGGTTCCACAAGTCGTACAACAGACACTCCCACAGCAGCTTCAGTCTCAGACAACCCCAGCCCCAATTCAACAGGCTCTGCAGTCTCAGCATCAGCAGGTCTCAAATCCCGACCCATGTCAACTGGGTTATCAGCTTCCTCAGATCCCCCCACATCTGTTGCCCCAGCAGCCTACTGTTAACCCAGCACAGACAGCATTCCCCAGAAACGTGCCCCAGCTCGGGTCTCAGACTAGAGCCCTACCCTTGTACAGTCAGGTAGTAGCAGGAGCAGGAGGTCTGCCACCATCTCCCCAGCACCAAGCTCAGCTGACACAGCCGCTACCCACGCATACACACACCCAGATGGCCATGCAAGCTCAGGCACACACCCAGACACTGGCCCAAGCGCAGGCCCATGCCCACACCCAGACCCAGCTCGCTGAGGCTGCATTGGCGGACTCCACCACCGAGCAACAGCCCCCTCTGAATCCTTCCCAGGCTACTTCCTTCCCTCTTCCACAGATGCCCCCCAGTCCTTCTCATACATCGTCTCACGCCCACCCTGCCTCCCTGCCACCCCTCCATCCTGCTACCCCTGGCCCAGAGACCCAGCCCACCCCACCAGAGAGCCAACTAACCCTGTCTTGTCTGGCTGATGTCCCCTCGGGCCTGACCTCTCCCGGCTGTTGCCGCCACTGCCCAGCCCCTTGACTCTAACGCCCCCTCGCTGCTGCACCCCACCACAACCTCACTCCAAGACTGTGACCCTGCTCTGCTGGGCATTGCTCAGGTACAGAAGTGCACGCCACTCTACCACTACTGTATACTGTTCCACTACTACCACTATCTTCATCCAATATCCAGCCGATTCTAGAAGGGTGTATACAGTAGAGAGTATTCCGAGGGCCATACCCTTTTTGAATCACAATAAAACACATTATTTTTGTTTCGTTTTGAAGAAAATGTCCTTTTACTCAGTTACGCTAAGTACGTTTGTATGGTATTTGTTCTGATTTAAACTAACCAGTACTACAACAACCAGATCCAGTTTTTTTCCTTTAAATTACATTAAAATAGGTTCATTTTTGTTCAAGTTCCTATTTCAGTTGTTCAGTTTGATTTGTATCAGTCAACTAATGGTTTGGTATCTATTTTTTCTTTGTTGGTTTTTGCTGTTTTCTGTATGTGCGTTGGTCTGTCTATTTATGTGGCTCTACAGGAGAGTCCAAACCAGTCTGGCACAGAGAGACACTCCTCTTCAGGGTATGTGTCACATCACTACTCTCAACGTCGGCCCCAATTTACTTCCTTGCTCTTGCCCCCGGCCCTATCAGGTCAATGTTTGCAGATCAATAAGTTTGAAGTGATATGGTGGAAGCTACACCACTACACTACTTAAACCTTTCCAGAACCTTCCGATCTGCAAACATCCAAAGGTTAGGACCAAGGGGAAGGGCTAGGGACCGGTTGTCAATGTTCGCTTATTTTTTGTTTTGAATGTCAAGCCCTCCATGTTAGAAAAGACTATGCCCACTACTGTACATGGAGTACTATTTATTTGACCATCAATGTTCACGTGTTGTGCATGACTCTTGCTTGTCTGACACCTCTCTCACAGTGCTGTTCCAGCCAATGGGGATGGGGATCTACAGATGTTGTTAGCCAATGGAAAACTAGAGAGGGTGAAGTCTCAGAGGAGATTGTCCTATCGGGGGGCAGAAAAGGGATCCCATGCATTTCAACTGAGTATGATCCAGGTATAGTATCCCTAATAATATGAATCCCTATCAGGATGTGAAAGGTTTACAATAAATTGTCAAGTCCAAGAAGTTGTCATGTCCAAGACATTGAACAGAACCACATGGTTTCTCTTCCTGTGCTCTGTAGGTGTCCGGCTCTGGTGACAACATGGTGGAGTGTCAGCTGGAAACCCACAGCAACAAGATGGTCACCTTTAAGTTCGACACAGAGGGAGACGCACCTGAAGACATCGCAGATTATATGGTGACTAGATCAACAGGCAGTTCTACATGGACATTGCATGGGATTATTGTACCTCAAACTTCTACCTGTTTTGATATACTAGATATGAATATATGATTATTCTATATTGGATGGGATGATGGTTTTTGCGGCAAGCATTCTCATTTGGACTAACACCCAGTTCGCCATGCAGCCTGTGTTTGGTCCATTGAGTTTGGCTTTAAAAATATATATTTTGTGTATCTGTAATGTCTTGTGTAGGTGGAGGAGGATTTTGTCCTTGAGTCAGAGAAAGATACATTTGTGGAAGAGCTGAGGTCCATTGTCAAGAGAGCTCAGGAAATTCTCCTCACACATCAACAGGTCTGGTTTGAAAACATTGGTTATGTCCCACATGGCACCATAATACCTATTCCCTACATCAGGGGTTCTCAGAGTGGGGTCTGCTGGGTTCTCAAAGTGGGTGCTGTGGAGGTACTGCAGGGGGTCCACATCCAGATAAATACACTGCATGACCAAAAGTATGCTCGTCGAAAATCTCATTCCAAAATCATGGGCATTAATATGGAGTTGGTCCCTCCCTTTGCTGCTATAACAGCCTCCACTCTTCACTCTTCTGGGAAAGCTTTCCACTAGATGTTGGAACATTGATGCGGGGACTTGCTTCCATTCAGCCACGAGCATTAGTGAGGTCGGGCACTGATGTTGGGCGATTAGGACTGGCTCGCAGTCGGTGTTCCAATTCATCCCAAAGGTGTTCAGTGAGGTTGAGCTCCGGGCTCTTTGCAGCCCAGTCAAGTTTATCCACACTGATCTCGACAAACCATTTCATGGACCTTGCTTTGTGCACTTTTGCCACAAAGTTGGAAGCACAGAATCGTCTAGAATGTCATTGTATGCTATAGCGTTAAGATTTCCCTTTACTGGAACTAAGGGGCCAAGCGCAAACCATGAAAAACAGTGCAGACCATTATTCCTCCTCCATCAAACTTTACAGTTGGCACTATGCATTGGGGCAGGTAGCGTTCTCCTGGCATCCGCCAAACCCAGATTTGTCCGTCGGACTGCCAGATGGTGAAGCGGGATTCATTACGCCAGAGAACACATTTCCACTGCTCCAGAGTCCAATGGCGGCAAGCTTTACACCACTCCAGCCGACGCTTGGCATGTGTGGATTTCATGAAGCTCCCGATGAACAGTTATTGTGCTGACGTTTGCGTCCAGATTCAGTTTGGAATTTGGTAGTGAGTGTTGCAACCAAGGACAGACGATTTTTACACGCTTCAGCACTCTGCGGTCCAGTACAAGCCTACATACATACATACATACATACATACATACATACATACATACATACATACATGGTGGATAATTAGCTTCCCTACAGAAAAGACACTAACCTTCACACATTTAGATGGTGGGGTGGATGTGGGGCCAGAGACAGCAGGGGTTCAAACTGTAGAACGCAGTTCCGGCATTTGAATATAAAAATTGATTTTATCAAACACAACTATGCTACCTTATATCTCTGGGATCCTCAGGATGACAAATCAGAGCAAGATTACTGAATGTAAGTACATTATTTACCTTCAGAGGTGAATGTATCAAACCAGTTGCCGTGATAAAACGTTTTATTGCTGTGCACTCTCCTCAAACAATAGCATGGTATTTTTTCACTAATATTAGAGGTTTAGTTTTCAAACTGCAAAGTTTCTCTGCCTCGTTGCAAAATGTGTAGAATTGCAGGATATTCGCTTGAAAACAGCACATTTTTCTCTCCGATGCCAAGAGGCTGGCTGAAGAATTTGCTCTCACAAAAGGGGTCCTGGGCCCCTAAAAGTTTGAGAACCCCTGCCCTACATGGTCGAAAGTAGTACAATATAAAGGGAATAGGATGCTTTTTGGGAAGCTGCTCCGATATCCTTATGTAATGTCTTTTAGGCTCCTTTCTACTCTTAATCTTTAGACATACAGTTTGAAACACTGAACCCAGTACAGCGTACAGCCAGGGGTAAAGCATGTCCTGATGTCCATATTATGGTGCCTTGAAAACAGGTCCATGTATAGTACTGTCTGTCTTTTATCTTACCGTTATGGAAACAATATGTCAGTAGCCATGTCGGTAGCCATGTCCTATGTTTTGGTGAATGCTAAATCTAAACAGAGAGCTAATGTAATGGTGTATGGAGAACATACAGAGGCCCTTACCTTGGCTAATGTAATGGAGCAACCATAGCTAATTGGATTGATTACAATGTCATTCCACCTGTAAGTATGTTAACATCGTCTGTTCTGTGTTTTCCTGTTGTCTGTCCAGACTGGATCTATGGAACAGCTGCATGTGAGCACTCCAACAGGCACAGCAAGTGAGTTACCCCTCCCTGGCTTTGTTCAAAATGGCAACTACAGTGCATTGGGAAAGTTTTCAGACCCCTTGACTTTTTCCAAATTTTGTTGCCTTATTCTAAAATGTATTAAAGTTTAGACATTTTTGCTAATGGAAAAAAAAAAAAAAACAGATATCAAATTTACATAGCATTCAGACCCTTTACTCAGTACTTTGTTGAAGCCCCTTTGGCAGTAATTAAAGCCTCAAGTCTTCTTTGGTAAATAAATTACACTCAAGCTCTGTCAGGTTGGCTGCACAGCTATTTTCAGGTCTCTCCAGAGAGGTTTGATTTGGTTCAAGTCCGGGCTTTGGCTGGGCCCTCAAGGACATTCAGAGACTTGTTACCCTGCAGTCTAGGGGGGATGGAAACGAGACCCGTAACAGAGATCATAACAGTGAAAAGGAACAGTGACAACTAATAACAACAGACAACCTAAATCTAGGGGGGGGCGACTGTTGACTGCCACCTGTGACTAGGGCAGAAGGAGAGAAAACAAATGCACACAGGATACCTGTATCTGTAACCATTCCTGTGTTGTGTTGGCTGACCTCAACCCAATAGGAGGTCCTGAGCGCTGTAAAACAGGTTTTCATCACGGATCTCTGTACTTCGCTCCGTTCAGCTTTCACTCGATCCTGACTAGTCTCCCAGTCCCTGCCACTGAAAAACATCCCCATAGCATGATGCTGCCACCACCATGCTTCCCCGTAGGTAGAGATGGTATTGGCCAGGTGATGAGCGGTGCCTGGTTTCCTCCAGTGCCAAAGAGTTCAATCTTGCTTTCAACCTTGTTTCTCCTGGTCTGAGAGTCCTTTAAGTGCCTTTTGGCAAACTAGGCGGTCTGTCATGAGCCTTTTACTGAGGGGTGGCTTCCATCTGGCCACTCTACCATAAAGGCCTGATTGGTTGAGTGCTACAGAGATGGTTGTCCTTCTGGAAGTTTCTCCTGTCTCCACAGAGGAACATTGGGAGCTCTGTCAGAGTGACCATCAGGTTCTTGTTCACCTCCCTGACGAAGGACCTTCTCCCCCAATTGCTCAGTTTGGCCTAGCGGCCAGTTCCAGTAAGAGTCTTGGTGGTTCCAAACTGCTTCCATTTAAGAATGATGGAGGCCACTGTGTTCTTGGGGACCTTCAATGCTCAGGAAATGTTTTGGTACCCTTCCCAGATCTGTGCCTCGACGCAACCCTTTCTCGGAGCTCTACGGACAATTCCTTCGACCGCATGGCTTGGTTTTTGCTCTGACATGCACTATCAACTGTGGGACGTTTATATAGACAGGTGTGTGCATTCCAAGTCATGTCTAATCAATTGAATTTACCACAGGTGGACTCCAATCAAGTTGTAGAAACATCTTAAGGATGATCAATGGAAACAGGATGCATCTGAGCTCAATTTCGACTCTCATAGTAAAGGGTCTGAATACGTGC
Source organism: Oncorhynchus nerka (assembly GCF_034236695.1). Lineage (NCBI taxonomy): Eukaryota > Metazoa > Chordata > Actinopteri > Salmoniformes > Salmonidae > Oncorhynchus > Oncorhynchus nerka. The sequence goes on along the minus strand of NC_088415.1, from coordinate 42,840,497 downwards.
AAACATTTCTAAAAACATGTTTTCGCTTTGTCATTATCGGGTATTGTGTGTAGATTGATGAGGGGGAAACAATTGTTTAATCAATTTTAGAATAAGGCTGTAACTTAACAAAATGTTGGAAAAAGTGATGCGGACTGAATACTTTCCAAATGCACTGCGTTTCCCTGTATAGAGCATAGTGCATGTATAGTGCACTTCTTTTGACCAGATCCCTATGGGCACTAGATGGGGAATAGAATTCAATTTGGGACTCGCCCCTCCTCCTCCCCACTAGTCCTCTTATACTATATGAAGGTTAGATGGATAAGATCAAATAAATGCATAATTGTCCATTTACATTTTCGTAGTTGATTTTATTGTAACAAACTTTTTACACAGTTCGATTGACATGATATACTACATCTCTCCAGCTTCAAGTGGACTATAAATGGTCATGGCATCTGGTGCTTTGCCAAATGGAGTAGGTTACTATTTTACAACATGATGTTAGATGGTTCCTCAGCCGGAAAGTAGTCCATGGGCAAGGAGATATTGTAATCCATTGTTTGCTTTTCTTTAAATCCATTACAAACTTCAACTAAGTATAGCCACCTTTTAGCAAATACATCTAGGGTAGTGATAGGGGCATGTGAACATATATATATATTTATTTTTTGGGCCAAATCATCTTTAAGTAAATATGAAGTTGATTTCAGGTGATTTTGGTTACATGCACCTATCACTTTCATACATTTTTAGCTAGTTGTGGCTAAAGTTAGCTGAAGTTTGAAATGGTTGTTTAAGGAAAACAAACCATGGATTACAATTTCTCCAGGCTCATAGACTACTTTCAGGGTTACGAACCATCTAACATCATGTTGTAAAATAGTGAGCTACTCCTTTAACCCTTTTGTAACCCTAAAGCATTATGAATGATGTCCGTGGTCACTAAACAGATCTCCAAGCCATTCCTAGTCGATCACCAAACATTTCTGTAAAAACACAAGGATACGCCTTGCGTTCCTATTTTTTTTATTTGTTTCGTGCTGTTGGCTGTAGGTGCACTTGATTCAGCAGCCCGAGTGCCGGGAAGGCAAAGTGTTCCCATTTTGAACCATTTCATGTGTCTAAGGTAGAACTCCTCCTACCCAGCAGGCCCAGAGAGCAAATCAAGTGCACCTATAGGCCTACCACTGACCAATCAGATGGCTCAGATCACCGTGTCTACACAGTTTCCTCACGACAGTGTAAAAAGAAGGCTCGAATGCACAGCAAAGTTGATCATGTTCAATTTTAAAAGCATGACTAGAGAGCGACTCAATGAATACAGAAAAGAGCTGTTGTTTTTGAGTAAGTTTATATTTAAGTTGTTATTCAGCACTGTCAACACTTTGTTCAACAGTTTTATAAGCCATAAAATGCACCGTCGCTCCTTCCAGTCACACTACAACCAGCACTGCAGCTGCAATCAACGAGTACAGCAAAGACTGTCAATAAAATTGCGTTGTTATTATTAGCGGCTTGTGTCTTTTTAAATATCGAGGAATATTTCACTTACTCTGGTCATAGGAGTAACAACATGAATTGGTGCATGAGGCTGAAATAATGCTGCGCGACTTAAGTTTCGTTATTAACTGGAAGACTGTGTCCCCTTTTCTCAGTGGAGAGAGGGGGATGGTGAGTCTGGGGAGATGCAGCCTCACCACTGCTCTCTCCTTCCCCTCAGACTGACCATCAGATGCAGGCCATCAGTCCAGTAAAATAAAAAAACGTATTATGCTCACTCAGCTGTGCCTCACAAGTAATACAACAAGTGATCTATTACCAGTGTGATCATATAAGTTTAATTTTAAAATGGTCTGGGAAGAACAACATTGGCAGGGTAACTCAATCATAGCCAATATGCAGTGATAATGTATTGGGCCTGTAGCCCACTGCACAAACCTCATTGCTACAGAACTGTTTTTAATTGGTTAATGTTGCATAGGCTTACATTTTTAAAATCATGTTACAAAAAAAATCTCAGCAGTAGATCTCGGCTTGCATTTTGACTTAGTGATCTTGACTCAGAAAAGGTTGGTGAACACTGTTCTATGTGTTTATGAAGGCTCCATTAAGCCTTGAAAGTAAAGTTAGTTCATTCAAGTGGGACCTTTTCTATATTATTTTGCTCTCTATCTGCCAGTTGTGCAGCTCCTTGTGATTATTATTATTAATCATTATTAATGATTCTGAATTATTTCTAAAATATCTATATAGGTTTTATAAAGTGTTTAAGGAAACCTTGAAAGTTGTAGTTAGTTTAAAGTGGGACTTTTTATATATTATTTTATGTTCCAGTGGACTGGGCGCCTCAGTCGTCTCCGGTGGGCAGATGGAGGTTCTTCATCAACCAGACCATCAGACACAGAGACTCCACGTCCAACCAGGGAGGAGCGTCCACCCCTCCACCTCTCTCGACCGGAGAGGTCAGGGTGCCCCAGTCTACAGACACTGACAGAGGTACAGTAACAGTATGATTGGGTCAATGAAAGACACACCTGGGCAGTAATCTAACACAGGGCAGTAATTCCCTTTTCACGCTACCAAGCCCACCCCGAAAACAGTAGGGGTTGAAATATTTTCTGAACTGTCCTGTGCAGTTAGTGTCCTGCTCCAAAGGTGGGCTATGTACAGAAAATGTTGCAACCCCTTCTCCCATGTGCTGGTTTTAATATTGTCTCATTGCATTGTCTTTTCCAACGACTATGGTGGAAGCGTAACCAGGCCAGCGTAGTACGGCTGGGCTCGGCTTAGCTGTGTTTGGTTCTGTCTGTCGAGTAACACCAACTAAACCTCTGTCCCTCCTCTCTCTGGTCTTGTGTGCTCTGATTGGTCAATGTACTTTAGAGGGGGCGGAGGATCCCAGAGATCGGACTCCTCCTTCGCTGGAATGGTCTCCTCTCCTCCTCCCCGCTCCACGTCCACCCTGTGTGTCCCTGCCACCGCCTCCTCCCCCCCTGCCTCCGCCTCCACCGTTTCTGCCCCTGCCTCCATGTCTGCCCCCCCAGCCCCTGCTGCCCCCGCTCCTGACACGACGGCCTCTGCTGCCTCTGACAGTAGGGTTTCCGCCCTGACTTCTAGTGTCGCTAGTGCAGTTGTTGCCTCAGTCCCACACCCAGTCCCCGCTGCCTCGGCTAGGCTAGGCCTAGACCTGCAGGCTTCCATTAACCAAGCTTCCAGTGCCACCACAGCAACATCCTCCATCCCAACCACCGCTGCCAACCTCCCAGTCACTTCCATGGTAGCTGCTTCTGCCACCATCGCGCCCACTACCACCCCCTCTCCAACTGAAGCTCTGACCTCCCCAGCTACGAGTAGGGGCTCTATGGTGAGCCAGGGCCGAGGACCAAGCCTGGGTGATGTAGTAAAGGTGGCCACCCTAGGACAGTGTGTGTCTGGAGGGGACCACTCATCCACTGGCTCAATCCACCCACCAGTGGCTGTGGCTGCAGCCGTGGCCTCTCCTCCTGTTAGCCGTGCCGGTCTGGAGCAGCAGCAACACACTCTGCCTCAGATGCAGTGCACGGCAGCCCAGGTTCAGCCTCAGGTCCAGTTACAACAGCAACTCCAGACAGTGCAACAGGTACAGCAGCAGCAACCACTCCTAGAACATCAACAACACCTGAAGACTGTGCAACTCCAACAGGTACAGAAACAACAGCAAGAGTACCAAGAGCAGATACAACTGCAGCAGCAGAAGCAGCAACACGCGTTGCAACAATCTATTCAACAGTTGCAGATGCTGCAACAACATCAGCAGCAGTCTGAGGTACATTTGCATCCCCAGCTCAGTCACACAGAGCCGTTACAACAACAGTGTATGTCCCTGCAATCACAGACAGAGATGTTGCCGCTGGCACTACAACTACAGACTCAGCAAATGCCTGTCCAAATGCAGAACACACAGTTACACATGCAACAGCTACACCAGTTGCCACCACCACAGCAAAAACAACCAGTCATTTCACAGCAACAGGCAGCGATTGACTTGCAGCCACAGCATCAGCAACAGTTAACTCTGCAACAAGCACTGCATATTCAGCAGCAACAGCAAATGCTCCAACAGCAACAACAGCAGCAGCAGCAACAACAGCAGCAACAACAGCAGCTGTCAGTGAACCAACAGTATGTCCAACAACAATCAGTACAGCCACTAAACATGGCGCTGGTACAACAGCAAGCTCAACAACTCCCTCTAGAACAGACACAACAACTAGTACAGCAACAGCAGCAACAACAAAAACAACAAGAGGTTAACCATCAGCAGCAGCAGGTGCCCCAGCAGGCTCCTCCCCAGAAGCAGACGTCATTACAACAGTCAGAGTGGAAGAGGTCTACAGAGGAGGACGGTGTGACAGAGGATATAGGCAGTCACTCTGCCCCTCTACATCCCTCCTCAGACTTATCTTTGCCCCTCAACATTAACACAACCTCCGATGCCCCCTTACCACCCCTCTCCCTCACCTTGACCCCATCCCCAGTCCAACCATCCTCTGTGGCCGAGTCGGACAGCGAGGGCCCTCCCAAAATCGAGTTTGTAGACAACCGCATTAAGACTCTGGATGAAAAGCTGAGGAACTTGTTGTATCAGGAGTATAGTAGTGGGGCAGCTGTGACGGGGGGAGCTGCTGTGGCTTCTACCGCAGGTGCCACCGCAGTGTCAGCAGCCTCCACATCGGCAGGAGGGGATGAATCCTCGGAGCCGCACTCGCTCCAACCCTCCTCCTTTCCTCCTCCCGTGTTGTCATCCTCAGACACCTCTCCTCACTCTTCCTCCTCCACCACCTCCTCCACCACCTCCCGCTCCTCCTCCACCTCTCCTGACCTGGAAAGGGGGAGAGGAGTGGAGGAGGAGGCTCCACCAGCAAGCCCGGTGGAGCAGCAGCCTGGCCCGTCTCTTTCCTCCGCCTCCCTCGCTTCCTCCCTCCTTGCCTCTCCACACGGAGACTCGGCCGGGCCCCGCCTATCCCTGGAGAACCCACTGTTTTTGTAAGTAAGGTCCACATATCTGGATGTTGAATTGAAACATTGAATAGTGTTTGATTGACTTTTACCTGAAACTTTATGTAAAGATCACTACTTCGATTGCCTTGTTCTTATGAATGTCTTTTTCAATGCTACGGTTCTTGTTATGTAAGTTTATGATATTCCAGCATCTCTTTTTTTTTCTCTCCGAGTGTCTCTACCCCCGATTTTGGCAGCCACTCTTACCATGTCGCTATGTTACCTATCCCCTCCCCCTACCCCTCCAGGCTGCCCCCCCTCACTCTGACACCAGTACCCCAGGAGAAGTCACTACGTGGCCCGCAAATCTGCACCCCGTCCCCCTGGGCCCTGGATCGCCGCCACAGCACAATGCAGGAGGTGGATATTTTGGCCTAAACCTGACATGTCCTAGTATCAGAAATCCCGTTAGCAAGAAATCCTGGACTCGCAAATTCAAAAGCTGGGCTTGCAAACTGCACCACTCCGCCAGCTTGTTCAAGAAGCCCAGAGTCCAGCAAGGTAGCGTGATCTTAGAGAGAGAGAGAGAGAGGGTGAATGGGATGTTGGTTGGTGGGGGTGTTTATCTCAAATACAAATGGGTAGATACAGTATGTTTCGTGTAACCTAGTTGTGTTGTTTCTGATCATCTTTGACAGCAATTATTTGATTGTTTATTCTTTAACAAGTAATTAGTAACTGTAATTGTATCTATTGTAATGTTATTGTCTTTGTTGTATAGTGCCATGTCGATGATATCACTACATGATACATTACTCGTTTGGATTTATTTGTTTTGGAGAATGGCTTTACTAAATTTATTTTGGCAATCTTTTTTTTGTTTGCATGGGGGATAACTCACCCTTGGCATGAGGCTGGAATAGTGGAAAGAAGCATAGAGAAGAGGAGCCAGAGAAGGGGGGATGAGGAGGAACATGGTACAGAGTGTAGGAAGGAAGGAGGGAAGAGACGGGCATCATCAGGAGGGTGATAAGTCCGTGGTGCAGATGAGCTTACTACTGTAACTCTGGAGGTGCATGTGGATCTGCAGCCCCCGAGCTAGTATGCCCACCACAGCCCCACCACACCCTCTGCTCTGTAGGCCACTGCCCAGTCAGTGCCAACACACCAAACACTGCCCTCACCACACCAACCACCCCACCTGCTGGCACAGAGTAGCTAAGAGCACCCCACACACACTCGCACATACACAACGGTTCAAGGACACACACATAATGTACACACACATAATGTACACACAAACACTCCCCTACGTATTTATTTGGACAGTGAAGCTCAAACTTTTAATTTGGCTCTATACTCCAGCATTTGAGATCAAATGTTTTATATGAGGCGACTGTACAGAATGTCACCTTTTTATTTGTATGAAAATACCCTCACATGGTGACGTACTGTCACCTCATAAAACATTTGATCTCAAATCCAAAATTCTGGACTACAGAGGCAAATGAAAAATTTTAGGTTTGCTCTCCAAATAAATATGTAGGGGCGTGTACATACCATGCTTTCAGGGCTCACTTACATACCACGCTTTGAGGGCTCACAATCACACGTGGCACATGTCATGGCAATCACTGCATATGTATGCAGTACATTTAGATGCAATACATTCCTTAAAATACTTTCTACATGAGCCATTTGCTTTGTCAGTATGTTATGTATTGTATGTGATATCCTAGATTATGATGACAGTCATAATTTACTATACATTGTGCACATTGTACAGTACATGGTTTAGAAGTAACTACAGTACCAGTCAAAAGTTTGGACACACCTACTCATTCCAGGGTTTTTCTTTATTTTTACTATTTTCTACATTGTAGAATAATAGTGACGACATCAAAACTATGAAATAACACATATGGAATAATGTAGTAACCAAAAAAGTGTTAAACAAATCAAAATATATTGTACATTTTAGATTCTTCAAAGTAGCCACCTTGATGACAGTTTTGCACACTTTTGACTGGTACTGTATATATATATATACTGTTTCTTTCCTAACTGCATAGGCTTTTGTAAGGTTAAGCTTACAGTATACGCTTATATTGTTTTAGCAGACTGCTATTCTTATATGTATTAGTGTGTTTCACTGTAGTTTAGTTATGTGTATTTTCATTTTACACTACATGGCCAAATGAGTGGATTCGGCTCTTTCAGCCACACCCGAAGCTGACAGTTGTATAAAATTGAGCACACCGCCATGCAATCTCCATAGGAAAACATTAGCAGTAGAATGGCCCGTACTGAAGAGCTCAGTGACTTTCAACGTGGCACCGTCATAGAATGCCACCTTTCAAACAAGTCAGTTTGTCAAATTTCTGCCCTGCTGGAGCTGCCCCGGTCAACTGTAAGTGCTGTTATTGTGAAGTAGAAATGTCTAGGAGCAACAACGGCTCAACTGCGAAGTGGTAGGCCACACAAGCTCACAGAATGGGACCGCTTAGTGCTGAAGAGCGTAGTGCTTAACAGTTGTCTGTCCTCAGTTGCAGCACTCACTACCGAGTTCCAAATTTCCTCTGAAAGCAACGTCAGCACAAGAACTGTTTGTCTGGATCTTCATGAAATTAGTTTCCATGCCCCGACAAGCCTAAGATCACCATGCGCATGCCAAGCTTCGGCTGGAGTGGTGTATAGCTCGCCTTTCCAGTGGAAATGCATTCTCTGGAGTGATGAATCACGCTTCACCATCTGGCAATCCGATGGACGAATCAAATCTAGGTTTGGCGGATAACAGGAGAACTCTACCAACATGCATAGTGCCAACTGTAAAGTTTGGTGGAGGAGGAATAATGGTCTGTGGCCGTTTTTCATGGTTCGGATTAAGGCCGAAAAAAATAAATTGTGTACTTTATACCCCTTTTTCTCCCCATTTTCGCGATATTCAATTGGTAGTTACAGTGTTGTCCCATCGCTGCTACTCCTGTACGGACTCGGGGCCATGTAGTGATTTGATTTGAGAGGCGAAGGTCGAGAGCCATGTGTTCTCCGAAACACCAGCCCGCCAAGCCGCACTGCTTCTTGACACACTGCATGCGCCCGGCTGCCACAAGGAGTCGACGCTGGGCCAATTGTGCTTCACCTAATTGGTCTCCCGGTCACGGCCGGTTGCGACACAGCCCGGGATCGAACCTGGATTTTTAGTGATGCAGTGCCTTAGACCGCTGTGTCACTCAGGAGGCCTGTAAGGAAACCTTAACGCTACAGTATATAATGACATTCTAGACAATTCTGTGCTTCCAACTTTGTGGCAACAGTTTGGGGGGAAGGCCCTTTCCTGTTTCAGAATGAAAATGCCCCTTGCACAAAGCGAGGTCCATACAGAAATGCTTTTTCAAGATCGGTGTGGAAGAACTTGACTGGCCTGCACAGAATCCTGACCTCAACCCCATCGAACACCATTGGGATGAATTGGAATGCCGACTGCGAGCCAGGCCTAATCACCAAACATCAGTGCCCAACCTCACTAATGCTCTTGTGGCTGAATGGAAGCAAGTCCCTGCAGCAGTGTTCAAACATCTACTGGAAAGCCTTCCCAGAAGAGTGAAGGCTGTAATAGCAGCAAAGGGGAGGACCAACTCCATATGAATGCCAATGAGTTTGGAATGAGATGTTTGACGAGCAGGTGTCCACATACTTTTGTAGTTTTACACTACATACACATGTAGTGTATGTGCACTTGTTCTACATATGTGTGTATACAGTTGAAGTCAGAAGTTTACATACACTTAGGTTGGAGTCATTAAAACTCATTTTAAACCACTCCACAAATTTCTTGTGAACAAACTATAGTTTTGGCAAGTCGGTTAGGACATCTACTTAGTGCATGACACAAGTCATTTTTCAAAAAATTGTTTACAGACAGATTATTTCACTTACATTTGAAGTTAGAAGTTTACATACACCTTATCCAAATACATTTAAACTCAGTTTATCACAATTCCTGACATTCAATCCTAGTAAAAACTCCCTGTGTTAGGTCAGTTAGGATCACTACTTTATTTTAAGAATGTGAAATTTCAGAATATTTAGTAGAGAATGATTTATTTCAGCTTTTATTTCTTTCATCACATTCCCAGTGGGTCACAAGTTTACATACACTCAATTAGTATTTGGTAGCATTGCCATTAAATTGTTTAACTTGGGTCAAACGTTTCGGGTAGCCTTCCACAAGCTTCCCACAATAAGTTGGGTGAATTTTGGCCCATTCCTCCTGACAGAGCTGGTGTAACTGAGTCAGGTTTGTAAGCCTCCTTGCTCGCACACGCCTTTTCAGTTCTGGCCACACATTTTCTATCAGATTGAGGTCAGGGCTTTGTGATTGCCTCTCCAATAATTTGACTTTGTTGTCTTTAAGCCATATTGCCATAACTTTGTAAGTATGCTTGGGGTGATTTTCCATTTGGAAGACCCATTTGTGACCAAGCTTTAACTTCCTGACTGATGTGTTGAGATTTTGCTTCAGTATATACACGGAATTTTCCTTCCTCATGAGCCATCTATTTTGTGAAGTGCACCAGTCCCTCCTGCAGCAAAGCACCCCCACAACATGATGTTGCCACCCCGTGCTTCAGGGTTGGGATGGTGTTCTTCGGCTTGCAAGCCTCCCCCTTTTTCCTCCGAACATAATGATTGTCATTATGGCCAAACAGTTATATTTTGTTTTCATCAGACCAGAGGACATTTCTCCAAAAAGTACAATCTTTGTCCCCATGTGCAGTTGCAAACCGTAGTCTGGCTATTTTATGGCAGTTTTGGAGCAGTGGTTTCTTCCTTGCTGAGCGGCCTTTCAGGTTATGTCAATATAGGACTCGTTTTACTGTGGATATAGATACTTTTATACCTGTTTCCTCCAGCATCTTCACAAGGTCCTTTGGTGTTGTTCTGGGATTGATTTGCACTTTTCGCACCAAAGTACGTTCATCTCTAGGAGACAGAACGAGTCTCCTTCCTGAGCGGTTTGACGGCTGCGTGGTCCCATGGTGTTTATACTTGAGTACTATTGTTTGTACAGATGACCGTGGTACCTTCAGTCGTTTGTAAATTGCTCCCAAGGATGAACCAGACTTGTGGAGGTCTACAATTGATTTCTTTTGATTTTCCCATGATGTCAAGCAAAGAGGCACTGAGTTTGAAGGTAGGCCTTGAAAAACATCCACAGAGACACCTCCGATTGATTCAAATTATGTCAATTAGCCTAACAGAAGCTTCTAAAGCCATGACATAATTTTCTGTAATTTTACAAGCTGTTTGGAGGCACAGTCAACTTAGAGTATGTAAACTTCTGACCCACTGGAATTGTGATACAGTGAATTGTACAGTTGAAGTCGGAAGTTTACATACACTTAGGTTGGAGTCCTTCAAACTTGTTTTTCAACCACTCCACAAATTTATTGAACCATTCCACAAATTTTCCCAACAGTTGTTTACAGACAGATTATTTCACTTATAATTCACTATATCACAATTCCAGTTGGTCAGAGGTTTACAAACACTAAGTTTTACCTTTAAACAGCTTGTAAAATTCCAGAAAATGATGTCATGGCGTTAGAATATTTTATTAGGCTAATTTACACAATTTGAGTCAATTGGAGGTGTACCTGTAGATGTATTTCAAGGTCTACCTTAAAACTCAGTGCCTCTTGGGACCACTCAGCCGTCATACCGCTCAGGAAGGAGAAGCGTTCTGTCTCCTAGAGAGGAACATACTTTGGTGCGAAAAGTACAAATCAATCCCAGAACAAAAGTAAAGGACCTTGTAAAGATGCTGGGGGAAACAGGTACAAAAGTATCTATATCCACAGTAAAACGAGTCCTATATCGACATAACCTGAAAAGCCGCTCAGCAAAGAAGAAGCCACTGCTCCAAAACCACCATAAAAAAGCCAGACTACGGTTTGCAACTGCACATGGGGACAAAGATTATGTGGATATATTGAAGCAACATTTCAAGACATCAGGCAGGAAGTTAAAGCTTGGTCGCAAATGGGTCTTCCAAATGGACAATGATCCCAAGCATGCTTGCAATGTTGTGGCAAAATGGCATAAGGACAACAAAGTCAATGTATTGGAGTGGCCATCAGAAAGCCCTGACCTCAATCCTATAGAAAATGTGTGGGCAGAACTAAAAAAGCATGTGCGAGCAAGGAGGCCTACAAACCTGACTCAGTTACACCAGCTCTGTCAGGAGGAAAGGGCCAAAATTCACTCAACTTATTGTATGATGCTTGTGGAAGGCTACCTGAAAAGTTTGACCCAAGTTAAACAATTTAATGGCAATGCTACCAAATACTAATTGAGTGTATGTAAACTTGTGACCAACTGGGAATGTGATGAAAGAAATAAAAGCTGAAATAAATAATTCTCTAGTATTATTCTGACATTTCACATTCTTAAAATAAAGTGGTGATCCTAACTGACCTAAGACAGGGAATTTTTACTATGATTAAATGTCAGGAATTGTGAAAAACTGAGTTTAAATGTATTTGGCTAAGGTGTATGTAAACTTCCGACTTCAACTGTATATGGTGATGTACTATCATACATAATGTGTAAAACCATATCAGCAGCATTCATGCCAAGCTGTACATTTTTACATTGCTATCTTAAATGATGCAACATATTCATATACCCAAATTCTGTTTAGAAACCCCCAGATATCATATACAACAAATGACATCCCTTTTAATCTACATTGTGGATCAATTTATTCATCCAGATTGACATGTGATGTCTGTGTGTGGGGTCTGATATGGTACAGGTAGTGTGTGTGCGTGTGTGTCTGTGTGTGTGTGTGTGTGTATACTGTGTACAGTATACTGATGCATACATTCAACTAACTGACCCCTCCCTAAAATGCATTTCTATCTCATGTCTTTATGTGAATATTAATTACTGACTTACAGTATATACCAACCCTTCCCACACCCCATAACATGTTATGCTTATTTAAGCATGTTTTTACTGTACATGTTATTTTTAAGTTATCTTTATCATTGTTTTTATGCTTATTCCTGTCACTGTAAGAAAAGGACAGCAAAACATTATAAGAATGCTATAGTTTTCTAAATCAATGTAATGTCACACACGCATTCCCATGAACTGTAAGCTTGTCTACAATAGAATACTTATTTGTGTAGTCACAGGGTTGCTGTCTGATAATGAGATGTCATGGGATTTAATGATCTTTAACTCTGTTTTTCTGTGTTTGTGGTGTCTGCGTCCACGTCTTATCCCTGTGCTTGTCGGTATACCCCTCTGTGTGTGCCTATGTCTGTGTGTTTGTCTATCTACCTTGTCCTCACATCTGTATCTATACCCATGTGTGTGTCTCTGTCTCCGTGTCTCTGTCCTCCTCTCTCTCCCCCTGTTGTTTTTCATTCCCCCTCTTTTTACCAGACGGTCACTTTAGTGGCAGTCAGGCAGTCAGAGAGGAGAGAGAGGGGGCTTCCTCCAACCCTCCCCACTCACTCAAGGGACGATTTCAGGTACGAAACAGACTCTAGACACCTGTGTAGTTCTGAAAAGATTTGATAGGTAGGTTTAAGCAATATGGTAAAATAGCCTCACAGTGTACGAGAGGACACTACCAGTACTACCAGTACAGTACAGTACTACTACCAGGCCTATTAAATTCTTTCAGATCTATTAAGTGCCTAGAACTTCCTGATAATCACTTCCTGGTTAAATATCAGAATGTGCTGGAGGAGGAACACACACAAACTTAATGACTCCCACTTTGTATTTTCCCCAGGTCACCCCAGTGCCCCAGCCCCCTGAGGCCTCTCCCCCCAAGGAGGCAGCCTGTGGTACGGGCAGCAGCCACAGGAATGTGGGGCGCTTCTCTGTGACCCAGACGGAGAACCAGAAAGAGGAGAAAGAACTGACGGACAGCTCCCCTGTGTCTCCTGACCTGGAGAGAGAGAGGAGGAGGACCCGAGGGAAGGAGGGAGAGAGGGAGGAGGGGAAGAGGACTACAGCACTGAGCCACCCACCCCGAGGACATGGTCACGGGCATGGTCATTCTCCCCTGGGCAGTAGTGATGATGAGGAGAGTGAGATGGAGGATGAAGACCTGAGGAAGGAGCTGCACACGCTGAGAGAGAAGTGAGATGATACAATAGAATACCTTGTTTATTGGGAATTCATTTTGTGCAGTCAATGACCCATCTGGGAGACAGAGGAGAAAAAGGGACAGGGTTTATTTTCAGTATCATTCAACATGTTGATGTTTCTTCTATTTTGACTGACCAATTTTTACTCTTTCCCACGCACCCACTCCCTGCCTGTCTACATTCTCAACATATGACTCTTCTCTCCTCCTCAACTCTGTCGCTCTGCCATTAATGATCTCCCAAACCCCATTCTCTTCATGTCTCCGTCCTCCATTCCTCCCCCTGTATTTTACCTCTCTTCCCCAGGCACATCAAGGAGGTGGTGTCCCTCCACACTCAGCAGAACAGAGAGCTCCAGGAGCTGTACAGACAGCTGCGCTCCCTCAAATACCACCAGCAGACCCTGCCCCGCACCCCACCCTTCCCCTCCGGGTCCCCAGCCCTCTCCCCCCGCAGGCACAGGCCAGCCAAAGCCAAGCTCCGACCCAGACCCCACTCACACATGGACAACAATGGACTCGCTGGTCACCCCGGTAACCAATCTCTCTTTCTGGGTCTACTCTCTGACTTGATCTGTGTATTTCTCTCTCTCTCCCTCGGTCTTCTCTCTTTGACTTCTCGCTCTCTGTTTTATCTTTCCCTCTCTCTCTCCCGATCATCTCTCTCCCACTGAACGTGATATATGTGATATCTGACTATGTTGTCTCTGCTGAAGGTATACAACAGTCCAGTAGTTTCTCAGGGGGAGAACAGAGAAAACTGCCGCCATACTGCAACCCAGAACAAATCACCCTACTGACTACCAAAAGAGGTAATAGTTTCACCGAAACCTAACTCTTCCTCTGAGCAAGTAGCGTTTGATTGATTTTCTTCCCTTTCTCTCTTCTCAGACCACAGTCCTCCCTCCCAGGGTGCCAGAAAGAGCATGTTCACAGATGACTTGCACAGACTGGTGGATGATTGGACGAAGGAGACAGTGGGTCCCGCCGCCCCCAAGCCCTCGCTCAATCAGATCAAGCAGATTCAGCAGGTGCAGGAGTTGGGAGGGTGGCCACGGGCCACAGAGGTAACGCACCAGGCCTCACGTGACCTATACGTATATAGTGCATGTGTATTTATTGCCCATGTACAGTATTCCATTGCCAATGTATTGTGTACACGCTTGTACATTTTTGTACAATTCAGTGTATGACTGCAAGCTACCAAAAACCGTTGGATGTCGTTATTGTGTGTCACATTAGTGATGTCTTCGTTCCAGGTGGCTCCTCCTGGTTGGTTCCCTGTGGCACCACTGAACCCCCAGGCCTCCCCAGCCCCCTCCAGCCTCACTGCTCCAGCCCCAGCTCAGTACACCACTGGGGGGGGCCAGTGGAGTGGGGTGGGGGGACCACCAGGACCACAACAACAACAAACACACATGCCTCCAGTCCCTCAGCTGCATCAAAGTTTACACCTCCAGCAAGCCCAGCCTACTCACCCATTACAGATACAACCCCTAATCCAGACTCAACTACTGTCTCAGTCCCTGTCTCCCGTAGAGCCACAGACAGGGCAACAACAGATACCCCAGCAGCCCCATTTAGGTGTAGGAACCCCACCTCCGAATCAGAATAAACCTCTGTTGCCTTCCCAGGTGTCCCCATCGTCTCAGCTGGCCCTAGCTCAGCCTGGGTGTCTGATTCCTGGGTCTAGCAACAATGCGGTAGTGGAGCCCATAGACATTGGTGCTGCTCCTGCTGCTCCTGCCCCCGGTGGCTCCGGGGGGACATTGTGCTTCTGCTCCTCCTCCTGCTCCTCCTCCTGCTCTGCTGCTGCTCGACCATCCAGTGCCAAACTTCACCCCACGCCCCCAACCTCCACTCTTCCTCTGGGACAGCAGTAAAAAGAAAATGAGAGGGGGGAAGAGTGAGTTAGATTAGGATGGAACAAGGGAAGTAGAAAAAAAGATGGAGATGATGGATGTGTAAAAACCACGTGGAAAGTTTGAGAGTGTGTATGTTATGAGCGGTAACGTCTGACAATGAGAAAATGGACGCCATTATATTTGTAAAGATGAGATGGGAAGTGAATGTGAGAGATGGTTGAGTCTATGTAGACAGAATATGTACAGACAGAGGGCAATATGAAACTCTTGGGAGGGGGGGGTCATGATATTGGTGTGTTTGAGATGTACAAAATTAGGTAATGTGTGTGTGTTTGTGTTGCCATTGATTTCCTCAGTACATATTCCTTGTGTGTTTTGACACCAAGTAACAGTCATGTTATTTTTAAAATCCAACTAAGTTTGACCCAGAACTCTTCCTCCCAAGCTGAGACATGAAGGAACAGAAAACATTGACATATTTTTGTTTTGTTTTTGTCAATGCTTACTTATATCGAAAAGGACTAAGAATTTTAAAAGTGCAATTAGTAACTGTCATCTAAATTGTATCATCCTGTGATGTTCTGATTTGTCTGTGGTGGCGTTTAACCAAATAATTTTGTAGAAGCACGTTGACAACAACCAACCAAACATTTACACGCAGTAACTGACATATTACATGAGTATAGCACAAATGTTTCAACAGGCTACCAATGAGATATAAAGCAGGTGCAACAACAGCATGTTACAGTAACACCACAGAGCATGGTAATAGTGGTGCTACCTGGCTATTATCACTACCACAATGCCACTAAGCACACTGTTGTACAGTCTAGTGCACGGGCAAGGCATGTACTTCGTGGATTATAATTTTTTACATTGATAAATAAGTGTCAATCAGTAGATTAAAGAAGATTTTAAATGACATGTTGAGTAACATGATTAAATTGTGATCAATATATGAATATGTTCAGTGAGCTTTCATTGAATAAACACTCATCAAAACACTAAGACTGCATGACCTTACGGCTACAATGTACCTTTACTTGCCTGCAATCTGCTTGCACTTGTGCTTATATTTTTCACTTCTGCTGTTGTGCACAACAACAAACTCTGAGGTAATTTATTGATCAGAAATAAATCTGTTTTATTTGAGCTAGAATCAATTTGTTTTAGGGAAATATTGAATTTACTCAATACCAATTGCTACACTGCATATCAAAGGTGTCATACAAGGAAAACTGATAAGAAAACAAACTGCCAAGTAATTTTATGGAATGGGGAAACCAACTATATGGGCTGTCCTCATATTGCCTTTTAGAATGAATACTTTACTGTGTGTGTGTGACAGTTTTATTTTGTGTGACAAAAGCTTTGTAATATTGCTGCACTGCATCACAAATCGAATCCCCACTACTTCCATAAAAGCAGACTAACATTAGTTGTTACTGTACCAGATTGTTTACCTATAGAACCCATCATGTATTGGTTCTGTCTCTCCTCAAGACGTCAAAGAAGTCAGTTAAGTGAGTGGTGCTCGGACCCATAAAGTCCATAGATATAGTACGTCCCAAATGGCACCCTAATCTTGTAAAGTAGGGTACCATTTGGGACATGACTTTACGGCTCCCGAGTGGCGCATTTCTGTGCCACAGTCGACACTACATACACCCTAGTTCGAATCCAGGCTGTATCACAACCGGCCGTGATTGGGAGTCCCATAAGGCGGCGCACAATTGGCCCAGCGTGTCATTGTAAATAAGAATTTGTTCTTAACTGACTTGCCTAGTTAAATAAAGGTTTAATTCAAAAAGTGTCATTGAAAAAAAATAGTTTGTTAGACAGCATTGTAAGAGCCTTTTTCTGGATTTAAGTATTAGTGAACATTTTTGTCCTTAACAAGTTGTTTTACGTGTGAATTACTCTTTTGTAAATTCGACTAGAAGGATCTTTAACAGATCTGCATGCACACAGCAAAAGGTTTACTGACTTCCATTTCTCAACTTACTCCAGTGAGTGACAGGGATGCACATGGACAATGAGATACAGTACAATCATCATTGCATTTAGCTATACATATAAATTTGACCATTGATAAATACATTTTCTGAAAGCTTACTTGGTACTATAAGTTTTATAGTTAAATCAGTATTTCTGTTTTTATTTAAATGTATAATGATAGAGAGTTTTTCCCACAGCAAAGAGGAGATGGTAGAGCATATGTGAAAAAGACTGCTTCATAGTGAGCTGAAAACTCACTAAAACTAATGAAAGTGGAAGGAGGAAAAACAAAACATTCATTTTGGGGAGCTAAAACAGTTGGTGCTTATAGTTGTTCACAAACTTAACACTTTACCAATTGCATATGAATATATAGTTTAACATAATGGTTTTCAGTATTTATGTTTTATTTTTATGAGACAACCCACATTTTCACAGTAAAATAGTTTAATATTATTAGTGGAGAGGAGGAAGTTACTGTGCTGTCAAGTCAATACTAACATGTTGACTATATGTCACAGCTTTGATGATATTCATGAAAAGGAAATGTGGAACTCGCCCTGATGTGTTACCAAAATGTAATCTAAAGGAAAAAAATATTATTTTTGTATTTTGAAATGGGGTTGTACAAAATGTAAAATCGTGTTCTTCTGATCAGTATTTTAAAATATGAGGTTATCTGACACTAGAAAACATTGCTTCTCATCTCTGTTGGAGTCCCCCCAGGATATATTCTATTCCTCTCAGACTTTGTGTTGAAACAGAGTAATAGCTACATCATGTTTCAATTGTGAGAGGTTTTGTCAGTATGGTTCTAATCATAGAGATATACTGTATCAACTTGTTTTTATCTCTACGGAAACTTGATTCACTGGACAAACAATGAAACACCGTCAAGAGGTAGGCCTAGACTACCTTTAGGCCATTGGACTCATCTAACACACACTTCTCCTGATATTACACCTGACTGAGAACCAATGATTTAGAAGGACATTTAAATACAAAAACCTATAAATAAAACGTATGTTTCTGGTGATTTAACCTCTGTAATATTGTAACTAATTAAATTGTTGATTTTATTTATGTTTTTGTAACTAATCAAAATAAATGGTGTTAAACATCAAACTGTTAATGGGCATTTTATTGCTTATTCTGTTGGACCCACACCTGTCTTCAATTTCACCAATCTTGTCATATGGTTGAAATAATTGATATACACTGAACAAAAATATAAACGCAACATGTAATGTGTTGGTCCCATCTTTCACGAGCTGAAATAAAAGATCCCAGAAATATTCCAAATACAAAAATATTTCTCTCAGATGTTGTGCACAATTTTTTTTTATCCCTGTTAGTGAGCATTTATTTGCCAAGAAAATCCATCCACCTGAAAGGTGTGGCATATCAAGAAGCTGATTAAACAGCATGATCATTACACACGTGCACCTTGTGCTGGGGACAATAAAAGGCCACTCTAAAATGTGCAGTTTTGTCACAAAACACAATGCCACAGATGTCTCAAGTTTTGAAGTATCGTGCAATTGTCATGCTGACTGCAGGAATGTTGCCAGAGAATTGAATGTTAATTTCTCTACAATATTTCTCCTCTGTAGTTTTTGAGAATTTGGCAATACGTCCAACCGGCCTCACAACCGCAGACCACGTGTATGGTGTTGTGTGGGCGAGCGGTTTGCTGATGTCAAAGTTGTGAACAGTACCCCATGGTGGTAGTGGGGTTATGGTATGGGAAGGCATAAGCTATGGATAACAAACACAACTGCATTTTATCAATGGCAATTTGAATGCACAGAGATAGCGTGACGAGATCCTGAGGCCATTGTTTTGCCATAAATCTACAGCCATCACCTTGTTTCAGCATGATAATGCACTGCCCCATGTCACAAGGATCTTTACACAATTCCTGGAAGCTGAAAATGTCCCAGTTCTTCCATACCCTGCATACTCACCAGACATGTCACCCACTGAGCATTTTTGGTATGCTCTGGATCGATGTGTACGACAGCGTGTTCCAGTTCCTGCCAATATCCAGCAACTTTGCACAGTCATTGAAGAGAGTGGGAAAACATTCCACAGGCCACAATCAACAGTCTGATCAACTCAATGCGAAAGAGATGTGTTGCGCTGCTTGAGGCAAATGGTGGTCACACCAGATACTGACTGGTTTTCTGAACCACACCCCTACTTTTTTTAAAGGTATCTGTGACCAACATATGCATATCTGTATTCCCAGTCATGTGAAATCCATAGATTTGGGCTTAATGAATTCCTTTCAATTGACTGATTTCCTTATATGAACTGTTAACTCTAAAATCTTTGAAATTGTTGCATGTTGCACTCATATTTTTGTTCAGTATAATTACAGGCCCAGGTTGTTATTGCAGTTATTACAGTGCAATAGCTGGTTATTACACTAATTACTCAACTGTAATGTAAATATTGTTTCATTTTGTGTGTAGGCCTACATTTGAAGTATTGATGTGCCGCCGCTATTGTAGTTCTTCACTAGCGCAACTTTATTGTTCCTTCAATTACAGACAGTTTATGCGAGTGCTTTGAAATGGCGTTGCTCCATCACAAATGTCTGTATTTCTGAGTTGTTTATAGTAACAGTGCTCATGTAGTGGTCTTTTAATCTTTTCAAACCCTGCAATATACATTTTGTGACTTAACCGACACACCCGGGTACCATTTGTGGGGGGAAAAGACAATGCAGTAAGGGCTGTTTTTGAATACTTTGCGCTGCATAATAAGGCCTCATCGATCCTCAGCCTTTCGTAAGGATTTTAACCGATTTCGAATGCTTGGCCGGTGGCCCCTCTGCAGCGATCGGACAGTTTAAATCCCGGTAAGAAATTATTTCGGACCAATTTTCTTAACGTACAACTTACTTATGAGTAAATCAATACTATTTTCACGACAAACTAATATAAAATGCAATATATTTAGCTAAATATAGACTTATCCGCTGTTTAGCTAACGTTACCAGCTAACTTAAGTTGCTAAGCTTAGCCAATGGTAGCTAGCATGTTGCGCTAACAACTAAGTTACTGTAGCGAATAAACAGCTGGCTATGTGTGGTCTTGAATTGCAACTAACGAAAAGATAGCGTTGAACTAATACACATTATTACCAGCTTGCTATGAATCGGTAACGTTCAATTACCTGCGCTTTTCGTTTGTTAGCTAGTTACGTTAGCATAGTCTAGGTACTTGCGAAAAGCCATTGTTAGCCAGGCTGCAGTGTTTACAAATCTGGCTACTATAGTTAGCTAGCTAAGCTGCTAACTGGCTAATGTTACTTTCCCTCCCCTAGTACTAGCTAATTGGCCAGTTATTTGTCTGAATTCCAATTCATATGCGAGAGCTGTCAGACATTTTGCAAGGCCTACCCCTCCCCATAAATGTATTAGCCAGTTTAGAAGTGTTATTATTAGCTAGCTAACTTTTGTATCGCCAAATCGTGGGCTAGCTTACTATTCAGACCCATTGCTAGCGAGCCAAGTATAGCAACTTACAGTGAGAACCTTCGGTCAGTAAAACGACTTAGAGGAGCTTATCTTTCTTATCCTCAAATGAACACCCACATCCCTGCAGACTTTTTGACAGATATGTTTGTGCTCTCTTCTTTCCCATTTCAACAGGTGCCTAATCATGGCGAATACAATGCATCATGTGTGACAGAAAGCAGTGGGCTAGGCACCTATTCCAAGTGAAGTGACACACCACAGTTAACCTGTTACTGGCACTGCCCTGTGCTGCTTCAGTACAAACGCCATTTGAACTATACATATATTTTTTCAGAGCTCAATGCAACCGTAAACTAATTCTAATTGCAAACTAGTGTCGTGCTGCCATATTCACAGAGTAGATTTAAGCCTAACTGTCAGTCAGTTTACACTCCCAGTATGGCGTCTGTTCCAGTGTACTGCCTGTGTCGCCTGCCCTACGATGTCACACGCTTTATGATCGAGTGTGACATATGTCAAGACTGGTTCCATGGAAGGTAAGTTATATTTCAGTTTCATTGAGCATTACTACACTGAACAAAAATATAAACACAGCATGTTAAGTGTTGGTCCAATGTTTCATGAGATGCAGTAAAATATCCCAGAAATGTACCATATGCACAAAAGGCTTGTTTCTCAAAAATGTTGTGCACAAATTTGTTTACATCTCTGTTAGTGAGCATTTCTCCTTCAAGATAGTCCATCCACCTAACAGGTGTGGTATATCATTTTAAACAGCATGATCATTACACAGGTGAACCTAGTGCTGGGGACAATAAAAGGCCACTCTAAAATGTGCAGTTTTGTCACACAACGCTACAGATGTCTCAAATTATGAGGGAGCGTGCAATTGGCATGCAGACTGCAAGAATGTCCACCAGAGCTTTTGCCCGAGAATTGAATGTTTTAGAGAATTTGGCAGTATGTCCAACCGGCCTCACAACCGCAGAACACGTGTATGGCGTTGTGTGGGCAAGCAGTTTGCTGATGTCAACGTTGTGAACAGAGAGCCCCATGGTGGGGTTATGGTATGGGCAGACATAAGCTACAGACACAATTGCATTTTATCGATGGCAATTTGATGCATATCAGTATTCCCAGTCATGTGAAATCCATAGATTAGGGCCTAATAAATGTATTTCAATTGCCTGATTTCCTCATATGAACTGTAACTCAGTAAAATCAATGTCATTGGTGCATGTTGTGTTTATATTTTTGTTCATTATAATTGCTGACTGTATACAGTAGGCTATGAATACATTTTTGTTTGTTTGTTTGTCTAGTTGTGTTGGAGTGGAGGAAGACAAAGCAGCAGAGATTGACCTGTACCACTGTCCCAACTGTCAGGTCACCCATGGGCCCTCTGTCAGTAAGTCCCTCTGTCTCTTTGAATTTGCTTCCCAGGCTGTATTTTTACATTTCACCCATATTTCAAACCTGTTTGAATCTGTAGCATCAGGTGTGCTAGTTCTGAATACATTCTGAATGGCTAGGGGTACTCTAGGACAGGATTAGGGAACCCGGCTCTATAGAATTACACATGCCAATACACATAACAATTCTTCACTTCTGTCAGTTTCGTTACCTGGTCTGCCTTTAGTAATACAACTAGTAGTAATGTAGGCCTAGTAGTAATAGTACACTAGTAGTGTGGTTGTAATAGCACAAGTATTAGTAGTGTGGTTGTAATAGCACAAGTAGTAGTAGCGTGGTTGTAATGCAAGTCTGTTGTTATCCCCTGTATGTTCCGCAGTGAGGAAGCGGCGTGGAGGTACCAAGCAGGCTGATGCTGGTGGAAGAGACACTTCTGGTCGACCGGTAAAGACAGGCAGCCCGCAGTTTGTCAGGGAGCTACGAAGCCGCACCTTCCCAAGGTAAACCTCCCATATTACATTATGTCTATACGTGTTCATTCTCTTCCACACTGTCTTTTATCTAGCATGAACATTCACCTAAAATGACCGCCTCGCAGAGAAAGAACCCAACCCGACACTTATAATGTAAATTATTTCATGCGTAACGTTTTGCTTGCGTCCATACAGTATAGCGTCTCAAAACTATCTGAGTGATCGACAATATGGCTTTTGAATCTGCATTTTTTAAATGTCAGATAATGTAACATTTCGAGTGGTACTTTAATTATTTTCTCTAACTTTACAGTTCTGACGTGGTTCTCATAGAAGTTGAATTTTGCATCATAATACCATATCTGCCATATTGAGTGTACGGTGAAATTGCAGCAGTCTGGGACGCTTTTCCCATTCGTTATTCTATTTCTCTGTGTATGTGCAGTGCTGATGAGGTATTGTTAAAGCCGTCGGGTGCCCAGCTGACAGTGGAGTTCCTGGAGGAGCGCTCATTCAGTGTTCCTGTCATGGTCCTCAGGAGGGACGGCCTGGGCATGAACCTGCCCCCGGGGAACTTCGGAGTCAACGACGTAGAGCACTACATCGGTAAACCTCTCCGTCTTTAGCGGCAATTTTGGTTTCACGTGCAGTTATTTTAATATTTGCTTGTTTTCCCCACATCATTAACTAGAACACTGATTTATATGTTGTCTTCTATGGTACATTTACCTACCTTAGTTGAATGCACTGACTCTAAGTAAGTCTCCTTGGATAAGGGCATCTGCTCAATTCAATGATTAAAATGTCAATGTAAACCTGCAACTCTACATACAGTACAAGGCTCTGTCATACCTGCTCTTTAACTAGTCACGTCTCAACTTGACATTCCATTACCATAAGAGATGTAACCTAGTGTAGGTTACCAGAGGAAACTACGGTCTTATCTCACACAACAAGACCTCTGTGAAGTTGAGATGTTGTATATGATCACGGTGCAGGAATAAAGCACTCTGTGTGGGGAGCGGCAAGACGTGTTTTGTTTGTTGATTGCGTGTTGTCTATAGGTCCGGACAGGGAGATTGATGTGATTGACGTGTCTCGCCAAGCTGACCTGAAGATGCGCCTAGGGGACTTTGTGGAGTACTACAACAGCCCCAACAGAGACCGAGTCCTCAACGTCATCAGCCTAGAGTTCTCTGAGACCAGGTACACCACACTGCTTGTTCTTGTGTCAATGCACTCATTGGTTGGTATTGCTCTCTAGGGGTCTTCCTTGTCATCGGTACGTAATTTGGTTGAACAAAAGTCAAATGTCAATTTTCTGTCACAGGCTGTCAAATTTGGTGGAGACTCCGAAGATAGTGAGGAAGCTGTCGTGGGTGGAGAACCTGTGGCCTGAGGAGTCCGTGTTTGAGCGGCCCAACGTCCAGAAATACTGCCTCATGGGGGTCAAGGACAGCTACACAGACTTCCACATCGACTTCGGAGGCACCTCTGTCTGGTACCATGTACTACGGGTAAGAAGAGGGCAGTTATTGGGACATTTTATGGGCCAGATTGTATAAAGGGACTGTTGGAACTAGGCATTCTTCCTGCTGTGCTGACATGCATAATTGGAGCGTTATATACTAGGAGACTTAAGAGCGATATAACATTTGAATGTGTGATGTCCATGCCTGACTTTACCTTGTTCATCATTGTAATGCTGTGTCTGCCTGACGGATGAAAATTCTCTCCTTTTAACTCTTCCACTTTCACGTTGATGTGGAAACGGAAAGGTTGATTAATGAGCGCTGTCACTGTTAGATAAATGTCTACGTGTTGTCTCTCAGGGTGAGAAGATATTCTACCTGATCTCCCCCACGCCAGCAAACCTTGCCTTGTTTGAGCGCTGGAGCTCCTCATCCAATCAGAACGAGATGTTCTTCGGGGACCAGGTGGACATGTGCTACAAGTGCTCTGTCAAACAGGGGAACACGCTCTTCATCCCAACAGGTATTCACCCTCTTCATTTACCCAGCTATTCAACAAAGTGTGGTCAGATGTTATGGTTGGTCTTCTGAAACAGGGACTAGTGCTGTGACAGGCCTGTTATTGCTTCTGGTGATGGGTTTTATATACAGTGCATTCCTGGTGGAGCTTGTCAGAACTCCGTATATTATGTGCCAGTTCATATACACTACCAGTCAAAAGTTTGGACACACCTACTCATTTAAGAGTTTCTTAATTTTTACTATTTTTTTACATTGTAGAATAATAGTGAAGGCATCAAAACTATGAAATATCACATATGGAATCATGTAGTAACAAAAATACTTTTAAACAAATAAAAATATATTTTATATTTGAGATTCTTCAAAGTAGCCACCCTTTGTCTTAATGACAGCTTTGCACACTCTTGTCATTCTCTCAACCAGCTAAATGAGGTACTCACTCACCTGTTGATTGTGCCTTTAAGTTGACTGTGACTTTAAACAGCGTGGAAAATTCCAGAAAATGATATCATGGCTTTAGAAGCTTCTGGTAGGCTAATTGACATCATTTGAGTCAATTGGAGGTGTACCTGTGGATTTCAAGGCCTACCTTTAAACTCAGTACCTCTTTGCTTGACATAAAAAAAATTGTAGACCTCTAGAAGTCTGGTTCATCCTTGGGAGCAATTTCCAAACTCCTGAAGGTACCACGTTCATCTGTACAAACAATAGTACGCAAGTATAAACACCATGGGGCCACGCAGCCGTCATACCGCTCAGGAAGGAGATGCGTTCTGTCTCCTAGAGATGAATGTACTTTGGTGCGAAAAGTGCAAATCAATCTCAGAACAACAGTAAAGGACCTTGTGAAGATGCTGGAGGAAACGGGTACAAAGGTATCTATATCCACAGTAAAACGACCTGAAAGGCCGCTCATCAAGGAAGAAGCCACTGCTCCAAAACCGC
Organism: Oncorhynchus nerka; assembly: GCF_034236695.1. Taxonomy (NCBI): domain Eukaryota; kingdom Metazoa; phylum Chordata; class Actinopteri; order Salmoniformes; family Salmonidae; genus Oncorhynchus; species Oncorhynchus nerka. The sequence goes on along the minus strand of NC_088415.1, from coordinate 42,815,184 downwards.
CATAAAATGTCAGACTACGGTTTGCAACTGCACATGGGAACAAAGATTGTACTTTTTGGAGAAATGTCCTCTGGTCTGATGAAACAAAAATATAACTGTTTGGCCATAATGACCATCGTTATGTTTGGAGGAAAAAAGGGGGAAGCCGAAGAACACCATCCCAACCGTGAAGCATGGGGGTGGCAGAATCATGTTGTGGGGGTGCTTTGCTGCAGGAAGGACTGGTGCACTTCGCAAAATAGATGGCATCATGAGGAAAGGAAAAGTATGTGGATATGTTGAAGCAACATCTCAAGACATCAGTCAGGAAGTTAAAGCTTGGTTGCAAATGGGTCTTCCAAATGGACAATGACCCCAAGCATCCTTCCAAAGTTGTGGCAAAATGGCTTAAGGACAACAAAGTCAAATTTTTGGAGTGGCCATCACAAAGCCCTGACCTCAATCCTATAGAAAATTTGTGGGCAGAACTGAAAAAGCGTGTGCAAGCAAGGAGGCCTACAAACCTGAAACAGGTTTCAGGTAGCTTGTGGAAGGCTCCCGAAACGTTTGACCCAAGTTAAACAATTTAAAGGCAATGCTACCAAATACTAATTAAGTGTATGTAAACTTCTGACCGACTGGGAATGTGATGAAAGAAATAAAAACATAAATAAATCATTCTCTCTAGTATTATTCTGACATTTCACATTCTTAAAATAAAGTGGTGATTCTAACTGACCTAAGACGGGGAATTTTTACTAGGATTAAATGTCAGGAATTGTGAAAAACTGAGTTTAAAACTATTTGGCTAAGGTGTATGGGGGTTTTCAATGTACTTGTGTGTCTCTCTCTCTCTCTCTCTCTCTCAGGATGGATCCATGCTGTACTGACTCCTGTGGACTGTGTGGCTTTCGGAGGGAATTTCCTACACAGTCTCAACATTGACATGCAGCTCCGGTAAGTCCCTTCACTCCTGCCTCCTACTAAAACGTGAGTCGCATCACTTGCGGTACTCAGTTTATCTGAACTGATCATAGCAACATTTCTCTACCATTCATAACTACAATGTCATTTTGAAAATGGCTCACTCAATACATTTCCATTACCATTGTACTATACATTCAAATGACCAAATGTTTATAACCATTCATTCTGTGTTCTTCTTCTTTCCCCATCAGAGCGTATGAAATAGAGAAGAGGTTGAGTACAGCCGACCTGTTCAGTTTCCCAAACTTTGAGACTGTGTGCTGGTATGTTGGCAAGCACCTGCTTGACACATTCAGAGGTGAGGTGCTTCATCATAAACATGCTTTTCCCCCCTCTGCTCTCTAATGAACTGCATTTCTTTGGGCAATGTATGTCAAGAACCTTGATAACTTCTATGTTGATCTATGTTGCAGGTCTGAGAGAGAACCGCAGACACCCTGCTACCTACCTGGTCCACGGAGCCAAGGCCCTCAACAACGCTTTCCGCACCTGGACACGCAAAGAGGTAGCTCTTTACTGTAGGCCCCCTTATGTATGCATTCATCAAGCCTTTATAGCAGCCACTGAAGACTTTATAACATCTGTCATAGTCCGTCGCTAACATTATGCGCAATGGCACAAGATATCAGGAAGCTAGTTGTAGTGGGCGCTATAGTTCTTTGTGTCTTATGGTGACGTTATGTTTTTGTCCTCCCACCAGTCGCTGACTGACCACGAGGTGGAGATTCCAGAGACCATTAAGACCCAGCAACTGGTCAAGGACCTGGCCAAGGAGATACGACTGGTGGAGGTAAGCTGGCCTGGGGAGGTGGAGACACTGACAAATATTTTCTTACTTTTTTTTATTGATTATATTTATTTAACTAGGCAAGTCAGTTAAGAACAAATTCTTATTTACAATGACGGCCAAACCCTAACGACGCTGGGCCAATTGTTGGCCGCCCTATGGAACTCCCAATCACGGCCGGGTGTGATTCAGCCTGGATTCAAACCAGGGACTGTAGTGACGCCTCTTGCACTGAGATGCAGTGCCTTAGACTGCTGCACCACTCGGGAGCCCAAAAAAGTACACTGAGGCAAACTGAGCCAAGCTACTAGACTGGCCTTGTTGTTCATCTACCATCATATCTGAGCCTGTACAGTTCAGGTCACCACTATAGTGAGTCCCTATCAGGCATATGAGTGTGTATGAATTAATTTCAGTCTGGCTTACTGAGAGTACTCTGTCCTCTCTGCCACTCCAGGACATCTTCCAGCAAGGCCGCCCTGCGGCTCCTTTCACCTCTACACAGGGCTTCCCCTCGCCCCTCCCCAAAGCCTCCCCTCTAGCCATCTCCCAGAGCCCTGGCCGCCCCCCGGGGAAGAAGAGAGGCCCCAAACCCAAGGATGTGTCCCCCAGTCCCAAAAAGAAGGGCCAAAAGGGCTTAATGAAAGAGGCAGGAGAGCTGGATCTCCTGGAGATCCACACCAAACACACACTGAAGAAATGCCAATCTGGTAACAAGAAAAACAAGAACAAGGTACGTCTGTTCAATTGGTGATTGATGTGCCTTGTCCTTGTCGAATACATTTAATAAATGAAATGCACATTTAAATAGTCCTTTTACCTAAAAAAGAAAATCCCTCTGGGACAAATAAAGTGGAAAGTTCTAGTTTTATTCAGCTCTGAACCTGAGTACAGTGTTTGTTTGCATGGATTTGTGATGCTAATGGGTGCTTGTGATTTCTCTCCATCTCCAGTTTGAGCTACCCTTGGAGGAGTTCCAGGGGAAAATGAGCAAGAGCAAACTGAAGCTGGTGCTGACCAACGGCAAAATACAGGGGTAAGACTGGGATGTCAGGCGACCTCTATCTCTTATCACGTTCTGTTTGCATTTGACATTGTGTCTTCGACACGTTCATAGAAGTTTCTTTCTTTCTGACCACAGCAAGAAGGGTGGTCGTTCGGGCGGCAGTAACAGTGCCGGCCGTGCCCCTCACTTCCAGCACCATGCTATGGGAGGGTCTGCACTGTCAGACTTTGAGTCAGAGGACGAGCTACAGATTGACGAGACACCTCCTCCACGACGCAAGGCTGGGGGATCCAGCAAGAAGAAACTTAGTGGTAAGTTTACATGATATAGTACAAATGGAAATATACTTTGAGAGCACTTCTTTCGTGATAGCATTACTAATCAATAAAAAACGTTTTCTGATCTTGTTGGGGCATTCGGTTCAGCCGTCCGAGCCTTGAGGCTACATTGATATGAAGGCAATAAAAAACACTTTTTAGGTGTCCTCTGGGATAGAGTGGCGTAATCTACCAGTCAGTTTTATCATTGGTGTCTGGGGCAGGTTTGGTCCGTTGGTGGAGCAAGGAACAAACTATAAACCTGATGGAAAATGCCTGGACCGTTTTCCATCAGAGCACATGTTGTAACGACCTTTTGCTAAGGAAAACGTACAAATGTAGCATTTATATTAGTTCCTCCCCATTTCACACAGTTTCAAATGGTATTCTTCCATTTTGTGCCTACTGAACAAGATCCTGTTTCCGTCAGGTCTTCCTAGGAAGCTGCCGAGGGCCAAGCCATGCTCTGACCCCCATCGCATCAGAGAACCAGGAGAGGTGGACTTTGACATTGAGGAGGACTACACCACAGATGAGGAGGAGACCATGACTGTCCATGGCGTGAAGGGTGGAGCAGGAGGAATCCTGGACCTGCTGAAAGCCAGCAAACAGGTGGCAGGGCTGGACTCTGCACTCAGGTAGGGCCTGACTGACACTTCTGGACATTTCAGAAACCTTAATCATATTGTTTTATTCTCAATACCAGCCCTCTGCAACTTGTATTCAGATATTCTGAGCAGTCAGACTACCACGTATTGTCTTATCTATTTGAACTCAAGTCAATCATTCGAAAAATGTATTTGCATTCTGCCTTAGCATCAGATTGTCAATGGAAAAATGTATCCAAAATGGGAGCCAATGAAGTTGGGAGAATGAATGTTTCTCTCACTGCCTTCATAAACAGAACAGGTTAACTTGCGTAATATACATTTTTGCAACATATGTCCTCTACATTTTAGTGCTGTTTGTGTGGTGATCATTCATCTCTTGTCCTCCCTCTCCACCCTCCAGTGAGGAAGCCCCAGCCTCTCCCAGCACGCGAGATGCCATCCAGGGCATGCTCTCCATGGCCAACCCTCCATCCTCTTCCTCCTCCTCCTCTTCCTCCTCTTCCTCCCCTCGGTCTGTCTCCGGAGGGCTTTCTGAGGGCCTGGGCATGGTCAAAGAGAAAGGAGGGCGGGCCGTGTGGGTGACAGGAGCCAATAAGAGCAGAGGGGGAGGAGCCTCCAAAGAGAAGACAACTTTCCAACGCCCTGGGAAGCGGCCTGTCAAGCGGCCGGCCCGTCACCTTAGCGACGAGGACAGCCCAGACGAGCAGGAAACTCTGGGCACCTGTTTTAAAGACGCCGAGTATGGTGAGTCAGAGGAAGAATCTCAATTGAGATTCTCCCATAGGCTGTGTGCGTCCCAAATGGCACCCTATTCCCTGTATAGTGCACTACTTCTGACCAGGTGAGTCATGGGAGGAAGGAGCAGAAGAACATACCCATGGCCTGGCTACTGCTCAGAGACTACTCCCCTTGCCCTGGCTGCATTAGTTTTGGAATGGTCTCAAATTTGCACCCTCCGCCAAACTGGTTACCCAGGCGAGCTAAAACAAATGCACGAACATTGGGTTTAGCTCACCTGGGAACTAAATCATCGAATCAAGGCACTATGATGGATACTAAACTAAATGATCCAATGATGTCACTATCATTATCCTGCCTGACTGCTCAACCCTCCTGACCAACCCCTGTGTGTGTTTCAGTCTATCCCTCCTTAGAGTCTGATGAGGAGGACCACGCCAACAAGGCCAAGATGAAGAGGAAGAAAAACTGGGACGACACTCCTTGGAGCCCCAAAGGTACTCACTACTCAACCCATTTTCAAGTGTTAGACAGTGGACATGTTTCATGACCAAACCGACAGCGAAGGACATTTGTTGATACTTAGTTGAACATGTAATAACCATCTGTAGGCGGACTCTCCAAATAAAGTGTTACATATCATTGATTAATTCCGCAAACATATTTTCTTATTCCCTCAGCCCGGGTAACCCCCACCCTGCCAAAACAGGAGCGCCCAGTGAGGGAGGGGGCCAGAGTGGCGTCTGTAGAGACTGGCCTTGCTGCAGCTGCTGCCAAACTGGCACAACAGGTGAGATGAGAGGAGGGGAAATACTTTTGGTCATGTAGTGTATGTGGACACCTGCTCTTCCAACATCTCATTCCAAAACGATGGGCATTAATATGGAGTTGGTCCCTCCCTTTGCTGCTATAACAGCCTCCACTCTTCTGGGAAGGCTTTCCACTAGATGTTGGAACTTTGCTGCGGGGACTTGCTTCCGTTCAGCCACGAGCATTAGTGAGGTCGGCACTGATGTTGGGAGATGAGGCCTGGCTCGTAGTCGGCGTTCCAATTCATCCCAAAAGTGTTCGATGGGGTTGAGGTTAGGGCTCTGTGCAGGCCAGTTAAGTTCTTCCACACCGATCTCGACATCGAGAACATTGGAACTGTAGTGAGTTTGGAACTCACTGTTTGGAACTGTAGTGAGTGCTGTAGTGAGCGTTGCAACCGAGGACAGACCACCACTTCGCGGCCGAGCAGTTCTTGCTCCTAGACATGTCCACTTCACAATAACAGCACTTACAGTTGACCGGGGGCAGCTCTAGCAGGGCAGAAATTTGACAAACTGACTTGTTGGAAAGATGGCATCCTATAACAGTGCCACATTTAAAGTCACTGAGATCTTCAGTAAGGTCATTCTACTGTCAATGTTTGTCTATGGAGATTGCATGGTGGTGTGCTCGATTTTATACACCTATCAGCAACGGGTGTGGATTAAATAGCCAAATCCACAAATTTGAAGCGGTGTCCACATACTTTTGTATATTGTGCATGTTAGGGGACAGTTTGGGACGTTCATGTTCTGAAAGAGGTAGGGCAGGTAGCGGTAGTGCCCTTTACTAAATCTTACACCCATTCAAATACATTTTGAAGGCTCCTGAGTGGCGCAGCGGTCTAAGGCGCTACATCTCAGTGCTAGAGGCGTCACTAATAACCCTGGTTCGATTCCAGGCTGTATCACAACCGGCCATGATTGGGAGTCCCCATAGGGCAACGCACAATTGGCCCAGTGTAGGCCGTCATTGTAAATAAGAATTAGTTCTTAACTGACTTGCCTAGTTAAATAAAAAATAAATAAAAGATGAGACAATCACCAAAAGACAAATGAGAGCCAAATGTTGAGATGCTCTGAGGAGCTAGGGAATATGATTGAATGTCAAATGCTGTCTAATATTTCTATTGTTTATTCATCCAGGAGATCCAGAAACCCACCAAGAGGAAGTACACCAAAAGCCCCGCCCCGTTGCCCCACCACAGCCACCTCCTCGGGCCGAGCCGTCCCCTCCCTCCCCCCCTCTAGCCCCGGAGCCTCCCACCCCTGACTTAAGCCCTGAGCAGAGGGTGGAGTGCTACTCTGCCAGCCTACTGGACCATGAGTACACGGCAGGCCCTGGGGGCCCCAGAGGGAGTGCGGCTATGGCTCCTGGGGTGTTCCTCACCTCCAGACGACCCTCCCTCTCCCCCCAGAACAGCAGCACTTACTCCCCCTCTACAGCCTCCCCCGCTGGGCTAGCTAGCCCCGGCAGCACTGGAGCTGGTGGAGGTAAGTACTTAAGTGCTTGGGGTAATTGTCTTGCTGGAAGATCCACTTTTGACCAAGTTGCTGCCTTCTGGCAGAGGCAACAAGGTTTTGGGCAAAATGTCCTGGTACTGGGTAAAGTTTGACCTTATTTTCTGTATAAGCATCCTTCTTTCAACGCCAAACCAACCACTGGTGTGCGTGGCCAAAGAGCTCAATACATTTCAGCCTAAAACCTGGTTGCCTCTGCCAGGAGGCTGAAACTTGGCCACAAAATCAACATTTTGCAATGGCCATCTGTCTCTGGACTTGAAACCAATTGAAAACGTGTGGTTTGAATTGAAGAGGGAAGTCCATAAGCACCAACAAAGGATATCAAGGATCTGGAAATATGCCATAAAGATGAATGGTCTAGGATCCCTCCCAATTGGGGAGGCAGGTAGCCTAGTGGTTAGAGCATTGGACTAGTAACCGAAAGGTTGCAAAATCGAATCCCTGAGCTGGAAAGGTAAAAATCTGTCGTTCTGCACCTGAACAAGGCAGTTAACCTACTGTTCCTCGGCCATCATTGAAAATAAGATATTTTTCTTAACTGACTTGCCGAGTTAAATAAAATATGTTCTCCAATCTCATAAAATATTTTAGAAAAAGGCTCAGTACCGTTGTCCTCGCAAAGGGGATGGTGCTGAAGTATTGGAAATAGAGGTGGCAATCATTTGAATCTTTTTAAGAGAACATATTACTTGTTAAAATCTCTTTCTCTGAGCAAGTATATAAGTATAATAATATACACTGAACAGAAAAACAACATGTAAAGACATTTTTCATCCACACAAAAATATAATTTCCCTCATTTTGTGCAGACATTTGTTTACATCCATGTTAGATTATCTTGGCAAAGGAGAAATGTTCACTATCTACTAGACAGGTGTGGCATATCAAGAAGGACGATCATTACACAGGTGCACCTTGTGCTGTGGACAATAACGGCCAGTCTAAAATGTGCAGTTTTGTCACACAACACAATGCCACAGATGTCTCAAGTTTTGGGAGTGTGTGCAAATGGCATGCTGACTGCAGGAATGTCCACTAGAGCTGTTTCCAGATAATTTCATGTTCATTTCTCTACCATAAGCCGCCTCCAACGTCATTTTTGAGAATTTGGCAGTACGTCCAACCAGTCTCATAGCCGCAGACCACATGTAACCACGCTAGCCCAGGACCTCCACATCTGGCTTCTTCATGTGCGGGATCGTCTGAGGCCAGCCACCTGGACAGCTGATGAAACTGCGGGTTTGCAGAACCAAATAATTTCTGCAGAAACTGTCTCAGGGAAGCTCGGCTGCGTGCTCGTCGTCCTCACCAGGGTCTTGACCTGACTGCAGTGCGGCGTTGTAACCGACTTTAGTGGGCAAATGCTCACCTTCGATGGCCACTGACACGCTGGAGAAGTGTGCTCTTCACAGATTAATCCCGATTTCAACTGTATAGACAGCGTGTATGGCATCGTGTGGGCGAGTGGTTTGCTAATGCCAACATTATGAACAGAGGGCACTGTCAATGATTAGTAGAACAGAGATACCGTGACGAGATCCTGAGGCCCATTGTCATGCCATTCATCCACCGCCATCACCTCATGTTTCAGCATGATAATGCACAGTCCCATTTTGCAAGGATCTGAACACAATTCCTGGAAGCTGAAAATGTCCCAGTTATTCCATGCCCTGCATACTCACCATACATGTCACCCATTGAGCACGTTTGGGATGCTCTGGATCGACGTGTACGACAGCGTGTTCCAATTCCCGCCAATATCCAGCAACTTCGCACAGCGATTTGAAGAACAGTGGGACAACATTCCACAGGCCACAATCAAAAGCCTGATCAACTCTATGCGAAGGAGATGTCGCGCTGCATGAGGCAAATGGTCACACCAGATACTGACTGGTTTTCTGATCCACGCCCCTACTTTAAAAAAAGATCTCTGTGACCAACAGATGCATATCTGTATTCCCAGTCATGTGAAATCCATAGATGAATTTATTACAATTGCCAGATTTCCTTATATGAACTGTAAATGAGTAAAATCTTTGAAATTGTTGATTGTTGCGTTTATTTTTGTTCAGTGTAATCTTCCCTTTTTTTCATACACAATATAGTTCAGACATCATGAAAATAAATTAACCATTTTTTGAGGGGTCTAATGCACAGCTGACTGAATGACATTGCAGCAGCAGCACACAGAAATAGAACAGGCTTGCGACATCTAACCCTGGCAATTAGACTGGTTAACTAATTCGTACACTCACAATGGCTGCCTGGTATTGTCATTCAAATGATGTTTAACTGATGTTGCAATGGAATATATTTTTTGTAATGTCATGTGAATCAGCAAATTACAGCATATATTTTAGTACATATTTTACTTATGGGTACACTCTTAGTAGATGTGGTAAAGAGGTCAATCAAACTCGGCCAAAACAATGAAATTGCCATGGAAACGCATGGGGGAAAGTGCCTTGGGGTAAGGATCCCAACCCTCCTCATTGCCCCCCAGCAAAGTCACTCTACTTTTAGGCTATTGTTTGTGTATTTCACATTATTTTGAAATATAATGCTTGTATGGATGTCAACCCCAACACATGTTCATGTCATTGTTACGATCAACTACATTACAATTAAACATTATTTTGACCACCATCAACCATTTCTGTATGCTAGCTATGCTAACCATCTTATACAAACGTTAGTTAGCATTTAGTAGTCACTTCTACATGTTATATAGCAAATATATCCAAATTGGACTGAAGTAAGCACATTGTGGGCCTGTTACAGTACATAAAACATGAAGGTTTTGGCGAATATCCACTATGTTAGATCAGATTTGTTGAATGTTCTCCAATCTGGTAAATGGAACTTCTGCGTTCCAATGACTCCTTTACCACATCTATGGCTGCCAGTCCACCCATTATGCCATCATAGAATGACGCCCATTCTATTAATTATATTTCTATGGCGGCACATGCAGTCAGTTGCGGAGGAGAAAATGTGCGCCCCCCGCCCAAACAGTTATTACGGTGACTGCGGTCATTTGGTTGACCAATTCAAAATTCCATGATCGTCACTGCCCTATTTTTTTTGCTCATCTTAATAAAGACTAAAGGGTGCCAATCATTTAGGTCAAGGCTGTAGAAACACACGGGTAACTTCACAGCACATAGACATGAGTTCAGGGGTTAAAGTTCTTTCTCCGTCACTGTGGCGGATTTCTTTCATATGGATTCATTTTTTTCATTATTTTAATAATACATGTTTTTATCCAATTGAAAAGGACTGTAATTGGTAAAACGTGCAGTTTACATGTACAAATGATCCTCTTTCTCTAAAAGCATGATGGTCATTCCTTTTTTTCTTCTTTTTTTTAACATGAAAGTATAAGTTAACTTTCCCACAGAAAATCAATCTGAGATCGACTTAAGTTTCAGTCATGGGATTTTTTGTTGTTGCTGTAACCCCTGTGAGTTGTGTTCATTAGGGCACACAACAGAAAACAATTCAGAGCGGAATATGAAAATGACCTGTCCAGATAATGCCTCCCTGTTTGTCTGTTTTCCTCCATTTGGTGTCTAATGAACAGGATTCCCAAATGTGACAAACTGTTTTCTTACCCATTGCTTTATTCCTTCTTTCTACCTCCATCTCAGGGAAACGTCCAAAGAAAGGACTTGCAACAGCAAAACAGAGACTAGGAAAGATTCTGAAAATACACCGCAATGGGAAGCTTCTCCTGTGAGAGGTGCTTTGGGAGATATGGATGGATGGAGGACAGATGGATGTAAATTAAAGAGGACCTGAAAGACATGACTGCTTTAAGAGAAACTGTTTATATTTTTTAATCTATAATTCCATTTTTTTTCATCTGGTATCTTCACCGGCACCTGTCATTCACTCATGTTCTCACTCTATACCAGTTTCCAGTCCTTAATAATTCAGAATGGATTGAATCTATATAGCTGTTTTGTAGCGCTGAAATAGTCAGCATTCTACTTTGGTACTCTGCTTTCAACATTTGGTATTATTTATACTTTGATATGAAAAAATATATATACACACACACTACCGTTCAAAAGTTTGGAGTCACTTAGAAATGTCCCTGTTTTTGAAAGAAAATCATATTTTTTTGACCATTAAAATAACAACAAATTAATCAGAAATACAGTGTAGACATTGTTAATGTTGTAAAGGACTATTGTTGCTGGAAATGGCTGATTTAAAAAAATATATATCTACATAGGCATACAAAGGCCCATTATCAGCAACCATCACTGCTGTGTTCTAATGGCACATTGTGTTAGCTAATGCAAGTTTAAAGGCATAATTGATCATTAGACAACCCTTTTGCAATTATGTTAGCACAGATAAAAAATGTTCTGATTAAAGATGCAATACAACTGGCCTTCTTCAGACTAGTTGAGATCAGTAGTTTGAGAAACGGATGCCTCAAGTCCTCCACTGGCAGCTTCTTTAAAAAGTACCCGCAAAACACTGGTCTCAATGTTAACAGTGAAGAGGCGACTCCAGGATGCTGGTCTTCTAGGCAGAGTTGCAAAGAAAAAGCCATATCTCAGACTGGCCAATAAAAAGATTAAGATGGGCAAAAGAACAGACACTGGACAGAGGAACTCTGCCTAGAAGGCCAGCATCCCGGAGTTTCCTCTTGAGACTAGTGTTGGCGTTGAGACTAATGTTTTGCGGGTACTATACTGAAGCTGCCAGTTGAGGACTTGTGAGGCGTCTGTTTCTCAAACTAGACACTCTGATGTACTTGTCCTCTTGCTCAGTTGTACACCGGGGCCTGCCACTCTTTCTATTCTGGTTAGAGCCAGTTTATGCTGTTCTTTGAAGGGAGTAGTACATAGTGTTGTTAGGGATCTTCAGTTTCTTAGCAATTTCACGCATGGAATAGCCTTCATTTCTCAGAACAAGAATAGACTGACGAGTTTCAGAAGAAAGTTATTTTTTCCTGGCCATTTTGAGCCTGTAATTGAACCCACAAATGCTGATACTCCAGATACTCAACTAGTCTAAAGGCTAGTTTTCTTGCTTCTTTAATCAGAACAACAGTTTTCAGCTGTGCTAACATAATTGCAAAAGGGTTTTCTAATGATCAATTAGCCTTTTAAAATGGTAAACTTGGAATAGCTGATAATGGGCCTCTGTACGCCTATGTAGATATTCCATTAAAAATCAGCCGTTTCCAGCTACAACAGTCATTTACAACATTAACAATGACATTAACACTGTATTTCTGATCAATTTTAAGTTATTTTAATGGACAAAAAAAATGCTTTTCTTTCAAAAACAAGGACATTTCTAAGTCACCCCAAACTTTTGAACGGTAGTGTATATATTGAGGAGCATGTAAGCATTTAGTTGGTCATGCATCGCTCAGATCAATTGAACATGTATCGATCAATTAATTGCTATATGATCTATCTAATCATTTAACCCATTAAACTTACATGCAAGAAGCATGTATTCATCAAATTGACAATGAAAAATGTCTGAAATAATTCGTAGTTGATTTATAGTAAAACAATTCTTTGATTTTATTATGAAACCCATGATATGACCCATTCTTCATTTGACATGGGTCTCTCTATGTGGGTGAGTCAAAAGGGGTGAAGGTTTTAAATGGATAAATAAAATATAAGTTTCTTTCTAGACAATTCAGCCAAATTGGATTTTTAGAAATAATTTAATCCGTTTGAGATTAACTCATGTTGTTTTGGATGATTATCTTTTTACATGTATTATGTGCTAGTAGGCTTGCCTCCCATTCACCCATTCACATCTCTGTTCTCACCTCACTTTCGACTCTAGTTTACTTTTTTATTTCTACAAATTTAGGTTATTACTTTTATTCACCACCCAGGTGTTTATTTTTCCCATGTAGATAGCAACCAAACCTTTTAGAAAGGGGATCTCTTCACCAGAATTTATGTAGATATTTTCAAAGAAATTATCGGTGTGCTAATGACCCCAAGAAAGAATTAACTTGTGTTTTTGATTGTATTCATTTAACTTAGCCTGGGTACCAGTCTATGTGCCATCATGTCACTCCTTGTCGTAGCATGTCACATACTGGTACCCAAGCTACATTTAACTCACTTCTGGATGAAGTTCTGTGTTTTTAGATGTGTATATTTTGGAATTTATATAGCCACCAAGTCATAACAGTACTGTCATGATATGAAGAATCTGGTTCCTAATCATTTTCAAATCCACCATGGTTTGTATTCAAGTCTTTGGTAGTATAGACTTGAGCCAGCAGTTGTAGGTTGTGTCCCAAATGGAGCCCTATTCTGTAGTGCACTACTTTTGAACAGGACCCAATGCATGCTGGTTAAAAGTAGCATACTATTTTGGAAATGTGGTGCCGTTTGTGACACATTGTAAAATGTGTTTTATTTAAGGAATGTGCTACACATATAGAGACAGTTGTAGTGTTCTGTAAGGATATTGAAGTCGGGAAGCAGAGATTTGATAATGATTCTGATATGTACATCGTTGTAATTTTGTTTTTATATAGTTCAAAGGAGAAGTCTTTTTGTTGTTATTGCTTAACATACCTTGTATAAAATACATGTAATTTGGAAAAATGTTTTATTTGTATGCAGTAATAATCATGTAATTTTTAGTTGGTCATGTATTGTTATAATGGAATAATGAAGTTCCTGATTTATCATTTAGTATTATAATGGAATAATGAAGTTCCTGATGTATCATTTAGTATTAATAATATTTCGTCTTGTGTCAGTGTATATGTTAGACGTGAAAGGCATTGGCCTGGAGGAGATTGCAGGTTTTGGGTTTCTTCTCTCGTTCGATATCAAGGTTGATTCTGTGGATGAGCCGCGCCCTAATTGGAGTCATCCTTGTTGGTCAGGGTGTGTGGCACCTGTTGCCCCATTAATAGTCGTTAGTTTCCCCTGTGCTGGCACAGGTAATATAGAAGACCTGCAGAGCCAATGCTCTGGTTGGCAGGAGAGCTGTTGGAAGTGTTTGACCGACGTTTTGTCAAGTTAAGCCTTTACTCTTGTGTTCTCCGCTTTGGTTAGCGCCGCTTATTTTTAACTCCGTATTATAAGGTGGTGTGGGTTTTTATTTGGCCTTTTCTGGGGGTGAATTTGTGTACTCACGGTGGGTGCCTTTCAGAACCCTGTTTCTTGTTGCTAGTTAACTTTCAATGGACACCCCCCATGAGTGTCTGAACCTCTCCTAAAACCCCACCTGTTTCGCTTTGGTGTTTTTCCGTCTGGCTAATTTAATGGTTTGTGAGCGATGACATGAGTTTGTCTTAGTGGGAACGTAACAAAAGGGGGGGCTCGTCCGGGATCTTGTCCTAGGTTTTTTTGTAGTCGCTTAAATCATTCCAAAACAGTGGGTGGAAAGTTGCATAAACACTCACAGGGTAAAACATATTTTGACTGAATTGGGAACATTTGTGTGGAACCCGGCTTGGGAGATACTGGATAAATGTACAAAGGCGAATCTGCTCATTGCAAAACATTGACATCAAAGTGGCACCTGCCGATTCCGAAGCAGTAGGCAGAATTCATCGATACTGCTTTGATGGAGGAGAAAATCCTCCTGGAGAGGGAACATTGTGAAAATGGTCCTGAAGGCGGTAGAGTACATCCTGTAGATGTGAAACTGAGGTAGAACGAAAGGCAAAATTGGCGCAACAGCAATTAGTTTGAGCTGGACATTCAGTAAAAAAAATGGAATAAGAAGAACCTGCAGCCAGACAAGAACAGGAATGTGAGCATGCCATTCGATTAAAAGAAGTGGAGTTGGCAACACGCCAAAGAGGGATAGATCTTGGAAGTACTCTGAATCAACTCGTGCCATCCTGCACCCTAAACAGAGTTTGAGCTCGTTCGGAAGCTCCGGCTTGTACCGCCTTTCACTGAAAATGAGTAGAATGTATATTTTACTCTGTTTAGGAGGATTGCAAACGTCCTGAAATGGCCGTGAAATTCAGATTATGATACTGTTAAAGCTGCTATCCTTCGAGTTTAAGAGTTGTTCCCAGAGGCATACAGACAACAGTTCCGTAAATTATGAAAGACATAATTACAAATAGCAATCCAGACAAGTCACCTCCTACTACGAGGTTTTGCTTTTTCCCCAGACAAGGATCTGCAGAAAACTGCAGTCACATATCAACCCGTTTGTCATTACTGCCGAGAGAAAGTACATATTCTCTCTCTGTCCTAAATTGAAACAAATATAGGAGAGAAAAATAAGTTTCTTCTTGTGGGAGCACTCCTTCCAGTTATCAGAAAAGTACCCTGGAGTTCTCAGCGTGTGCTATTATACTTGTTATGTCTAAGAATATTGCAGAGAGCAAGTGTAGTGTTGGAGGATAACAAGCAATCCCACCAAGTTCGATCTATGAGAGGTTTGTGTGGTCCTGATTTCGGAGCACCTTTTGCGTTGACCGCTCCTTTGAAAACCCAAAATGTGTGAGTTTGTAGGACCGCTGAAAGACGAGGGTTCCAACAGTTGACACTTCGATGTCTAGGAAGCAGCTGGTTGCTGAACAGAGAGAAGATGCTTCCCTCATATTTTTGCATCCAAAGGAGGAGTTTGATGAGGTTTGTGTGGGTTACGTTGAGAGACTGTGTTCTGCTGAGTAAGTGGCGTTCCCCACTTCTGGGCAAGACGATTGTCCCAGTGGATCTCAAAATTCTAGTTACGCTTCGACAAGAGATGGCGTCTTGGGGTTAACAAGACGAATGACCGTATCTTGGTTAATTTCTGGTCTGGAACATGATGTTGTGGTTTACTGTCAGTCCTGTCACGTTTGCCAGGTGATGGGTAAACCGAACAGTGCCAGTTCACCTTTGCACCTCTGGTTTTGACTAACCTTTCAGCAGGTTTATTGATTCTTTGCCCAAAACAACGAGTGGTAACCAATTTTTCGTAACCATGTGTGTTGCGACTTGTTTCCCTGAGGTTATTCCACTGAAGAAAATCCCAAGGAAAGTTACTACGGATATTGCAGGAGTTTCCCCTTGAAATCAGACATGTCCATGGTAAGGACAACTTGTTTTCTGATTTGTCTTTAAAAGGTGCGCAGTCCGTTTTTGTTTTGTGTTCTGGTGCACGTTTTTTATTTTAATTTTATTTTAATGAATGGCCGTTTTGATGATGATTTATGATTGTTGGAGTGTTAACTCTGTGTTTATATTGAAGAAAGTGATGCATTTCAATTGTGAAATTAGAGCTTTTTGTTGGTTGTGAGCAAACTTCTCCAACAATTACATGGAATATACTTGTTGACTAAAGGGGGAAGGTGTTACAGGCTTTTTAGGTTGGTTCTGTATGGGTGTGGCGCACGCTTATTGGAATCATCCTTGTTAGTCAGGATGTGTTGCACCTGTAAATCAGTTGTTAGTTTCATCTGTGCTGGCAGAGCCAACGCTCTAGTTGGCAGGAGAGATGTTAAAATTGCTGGACTGTTTTGTCTTCCTTTTTAAGTTTGTGAATTCAAAGCCTTTTATATTTGGTTAACTCCATATTTTAAAGTGGTGTGGGCTTTTATTTTGGTTTCCCTTTTATGGGGCGAATTCAGTGGGCACTCATGGTGGGTGTCTTTTAGGACCCAGTTTCATGTTGCTAGTCAACTTTCAGTGGACAGCCCATGAGTGTCTTTGAAAACCCCTCTTAAAACCCCACTTGTGTCGCATTAGTGCTTGTGCGTGGCTCATTTGTTAGTTCCTTTTTGTGAGCGATGACGTCATGAGTGTTCTTAGGTGGCATATGTAACAATTTCATGTGTGCTCAGCAGTTGTTCACCAGTACCATAAAGGCTCCATACACACTCAACTTGTACAACTGATGTACAAACGCATTTGATGATACAACTGATAATTTTGTGATACAACTGTTTGTCCTTACACAACCATTGTTTTATTTATTTCACCTTTATTTTGACAAGGATTTAATGCTGAGACCAAGGTCTCTTTTCCAGGTGAGCCCTGTTTAGCACAATACATATCAATATACACATTCTGTAGTAATAAGATCCTCTATCAGCCAGCCTTCTGAAATGCCCTAGGAGGCACCAATTCCTCCAATTTTAAAAGTGCATTGGAGATCATTCTACACTTAAGGTGCAAAAAAAAAAAAACTAAAATCAGATCTACCTAACTCAGTGGAGATCAAAGGGAGACGGGTCTGGTATCTTGTAAGTTAACAATAAAAGTAAGGTACGGCCAGAGTTTATACAGGAGGGCTTAATAAACAAAAAGAGTGCAATGCATCAATCTACAAGACATTTAAGAGTGTCAGCCTACTTTCAGATACAGAATGCAGTGATGTTTACTCAACCCATTGCCCGTATTAAAGTGTAGTGCACTATGATAAACTGCATCCAAAGGCTTCGATGGGTCATTAAACAGGGCAGCACAGTGCTTCCTCCTATCCATAGCCTTTACCACATCATTTAACGCCAAGGTTGCAGAAGAGTGTGGTGTCTCCACATCGCTTCCGTAATCATAATTATTGTGCAGAAAAACATGACACAACTTGTGTCAAATGTGTTCTACATCAGTTGTACAATTTGAGTGTGTACGGGGCCAAATAGTGCAACTATTTATTTTAGTGGGCCAGTACTGTTACATTTTTCTGTTACAGTACTGTTACATTCTTACTAATCTCTCTGTGGTAGACCATTTACACCAGATCTGGGTTCAAATACTATTTGAAATAACTTAGCTGCGCTTGCCTGTTGTCTAAATAGTGCAAACCCTACCCACCAAACTTGGGAGTCCAGGCAGGCTAAAGCAAATGCTCTTCGTATTTGAAAGATTACAAATAGTATTTGAACTCATCTGATTTATTACACCATTACAGTTTCATAACTGAACAGATTGTGAAATGCGCATCATTGTTGACACTATCGCAACACTGGGGTCGTGTTGCCCTGCTCAGACTTTGCATGCGTCAGCCAATGGTTGCGTGCCATGTAATCGACTGTGCCGTCAGGCACCAGATTGCTGTAACATGTGGTTAGCTGATACAACACCTGGATAGGTATTTTATGTATGATCTGGCATGCATCAGTAACGTATGAGCAGGGGTAACAACCTTTATGTTCTCAAGATGGTTCTGACTGCTATTATCATAATGATATAACAAGGAACATTTTGCATTGTATTAAAATCCTTAAGTCTATTGACGCACCTATGCGTCAATCTAAGTAACAATTTTTGTTTAAATTCCAATAAAAATCCAACAGTTTAAGCTAGAGATATGTCAGCCTGCTGCATCTGCGGTGGAAGGTGGCCGAGCTCCAGAGGTGTTTGTCAGACCATGAGACATCCTGAAAACGATTCTTCTCACATAAATGTTAGTAGTGTTACAAACTGATATGACCACTCTATGGAAAGATGAGACTCACGATGGTGTTCTCCGTTTTGCTCTCTGACCCCCACAGGTGTCACGGGACTCGTCTGAAGGCAACCCATACAAACAAAGAAGTATGGAGGTAGTTGTGCCAACAAAAATAAGGGGTTAAATGTGTCCAAAATAAATAAATGATCCATGTTATCACCATCTTAAAACAATTACACATGTTAGCTTAGACCCCACCCCCATCTATTTTGGACATACAGTGTGTTCGGAAAGTATTCAGACCCCTTGACTTTTTCCACTTTTTGTTACATTACAGCCTTATTCTAAAATTGATCATTTTTTCCCCCCCCTCATCAATCTACACACAATACCTGATAATGACAATGCAAAAACTGTTTTTTATAATTTTCTTTCAAATGTATAAACAAAAATAAAAACATTTACATAAATATTCAGACCTTTAACTCGGTACTTTGTTGGAGCACCTTTGGCAGCGATTACAGCCTCGACTCTTCTTGGGGATGACGCTACAAGCTTCACATAGCTGGAGGGCAAACTACCTACCCTCCAGGACACCTACACCACCCGATGTCACAGGAAGGCCATAAAGATCATCAAGGACAACAACCACCCGAGCCACTGCCTGTTCACCCCGCTATCATCCAGAAGGCGAGGTCAGTACAGGTGCATCAAAGCTGGGACCGAGAGACTGGAAAAACAGCTTCTATCTCAAGGCCATCAGACTGTTAAACAGCCACCACTAACATTGAGTGTGGCTGCTGCCAACACACTGACTCAACTCCAGCCACTTTAATAATGGGAATTGATGTAAAATATATCACTAGCCACTTTAAACAATGCCAGAATCTCTAGTGGCACAGCTAGCACTGCGATGCAGTGCCTTAGACCACTGCGCCACTCGGGAGGCCTGAGTGGAGTTTTTGACAAACATTTTTTGCCCATCCTCTGACACCACCTGGTATATCGGTCCTGGATGGCAGGAAGTTTGCCCCAGTGATGTACTGGGCAGTACACGCTACCCTCTGTAGCGCCTTACGGTCAGATTCTGAGCAGTTACCATACCAGGTGGTGATGCAACCGGTCAGGATGCTCTTGATGGTGCAGCTCTTGAACTTTGAGGATCTGGGGACCATATGCCAAATATTTTCAGTCTCCTGAAGGGAAAAATGTGTTATCGTGCCCTCTTCATGACTGTCTTGGTGTTTGGACCATGATAGTTCTTTGATGTGGACAGCTCTCGACTCGATCCACTGCAGCCGCGTCAATGTTAATGGGGCCTGTTCGGCCCTCCTTTTCCAAATCCCAGGGTCCTTAGTTTAGTGATAAGCTTTGTGGGCACTATGGTGTTGAACGCTGAGCTGTAGTCAATGAACAGCATTCTTACGTAGGTGTTAATTTTGTCCGGTTGGGAAAGGGTAGTGTGGATTGCGATTTGAGATTGCGTTGAGTTATCTGTGGATCTGTTGGGGCGGTTTACAAATTGGAGTGTGTCTAGGGCTCAGGCATGATGGTCTTGATGTAAGCCATAACCAGCCTTTCAAGGCACTTCAGGTTACCTACGTGAGTGATACGGGGAGGTAATCATTTAGGCAGGTTACCTAAGGTGGTCTGTTTGAAACATGTAGATATTACAGACTCAGTCAGGGAGAGGATGAAAATGTTAGTGAAGACACTTGCCAGTTGGTCCGTGTATGCTTTGAGTACACTACCCTTGTAATCTGTCTGGCCCCACGGCTTTGTGAATATTAGAGAGATATCACACAGTTGTCTGGAACGGCTGGTGCTCTCATGCATACTTCAGTGTTGCTTGCCTCGAAGGGAGCATAAAAGGCATTTAGCTCGTCTGGTAGGGTTGTGTCACTGGGCAGCTCGCGGCTGGGTTTCCCTTTGTAGTCAGTAATAGTTTGCAAGCCCTGCCACATCAGATGAGTGTTAGAGCCGGTGTAGGATGATGTGTGTGGAGTAAAGGTGGTTTAGAGTTTTTTCCCCCCTCCGATTGCACATCCTGGTAGAAATGAGTTCAAACGGATTTAAGTTTCTCTGCCTTAAAGTCCCTGGCCACTAGGAGCTTTCTTGTTTGCTTATGGCCTTATACAGCATGTTGAATGCGGTCTTAGTGCCAGCATTGGATTGTGGTGGTAAATAGATAGTGTGGTCTACAGCTTATGAGGTATTCTACCTCAGGCGAGCAATACCTTGAGACTTCTTTAATATTAGACATCGCGCACCAGCAGTTATTGACAAATAGACACACAACCCCCGCCCCTTGTCTTACCAGACGTAGCTGCTCTGTTCTGCCAATGCATGGAAAACCCAGACAGCTCTATATTATGTGTCGTCATTCATCAACGACTCGGTGAAACACAAGATATTAGTTTTTAATGTCCCGTTGGTAGGATAGTCTTTATCGTAGATCGTCCAGTTTATTTTCCAATGATTGCACGTTGGCCAATAGTACGGAGGGTAGTGGTGGTTTACCTACCTGCCAAATAATTCTTTCTTCGTGCTAATGATGGGGATTTGGGCCTGGACTCGAAAGCAGTGTGTCCTTCATCAGACTCATTAAAGAAAAATCTTTGTCCAGTTTGAGGTGAGTAATCGCTGTTCAGAAGCTCTTTTCTGTCATAAGAGATGGTAACAGCAACATGTACAAAAATAATTTACAAACAAAATAGCACAGTTGGTTAGGAGCCCATAAAAATGGCAGCCATCCCCTCCGGTGCCATTATCAGTGTTGTCAAAACATCTCAAGGATGATCAATGGAAACAGGATGCATGTGAGCTCAATTTCGACTCTCATGGCAAAGGGTCTGAATACTGAATGCAAATAAGGTATTTGTGTTACTTATTTTCAATACATTGCAAAATGTTCTAAAAACCTGTTTTCGCTTTGCCATTATGAGGTATTGTGTGTAGATTGATTAAATGTTTCTCATCAATGTTAGAATAAGTTTGTAAAGTAACAATGTGGAAAAGGGGAAGGGGTCAGAATTGTTTCCTTTCTTTAACATTTTTCCCAAGGACTTTCAGAGGATAGGCCTGTACCATCTTTCATTCTTTGTCATTAGATGATAATACATGGTTTGATATAACTTTAAGTATATCTCTTACTAGCCATTGCTATTTACTCAATGTTTATATTGCAATGTTTTATAGTGTGGGTCACACAATTTCTCAGGGTTTAATTTTGTATCTATTGTGCTCATTATTATTATTGTGATATTTACATTTACACAAGCAGTAGAAAAATATCACAAAAATCTCAATCACATTTGAAACCTGAGTTAAATAGCATTTGTATTCCATGGACGGAATTGAATGTCAGGTGTTTATTCTTTGCCTTGAATGAATTTTCATGTTAAGCTGAATTAAAGAACAAGCTCAGTCTTGTATGTTTCAATATGATTGTCTGACCCATGTCATAATTATTGAGAAACTGTTTCTAAAGACAGGTCTCAAGCTAGCAACCGGAGGGCGGCTGGGCTCATATTCACAAAACTTGTTTATTTAGGTCCCCCTGTCTAATATAATCTTATTCATTATCTAAAATGCAAAACTGATCCTATATCAGCACTCCCAAGGTACACTTCCCTGCCATTGTGCCCTTGAGCAAGGCTCTTAATCCCTAAACTGCTCTGCATCCAGAGGTGCTGCTTTGTGACTGCCTCCAAGTGTGTGAGTCAAGATGGGCAATAAAGTAACTGTTCAAGTATATATTCTATTCCAAAGAGCTATTCAAGATTATTCAATAGTTTGATATACTACATCAGCTATGACCATCAGAGTAATCTCCCACATACAGTATTATGTGGAATGCACTGAACATGCATAGATAGATCATTTTGTCGTGTTTGTATTGAAAGAAGGAAGAGCCAAGAAAATTAGGGTTTTCTATCACTGCTTGCTTGATCCCGTTCAATGTTTGCATACTGAAATGTCCATTAAAAAAAAATCCAAATAATATTTTCCAGCAGCTTCATTTGACGGGCACGGGGAGTGACTCGCCAGAAAGCTGACATAGGAAGCGCCGTTATCGCGAGATTCAAATCCACCCAGCTCGCTGGACGCTAGTGCAAGATGGAGAAATGAAATGTACACGCATCTCGGTAAGCAACTCTATGCACATCTGCGTTAACATTGAGCAAAAGCATGATGAATTGTTTAAATGAGGAGTTTAGTGATAGTGTTGATGTATTTGATAGTGCTAAGCAGGGGTCTGAATTGCGCGTCGTTTTAGGATAAAGTACGGACATTCTGCTGTGTGAACCGCCATTTTTAATTTAACCACGGACTGAAAGAGCATTGTGGTGCGCTGTGCACGCGCGAAACGCATACCGGCACACACACACACACACACACACCCTGCAGCTTGCGTTCTGTGAAAAGCTAGCTACATGTTTCCTGAATTTTCTGCTGTATGGGGTAAAGGCATTTGCAAGAGGCATATTCCCTTTGCTTTGAAAATGACATTGAGCTCGTCGAGATTGCGGATGAAAGTTTACCAAGAAACCCACACCCATGTGAAAAGAGACCAGCTGCTAGTTCTGGACATGACTTGCCGGTACTTTGATTGGCAGGTCCTTTGACTGTGCGCGAGAGGTCGTTTGTTTCATGAGCCGAACAGCGAGCCCAGGCGAATTTATTACGAGGAGTTAATTGATTTAGGCCAAATCTTCTCATTGTAAAGTAAAATTATGTATTGTTGACATTATGTGACTAATCAGTATCATTTTGAATTGTCCATGTTTTATTAATATGCCCAGTTTTTTTCTCACGAGATTTTAGATTTATATTAATCCAATTTCACAATCTGCCCAATATTCCATTTGCAACCTATGTCTGTAATCTCATACCATTCCTCCTCATTCAATCAATAGGCCTACTATTCAGTCTTAGTTATTTTTTGTTCATCTATAGGTTTGGAATGTCCCCCCCAGGACCCCAGCTGTCCAATCATCCATTTTAGATGTGCTTGTTTTTATGTTTTCAGATTGTTTTAGGAGACCACACAAAACTATGCTGAGGAGGAGGAAATGGAGCTAGTGAACCGAAGCAGTTTCTGGTATTTACAAACTAGTAGTAGTATTGTGAACTACTACCATTTACAATTATTATTAAACTCTTCTGACGATTGTTATAATTGTATTATTATCATATTTATTTAACACTAAGAAGTAGTGTCCCTTGAGAGCATTCATATTCTTACATGTTTCATTTG
Source organism: Oncorhynchus nerka (assembly GCF_034236695.1). Lineage (NCBI taxonomy): Eukaryota > Metazoa > Chordata > Actinopteri > Salmoniformes > Salmonidae > Oncorhynchus > Oncorhynchus nerka. The sequence continues at coordinate 42,791,814 of NC_088415.1, read as the reverse complement.
ACTATGGATTGTAACTAAAAGCCTTTTGGTTTGGGTGTCAGAAAGACATTGAAAAGCAATGTTGTCTGATTGATGTCTATGTGGAACACTGTTCTAGAGACCAACGTTTGTCTTCTGAAATCCTCCTGTCAAATAATGTGGTTATCCTTTTTGCTGCAGGGTTTCTGAGATGGGTTCTAATGATGTAATTGCATAGGTAAATAGAAGAGAAAAAATAGTTAATTGTATTAATCTAATAAATGTTCAATTGTAGATGTATACATAGATGGTATTTCCTGTCAAAATGCCAAAAGTAAGTTTGCTCACCTGCTGATGTTTTGTTGCTTCAGCTTATTCAGAAGCTAACATTACCCTAGTACTAGTAGTTATAGGGTGGATGTATGATAGGATGAACGAATGGTGACTTGTTGGGGGAGGATAAAGATAATAATTTGACATTTTGTTTGTTGAAATCTTCCAGTTGCTGATAGGAGCTAGATAAAAGGTGCATGACAGTAACTTCCTCTGGAAAATCTAAATGGATCTATTAAAAATAATAATCTCCGCCCATGACATATTTATACTGAGTTACACACAGGCTTAGAATCCTGACTGTTTCTGTAGTGACGATACAATTTAATCAAAATACAGCCGACTTTTACACAGAAATATGAACATATTTCAGCGGGAGGGAGAAATGAACGCCCCTCTTCTATCACAGGTAGCTACGTAAATTTGCCCAACGAAAACTCTGAAATACACCACGAACTCGCTCTGTCACGTTAGGCCCGTATGGGGGAATGATTCAGCGAGATATACGTTTCGGCTAGCTAACCAAGAGGCTAGCCAGCGCGTGTGCGGTAAAGTGCGAGCATCTTTTTATACGCCTCACGCATATTGGAGGAGGTATGGTAGACTATAATGCTCGCATTAATCTTTGAATAAAACAGATTACTTCGCGGCTGGTCGGGTCTGACTGTTGCCAGCTAGCGTGTTGTGTTTACGGAATGTGTACATTTGCGAATTGATAAGGATGCAGGGGAGGAGAGTAAGGGCTTCTGGTGAGGCCTGCAGCTGGGCACTAGATTTGACAACAGCGTGTTCAACCGTTTGAGGAATGGGGAAAATACTCGCGGTAGTGGTGGTTGAATCTCTTGTCTTTACCAGGCTAGCCAACGTATAGCTTGTTAGTTTGCAAGTTTACCACGCACTTCGTAAGATACGTCTATTGTTTTATATAGCCTCTAATCATTGACTGTTTTGTTTTGACATCATAAAAAGCTATATTGGTTGAACTAGCTAGCTAACGTTAGCCAGTTATCCCTGTCGGACAGCTAGCTGGCTAAAATTGGGTGCTTGGGCCAAGTGGCTAACTAGCTGCTAGCGAACCTCCCAACCGGACATTTGGGTTTACCGAGAATTTACTTGTTTTCTTTCGATGAGGTCTGAAATACATATGTAGGACTAAAGTTTAGCTAAGTACATAACTTGTCAGCGAAATTGTGTGTTCTTCTCATTAGCCGCGTTAGCTAGGGAACTCCCGGTTTTTTAGCTAGTCAACAAACGTCAGCTAACTCAATTGCTAACGCTAGTATACACCAGGTAGTTAACGTTATGTTATTTCCTTACCGCAGTAACTTTAGCTAGCTAACAGTTGCCTCACTAGCATTCGGCTGATTCCACTGTTTTACTTTGTATGTTTATTTGCTAACGTCAATTTTGTTTGGAATAGCAATCATGTTTGTCTGATGTTCGGCTAGATTGCTAGCTAATTTTGTTACGTTGAGTCTGACCCTTAGCATGGTGGACATTCATTAGCTACCATTTCAATGCAAACATTTTCATGCTTTTGAAACACTTTCCCTGACAGGTTCAGTATATTAAACTGGAACATATTTTTGACTCGTTCTGTGTTGGAATCTTTCAGCTATGTAGTTATATTGTAATGTATATTAATATAGCTAATACACTCTTGTTCATCAAAAGAATGTATCAGCATTATCAGTAAAGTTTTCAAATGTTTTGAAGCAGCTGAATAAGGCCCCTGAAATCCAGTCAATTGCACAGTAGCAGACAGCCATAGTCTTTCTGATTGTCTGGGGTTTGCTGTGCTCTGATGACACCCTAAACGGTTTGGTTCGCTTCACTAGCGTTTTCACACAGTCCTCTTTTAAAATAACCAATCTCAGTCCTCAAGGTGAACTCTTGAGTTTAAAAAAAGAACTAAATTATTTGTATTCACACAGCCCATGTCTTTGAATGGGTCTCAACTCTTTTGCCAGTACACTTCACCTATTTTGTGGTCCAAGTCCTTTGCATTCACATTGCTAAGTTTTGAAAGGAACCAAGATCTTTTTCCAAGATAAACTCAACCCAGAGTGCATTTTTAGAAAGTGCAGGACAAGCCATTCCATCAGAACGTGTTATCGGACAGCTAGATGTACCTACTTACATTTTGGAAACTAATAGATTGCATTTAGTTAAAGAATGAGACGACATTGTAATAAGAAGATAATATTGACATGTAAAATAATAAATGGCAGAGTAACTCCAGATTAAATAATGCTGTAATTGAATATTGTACACCCAATTTAGGCTACAGCCCCTTTTAAGAGCTAGCATTGATTTTGTACCTTGTGTTATTATTCACACCAAATATGTTTTCTTCTCACACCATTCAAACCCCACAATGGAATAAACGGCTTATGAAGCTCTTAGCCTATAGCTCACATATTTAAATTAAATCTGAACCAAGAACTCTACACGTTTAGATTTTGTTTTGCATGCATGACAATAGCTATTCAATATCCCTGCATCTCATCTTCTCTCTTTTGTGGCACAAATATGAGGGGATATGGCAAGGGAAATAGTGTTGCAGTAGTCTAGTATGTGATCTGGGAATAATGACAAGCAAACCTGGGGAGCTTTGTCTTCACATTTGCCCCAAAAAGGGAACCTAGACTTCAACCGAACTATGACCACCTCTCAAGATGGTCTAGGTTCGCTCCTGGTGCTCTTTTGAGGGGTCGGCATTCCTTTTGGAGTGTTCACACTGCACAAAAAATTTAAGCAAACCTTACTGAGTTAACAGAAATTTGCTGAAAGGAACCAACAAACACCCTTAGAGAGAGTGTGAAAATGACTCCTGTTTGATATGTTGCTCAGTGAAGTATTGGACATATACCATTTTCCTCTATTGTATTGATTGGATCTGCCTGGGTAACTGTCACCTCACCTTTTTGGCCTATACGTTTGAACCCACATTTAGCTTTCTTTGTCAAAGCTGTATTCGGATTGTTATCTAATTGGGTATAGGCTACCCGATTGGAGTCTGCACCACTGAGTAAATTGATTTTGTCTAGCTAGGTCCTCTGTGTCTATTCTTTTTTTGAATTGTGTTGGACGAGATACCCTTTTTCATCGGAGGAATGATTTCTTATTGTCTAACCATAACTAACACATTTTGACAAGTGTTTGAAACTATTCTCACTATTCCCTCCCAGACAAAGGAGAGGATTGTTTAGAGTCCATGATGCCGTGTTTACGTAATGTTAATGACTATATTCTCATTTCAGGAATTGTGAATGAAACATGATGTTAAGTGGGTATTGCCAAATTACTTACTGTAAGTGTGACTTTTACATTTCTCTTGAACACACATTGCATATATTTGATTATAATTCACAAGTTTCATTTCAGTCTCAAATCCAGCATGCAAACTGTCCCTGCTAATTTTGTTACTGTACTTGATGTAGCCTAACTGTGCGACATGTAGTAGCAAGCAGCAGATTCCATACATACACATTCATTGTTTCCTTACAGGCTGCATGCTAATCTATCCTACTGTTCCCAACAGGAGCATCAGATAGAAACTAGTGACAATGAAGGTCGACAGAAGCAAGTTAAAGAAAACCCCAACAGAAGCTGTGAGCATGTGTAATAATGTCGGCTCTGACTGTCTGTAATTCCTCTTTGACCCCCCCCCACTGTACATGTCCTGAACAGCCTTCTCGCTTTCTTTTTTGCTCTCTCTCCCCCACCACCCTCCAATCTTCCCTCCACTATCCGCCCCCTCCCTATACCACTCTCTAATCCCCCCCCCCCCTCTCTCGCGCACTCTCTCTACCACCCTCCAACCTTCTCTCTCCCTTTCTCACAGCCTGCGGACTGCAGGACGCTCATAGAGAAGCTCAAGGGATGCAGCGACGAGCAACTACTGCTGGAGCTGCAGCACATCAAGACCTGGAATATTGGCAAGGTGAGCAGGAGGGAAATATCTGGGAGGAAGAGAAACTTAGTCAATTATTTAATGTCCTCTGGGTGACATTCATTATCTTTGTATTAGATCACATTATCATAGAGGCAAAGATAAATATCTTGTTAATCTACCCATCGTGTCCGATTAAAAAAAAAAAAAAAAAAATGCTTTACAGCGGAAGCACCACATATGATTATGTTAGGTCATAGCCAAGTCGAAAAAAACACAGACATTTTTCCAGCCAAAGATAACCTTTGATTATCTTCATCAGATGACACTCATAGGACATCATGTTACACAATACATGTATGTTTTGTTCCATAATGTGCATATTTATATCCAAAAATCTGTTTACATTGGCACCTTACGTGCAGTAATGTTTTGATTCCAAAACATTCAGTGATTTTGCAGAAATACTCATAATAAAAATGGATAAAATATACAACTGTTATTGACAGAATTAAAGAGACTTCTCCTTAATGCAACCGCTGTGTCAGATTTTTTAAATTTTTACGGAAAAAGCATCTGAGAATGGCACTCAGAACCCAAAACAACCAGAGGAATATCCGCCATTTTGGAGTCAACAAAGTTAGAAACAACACCATAAATATTCACTTTGATGATCTTCATCAGAAGGCACTCCCAGGAATCCCAGGTCGACAATAAATGACTGATTTGTTCCATGAAGTCCGTCATTGATGTCCAAATAGCCACTTGTTAGCGTGTTCAGCCCAGTAATCCATCTTCATGAGGCGCAAGCACTTCATCCAGACAAAAACTCAAAAAGTTCCTTTACAGTCCTTTAGAAACATGTCAAACGATGTATGGAATCAATCTTTAGGATGTTTTTAACATAAAACATCAATAATATTCCAACCGGAGAATTCCTTTGTCTTCAGAAAAGCACTGGAACAAGAGGTAACTCTGTCGGGAGCGCGCGTCATGAGACCAAGGCACTCTGCCAGACCACTGACTCAAACAGGTCTCATGAGCCCCTCCTTTACAGTAGAATCTTCATTCAAGTTTCTAAAGACGGTTGACATCTAGTGGAAGCCGTAGGTAGGCCAAGCTTTGAAAAACTACAAACCTTAGATGTCCCACTTCCTGGTTGGATTTCTCTCAGGTTTTCGCCTGCCATATGAGTTCTGTTATACTCAGACATCATTCAAGCAGTTTTAGAAACTTCAGTGTTTTTGATCCAATACTACTAATAATATGCATATATTAGCATCTGGGACAGAGTAGGAGGCAGTTCACTCTGGGCAAGCTATTCAACCAAAAGTGAAAATGCTGCCCCCTATCCCAAAAAGGTTAACCGACATTTTCCATATTTTGGGGTCACCAGGGACCTATTATTCACCTGGGCTGCGCACAGCAGGGCACAATATTGTGATTTTCCAATGTGAATATATGATGTAGTACAACATTTCCTCTAATGTAAAATAAGGAATCATGTCCACCTATGTTCATAACAATTCTCTCAGCAGCGTTCCACAACATTTGTCTGTGGAACGTGGCCTTGGTGTTTAACGCACAATCAGCAGAACGTGGCCTCTATCTAAAGTGACCCCCAGAGTCCTTACCGGCCTCTCTTGTCTTCCCAACCCTTCAGTGTGAGCTTTACCATTGGGTTGACCTGCTGGACCGTTTTGATGGGATCCTGTGTGATGCGGGCCAGACGGTGGAGAACATGTCGTGGTTGCTGGTCTGTGACCGGCCGGACAACGGGCAGCTCAAAGCCTTACTGCTGGCCGTGCTCAACTTCACAGCCCTGCTCATTGAGTACAGCTTCTCCAGGCACCTCTACAGCTCCATTGAGGTAGGACCACTCTCCAGTTAACACGACCAGGGTCATGTTCAGTAGGGCATGCTGAAATGTAAACTGTAGACAACCTCTTGTTTGACAAGTTCAGATAGTTTAGGGCTACCTCCCTTGACTACGCACTGTTTCCCCTCCCACTGTATGGGTAAAGTAGGCCTCCATGCCTAAGAGTTTGACAGTTTTTTTTTTTTTTTTGCTTGAGGGTCTACTCTAGATGTTGCTTTTAGTGCCTTTGGAAAATGCAATAACTTATCCTCAGTAAATAAAGGTTAAGTGAATAAATTCTCTTCTCTGGGTGATGCACCTGTCACAAACCACGATGGAATGAGCCAATCAGGCTCTCACCTTATTAACTCTCTGTTTCTCCCCCCCTCGCTCGCTCGCCCCCCTTGCTCTTTTTTGCTCTTTCTTTCGCTCTTGATCTCGCTCTCCCTCTCAGCACTTGACCACCCTGTTAGCATCATGTGACATGCAGGTTGTTCTGTCTGTGCTGAACCTCCTCTACGTGTTCAGTAAACGCTCCAACTACATCACCAGACTGGGCTCTGACAAGAGGACCCCTCTGCTGGCACGCCTACAACATCTGGCTGAGGTACGGGTGTCAGAATTAAACACACGTTTATTAGGATCTCTTTTAGCCCGACGGGCTGATGGTACTCTATGGGTGTTGTGGGTAGGCCATTGTCAATGTGTGTTTTAAGGCTTTTTAAATTGGATTGAAGGAGTGCCTTAGCCTTTTCTAGTTCACGTTCAGTTTTACTGTTGCCAGCCATAGCCTATGTTCTATTTAAAAACCAACTACCAATGTATGTGCCCTGCCTTGATATGTAGACTATAAAGTTGTATGAGTTGCTGTTCTGATGTCTGTGATGTTCCCTGTGTAGAGCTGGGGAGGAAAAGAGAATGGCTTCGGCCTGGCAGAGTGCTGCAGGGACCTGGCTATGACGGTGAGCGTCACACTTTGTCATTGTCACAATCTATAAAAGCTTGCTGTCTCCACACAATTAGCTAATTTCCTTTGTAGTGATGACATTTTTCTTTGACTTGTAATCCCTACCCCCAACCTCACCCCTCTCCTCTCTCTTGGCGTCACTCTGAGCAGAAGTACCCTCCCAGTGCCACCACACTGCACTTTGAGTTCTATGCTGAACCTGGCCCCGAGGTCAAAGTGGAGAGGAAGGTAAAGACTGACACCTTTCCTAACCAGAAAAAAAATATTAGTGTGCAACTGTGTGTCCCTGGTCTTGTTAGGCTATGTCTTGTTATGAGTGGATTGATTGACCATTTGTGAACTATCTCTCCCGGCAACAGACCAGTAGTAACACACTACACTACATTCACATCGAACAGCTCGACAAGGTAAGGGACAAATGTTGTCTATTTTCTCAGAGCATTTAATGAATTTAACCAAAGATTGCGAGGACTAGTCTATTGTACCCTTTTAATTGTTTTGGGACTAAGTCCACCAGGAATGTGTTTATTCCTGATTATGAATTCCTGCTTTTCTGAGATTTATTGTACATTCATATCATTGAAACTGACCTATTACCCCAGCCAAAATTCTATCTTGTCCTGCTCACCCAACCTCCCTGTGGTGTTTCCAGATCTCTGAGAGTCCCAGTGAGATCATGGAGTCTCTGACGGTGATGTACAACATCCCTAAAGACAAGCAGACCCTGCTGTTCACGCACATCAGACTGGCCCACGGCTTCTCCAACCACAAGAAGAGACTACAAGCTGTACAGGCCAGGCTCCACGCCATCTCTATCCTGGGTAAGTGTGTTTATTTCACCCGGATCACGTACAATGTACCAGATTGGAGCTACATGGCCAATTCACATCTGCAGTCCCGATATTGAGTTACCGGCTCAATATAATTCAACAGTTTCCACCACCTTGTTCAGTGCCAAATAGGCCCGTCAGTACTCTTGTCTGAGTGTTCCTGATGTTTGCTGGTGTCTGTGTTGTAGCTGCGGATCAATGAAGCCAATACTTTTCATCATGCATTTCATGTCAATGACTCCTTTGAAATATCTTCGCTAACTTAATTGTTATGGCGGTCTCGTTTTCCCCAGTGTACTCCAATGCACTCCAGGAGTCTGCCAACAGTATTCTCTACAACGGCTTGATAGAGGAGCTGGTGGACGTGCTACAGATTACAGACAAACAGCTTGTGGTAAGATGCACCTTTTTGTCTCTCTCGCTCCCCTTCTCTCTCCCCTTGTGTCCGCTGTACTACTGTCACAATACCGTAGTAGGTGTGAAATTGGAGCCCGATATTGTGACTGCAATCATGTCGCGTGTGTACGATGTCACCGTGAATGGTCGATGTTGTTGGTTCAGTATTTATGTAATTTATACAAGATTGTGATGTTGACAATTAACAATATGATGTTTATAGTTGTACTATAATGTGTAGTACATTTTTGGCCAATGATTTTGAATGAAATTATAATACCATCACTATTGTCTCGGCATTGTATACGTCCCTGAAGAGTTTCCCCAGTCATAAAACAGAGTAAATGTGATTTGAGTGGGAACCCTGAATGGTATACAGTGGGGCAAATAAAGTATTTAGTCAGCCACCAATTGTGCAAGTTCTCCCACTTAAAAAGATGAGGCCTGTAAATTTCATCATAGGTACACTTCAACTATGACAGACAGAATGAGGGGCAAAAATCACATTGTAGGATTTTTAATGAATTTATTTGCAAATTCTGGTGGAAAATAAGTATTTGGTCACCTACAAACAAGCAAGATTTCTGGCTCTCACAGACTTGTAACTTCTTCTTTGTTCTCCACTCGTTACCTGTATTAATGGCACCTGTTTGAACTTGTTATCAGTATAAAAGACACCTGTCCACAACCTCAGTCACACTCCAAACTCCACTATGGCCAAGACCAAAGAGCTGTCACCAGAAACAAAATTGTAGACCTGTACCAGGCTGGGAAGACTGAATCTGCAATAGGTAAGCAGCTTGGTTTGAAGAAATCAACTGTGGGAGCAATTATTAGGAAATGGAAGACATACAAGACCACTGATAATCTCCCTCGATCTGGGGCTCCATGCAAGATCTCACCCCGTGGGGTCAAAATGATCACAAGAACAGTGAGCAAACATCCCAGAACCACACGGGGGGACCTAGTGAATGACCTGCAGAGAGCTGGGACCAAAGTAACAAATCCTACCATCAGTAACACACTACGCCGCCAGGGACTCAAATCCTGCAGTGCCAGACGTGTCCCCCTGCTTAAGCCAGTCCATGTCCAGGCCCGTCTGAAGCTTGCTAGAGAGCATTTGGATGATCCAGAAGAAGATTGGGAGAATGTCAGATGAAACCAAAATATAACTTTTTGGTAAAAACTCGACTTGTTGTGTTTGGAGGACAAAGAATGCTGAGTTGCATCCAAAGAACACCATACCTACCGTGAAGCATTGGGGTGGAAACATCATGCTTTGGGGCTGTTTTTCTGCAAAGGGACCAGGACGACTGATCCGTGTAAAGGAAAGAATGAATGGGGCCATGTATCGTGAGATTTTGAGTGAAAACCTCCTTCCATCAGCAAGGGCATTGAAGATGAAACGTGGCTGGGTCTTTCAGCATGACAATGATCCCAAACACACCGCCCGGGCAACGAAGGAGTGGCTTCGTAAGAAGCATTTCAAGGTCCTGGAGTGGCCTAGCCAGTCTCCAGGTCTCAACCCCATAGAAAATCTTTGGAGGGAGTTGAAAGTCCGTGTTGCCCAGCAACAGCCCCAAAACATCACTGCTCTAGAGGAGCTCTGCATGGAGGAATGGGCCAAAATACCAGCAACAGTGTGTGAAAACCTTGTGAAGATACAGAAAACGTTTGACCTCTGTCATTGCCAACAAAGGGTATATAAAGTCAATATAAAGTATTGAGAAACTTTTGTTATTGACCAAATACTTATTTTCCACCATAATTTGCAAATAAATTCATAAACAATCATACAATGTGATTTTCTGGATTTTTTTCCCTCATTTTGTCTGTCATAGTTGAAGTGTACCTATGATGAAAATTACAGGCCTCATCTTTTTAAGTGGGAGAACTTGCACAATTGGTGGCTGACTAAATACTTTTTTGCCCCACTGTATGTAATAGTCTTTTTCATGAGTCCTCCTGTCTCTCTCAACAGGACATAAAGGCAGCGTCTTTACGCACCTTAACGTCCATTGTGCACCTTGAGAGGACACCCAAGCTGTCCAACATCATCGACTGCACCGGCACAGCCTCTTACCACGGCTTCCTGCCTGTCCTGGTGCGCAACTGCATACAGGCCATGATCGGTGAGTCACAGACATACTGTGGAATGTCTATTTTAGTTTTTTTCTAGACCGTTCTGAAAGGAGATGCCAATACAGTTCTAGAGGAGATTTAGAATTAAGGTCATAGGTAGGGTGGGATTCTATCCTTAGCCAATTTAGGTGACGTGTGTTTGGGAGTTTCACCCTGCTCCTATTCTTGGCTTCACTGTTCAGATGGAAGCAAGTCCCCTCTGTAACCTGTTGTTGTGGTTGTCTCCTCAGACCCTCTGATGGAGCCGTACCCGCACCAGTTTGCCACGGCGCTGTTCTCCTTCCTCTACCACCTGGCTAGTTACGACGCTGGGGGGGAGGCCCTGGTCTCTTGTGGGATGATGGAAGCCCTGCTCAAGGTAAAAATATATATTTGTCACATATACAACATATGCGCCCAATACAACAGGTGTAGACCTTACATTGAAATACTTACTTACAAGCCCTTAACCAACAATGCAGTTTTAAGAAAAATGCCCCCCCCCCCCCCCCCCAAAAAAAGTAACAAATAATTAAACAGCAAGGAGTAAAATAACAATAGCGAGGCTATATACAGGGGGTACAGAGTCAATGTACGGGGGCACCAGTTAGTCGAGGTAATATGCACATGTAGGTAGAGTTATTAAAGTGATATGTTTAGATAATGCATAGATAATAACAGTAGCAGCAGCGTAAAAGGGGGGGGGGGGCAATGCAAATAGTCTGGCGTTTACTTACCAAGCAAACTTTACATATCATTCTGCTGAGCTGGCCTGGTTTCACCAAGTATGTTTGACGGGCACACATTCTGTGCAGGTGTGTGACATTTTGAAGATCTGCTGATTGGCACAGAATATATGTCCGGTCCAGCATTCTGAATGGCTCACTCTGCAAAAAGGCTGAGCAGCCCTACATTTTCCCGTCCTTCTTATGTGCCATATGTACCCCAATTAAGATCACATTTAGCACGCCTTTTAGTGCAGAAGTAGAGGAGCTGAATTGTTTTCTAAGACCAGAATAGGCTTATTCTGGGTCTGGGAATCTGCCCCGTACTGTTTGTATGCACACAGTCTTATCTACTGCCTACTTCTTCCTTAGGTGATCAAGTTCCTGGGGGACGAGCAGGACCAGATCACGTTTGTGACGCGTGCGGTCCGAGTGGTGGACCTCATCACCAATCTGGACATGGCAGCCTTCCAGTCCCACACTGGCCTTACCATCTTCATCAGCAGGCTGGAGGTAGGGTAACACACACACACACACTAGGGATGGGCATTTGAAATAATATCCTGAAATATTTTGGGATTTTCAGATAGTTGAAATACATGTATAAAAAAAATATATATATATATTTATTTATTTAAACTTGGACTGGATTGGTGCGTGACTTGAGAGAGGTGCCGCTCTGCTTGCTTGCAGCAGTGCGGGGATGGGCAGGGACCGGTGTGTTTGACACAGGAGGGGGAGAGTGAGGGTAGCCATACAGACTCGCGCTAGCTAACCTACGGCATCTACACGTTTGTCTATCTATCATCCCATCTGCTAGAGCCGGTCTTGACTGCATCAAATCGATGTAAAGAAGCTAGCTGAGAGCCAACTATTTTGCTGTGCTTCTTGCCCTTTTCTACAACAACGCCGTTCTGATTAAACAGCCTACCTGATGGTTGCTTGTTGTACCCTACTCCTCTTTTAGCTGACTTAATTCTGTCATTTTAAATTTCATTTTGCCTTGGTTAGAGCTCTTCCATGTTGCTTGCTACACGTAGAGCAACTGTCTGCTGACAATAACAAAGGCATGAACCTGTGTAGGGATACGGTATGTCATTTTATGGGGTGCATTGCGTCGACTATACTTATCCCAAACACACACCGGCCTTAACATCTTTATCAGCAGGGGGCGTAGGGACATATATACCAGGCAGGGCATGCTCCTATGCCTATCTGTTGCCCCCAGCAAAAAACACTTATTATTTTCAATTGACATGTTGCCAGAGGGCTTGGAAGGTGCATCTAGGGCCTTTGTGCCCCACCTGGGGAATAATAAATATGTTATATAAATAACCTGGGAAAGACTGAGTGGGTGATGCACCTCACTTCCCGGGTCCCTGATGCAGCACTGGGGTCTGGCTACTCAGCTCAAAGTCACTGCTGAAAACAAACATGTGCCAAACTCCTGTACTCATTTACTCCCTTGCTCTCTCTTTCCCTCTCACCCCCTTTTTTCCCCAATCATTCTCTCTCTCTGCAGCATGAGGTAGACCTGTCTAGGAAAGAGTGTCCTTTTGTCATCAAGCCAAAGATCCAGAGACCCAACTCCACCGTAGAATCAGAGGACATGGACACGGACATGGACGGCCAGTCAGAAAGCAGTAAGCTCTTCTTTTTTTTTGTATTGTTGTCAATAAACTGTTCCATATTTTTGGGTGTAGGCCTACATTTGTTCAGATCATAATAAGGGATCAACATGGCTAGGAAACCCTGTGAAAGTAACTGCCCCTTCCACTGTATATCAAGGTCCTGTCCCCTTATCTTTTGAATGGGCTTGACGATTATATAATAACATTTGTGAAAACGCGGCCATATAAGATGTTTTAACTCTCGTAAGAATGTTTCACATTGACTACACTGAACAAAAATATAAATACACAATGTAAAGTGTTGGTCCCATGTTTCGTGAGCTGGAATAAAGGATCCCAGAAATGTTCCATACTTACAAAAAAGCTTATTTCTCTCAAATTGTCTCCTTTGCCAAGATAATCCATACACCTGAGAGGTATGGCAAATCAAGAAGCTGATTAAACATCATGATCATTACACTGGTGCACCTTGTGTTGGGGTAAATAAAAGGCCACTCTAAAATGTGCAATATTGTCACATTACACAATATAGTGCATTCAGAAAGTATTCAGACTCCTTGACTTTTTCTACATTTTGTTACTTACAGCCTTATTCTAAAATTGATTAAATCGTTTTCCCCCCTCATCAATCTACACACAATACCCCATAATGACAATGCAAAAACAGGTTTTTAGAAATGTTTGCACAAAAACTAAACTGAAATTACATTTACATAAGTATTCAGACCTTTTACTCAGTACTTTATTGATGCACCTTTGGCAGTGATTACAGCCTCAAGTCTTCTTGGGTATGATGCTACAAGGTTGGCACACCTCTATTTGGGGAGTTTCTCCCATTCTCTCAAGCTCTGTTAGGTTGGATGGGGAGCGTTGCTGCACAGCTATTTTCAAGTCTCTCCAGAGATGTTCGATTGGTTTCAAGTCCGGGCTCTGGCTGGGCCACTCAAGGACATTGAGACTTGTCCCGAAGCCACTCCTGTGTTGTCTTGACAGTGTGCTTAGGGTCGTTCTCCTGTTGGGATGTGAACCTTTGGCCCGGTCTGAAGTCCTGAGTGCTCTGGAGCTGAATCCCCCAAAAACATTTCCACTGCATTTCAGCCCTGCCACAAAAGGACCAGCTGACATCATGTCAATGATACTCTCGTTAACACAGGTGTGAATGTTGATGAGGACATTACTCTGACATGCTGATTGAGTTCGAATAACAGACTGGAAGCTTTGAAAGGAGGTTGGAGCTTGGAATCATTGTTCTTCCTCTGTCATCCATGGTTACCTGCAAGGAAACACATGCCGTCATCATTGCTTTGCACAAAAAGGGCTTCACTGGCAAGGATATTGCTGCCAGTAAGATTGCACCTAAATCAACCATTTATCAGATCAACAAGAACTTCAAGGAGAGAGGTTTAATTGTTGTGAAGAAGGCTTCAGGGTGCCCAAGACAGTCTAACATGCGCCAGCACCACCTCCTAAAGTTGATTCAGCTGCAGGATCGGGGCACCACCAGTACAGAGCTTGCTCAGGAATGGCAGGCAGGTGTGAGTGGATCTGCACGCACAGTGAGGCGAAGACTTTTGGAGGATGGCCTTGTGTCAAGAAGGGCAGCAAAGAATCCACTTTCTCTCCAGGAAAAACATCAGGGACAGACTGATATTCTGCAAAAGGTACAGGGATTGGACTGCTGAGGACTGGGGTAAAGTCATTTTCTTTGAATCCCCTTTCCGATTGTTTGGGGCATCTGGAAAAAAGCTTGTTCGCGGAAGACAAGGTGGGCGCTACCATCAGTCCTGTTTCATGCCAAAAGTCAAGCATCCTGAGACCATTCATGTGGGGTTGCTTCTCAGCCAAGGGAGTGGGCTCACTCACAATTTTGCCTAAGAACACAGCCATGAATAAAGAATGGTACCAGCACATCCTCCGAGAGCAACTTCTCCCAACCATCCAGGAACAGTTTGGTAATGAACAATGCCTTGTCCAGCATGATGGAGCACCTTGCCATAAGGCAAAAGTGATAACTTAGTGGCTCGGGAACAAAACATCAATATTTTGGGTCCATGGCCAGGAAACTCCCCATCCCATTGAGAACTTGTGGTCAATCCTCAAGAGGCGGGTGGACAAGCAAAAACCCACAAATTCTGACAAACTCCAAGCATTGATTATGCAAGAATGGGCAGCCATCAGTCAGGATGTGGCCCAGAAGTTAATTGACAGCATGCCAGGGTGGATTGCAGAGGTCTTGAAAAAGAAGGGTCAACACTGCAAATATTGACTCTGCATACACTTCATGTAATTGTCAATAAAAGCCTTTGACACTTATGAAATGCTTGTAATTATACTTCCGTATTCCATAGTAACATCTGACAAAAATATCTATAGACACTGAAGCTGCTAACTTTGTGGAAACTAATATTTTTGTCATTCTCAAAACTTTTGGCCACGACTGTACTTTGCTCAGTTAATCTTTCCCTCGATCCTGACTAGTCAACTAGTCCCTGCCGCTAAAAAACATCCCCACAGCATGATGCTGCTGCCACCATTCTTCACCATCGGTTTCCTCCAGGCGTGATGCTTGTTTCTCATGGTCAGTGCCTTTTGGCAAACTCCAAGCGAGCTGTCATGTGCCTTTCAGGAGTGGCTTCCGTCTGCCCACTCTACCATAAAGGCCTGATCTGGTGGAGTGCTGCAGAGATGGTTGTCCTTCTGGAAGGTTCTCCCATCTCCACAGAGGAACTTTGGAGCTTTGTCAGTGACCATTGGGTTCTTAGCCACCTCCCTGACCAGCTCTTGGAAGAGTCTTTGTGGTTCCAAACATCTTCCATTTAGGAATGATGGAGGCAGCCGTGTTCTTGGGGCCATTTGATGCTGCAGACATTTTTTGGTACCCTGGGCCTCGACACAATCCTGTCTCGGAGCTCTACAGACAATTCCTTCGACCTCATGGCTTGGTTTTTGCTCTGACATGCACTGTCAACTGTGGGACCTTATATAGACAGGTGTGTGCCTTTCCAAATAATGTCCAATCAATTGAATTTACCACAGGTGGACTCCAATCAAGTTGTAGAAACATCTCAAGGATGATCAATGGAAACTGGATGCACCTGAGCTCCATTTTGAGTCTCTTAGCAAAGGGTCTGAATACTTATGTAAATAAACTATTTCTATATTAAACTTTTTAATTTTTTTAAATAAAAAAACAATTGCACACACATTGCTTTGTCGTTATTGGGTATTGTGTGTAGATTGATAAATGTTTTATTTAAGCCATTTTAGAATAAGGCTGTTACATAACACAATGTGGAAAAGGGGAAGGGGTCTGAATACTGAGTTTTATTTAACCTTTATTTAATGCAGTGTGTGTATGCAGGGCACATTTTGTAAGAGAGACCTAGGTCTCAATATCTTCTCTGTTAAAAGTAAAGGTTAAATAAAAAATGTTAGGATGAATACTTCTGCCAGATGCCTTTTATGAAGTGTTTGGCTTATAGACCATTGCGCTACATTTTCCCCATTTGAAGATCATTCATAAAGCCTACAAAAATGTCAAGACTACAATGCTACTCGTTGTAGTGTTATGGTTGCCACGAATTTAATGAGCTCCCTAAATTAAAAGTTAAATGGCCTACAATTTACCCACTTCTTCCATGTCTGCATTATGGTTGCTAATATAGGTCCAGGGTTGGCGATGTGTCATGGCTGTTAGCTTTGTGTTGTGGCTGCTAACACTGTGTATTCCTAACAGTGTCAGAAGAGAGGATGGAGAGCAGCCCTGGTCCCTCAACTTCCTCTGGCCCCAGACCTGAGACCGATCCCAGAGGACTCAGCAACACTTCCAGCACGCCCCGTACAGGTACACAGACACACGCCGAGAAACACGCATGCAACACTCGCACAAACACACTCCCTCGGCTTAGGCTATCGCACGCACACTCAAGCACGTACTGGGGAAGGCAAGGCAAGGCATGCACACACTCCATGTTGACCGTCTCTCACTTTGACCATCTCCCATGGCTTTTCTCCTTACAGGCGTCCAGTGTATTCCCCAGAGGGCCGCTCTGTTGAAGTCAATGTTAAACTTTTTAAAGAAAGCAATCCAGGACCCTGCCTTCTCTGATGGCATCCGCCACGGTGAGTGATCTATGATAACCACACTCTAAAAAATGCCTGATCAATGGAGATTCTCTAGACTTAGGCATCCTGCAATTATTATTAAACTTTTGAAAAGCGATATCCCAAGTATAAATACAGTGAAGTACACACTAAAGGGTAAAAAAAAAAATGGTTTAAGCAAAATAATGTTCTTTTGACAATGGCAAACTTCAAGGAGTTGGTCTGATGGAAATCAGTGATGTCATCGGCCTCCCCCTTGCTTGAGACTCAATAGAGAACAAAAGAGCAAAGGTCCATATGCTACTTATCATTTTATCTATAAATGGTCTGCCACAACAAGTGAAAAACGTTACACATTTTAGGTTTCCTCTGTAAAACCCATTTGCCCGACGACGAGCTCATGGACAACGAGTCTCATTTCATACAAGCGCATTTGTTTTCCGTATTTCCGCCTCCTCTCCTCGATTACCTTTGACCTTTTTCAAAAGTAGGCATAGAGGACAGAGGGGTGGGCTAAATCTGTTGAGAATCTCCCATGGGCTCAGGAGTGCACACTACACAGAATCTAGCTAATAAGCTAATCAATCCACAGCTGGTGTTAGCAAAGCGGACAAAGCCTATACAACTACCTCACCAGTCACTTCTATTTCAAGTCCTGTGGTTTGTATCGATATCAAGGAAACCTAGCTAGCTTTTGTTGACTGATAGTCGAGGTAACTAACAAAAAAATATCAGGAATAGTGACAAACCACTCACGCTTGTGAAATAATCAGTCCGCATTAATTGCTGTTTATAGTAAAGTACTCTAGTAGTTCCGTAATGCTTTTCCAAATCCTTAATCCATCCACACTATTTAACTTGGTTAAGCTGCCACATGTGTAAAACCCAGATAGCCTACTAGCCCCAAGTGGAGTTAGTAGCTAATTTGAATATCCAGGTTGTGAGCAGATTCCATTGGCTGAGCTGGCAAATCAGCTGTTGACTGGTATACGCCCACACCATTCTGTTTCCTGACAGGCCTAGCAGGGGAACAGAATCCCCTGAACATCCTTAATTATCTTTCTTTTCTTTTTTTGGAATGAAATGTATTTAATTCATGTTGTAGTCAATTATAGGTTATATTTCTGGAACTCTGGCCAGCTACTTTAACCTATCTGGGGTAACTGGCCCTATATGATCATTGTAAGTCTTTTACCATATATAATTTCCGGACTATAAGCCGCTACTTTATTCCCACACTTTGAACCTCGCGGTTTATACAATGATGTGGCTAATTTATGGATTTTTCCCACTTTCGCAAGATTCATGCCGCCAAAAAACTGAGCACCGTCACATAATGTGACGTAATCGAGCGCGCTCAAACTTCCCATCATTCTGATTATGGTAGTAATTTTGTCACCCTCATCATGGCAAAGACACGGAGAAATGCGTATGATGCAGCTTTCAAGTTGAAGGCGATCGATCTGGCTGTTGGAAAAGGAAGTAGAGCTGCTGCATGGGAGCTTGGCCTTAATGAGTCGATTATAAGACTTTGTAAACAGCAGCGTGAGGAACTGACTCATTGCAAAAAGACAACACACCTTTCAGAGGGAAGAAAAGCAGATGGCCCAAAGTATTTGCAGCCACTCAACATCAGTGTAAATCGTGCATTTAAGGTGGCGCTCCGTGTTCAGTGGGAGGCTTGGATGACAAGTGGGGAGAAATCCTTCACTAAAACGGCCGCATGCGAAGAGCAACTTATGGTCAAGTCTGCCAGTGGGTCCTGACAGCGTGGAGCATTGTCAAAAAATCCACTATCATCAACGGGTTTCGAAAGGCTGGACTGCTGCGTGTTGAAGGGGCAGCATGAACTCAGCGGGGTATTTGCCTCCGGATGAAAGTGACGAGAGCGACAATGAAAACGATCCAACATCGGATGAAGCAATTCTGAGGCTATTCAACTCCGACACCGAAGGAGATGACTTCAGTGGTTTCCGTGCATAGGAGGAGGAAGATGGTGACCAATGACTTTCTTGGTAGGCTACTGTTTTAATTTTTGTTACAAGCCGTGTTTCGTTAAAGCCTATTTATTTTTGTTACAAGCAGTGTTTCGTTTAAAGGCTGTGTAAAGTTCATTTGTTTCAATGTACCGGTAGGCACCTGCGGCTTATAGACGTGCGGCTTATTTATGTACAAAATACATATTTTTTAACAATTCAGTGGGTGCGGTTTATATTCAGGTGCGCTTAATAGTCCAGCAATTATGGTACTCTTATCCAGAGCAATTTACATGAGCAATTAGGGTCCAGTGCCATGGTCAAGGGCACATTGACAGATTTTTCATCTCGGGGATTTGAACCAGTGACCGGTTCATCCACGCTCTTAAACGCTAGGCTACCTGCCACCCTTAAGGGTTAAGGGGTTCTAATGCTGATGGTAGGAAATGGTGCTTCAACAAATTGAAGTGGAAGACTATTCATAACCATGAAGGCCATATCTGAATACAGTGCTTTCAGAAAGTGGGATTAAAATTGATTGATTTTAGAGAAATAAATAATTAGTTGTATTTTTTATAACTTTTTTTATAAACTTATCTTGATTAGATAAATATTCGCACCCCCGAGTCAAAACATTTTTGAAAAACCATTGGCAATGATTACAGCTATGAATCTTTTGGGTTAAGTCTCTAAGAGCTCAGCCAACTCTTTATACATTTTTGGAAAAAATGTACTTTTTCACAGTAAACAATTTAACTGACTCTCAGTGTGCTTATAGGGAAGGGCACTAAACATGTGCGTCACTTACACAAATGACTGATAATTGGCTGAAATAAATTGATATTAAGAAGATTGGGAGCGGTTTTGTTATAGTTCAGTTAAATTTGTGAGATTATTGATCTGCTGCTGAAAAAAATTGTTATGACTTCTGCTATATCGTGGATCGAGAATGGCCTGTCTAGCAGAACAGTGGGTGTTCTTTAACCTGTTGCGACGAGCAATCCCATATCCGGGATCCTATTTATAGCCTCAAGCTCATTACCATAACGCAACGTTAACTATTCATGAAAATCGCAAATTAAATGAAATAAATATATTTGCTCTCAAGCTTAGCCTTTTGTTAACAACACTGTCATCTCAGATTTTCAAAATATGCTTTTGAACCATAGCTAAACAAGCATTTGTGTAAGAGTATTGATGGCTAGCATAGCATTAATCCTAGCATTCAGTATGCAACATTTTCACAAAAACAAGAAAAGCATTCAAATAAAATCATTTACCTTTGAAGAACTTCAGATGTTTTCAATGAGGAGACTCTGTTAGATAGCAAATGTTCAGTTTTTCCAAAAATATTATTTGTGTAGGACAAATCGCTCCGTTTTGTTCATCACGTTTGGGTAAGAAAAAACCCGAAAATTAAGTCATTACAACGCAAACTTTTTTTCAAATTAACTCCATAATATCGACAGAAACATGGCAAACGTTGTTTAGACTCAATCCTCAATCCTTTCACATATCTATCGATGATAAATCATTCGTGGCAGTTGACTTTCTCCTCTGAAGAAAATGGAACGCGCATGGAGCTGGAGATTACGCAATAATTTCGACGGAGGACACCGGGCGGACACCTGGTAAATGTAGTCTCTTATGGTCAATCTTCCAATGATATGCCTACAAATACGTCACAATGCTGCAGACACCTTGGGGAAACGACAGAAAGTGCAGGCTCATTCCTGGCGCATTCACAGCCATATAAGGAGACATTGGAACACAGGGCATTCAAAATCTGGACCATTTCCTGTATGAAATTTCATCTTGGTTTCGCCTGTAGCATTAGTTAATAATATCTTTGCAGTTTTGGAAACGTCAGAGTTTTTTCTTTCCAAAGCTGTCAATTACATGCATAGTCGAGCATCTTTTCGTGACAAAATATCTTGTTTAAAACGGGAACGTTTTTTATCCAAAAATTAAGAGCGCCCCCTATCTCGAAGAAGTTAATGGAAGTATCTCCAACATAAACCAGGTAGTCGGGCATTCCCCACAGCAGCTGTCTAGGCCTCTTACTTTTTCAAACTTTACTAATGACCTGGCACTGAGTAAAGCCTTTGTCTATGTTTGCTAATGATTCAGCATTATACACGTCAGCTACAACAAGAAGTGAAATCACTGTGACGCTTAAAAAAAGAGCTGCAGTCAGTGTTAGAATGGGTTGCAAGTAATAAGCTAGTCTGAAATATTTCAAAAACAAAAAGCATTTTATTTGGGACTTCATTCACAAAACCCTAAACCTCAAGTAAATCTTATAATGAATACTGTGGAAGTTGAGGTCCCTAAGCTGCTTGCTGTAACCCTGAATTGTAAAACATATTGATGCCACGGTAGCTAAGATAAGGATAGGTCTGTCTGTAATAAAGCTCTGCTCTGCTTTCTTGACATCGCTATCAGCAAAAATGATCCTTCTGGCCCTTGTTTTCTCACATCTGGATGACTGCCCAGTCCTATGGTCAAGTGCCACAGAGAGGGACATGGGTAAATTACAGGGGGCCCAGAGCAGAACGGCTGGCCATTAACTGTACACTGAGTGCTTACATCAATAACATGCATGTCAGTCTCTCCTGGCTCAAAGTAGAGGAGAGATTGACTGCGTCACTACTGTGTTGACATGTTGAAGCACTGAGCTGTCTGTTCAAACAACTTGCACACAGCTCAGACAACCATACATGCACCACGAGGCATGCCACCAGGGGTCTCTTCATTGTTCCCAGAACAGTCCAGAACAGAGAGTGGGGAAACGCACAGGACTGCACGGAACTCTATTCCACATCAAGTAACTCATGCAAGCAGTAAAAACACCTTATGGAACACCGTGGACTGAAGAGAGACACACAAACACATAATTTTGTGGTATTACAAATGTTTTATTGTAGATTAGAGTGGTGTGAAAATTTGTTGTACAATGTACTGTTTTTTTTTAAAATTTACACTGAATGAATATAAACGCAACATGTAAAGTGTTGGTCCCATGTTTCATGAGCTGAAATAAAAAGTCCCAGAAATGTTCTATTCAAAGCTGATTTTGCACAAATGTGCACAAATTTGTTTACATCCGTTAGTGAGCATTACTCCTTAGCCAATATAATCCATCCACCTGACAGGTGTGGCACAATCAACAAGCTGATTTAAACAGCAGTGTAAGTATACAGGTGCACCTTGTGCTCGGGACAATAAAAGGCCACCCTAAAATGTGCACTTTTGTCATACAACACAATGCCACAGATGTCTCAAGTGTTGAAGGGGTGTGTAGTTGGCATGCTGACTGCAGGAATGTCCACCAGAGCAATAAGTATTTCTATCTGTAATAAAGCCATTTTGTGGGGAGAAACTCATTCTGATTGGCTGGGCCAAGCTCCCCAGTGGGTGGGTCTGGCCCACCCATGGCTGCACCCCTGCCAAGTCATCTGAAAACCATAGATTAAGGCCTTATTTCAATTGACTGATTTCCTTGTATGAACTGTAACTCAGTAAAATCTTCGAAATTGTTGCGTTTTTATATTTTGTTCAGTATAATTGCCTTAATCTTGTTTGCACCCCAGGAAGAGTAGCTGCTACCTTGGCAGCAGGTACAAATACACCTGTATGGTAGAATATATATATATAAAAAATATTTCTTCAAACCCTGTCAAGTTCTTTGTTGGTCAATGATAGACAGCCATTTTCATGTCTTGCCATATTTACAAGCCCATTTCAGTCAAAACTGTAATGAGGCCTCTCGGGAACATTCAATTATGTATTTTTTTTAAGGAACTCCAGTGTAGATTTGGCCTTGTGTTTTAGGTTATTGTCCTGCTGAAAGGGGAGTTTGTCTCCCAGTGTCTATTGGAAGCAGACTAAACAAGGTTTTCGTCTAGGATTTTTCTTGTGCTTAGCTGTATTGTTTCTGGGGGGTTTTCAACAACAAAAAAGTTTCCTTGCCGTTGACAAGCATAACATGATTCAGCCACCATGCTTGAAAATATAAAGTGGTACTCAGTGATGTGCTGTTTGATTTGCCCCAAACATAATGCTATGTATTCAGGACAAAAAGTTTATTTCTTTGCCACATTTTTTACAGTGCCTTGTTGCGAACAGGATGTGTGTTTTGGAATATTTTTTTCTGTACCGGTTTCCTCCTTTTTACTCTCTTAGGTTAGTATTTTGGAGTAACTACAGGGTTGTTGATCCTTCCTTAGGAGAACTATCACAGCCATTAACTGTTTTTTAAATCACCATTGGCGTCATGGTAAAATCTCTGAGCGGTTTCCTTCCTCTCCAGCAACCGAGTTGGGAAGGATGCCTGTATCTTTGTCGTGACTTGTGTATTGATATAACATCCAAAGCCTAATTTAATAACTTCACCACACTCAAAGGGATATTCAGTGTCTGCTTTTTTTGTTTTTTGCATATCTATCAATCGGTGCCCTTCTTTGGAAGCCATTGGAAATCCTCCCTGGTTTTTGTGGTTGAATCTGTGCTTGAATTTCACTATTCGATTAAGAGACCTTAAATATAATTTTGTGTGTGGGGTACAGAGATGGGGTGTTCATTTTTAAAAACATGTTATTGAACACAGAATTAGTCCATGCAACTTATGTGATTTTTTAAGCTTAATTAGGCTTGCCATAACAAAGGGATTGACTCAAGACATTTCTGCTTTCATTTTTAAATAATTTCTTATTTCTAAAAATCTAAATTCCACATTGACATTGGGCATTGTGTGTAGGTCAATGACACAATCTCATTTTAATCAATTTTAAATTCGGTCTGTAACACAGCAAAATGTGGAAAAAATCAACTGGTGTGAACACTTTCTGAAGGCACTGTATATATTCCATGATGTATGATTGTATGAATACCCCCTGGACATAGCCTGACTAACCGTCCTGTCTCTGTATGGCCTCTATTCTCCAGTCATGGACGGGTCCTTGCCTACCTCACTCAAGCACATCATCAGTAATGCCGAGTACTATGGACCTTCTCTCTTCCTACTGGGTGAGTACTCAGTTCACACGTTCTTCAGTGATATTCGGTTTAGAGGTCTACCGATTAATCGGCATGGCCCATTAATTAGGGCCGATTTCAAATTTTCATAACAATCGGTAATCGTCATTTTTGGACGCTGATTATGGTCGATTACATTGCACTCCATGAGGAGACTGCATGGCAGGCTGACCACCTGTTTCACGAGTGCAGCAAGGAGCCAAGGTAAGTTGCTAGCTAGCATTAAACTGATCTTTAAAAAACAATCAATCTTAACATAATCACTAGTTAACTGCACATGGTTTATATTACTAGTTTAACTAGCTTACATTTACATTTAAGTCATTTAGCAGACGCTCTTATCCAGAGCGACTTACAAATTGGTGCGTTCACCTTATGACATCCAGTGGAACAGCCACTTTACAATAGTGCATCTAAATCTTTTAAGGGGGGTGTGAGAAGGATTACTTTATCCTATCCTAGGTATTCCTTAAAGAGGTGGGGTTTCAGGTGTCTCCGGAAGGTGGTGATTGACTCCGCTGTCCTGGCGTCGTGAGGGAGTTTGTTCCACCATTGGGGGGCCAGAGCAGCGAACAGTTTTGACTGGGCTGAGCGGGAACTGTACTTCCTCAGTGGTAGGGAGGCGAGCAGGCCAGAGGTGGATGAACGCAGTGCCTTTGTTTGGGTGTAGGGCCTGATCAGAGCCTGGAGGTACTGAGGTGCCGTTCCCCTCACAGCTCCGTAGGCAAGCACCATGGTCTTGTAGCGGATGCGAGCTTCAACTGGAAGCCAGTGGAGGGAGCGGAGGAGCGGGGTGACGTGAGAGAACTTGGGAAGGTTGAACACCAGACGGGCTGCGGCGTTCTGGATGAGTTGTAGGGGTTTAATGGCACAGGCAGGGAGCCCAGCCAACAGCGAGTTGCAGTAATCCAGACGGGAGATGACAAGTGCCTGGATTAGGACCTGCGCCGCTTCCTGTGTGAGGCATGGTCGTAATCTGCGGATGTTGTAGAGCATGAACCTACAGGAACGGGCCACCGCCTTGATGTTAGTTGAGAACGACAGGGTGTTGTCCAGGATCACGCCACGGTTCTTAGCGCTCTGGGAGGAGTACACAATGGAGTTGTCAACCGTGATGGCGAGATCATGGAACGGGCAGTCCTTCCCCGGGAGGAAGAGCAGCTCCGTCTTGCCGAGGTTCAGCTTGAGGTGGTGATCCGTCATCCACACTGATATGTCTGCCAGACATGCAGAGATGCGATTCGCCACCTGGTCATCAGAAGGGGGAAAGGAGAAGATTAATTGTGTGTCGTCTGCATAGCAATGATAGGAGAGACCATGTGAGGTTATGACAGAGCCAAGTGACTTGGTGTATAGCGAGAATAGGAGAGGGCCTAGAACAGAGCCCTGGGGACGCCAGTGGTGAGAGCGCGTGGTGAGGAGAGATTCTCGCCACGCCACCTGGTAGGAGCGACCTGTCAGGTAGGACGCAATCAAGCGTGGGCTGCGCCGGAGATGCCCAACTCGGAGAGGGTGGAGAGGAGGATCTGATGGTTCACAGTATCGAAGGCAGCCGATAGGTCTAGAAGGATGAGAGCAGAGGAGAGAGAGTTAGCTTTAGCAGTGCGGAGCGCCTCCGTGATACAGAGAAGAGCAGTCTCAGTTGAATGACTAGTCTTGAAACCTGACTGATTTGGATCAAGAAGGTCATTCTGAGAGAGATAGCGGGAGAGCTGGCCAAGGACGGCACGTTCAAGAGTTTTGGAGAGAAAAGAAAGAAGGGATACTGGTCTGTAGTTGTTGACATCGGAGGGATCGAGTGTAGGTTTTTTCAGAAGGGGTGCAACTCTCGCTCTCTTGAAGACGGAAGGGACGTAGCAAGCGGTCAGGGATGAGTTGATGAGCGAGGTGAGGTAAGGGAGAAGGTCTCCGGAAATGGTCTGGAGAAGAGAGGAGGGGATAGGGTCAAGCGGGCAGGTTGTTGGGCGGCCGGCCGTCACAAGACGCGAGATTTCATCTGGAGAGAGAGGGGAGAAAGAGGTCAGAGCACAGGGTAGGGCAGTGTGAGCAGAACCAGCGGTGTCGTTTGACTTAGCAAACGAGGATCGGATGTCGTCGACCTTTTCAAAATGGTTGACGAAGTCATCTGCAGAGAGGGAGGAGGGGGGATTCAGGAGGGAGGAGAAGGTGGCAAAGAGCTTCCTAGGGTTAGAGGCAGATGCTTGGAATTTAGAGTGGTAGAAAGTGGCTTTAGCAGCAGAGAGAGAAGAGGAAAATGTAGAGAGGAGGGAGTGAAAGGATGCCAGGTCCGCAGGGAGGCGAGTTTTCCTCCATTTCCGCTCGCCTGCCCGGAGCCCTGTTCTGTGAGCTCGCAATGAGTCGTCGAGCCACGGAGCGGGAGGGGAGGACCGAGCCGGCCTGGAGGATAGGGGACATAGAGAGTCAAAGGATGCAGAAAGGGAGGAGAGGAGGGTTGAGGAGGCAGAATCAGGAGATAGGTTGGAGAAGGTTTGAGCAGAGGGAAGAGATGATAGGATGGAAGAGGAGAGAGTAGCGGGGGGAGAGAGAGCGAAGGTTGGGACGGCGCGATACCATCCGAGTAGGGGGCAGTGTGGGAAGTGTTGGATGAGAGCTAGAGGGAAAAGGATACAAGGTAGTGGTCGGAGACTTGGAGGGGAGTTGCAATGAGGTTAGTGGAAGAACAGCATCTAGTAAAGATGAGGTCGAGCGTATTGCCTGCCTTGTGAGTAGGGGGGGAAGGTGAGAGGGTGAGGTCAAAAGAGGAGAGGAGTGGAAAGAAGGAGACAGAGAGGAATGAGTCAAAGGTAGACGTGGGGAGGTTAAAGTCGCCCAGAACTGAGAGGTGAGCCGTCCTCAGGAAAGGAGCTTATCAAGGCATCAAGCTCATTGATGAACTCTCCGAGGGAACCTGGAGGGCGATAAATGATAAGGATGTTAAGCTTGGGCTGGTAACTGTGACAGCATGGAATTCAAAGGAGGCGATAGACAGATGGGTAAGGGGAGAAAGAGAGAATGACCACTTGGGAGAGATGAGGATCCCGGTGCAACCACCCCGCTGACCAGAAGCTCTCGGGGTGTGCGAGAACACGTGGGCGGACGAAGAGAGAGCAGTAGGAGTAGCGGTGTTATCTGTGGTGATCCATGTTTCCGTCAGTGCCAAGAAGTCGAGGGACTGGAGGGAGGCATAGGCTGAGATGAACTCTGCCTTGTTGGCCGCAGATCGGCAGTTCCAGAGGCTACCGGAGACCTGGAACTCCACGTGGGTCGTGCGCGCTGGGACCACCAGATTAGGTTGGCCGCGGCCACGCGGTGTGGAGCGTTTGTATGGTCTGTGCAGAGAGGAGAGAACAGGGATAGACGGACACATAGTTGACAGGCTACAGAAGAGGCTACGCTAATGCAAAGGAGATTGGAATGACAAGTGGACTACACGTCTCGAATGTTCAGAAAGTTAAGCTTACGTAGCAAGAATCTTATTGACTAAAATGATTAAAATGATACAGTACTGCTGAAGTAGGCTAGCTGGCAGTGGCTGCGTTGTTGACTTTGTAGGCTAGCTGGCAGTGGCTGCGTTGTTGACACTACACTAATCAAGTCGTTCCGTTGTGTGATAGTTTCTACAGTGCTGCTATTCGGGGGCTAGCTGGCTAGCTAGCAGTGTTGATTACGTTACGTTGCGTTAAAAGAACGACAATAGCTGGCTAGCTAACCTAGAAAATCGCTCTAGACTACACAATTATCTTTGATACCAAGACGGCTATGTAGCTAGCTATGTAGCTAGCTACGATCAAACAAATCAAACCGTTGTACTGTAATGAAATGAAATGAAAATGTGATACTACCTGTGGAGCGAAGCGGAATGCGACCGGGTTGTTGAGTGAGGAAGTTCTATTCGGTAGACGTTGGTTAGCTGTTGGCTAGCTAGCAGTGTCTCCTACGTTAAGGACGACAAATAGCTGGCTAGCTAACCTCGGTAAATTAAGATAATCACTCTAAGACTACACACTCTAAACTACACAATTATCTTGGATACGAAGACAGCAAAGACAACTAATGCTTGTCCTGCATTGCATATAATCAATGTGGTGCCTGTTAATTTATCATCGAATCACAGCCTACTTTGCCAAACGGGAGATGATTTAAAAGTGCATTTGTGGAAAAAAAGCGCAATCGTTGCACAAATGTACCTAACCATAAACATCAATGCCTTTTCTTAAAATCAATACAAGTTTTGAAGGAGCGTGCACAAGTATATATATTTTTAAACCTGCATATTTAGTTAAGAGATTCATGTTAGCAGGCAATATTAACCAGGGAAATTGTGTCATTTCTCTTGCGTTCTGTGCAAGCAGAGTCAGGGTATATGCAGCAGTTTGGGCCGCCTGGCTCGTTGCGAATTGTGTGAAGATAATTTCTTCCTAACAAAGACCGTAATTAATTTGCCAGAATTTTACATAATTATGACATAACATTGAAGGTTGTGCAATGTAACAGCAATATTTAGACTTAATAATTATAATTAATTCAATAAAATACGGAACGGTTACGTATTTCACTGAAAGAATAAACGTTTTGTTTCCGGATTTGACCATATTAATGACCAAAGGCTCGTATTTCTGTGTTTATTATAATTAAGTCTGATTTTGATATTTGATAGAGCAGTCTGACTGAGCGGTGGTAGGCAGCAGCATGCTCGTAAGCATTCATTCAAACAGCACTTTACTGCGTTTGCGAGCAGCTCTTAGCCATGCTTGAAGCACAGCGCTGTTTGACTTCAAGCCTATCAACTCCCGAGATTAGGCTTGCATTACTAAAGTGCCTATAAGAACATCCAATAGTCAAAGGTATATGAAATACAAATGGTATAAGAGAGAAATTGTCATATTATTCCTTTAACTACAAGCTAAAACATCTAACTTGGGAATATTGAAGACTCATGTTAAAAGGAACCACCAGATTTCATATGTTCTGAGCAAGGAACTTAAACGTTAGCTTTTTTTTTTTACATGGCACATATTGCACTTTTACTTTCTTCTCCAACACGGTTTTTGTATTATTTAAACCAAATTGAACATGTTTCATGATGCATTTGAGACTAAGTTGATTTTATTTATGTATTATATTAAGTTAAAATAAAAATGTTCATTCAGTATTGTTGTAATTATCATTATTACATACATAAATAAAATTGCTTTTTGGTCATCCAGTAATCGGTATCGGCGTTGAAAAATCATAATTGATCGACCTCTACTTTGTTTTAGATGCATTAGATTCCATAGTATGCTTACTAATTTCACTTGAGACAATTCTCCAAAGTCCATCAAATCATATGCCATTTTGATGTTAAGTGAAAAGGAATGGTGTAAATTGTCTGTCAGTTTTTGGTCTGATTTTAAAACGTGCTCCCTCCATCTCCTCTCTCCTCCACAGCAACGGAGGTGGTGACAGTGTTTGTGTTCCAGGAGCCGTCTCTGCTCTCCTCCCTGCAGGATAACGGTCTGACTGATGTCATGCTGCATGCCCTGCTCATCAAAGACGTGAGTCGCACAGCACTCCCTCCCCTCTCGGCTCACCCCGCTTCTAGACACTAGTGGCAAAAACCCTTTCTACAAGTGAAGGTGTTAATATAATGTTTCTCCCCCTCCTGTATTTGGAAGAATTTAAACCAATCTAAACAGATCACTGTCCAACATTTTTCTGGTTGGCTGGATGAAAGCGGAATATGTCAACAGGAGTGTAGAAAATAGAGCAGTGCAGAAAAGGAACTCAAAACGGAATAGGAACGTCCACTCTCCATGGTCTTCAATGCAGGTTTGCGTTGATAATTGCGGGGAGCGTTTTTTGCCGCTAGTGTCTGAATGCGGGGTCACTCTCTCTCCTCTCTCTCCCTCATTTTGATTGCTCACCGGATCTCCCCCTCATTTCCTCTCATTGCTCCCTCCTGTCCACCCCTCTCTTCTTCTACACATGTTTAAATGTCACATTTTCTTTTAGAGCAGGGTCATGCATTAACAGCAGTCCAGCCAGTATATGAGCTAGTCTTCAGTGTTGTCTGTAAGTACATGGAGTAGCCGTCCGGGGGTTTGATGAACTAGCTCTATTCTGGTGGCCTCTGGTACATTCTAATGTATTGATTCCATCCAAAATACACAGCTAAATTATTGAATACTCTTAACGACTTTACCTCCCAGATTGGTAAAATTAGTTGTGGTATTGAGTAGGAAGACGTGACTTTGCAATTAAAATGACTGAAAATGTATGAATTCAGTGTATTATTGGCCTATGTGATCAGGTCTCTTTTCGAAGTACGATAATCTTTTTTAACATTAAACCGGTCTTATGGGATTCAAATCATATTTACAGTTTTACTGCAAGATATGAATTGCCACAATTTGTTTGTTCTTCAAATTCTGTATTTTATTGGCTCTGCTGCTGTGGACACTTAGGGTAAGGGGCGTCAGGTAGCCTAGTGGTTAGAGCGTTGAGCCAGTAACCGAAAGGTTGCTAGATGGATTCCCCGAGCTGACAAGGTAAAAATCTGTCGTTCTGCCCCCGAACAAGGCAGTTAACCCATTCTTCCTAGGCCGTCATTGTAAATAAGTATTTGTTCTTAACTGACTTGCCTAATTAAATAAGGAAATCAATGTACTTTTGTAATTTGGGTGAACTTTCCCTTTAACAGTTTTCACTGTCAGTCGTTGTGGGTGTGATTGTCAGGGGAGGGTGACGGATATAATGAGGCACGTGTTACAGAAGGAAGCAGTTGACTACTCCATTGTCTACATTTTAATCAAATCAGTAGGTTTTATCAATATTTAATACCGTATAAGTATCTTTTATAACTTTCAATCTGTTTTAATTTATATTAGGGAATGAGGCTCTGTCTCCAGTACCTAGTGTTCTTCATTGAATGTTTTCCTAAATTTCTGCAGATAATCGCCAATAAGCAGTAGTAGCCCACCAGTATGCAAATTTAGGGAGCCAAATGAACGGCTCTCACCAATGAGATTCGGTTATTTTCAAAAAAGAGCTGTTCGCTCGCAAACAACCCAACCCATCAGTAGGCTACACTGACGAGTCACTTGAGCGGTCCCTGTCAAGTTTCGACATGTGCTTCAAATTAGAGGTCGGCCGATTATGATTTTTCAACACCGATACCGATTATTGGAGGACTAAAAAAAAGCCGATGCCGATTTTTAAAAATGTTTTATTTATTTATTTGTAATGACAATTACTACAATACTGAATGAACACTTATTTTAACTTAATATAATACATCAATAAATCATGAAACATGTTACATTTGGTTTAAATAATGCAAAAACACAGTGTTGGAGAAGAAAGTAAAAGTGCAATCTGTGCTATGTAAGAAAGCTAATGTTTCAGTTCCTTGCTCAGAACATGAGAACATATGAAAGCTGGTGGTTCCTTTTAACATGAGTCTTCAATATTCCCAGGTAAGAAGTTTTAGGTTATAATTATTATAGGACTATTTCTCTCAATACCATTTGTATTTCATTAACCTTTGACTATTGGATGTTCTTATAGGCACTTTAGTATTGCCAGTATAACAGTATAGCTTCCGTCCCTCTCCTCGCTCCTCCCTGGGCTCAAACCAGGAACACAACGACAACAGCCACCCTCGAAGCAGCGTTACCCATGCAGAGCAAGGGGAACAACCACTCCAAGATTCAGAGCGAGTGACGTTTGAAACGCTATTAGCGCGCACCCGGCTAACTAGCTAGCCATTTCACATCGGTTACACGAGCCTAATCTCGGGAGTTGATAGGCTTGAAGTCATAAACAGCGCAATGCTTGACGCACAATGAAGAGCTGCTGGCAAAACGCACAAAAATGCTGTTTGAATGAATGCTTACGAGCCTGCTGCTGACTGAGCGGTGGTAGGCAGACTGCTCTATCAAATCATAGACTTAGTTTATAACATAACACACACAAATACGAGCCTTAGGTCATTAATATGGTCGAATCTGGAAAATATCATCTTGAAAACAAGATGTTTATTCTTTCAGTGAAATACGGAACCGTTTCGTATTTTATCCAAGGGGTGGCATCCATTAGTCTAAATATTCCTGTTACATTGCACAACGTCCAATGTTATGTCATAATTACGTAAAGTTCTGGCAAATTAGGCGGCCCAAACTGTTGCGTATACACTGACTCTGAACGCAAGAGAAGTGACACAATTTCACCTGGTTAATATTGCCTGCTAACCTGGATTTCATTTAGCTAAATATGCAGGTTTAAAAATACATCTGTGTATTGATTTTAAGAAAGGCATTGATGTTCATGGTTAGGTACACATTGGAGCAACGATACGCACCGCAACGATTATATGTAACGCAGGACACGCTAGATAAACTAGTAATATCATCAACCATGTGTAATTAACTAGTGATTATGATTGATTGTTTTTTATATGTTTAATGTTAGCTAGCAACTTACCGTGGCTTACAGCATTCGCGTAACAGGCAGTCTCCTCATGGAGTGCAATGAGAGGGAGGTTAGCGCATTTGACTAGTTAACTGTAAGGTTGCAAGATTGAATCCCCCGAGCTGACACGGTGAAAATCTGTCGTTCTGCCCCTGAACGAGGCAGTTAACCCACCGTTCCTAGGCCATTGAAAATAACCATGTGTTCTTCACTGACTTGCCTAGTTACCGTAATTTCCGGACTATAAGCCGCTACTTTATTCCCACACTTTGAACCTCACGGTTTATACAATGACGCGGCTAATTTATGGATTTTTCCCGCTTTCGCAAGATTCATGCCGCCGCCAAAAAACTGAGCACCGTCACATAATGTGACGTAATCGAGCGCGCTCTAACTTCCCATCATTCTGATTACGGTAGTAATTTTGTCACCCTCATCATGGCAAAGACACGGAGAAATGCGTATGATGCAGCTTTTAAGTTGAAGGCGATCGATCTGGCTGTTGGAAAAGGAAATAGAGCTGCTGCATGGGAGCTTGGCCTTAATGAGTCGATTATAAGACTTTGTAAACAGCAGCGTGAGGAACTGACTCAGTGCAAAAAGACAACACACCTTTCAGAGGGAAGAAAAGCAGATGGCCCAAAGTATTTGCAGCCACTCGACATCAGTGTAAATCGTGCATTTAAGGTGGCGCTCCGTGTTCAGTGGGAGGCTTGGATGACAAGTGGGGAGAAATCCTTCACTAAAACGGGCCGCATGCGAAGAGCAACTTATGGTCAAGTCTGCCAGTGGGTCCTGACAGCGTGGAGCATTGTCAAAAAATCCACTATCATCAATGGGTTTCGAAAGGCTGGACTGCTGCGTGTTGAAGGGGCAGCATGAGCTCAGCGGGGTATTTGCCTCCGGATGAAAGTGACGAGAGCGACAATGAAAACGATCCAACATCGGATGAAGCAATTCTGAGGCTATTCAACTCCGACACCGAAGGAGATGACTTCAGTGGTTTCCGTGCATAGGAGGAGGAAGATGGTGACCAATGACTTTCTTGGTAGGCTACTGTTTTAATTTTTGCTACAAGCCGTGTTTCGTTAAAGCCTATTTATTTTTGTTACAAGCCGTGTTTCGTTTAAAGGCTGTGTAAAGTTCATTTGTTTCAATGTACCGGTAGGCACCTGCGGCTTATAGACTTGTGCGGCTTATTTATGTACAAAATACATATTTTTTAATAATTCAGTGGGTGCGGTTTATATTCAGGTGCGCTTAATAGTCCAGCAATTACGGTAAATAAGGATTAAATGAAGGTGTAAAAAAAAATATATATATAGAACTGCCAAATCTGTGTCCAAAAATACCAATACAATTTCCAATTGTTATGAAAACTTAAAATCGGCCCCAATTAATCGGCCATTCCGATTAATCGGTCGACCTCTACTTCAAATCCTAGGAAAATACAAATGAGATCTTGAATTTACTTGTCCCGATTCAATGCCGTGGATGCATAACTACATTGTATTTATGAATAGCAAAGGGATATAGGAGATGGACTTTATTCTGTCAGTTCGACATCTTTTTTAAACTTATCAACGTGCTGTTCGGTCGTCAATCAAAGCACAGTAAATAGCCTATGAACCCGTATTCCATGGCTGGCTATTTAGGCCTATGAAACATGCGAAAGAAAATAAAAGAATGCGCAACAAAACAATAATTGGGCCTAAGTGGATTTCACCTCATTGTTAACACTTAGTGCCTTTTAAGAAAGTATTCACACCCCTTGACTGAATTTAAAATTGATTACATTTAGATTTTGTGATACTGGCTTGCGCACAATACCCCATAATGTCAAAATGGAATTGTTAAAAACAAGAAATACATATTAATAAAAAATGAAAGGCTAATTAATGTCTTGTCAAGTATTCAAACCATTTGTTTAGCCTAAATCAGTTCTGTAGTAAAAGTGTGCCTAAGTCATGTAATAACTTGCATGGACTCACTCTGTGTGCAATAATAGTGTTGAACATGATTTCTGAATGACTACCTCTGTACCTCACACGTACAATGATCCTTAAGGTCCCTCAGTTGAGTAATACATTTCAACCACAAAGAACAGGAAGGTTTTCCAATGCCTTACAAAGGAGAACACCGATTGGCAGACCTATTTTTGTTTTTTTAAAGCAGACATTGAATATCCCCTTGAGCATGGTGCAGTTATTAATTACACTGTCACTCCAAAGATACAGACGTCCTTCCAGTTGCTCAAGTGGAAGGAAATGAGCCCAATGTTGACTTTAAAACATTTAGTTTAATGGCTGTTATGGGAGAATTGAGGATGATCAACATTGTAGTTACTCCACAATACTAACCTAAATGACAGAATGAAAAGTAGAAGGCCTGTACAGAATATTTTTTTTCCAAAACATGCATCCCGTTTGAATCAAAGCACTGTTAAAAATAAAATAAATGTGTCAGGGAAATGTGCTTTATCCTGAATACAAAGTGTTATGTTTGGGGCACAAACAACAGGTGACTGAGTACCACTATATATGTTTTCAATCATGGCGGTGGCTGCATCATGTTATGGGTATGCTTGTCTTCGGCAAGGACTAGGGTTTTTTTTAAATAAAAAGAAACGGAATAGAGCTAAGCACAGGCAAAAACCTAGAGGAAAACCTGGTCATCTGCTTTCCAACAGTCACTGGAAGACAAATTCACCTTTCAGCAGGACAATAACTTAATTAATCAATAAGGCACAAGGGGGTGTTTTATATGGCCAATATACCACGGCTAAGGACTGTTCCTCGGCGCGAAAAGCGGAGCTCTTATGGAAATACCCATAAAGACTCACATCTGTAATCACTGCCAAAGGAGATTCTAACGTGTTGACTCAGGGTTGTGAGTACTTTATGTAAATGAGATTTCTTCAATAGATTTTCAAAAATGTCTTACCCTGTTTTTGGGGTGTTGTGTGTAAATGGGTGAGAAGATTTAAAAACCAAATCCATTTGGAATTAAGTCTGTAAAACCACAATGCGCAATAAGTCAAGGGCTATGAATAGTTTCTGAAGGCACTGTACATTACATGGGGTGTGTAAATTAACTCAGGAGACTCAACATGCTCTCCCTCCTCCGTGAAAAGAAATTCAACCGCAGCCAACCACAGCGCAGAAAAATAACACTTGTATAGAGAGGCGGGACAGACAGCAGACTGACAAACCAGCAGTGTTTCCCTGTCGACGCTCGCTTTGTGACTGACGGCCCCCCGTCCTATCAATAGATCACTAGAAGATGAATATCGTTCATTCTAGCGGGATAAGGCGATAGATTTTTCTTCACATAGCCCTCCCTCCCTCTCCAACTTCACTCATTCCTCTCTTCCTCATCTCCTCCTTTCTGCCACACAGCATTACATGAAACGGTCATTCTCCCTCATTGGTTTCACCTCACCTCCCTCACTCTTTCCTCCTGTTCTCCCCCCTACTCCTGATTGCCTTTACGTTTTGATTCCCTGCGCCTTCCCCTACCCTCCTTCCCAGTCCCTCTCCTCCTAGTTGTTCCCTACCCCTCGCCACTCTGTCTCTCACTCTCTCCCTCCCCTTTTTCTCTCTCTTTCTCCCTTTTCTCTCTCTCACAGTCTCTCTCTCTGCAGGTCCCGGCCACCCGGGAGGTGCTTGGTTCTCTCCCTAACGTGTTCAGTGCCCTGTGCCTGAACGCGCGAGGCCTGCACTCCTTCGTCCAATGCCAGCCTTTTGAGCGCCTCTTCAAGGTGCTTCTGTCACCTGACTACCTGCCTGCCATGAGACGACGCCGCAGCTCTGACCCTCTGGGTGAGTGTAGGGGATGTGGGTGTGTTTTAGGAATCTATTAAGGTGAGACTTTTTGAGAGGACTCTGTGAACTTAAAGGAACACTATTCACTGTTGAAAAAACAGGTGTGTGTGTGTTCAAGTTATGTTGTATGGTGACACATTACACTGTTGATTCAGATGAGATTGTCTGTCTGTATGTAACCGTTCTAATGTGTGTGTTTCTACAGGAGACACGGCATCCAACCTGGGCAGTGCTGTGGATGAACTGATGAGACACCAACCCACTCTGAAGACTGACGCCACTACTGCCATCATCAAGGTGGGTTCACAATCTGAAATGATCAGCAGCATTGATCAGGGATGGGCGCGAGTACTCAATTTGAGCTTAAGTACCGACTAACCTGGATCAGTGTGATCCGAACAGGAACAATTCATTATTAGGCCCTAGAGTTTTTCACGGTATAGTAAATGAACACCTGCTTGTCTTCTCCCAGTTACTGGAGGAGATCTGTAACCTGGGCCGAGCCCCGGAGTACATCTGTCAGAAGCCCTCTATCCAGAAGACTGATGGCACCGTGACCGCGCCCCCGGCACGCTCTTCCCACGCCGCCGAGGAGGCCTCCAGCGAAGACGAGGAGGAGGAGGAGGCGCTCCATACCTTCACCCAGCAGCAGGGGGAGCCAGAGAGCAACAGACAGTCAGTGCCAGTTGAACTGTATGACATACTAAATCAGAGATGTGATTTCTCCTGATCAATTCAGGATTTATTGCTCCTCTGATATTAAATTTTTTCCTCTATTCAATAATGTTTTACATTTCACATTTTGTTACATGTGTTTGCGTTGGGGAGTTGGAATGCTGATGGTGTTTTTCCTATAGGGTTGTTGGCACCGAAGAGAGGATACCCATTCCTCTGATGGATTACATTCTCAATGTGGTATGTGGTGTCGAAGTTCTTTCCCATTCTTTCACCTACAATTAAAAAGCACACTTAAATCAAGTCCCTTTTCCACTAAACAAAACTTGTCAATGAAGCAATTCTAGTCTCAAATCATATTATGAGATTGTTTCCCTTGTGAGTGCACATTGGTACTATGAAACAAAATAATCACTTTTGGGAGCATATTTATTATGATTATTTTTTATACTAGTATGTAGACTCTTGTTTTCTACTATTGTC
This sequence comes from Oncorhynchus nerka, assembly GCF_034236695.1. Taxonomy (NCBI): domain Eukaryota; kingdom Metazoa; phylum Chordata; class Actinopteri; order Salmoniformes; family Salmonidae; genus Oncorhynchus; species Oncorhynchus nerka. Next base: position 42,754,550 of record NC_088415.1, on the reverse strand, counting down.
TAATCAAGCACGTTTTGTTCATATACTGTACCATACCATGAGTCTTCCCTGGTTTCCCCTCTCAGATGAAGTTTGTGGAGTCCATCCTGAGTAACAACACAACCGACGACCACTGTCAGGAGTTTGTCAACCAGAAGGGTCTCCTGCCCCTGGTCTCCATCCTGGGTCTACCCAATCTGCCCATTGACTTCCCAACATCAGCTGCCTGCCAGGCTGTAGCCGGGGTCTGCAAGTCCATACTGGTGAGACCTGACACGGGTTGTTGTTTTAGTTGGTTGTTGTCTTCTACATTTTATTTGACCGGTATTACCAGCTATGTTTGCTGAAGGTAGAAAATCCTAGGAAATGTTATTTAATTAACACAAGCTCCAATTGTGTGTCAATTAATTGACTCCAATCAAAAACAAAAGAGGTTGAAAAGTGGTAGAATTGCCCTTTTAAAGTGTTGGCCAAGAGGTTCGGACCTCTTGCGTAATGGTGAAGTTGTTGGCTAAACAGTTGCTGGACCCGGGTTTGAGTCCCGGTCAGGGCTACACCCCGAGTTTGCTACCACATATATATGTCAATGAATAAACTGCCCGTAATGTACTTCTGAGTCCGTTGGAGAGGATCAGCTTCAGCAAAGTGAGATGTCGAATCACTGATCTACAGATAGTATTCCCTGCCAAATAGGCTTTGTACAATTAACAACCAGACATTGGTTGATAGATTGCAGACAGCTTGTGTCAATTTAAGTAACATTCCTAAGGATTTTTTAAAAACCTCCAGCAAACGTAGTGGATAATGCTGGAAATAGCAGTATTTAAAAAATAAAACTCTACCAAAACAATTGGCACTATATATGGGGGTATGAGCCCTACCAGGGTCTTGAGTCCACACTGGTGAGACTGGGAGCATGGGGAGATGTGGGGATATGATTTAATTGAATTTGTTAATGACTGAGCTCAAGCAGAGCTCAACAACTATAGACACTTGAGAAAATGAACTTACATGTTACATTGATCTTTCATTGTGATTAAGGTCCTATGTTCCTTAGGTTCCCTTTGACACTGCTATATTGTGACCACAGTCCAGGCTCTTTGGGGCATGCCAGACCTGTGCTGGTTTTCAATCTCTGACCCCTGTGTGTGGTGCTGCTGTGTTGTGACTAAACTCCAGGGTGACCTATTAAATGTAACCAACTTCAGTCTCTGATCCCTGTGACTGTGCTGTATTGATACTGAAGCGCCGTGTGTTGTCCCGTGGTCCCCAGACCCTGTCCCATGAGCCCAAGGTGCTCCAGGAAGGGTTGTGTCAGCTGGACAGCATCCTGTCGGCCCTCGAGCCGCTCCACCGCCCCATTGAGGTCCCCGGGGGCTCTGTGCTCCTCCGAGAGCTCGCCACCGCCGGTCACGTGACCGACGCCACGCTGTCGGCCCGCGCCACGCCCCTGCTACACGCGCTCACCGCTGCGCACGCCTATATCCTGATGTTCGTGCACACCTGCAGGGTAGGACAGGTAAGAAGCCTGGGAACCAATCAGCAATGCTCTCTCTCTCACATACACACACACACGCATACATACATACATACATACATACAGTTAATGTCGGAAGTTTACATACACCTTAGCCAAATACACCGTTTTTCACAATTCCTGACATTTAATCCTAGTAAAAATTCCCTGTCTTATGTCAGTTAGGATCACTACTTTATTTTAAGAATGTGAAATGTCAGAATAATAGTAGAGTGATTTTATTTCAGCTATTATTTCTTTCATCACATTCTCAGTGGGTCAGAATTTTACATCCACTTAATTAGTATTTGAAGATGTCAGCCATATATAACCAACCAACTGTCGACATATTGCAGCTTTGTCTGTGGATTTCAAAATAACCATGTCTGTGGTTTTTATGTCATTTTTGGGATGCTTTGTTGTTGCTTAATAGTGGTGGGTGCATTAACCGTCCCGTCTATTTTCCTGTTTGTGTTGTACAGAGTGAGATCAGGGCCATCAGTGTGAACCAATGGGGCTCCCAGCTAGGTCTGAGTGTTCTCAATAAGCTGAGCCAGCTCTACTGCTCTCTGGTCTGGGAGAGCACTGTGCTGCTATCACTCTGCACACCCAACAGGTACACTAAGCTGACTCTTTCTCTCCTACTGGCTCTTTATCCCCCTCTTGCTTTATCCATCTATTTTGACCTTGGGTTTCTCTCTCTGGTTCTCCCCTTTTCTCTCTTTCTCTCTCTCTGGCTTTCTCTTCCTCAGCAGTCAGCCAGCAGCACACAGTAACCTACTCTTTCTCTCCTCTCCTCTTCCAGTCTCCCCCCAGGCTGTGAGTTTGGCCAGGCTGACATGCAGAAGCTTGTTCCCAAGGAGGACAAGCCATCTGGCAGCACCACAGCCACCGCCTCAGGATCCAGGAGAGCTGGTAATGAAGACGACCTCCTACTGGAAAAAAACCCAAAAGAAAATGTTATTATCAAATATTTATGAACGTTAATTCATTAAGTATGCAATAGGACATTCTGTTAGGCAATGTTTGGCAGTGTGCTTTACATTCTGAAAAAAACTGCCAACTTCGGAATGTTAGTCGGGCATCGTTTGAGCAACGTGCAAAGAAAGAACTGAAGGATCTTTTAGCCAAACTTTCTCTTCCATCCCAGCCACCACTATCTCTAACCACTAGGCCTCTCTCTCTCTCCCCCTCTCTCTCCCTAGCTGATTCTGACACTGTTGCTTTGGACCCCCCTGCCACGGGTCTCCTGGAGGGGATGGGGTTGGACGGGGACACACTAGCCCCCATGGAGACTGACGAGCCGACCGCCGGCACCGCTGACCCCAAGACCAAGTCTAAACTGACTCCCGCCATGGCCACACGCATCAAACAGATCAAACCACTGCTCTCCGGTGAGGAAATCCTAGATTTTTCTCTTTATTTTATTTATTTGTAGTCGGGTAGTTGGCATAATTGAAGTGTAGAATGGCATCCCCACCAAATGGAGAGATGTACGGTCAGAATCTCCGCGTTAGTGAGAAGTGTGTCTTAACTCTCTGATGAAGGTCAGAACACCTCCGCTATGTCTACCGATTCTTTATTTGGAGCGCTAGCTGTCTTTTCCTACAGGTGTGTAACTCTCCCCTCTCACCTCCAGCATCGTCTCGCCTGGGCCGGGCTCTGGCTGAACTCTTTGGTCTACTGGTGAAGCTGTGTGTGGGCTCTCCAGTCCGCCAGCGCCGCTCTCACCACGCCACCAGCACGGGCACTGCCCCCACCCCCGCCGCCAGGGCCACCGCCTCCTCCCTCACCAAGCTGCTTACCAAGGGCCTCAGCTGGCAGCCCCCGCCCTACACCCCCACCCCTCGCTTCAGGTACGCTAGTCAGTCAGTATCTACCCTGTCACACCCAATCTTAAAGAAAATCCTCCCATCAGCCCATACAAGCTAACCTCTTCTATAGTTCTCAGAGGGTGGATAAGATTTGGTAATACTTTTGTCTTGTTTCTGATAAGCCCAGAGGGCTGTTTGCTTGTGTACATAGATCATCACTCGGGGCTCCCGAGTGGTGCAGCAGTCTAAGGCACTGCATCTCAGTGCTAGAGGTGTCACTACAGACTCCTAGTTCGATTCCGGGCTGTATCACAACCGGTCGTGATTGGGAGTCCCATAGCGCGGTGCACAATTGTCCCAGCGTTGTTGGGGTTTGGCCGGGTTAGGCCGTCATTGTAAATAAGAATGTGTTCTAAACTGACTTGCCCAGTTAAATAAAGGTAAAAAAAAAAAAATAGCATGTAGGAGGGGCAAGAGGTTAGTTTAGTTACAAGGCTTTACGCTTGTCAGAACGATTCCAACTTCCAACTGCATCTATCGATTGGCAGATTTAATGCTCCCAGTGTCAATTTTAACACTATCACTTGTCTCTCCAGGCTGACGTTCTTCATCTGCTCGGTGGGCTTCACGTCCCCCATGCTGTTCGATGAGAGGAAGTACCCCTACCACCTCATGCTGCAGAAGTTCTTCTGCTCCGGAGGACATGATGCGCTCTTCGAGTGAGTGGAGCACCCTTGCTTAGCTCTGTTAATATCTGACAGACTTGCGTTGTTGGTACTTCTTTACATGGAATTTGTTGACGCCCTGTAGCTACAACTAACCCTACTACTGTTGCTGACTACCTGACTGTACATACGTATTGACGTTTGGCACTACTTTTGTCAGCATTGTCAATACAATCATTATGAGTATGGCCTTGTTTTACCTGATCATGTGAGTTGACCAGGACAACTATGGGCAATAATGTGTTTCTCTGCCCAGCAGCACTGACATATTTCTCCTTCCCCTCTCTCTCCCCAGGACATTTAACTGGGCTCTTACTATGGGTGGTAAGGTGCCTGTCTCTGAGGGCTTGGAGCACACTGAGCTTCCTGACGGGACAGGGGAGTTTCTGGATGCCTGGCTGATGCTGGTGGAGAAGATGGTGAATCCCAGTACCGTGCTGGACTCACCCCACAGCCTTCCCGTCAAGGTCCCTGGGGTTACCCCCACCACCCCCCAATTCAGCGCCCTGCGGTTCCTCATCGTCACTCAGAAGGTAGAGGGTGTGTGTGTGTTACGTGGTTTCTTGGTTGCTTGATTGGCATCTGCGATGTTTGAGTTTGCACTCAAGGTCATTTTGTATGGGCCGTCATTGTATATTAAAATGTGTTCTTAAGTGACTTACATAGTTAAATAAAGGTTAAAGCAAATAAATACATACACATAAAGGCCAGCATCCCTGAGTCGCCTCTTCACTGTTGACGTTGAGGCTGTTGTTTTGCGGGTACTATTTAATGAAGCTGCCAGTTGAGGACTTGTGAGGCGTCTGTTTCTCAAACTAAACACTAATGTACTTGCCCTCTTGCTCAGTTGTGCACCGTGGCCTCCCACTCTTTCTATTCTGGTTAGGGCCAGTTCTGTTCTGTGAAGGGAGTAGTACACACCGTTGTATGAGATGTTCAGTTTCTTGGCAATTTCTCGCATGGAATAGCCTTCATTTCTCAGAACAAGAATAGACTGAAGAGTTTCAGAAGAAAGTTATTTGTTTCTGGCCATTTTGCACCTGTAATCAAACCCACAAATGCTGATTCTTCAGATACTCAACTAGACTAAAGGAGGCCACTTGCTTCTTTAACCAACACAACAGTTTTTAAACTTGGATTAACTAATACCGTGTGCCATTGGAACACGGGAGTGATGGTTGCTGATAATGGGCCTCTGTACGTCTATGTAGATATTCCATTAAAAATTGATGTATTTCTGATAAATTTTCCATTTTAATGTACAAAAAAAGTGATTTTCTTTTAAAAAAACAAGGTCATATATATATATATATATATATATATATATATATATATGTGAGATATAGATCTCACACACACACACCTACTCATTCAAGGGTTTGTCTTTATTTTTAATAATTTTCTACATTGTGAAGACATCAAAACTATGACATAACACACATAGAATCATGTTGTAACCAAAGAAGTGTGTATACTATGTAATACTAACCCACTCTCACTGTTTTCAGGCGGCGTTTAACTGCATCCGAAGCTTGTGGAACAGGAAACCCCTCAAAGTGTACGGGGGCCGCATGGCTGAGTCCATGTTGGCCATACTCTGTCACATCCTTCGTGGTGAACCAGTCATCCAGGAGCGGCTAGCCAAGGAGAGGGAGGGCACGGCCCGGCCAGAGGAGGAGGGGGGCCCAGGGGCCACCACGGTGCCTGTAGGCCCCAGCTCTGGAGCTGGAGGTGAGCTTGCGTTTTACTAAGGCAACATTATTAGGGATTGGTTGATGCTCAAATGTTTCATCGACAGAAGATTTGAATTGCAAATCAACTTGACTGGAGGTACTCAACACACTTTAATCTCAAAGGCGTTCGATGGGGTTGAGGTCAGGCCTCTGTGCAGGCCAGGCAAGTTCTTCTACACCGATCTCAACAAACCCTTTCTGTATGGACTTCGCCTTGTGCACTGGGGCCATTGTCATGCTGAAACAGAAAAGGGCCTCCCTCAAACTGTGAAAGTTGGAAGCACTGCATCGTCTAGAATTTCACTGTATGCTGTAGCATTAAGATTTCCCTTCACCGGAAATAAGGGCCCTAGCCCGAACCATGGAAAAACAGCCCCAGACCATTATTCCTCACCCACCAAACTTTACATTTGGCGCTATACATTGGGGCAGGTAGTGTTTTCCTGGCATCCGCCACACCAGATACGTCCGTTGGGACTGCCAGATGGTGAAGCGTGATTCATCACTCCAGACAACGCGTTTCCGGAGTCCAATGACTGCGAGCTTTACACCACTCCATACTACGCTTGGCATTGCGCATGGTGTTATTATGCACTTCCATGGCTGCTCAGGTTATTATGCTGACGTTGCTTCCAGAGTCAGTTTGGAACTCTGTAATTGCAACCGAGGACAGACTATTTTTATGCTCTTTAGCACTAGGCGGTGCAGTTCTGTGAGCTTGTGTGCCCTCCATTTCGTGGCTGAGCCGTTGTTGCGCCTAGGTGTTTCCACTTCACAATAACAGCACTTACAGTTGACCGGGGCAGTTCTAGCCAAGCAATAATCTTACCGAGTGAAGGGAGTAGATTAATTGGTTGACTATTGGCAGGAGTAATGGGTGGGTTCTTTGCTGTCTTTCGGGATTGGGCACATTTTAGCATGCTTCCAAACATTTGCAAATGTCCCTTTTTCCAGTGACCAATTAAATATGTCTTACAGTGGCGCTGTGATCTGGGGAGCAGCATAGCGAAGTAAAAAATATTCCATAAGATCACATTACCTGTAGATTTACCATCAGGTAATGACTTCAATAGGTTCAACACCTCCTCTACTGACACCATTTGTAGAATAAAAGAGCAGGTTTTTTTGCTCATAATATGATCATCAATCCATTGGACAATAGCTTGTTTGGAAGATTGGGTGTTTACATTATCGCTCAGTAAATGGATTTTCTTAGTAAAAAAATCTGCAAAATGATTGGCAATATCATCTGGTTTTGTTATTGTTTTCCCGTCAACCTCCACACTAGATGGGCATGATGAGATAGATGTACCAAGTAAGCTCTTAACTGTATTCCATACCTTTCACAATCATTTTTATAATTCATAAAAGCATTTTTGTTAAAAAACAATATTGCGATTTAATTTACCTGCCTAATTACATTTATTTTCATCAATTTCTAGTTTAGATTGGTCTGCTAGGGCTTTTGCCATATTTCTTTGAGAAAATCACCCAGTTCATCAATCTATGGAGATGGATGAGCCCCAACTGTACTCTTAAGTTACTGGGGCATGATGGTCCATTACCTCAGTGAGCAAATCAGTAAAACATTCTCTAGCGTGGTTTAAATCATCCTCTAGATAAATCAGCTCCCTGGGTAGCGCAGCCAAATCATTTTGGAAATGACTCATGATTAAATGTTTTAAAATGTATATCGACTACAGTCCTAAATTCAAGCCCTAAAGTTTAGGCTTACGTACTAATGCCTAAAGGTGTCAGCATGCTTCAGTTCGGCTGGCGGCTAGGCAAACCAAACAAGTGAGCTAGCATACTCCCATAAAAGATCACCCGCTTGAAAAATAAATAAACTTTGTCCATTTTGAAACACCGAAGCCAATATACACTTCCTCAAAAGAGTCAGAATTGATCTAAGATGACTCAAGAAATCTGTCATTCATTTTTTTCCCCGCTGAGATCTTAGTCGCTCACTTTTTATCTAAGATACTTGGTGCTGTATTTCTCATTGGAAAAATGTTCATGAAAATGAGTTCTCGTTGAATGACTACAAAGACTTTATTGAAGAATCCCTACAGTTGACCAATCACGGACAAAGGGTCTTCAACTTCAGCTCCAAAACTTCGGCTGGCCTCAAGAAAAAAGGTGTGCCCTAACTGCCGAAAAAACCCTTCCGTAGTACAAAACAAACAAAAACGTCAGAATGTCGTCATAATATATGCACAAACGCTGATGCCTTAAAAATAATGAAAAACAACCCTCAATGTTTCCTAGAAATATAAATTGTGTAAGAATGATACATTTATGATTTATTTATAAAAAAATATATAAAAAAAAAGTTATTTGTTATTTATTCAACCTGCCTGCCACCCACTCACCCTTCATCCACACATTGTTTCATGACCCTAAACCCACCTGCCCCGTGGATATAATAGCTACTGTAGAGCATGAATGTGTGCTGGAAAACCTTGGTAGAGTATGGGTGAATTAGTTGTGCTCATTGGAATTTCGTTTTTTTTTTGTTTCAGACCAATACCTACTTATTACTTACATTTAGTGTTTTAATGATATTAATAGCAGCGAAAGCTGAATTATTTGACACAATTTACAATGTTTATGCACATTAAGGATTAAATTAACATACAAGAACTGTCCAAGGACACTCATTTCAAATGCATGAATTTAACATAGGTGGAGTTGGAGCTATAGGAACCCCTGGAGCAGCAGTGACTGCAGCAGAGGTGCCAGCAGGTTCCGGGTCAGGACCGGCTACCGGAGGCAGTTCAGCACCACCTGCACCAGGTGAAGCAGCAGAGGACTCTAGTAACTCTACTCCCAGGAGAGAACCACAGGTTAACCAGGTTCCGCTACAGCAGGTAAGGGGACAGGAGGGAAGTTGGGGAGTGTGTGGGTGTTGATCAGTTTGCGTTTTTTGGATTTCATTAACTTTGGGACTGTTTCTTCATAGATATGTATTTTTGGTGGATTGCTTTTCTCATAGACAGATTGGCATTAGACATATGACTGCTTGCATTGCAAGATACGATTTGAAAGCTTCAATTTGATAGCCTCTGTTGCACATTCACTGTCTTGTTAACTAATAAGGTGGTCATGTTGTAATAAGATGAAATTGGACTGTTTTGTTGTCAACCTATTGTCCCCTTGAACCCTCACCCTGGCGTGGCCTGCTCCACTTTGTCTTGTTATGACAGGGGCAGGGAGGAGGCAGGGAGAGGCAGCCAAACGTCAACCAGCAGCAGCTACAGCAGGTATACGGCTAGCTGGCTCCACAGCCAGTGTGAATCTGAAAGTCCATTTATACTTGACCTGAGCTGTGCATGCTTTCTCCTACACTGTGCTGAACTTACACATTATTTTCGATGCGAACTGGCGCGAGGGCACATTTTTATCGAATTTATACTGCTCTCTCGTGCTTGTAATTGGGGTCACGGTTGGGATTTAACGTTTATTTTACTTAACTAGGCAAGTCTTGAGAACAAATTCTTATTTACAATGACATCTGAACCTGGATGACGCTGTGCGCCGCCCTATGGGACTCCCAATCATGGCCGGATGTAGTACAGCCTGGAATCGAACCAGGGACTAGTGACTCCTTATGCACCGAGATGCAGTGTCTTAGACCGCTGCCCCACTTGGGAGGAAGAGAGAGTGTGAGGACAGAGGCATGTTTTGGAGGATATATGTGAGAAGAGCCCTGCTTTAAATCAAATGGGTTGAATTTCAAAACATTGAGGCATGAGAACTGCGTAGAGGGTAGGAAATCATGCTATGTAGAGGTTAGGGAGGATGGATAGGTCATTCTGGAAGGATGAACAATTAAACAAAGTATGTGAGGATTTCTGATCACACTGCCACTGTCTGCTCCTTTTCTCTCTCTCTCTTTGTCCCAATCTATTTTATGTGCTCTCTTTTTCATTCTCCCCGGTCACTCTGATCTCTCTGTGGCTCTGTCCTCCCTCCCTTCCACCCTCCATCTATCAATCAAATGTATTTTATAACATTTTTACACCAGCAGTTGCCACAAAGTGCTCTACAGAAACCCTACCTAAATCCCCAAGAACAAGCAATGCAGAGGCAGAAGCACAGTGGCTAGGAGAAACGTCCTAGAAGGAACTCTGCTCTAACCCTGCCCTGTGACTCCGGCCTCTCCCCTCTTTTTCTCTCTCTCCTCTAACCTTATGTAACCCTTGTTCTCTCCTCTATCTAGCTGATGGACATGGGTTTCTCCAGAGAGCATGCCATGGAGGCCCTGGTGAACACCAGCACCATGGAGCAGGCCACAGAGTACCTGCTCACACACCCTCCTCCTCTACTCAGCGGAGCCGTCAGGGTGCGACCGCGCACACACACACACACACACACAGAGAGAGATTACAGATTACAGTCCCCCCTTCCCATAGTGTATATTAAGTGTACTTGTATGTCCCTCTGTCTGTAGGACATGACCATGTCAGAAGAAGACCAGATGATGAGAGCCATCGCCATGTCTCTGGGACAAGAGGTCAGCATGGAGCAGCGCTCTGATTCGCCCGAGGTTTGCCGCCACACACGCACACTTAGACATGCCCCGCACACCGGCATACGGAGAGAACACATTGGTGAATTAATTCAAACGTGAATAGACGAAGGCTCATAAATGAATAACCAGGGCCCAGCCCAGAAACAAGCTGTAGAGTCTACACCCTAGGTATGTGTACATCTGGAAGTATTGGATAGATGTAAGGAATACTGTTGTAGCCACAGATCTAGAGTTCTATTTCTGTGTTTGCACCATCGTCTTTTCAGTTGATGGGCTCATTAGAATAATAGCCACATTGCTTTTGTCTATACAGTGCTCTCAGATTTGTTCTGTGCCAAGGGGTTGTTTCTGGACCGCCACTTCACCACCACATCCGCTCATGTTCCCCAACTCCATCTTTCCCTCTCTCAGGAGGCAGCGCGTCGTCGTGAGGAGGATGACAGGAGAGCCAGGGAGCGTACGGAGGAGGAGGAGGCTCGCTGCCTGGAGAGGTTCCTGGAGGCCGAGCCACTGGACATTACGGAGCTCCACGCCTTCACTGACTCCATGCTCCCCGGCTGCTTCCACCTGCTGGACGAACTGCCAGACACAGTCTACCGCCTCTGTGACTTGCTCATGACCGCCATCAAGAGGAGCGGCCCCGAGTACAGGGACCTCATCCTACGACAGGTTGTCAACCAGGTGAGTAACATGGTGTGTGTGTAGTTAGGTGTGATATGCCGAGTTAAAAAAAAATATATATAAATGATTTCACATACACCGGATAGGTGCAGTCAAATGTGTTTAGAGACTTCTTTGTTATTATGCATTTATAGTATCAGTATACCAGCCTCTCTATGTCATGTTTCTGATGTGTAGGTGTGGGAGGCAGCAGACGTGCTGATCAAGGCAGCAGTACCCCTGACCACCAGCGACACCAAAACGGTGTCCGAGTGGACCAGACAGATGGCCACCCTACCCCAAGCCTCCAACCTGGCAACACGCATCCTGCTGCTCACACTGCTCTTTGAGGTACGGAAAAACAGACAGACACACAGAAAAACATCCTACTGCTCAAAATATTTGTTTGAGGTCATGGCAGAGAAAGAGAAGCACAGCAATTAATTTCACTCACACTCACTCACTGGCCCTGTATGCTGATCCACGCTGTCCTGTTTTCCTTAAGGAGTTGAAGCTGTCGTGTGCCAGGGTGGTGGAGAACAGTGGGATCCTCAATGTGCTCATCAAGCTGCTGGAGGTGGTGCAGCCCTGTCTGCAGGCTGCCAAGGAGCAGAAGGACATCCAGACACCCAAGTCAGTACCACCCCCTCCTCTGGATCTGTCACAGAAAACTGACGAGAGGACCGCTCGAGATTAGCTAGCTGGCACACCTGCAGGATTGCCCTTCAGTAACAGTGTCATAGTGTCCTGCTAGAAATAACAGCATAAATGATATCTTTCCTTTTTCCAATGCCTTACTAGAGAGAATTACTTCAGGTGAAGTAAATGTATAAGCCCGGCTCCTCCCAGACAAATTGCGATGTTCAATACGGCTGAACGTTGTCTGTGACTCTCTATAGGTGGATCACTCCAGTGTTGCTGATCATTGACTTCTACGAGAAAATGGCTGTCTCATCCAAACGCAGAGCGCAGATGAACAAGGTAAGAATAATGTCCTCCGGGTGTCGCATAAAGATGAATCGACTCTATAGAATATGCATATGATTACCATCGTGTTGCCATAGCTGGTCTTTTCCTGACCCTTCTCTCACTGAAAATACAAATTTTCTTGTTTCCCATGGACAATAAAATAATTTTCCCTCTCCTTCCTTTCTTCCCTCTCTCTTCCTCCCCTCCCCTCTCTCCAGTACCTGCAGCCCAATGGTAATAACTGGCGTTGGTTTGATGACCGGTCCGGCCGCTGGTGCAGCTACTCTGCCTCTAACAACAGCACTATAGACTCAGCCTGGAGGGCTGGAGAAAGCAGCGTCCGGTTCACTGCGGGACGCAGGCGATACACCGTACAGTTCAACACCATGGTCCAGGTAGGAACTCTTCCTCATAGCCTCTCTTATACATGCCACTCCAACTCAAACAAAAGAACTGAGTCGACAAACAGTGAAACATATTTATTTTATTCATCAGACTTTGTGAATACTTAAAAAAAAATCCTGGTCTTTAAAAGCATGCTCAAAGGAGAGTATTCATTGAAAGTGCTTTTCAGTTCAGTAATGGGTTTAATTTGGGTCTGGTAAACCATTTCCTTTCTCAGATTTCTTCTAATGTTTCTATTCCAGGTGAATGAGGAGACGGGTAACCGTCGTCCGGTGATGCTCACGGTCCAGAGAGTGCCTCGCGTTCCTAAGCCGGCCAAGACGGGCAGCATGACGGACTCTGAGAGAGAGGAGGGAGACAGGGGCAAGGCAGAGGAGACTCAGACAGACCCAGGTGATGACTGGACCGACTACTACTAGATGGGAGGAGCTATCGTTCCAGTATAGCCTCAAACTGGTTTATGAGAGGGAGGAGGGAGACTGGGGCAAGGCAGAGGAGACAAACAGACACTCATGTAATGGCCTACTAGATGGGAGACACTGTTTTAGTGATATGCACAACCCGTGTTTTATAAGCAGATACGGTAGATTAACTTGTTAAGGACGTGGTACCGAAGTGGGGACCACAATCAGCAGAAATGCTCAAGAGCGCCACCATGGAGGTTGATAAACCTCAAACTTTCATTAAAATTGACATACAATATACTGAATTAAAGCTACACTCGTTGTGAATCTATCCACCAAGTCAGATTTGTAAAATGCTTTTCGGCGACAGCATGAGAAGCTATTGTCTGATACCATGCACCCTCAAAATACTGCAACTTCACTTAAAACGACAGATTTTGCGTTCGCCGTCGCAAACGAAAACGCTGAAATAAAATATAAAACATTCATTACCTTTGACGAGCTTCTTTCTTGGCACTCCTAGATGTCCCATAAACATCATTTAGGGTCTTTTTTCGATTAAATCGGTCCATATATAGCCTAGATATCGAACTACGACTCCGTCGCGAGTAAAGAAAAAAAATTAGCATTTCATAACGTAACGTAATTTTTTTAAATTCAAAAAGTCGACGATAAACTTTCACAAAACACTTCGAAATACTTTTGTAATGCAACTTTAGGTATTAGTACACGTTAATAAGCGATAAAAATCCTCAGGAGGCGAAGTGAAATTAATAGCTTGCCTAGGGAGAAAATGCTCTCTTCAAAATGTCGAACCAAAATCTGGGCGGGGACACAAAACTCGGCTCTATGTAATTCTGTTCTCTTTTAACAATTGCCTGTCGGCGCGGAAGAATATATTTTTCCATTTTCAGTGAACCGATTTTCATGCACTATTCGACGGAAACGCACGTTCTGTAAATGGCACAGGCGTGATTTAAACAGTTTTGGAAACGTCTGAGTGTTTCCTATCCACACACACTAATCATATGAATGTACTATATTCCTGGCATGAATAGCAGGGCGCTGAAATGTTGCGCGATTTTTAACAAAAAGCTGCGAAAATCTGCATGAATTCTGAACTTCCATAAGAGCACATTTTCAGCTAAAGGTGAAGTGTGCAGGTGTTCTTTACCTTTTGTTAGCCATTGCTGGAGCCACAAACTGCACTCTCACTGTTTATTGGCCAGTCTGAGATATTACTTTTTTTTACAACTCTGCCTAGAAGGCCAGCATCCCGGAGTCGCCTCTTCACTGTTGACGTTGAGACTGGTGTTTCGCGGGTACTATTTAATGAAGCTGCCAGTTGAGGACTTGTGAGGCGTCTGTATCAAACTAGACACTGATGTACTTGTCCTCTTGCTCAGTTTGTGCACCTGGGCCTCACACTTTCTATTCTGGTTAGCCAGTTTGTGCTGTTCTTTGAAGGGAGTAGTACATATTGTTGTAATTGATCTTCAGTTTCTTAGCAATTTCACGCATGGAATAGCCTTAATTTCTCAGGACAAGAATAGACTGATGAGTTTCAGAAGAAAGTACTTTGTTTTTTGCCATTTTGAGCCTGTAATCGAACCCACAAATGCTGATGCTCCAGATACTCAACTAGTCTAAAGAAGGCCAGTTTTATTGCTTTAATCAGAACAACAGTTTTCAACTGTGCTAACATAATTGCAAAAGGGTTTTCTAATGATCAATTATCCTTTTAAAATGATCAACTTGGATTAGCTAACACAACGTGCCATTGGAACACAGGAGTGATGGTTGCTGATAATGGGCCTATGTAGATATCCATAAATCAGCTGTTTCCTACAATACAATAGTCATTTACCACAATAACACTGTCTACACTATGTTTCTGATCAATTTGATATTTTTTAATGGACAAAAAAATTGCCTTTCTAAAACAAGAATTTCTAAAGTGGCCCCAAACTTCTGATACGGTAGCGTGTGTGTATGTATGTCATTAGACCGTTTCTATAGTTGTGTACCATAGTAACATCCCCCTCTCTAATTCTTTCAGACTCTGCTCCAGTAGCCGTGGAGATGAGTGCTCCAAAAGAGGACAATGCTACCCCCAACTAAAAGAGTCCTCCTCCGGTCCCTCTGCTCCCCCCGCCCCCCCTCCCGCAGCCCCCCTGGACCCCACATCGGAACGCACCGGGACAGGAGGAGCCATCGTGGTACAGGGCCTGACAGAGGATATGACCACAGTGCTCATCAGAGCCTGTGTCTCCATGATCAGTGTCCCTGTGGACCCAGACACCCTCCACGCCACACTAAGGTTCCTGTTTTACTTCTATATGGTTCTTGTTTTCTTCTTGAATCTTTTTTTTGTTATTAAAAGTGTCCTGATTGTTATGAAAAGCTCTAGACCATTTAGCTGACAGTGGCTATCTTGTAGGAAGGTTTACTTGCAATGACTCTTCTGTTTGTTTTTGCCTGCCTAACATCAGTTGGATATACTGACTGAGTCGCTCTGTCTGGAAAAGGGCGTCTGCTACATGACTAAAATGTACTTCTGGAATATTTTGTTAGTGTGACGAAAAGCCCTCTACAACTAAAGTGTGTTCTTCTCTTTCAGGCTATGCCTGCGCCTGACGAGGACCCACCATTACGCCATGATGTTTGCTGAGCTGAAGAGTACCAGGATGATCCTGGGGCTGACGCAGGGGTCGGGGTTCAACGGCTTCACGCCCCTCGTCACCCTGCTGTTCAGACACATCATAGAGGACCCCGCCACGCTACGACACACCATGGAGAAGGTACTGGATATTAAACCCTCCCTCGCTAATACCTACCCAGCATGCATCTCAACAGTCCTCTCCTAGAAATGGACAGGCGAAAGCTCCAACACATTGCTATTTTTACTATTTCCTGTATTTTCTGATCAGTGGAGCTAAAGGAAAATGGATAGGAACCCATTTTAGACTGTTGAGACACTCCCAGTCCGTGTTAAAATGTAGTGCAATATAGCCATTAGGGTTTTGCACTGAGTGACAGTGCCCTCTGTCTACCCTCTCTAGGTGGTACGGTCAGCAGTGACCAGCGGGGCGGGCAGCACCACGTCAGGTGTGGTATCAGGCTCCCTAGGCTCCAGAGAGATCAACTACATTCTGCGTGTTCTGGGCCCTGCCGCCTGCCGGAACCCGGACTGCTTCGCTGACACAGCCAACAGCTGCGTCCGCATCGCCCTGCCCGCACCTCGCGGAGCTGGTACGGGTACGTTAAAATACTCTCATGGGAAAAATCCATATTTTATACAAGTGGATAGTTAAATGGCCACAGGCCTATCTAGCTGGAAGAACCATGCAAAGCAGCGTGGTGTGGTGACCAAATCTTTATTAAACCACTTTTGTATACATCTCGGACAGACCTGTGGCCATTCAACTACCCTCTTGCACCTATAGCTCTCGGCTAGTTCCCTATTTTACAGTGTAACGTAACAATGTGACTGTGATTAAACGTTAAACGTGTACATGGTTGCTCGAAGTGTTTCTCTCCCTTCCTCTGCTCAGCCTCAGATGATGAGTTTGAGAATCTGCGTATCAAGGGGCCCAATGCGGTGCAGCTAGTGAAGACCACCCCCCTCAAAATGTCTCCGCTGCCCCCCATCCCTGACACCATCAAAGAGGTCATCTATGACATGCTAAATGCCCTGGCCGCCTACCACGCCCCTGAAGAGGGTAAGACCCTCACACAAACACTCTATCCCGATTAGTCTTTCCCGGAAGTCCTCTCATCCTGTCTTCTCTTGAGTCATGGAGCCACATGATCTTAACGTCAATGTTGCCTTGTAGCTACACCTGTGTGAAGTTTAGCTTACTGCTAGCTTACTGCTAGCTTACTGTGTGAAGTCTAGCTTACTGTGTGAAGTCTAGCTTACTGTGTGAAGTCTAGCTTACTGTGTGAAGTCTAGCTTACTGTGTGAAGTCTAGCTTACTGTGTGAAGTCTAGCTTACTGTGTGAAGTCTAGCTTACTGTGTGAAGTCTAGCTTACTGTGTGAAGTCTAGCTTACTGTGTGAAGTCTAGCTTACTGTGTGAAGTCTAGCTTACTGTGTGAAGTCTCCCCTGTAGCGGAGCGTCCAGAGGAGCGTGTGGTGGCGGTGCCCGGGGGGCAGGACCTGTGTCAGATCCTCCAGGATGTGGGCGACGACGTTTACCAGCAGTACAGACTCACCAGACAGGGCAGTGACTTCGACTCGCAGTCCGCTTTCCATATCAACGTAAGTGTCATGTCTGGCTGGCTGTTTGTAAGAGTCATTCTGGTCATGGTCCTGTTTCAGTAGGGTACACGGTAGCGAAAACGTTTTGCATCGGGAAAACAAAAGATATGGGTAGGTTTTTCGGCCGTTTTATTAAAACTTAAATTATTCCTATTGGTTGCTAAAATATCTGTATTTGTTTTATTTAACCTTTTATTTAACTAGGCAAGTCAGTTTAGAACACATTCTTATTTACGCTGGGCCAACTGTGCGCTGCCCTATGGGCTCCCAATCACGGCCGGTTGTGATACAGCCTGGAATCGAACCAGGGTCTGTCGTGACTCCTCTAGCACTGAGATGCAGTGCCTTAGACTGCTGCGCCACCCGGGAGCTGCCTTTTATTTAGTAGGCAACTCAAACTTTGACTAACTGGACTAATCACAACTTGGAGTCCATATCACTGAGTCAAAATGCAAGCCGAGATCTCCTGCTCAGATGTATTTATTTTTTAACATAATTTCAAAAACATAGGCCTATGCAACATTAACTAAATAAAAAAAGTTCTGTAGCAAAGAGGTTTGTACGTTATCACAGCATAGCATTGGCTATGCTTGAGTTTCCCTGCCAACGTTGTTCTTCTCAGACCGTTTGGATATTATATTTAAAAATATATATATGATCACACTGTTAATAGTTAGGCACAGCTAAGTGAGAACTTTTTTTTTTTTTTTTTGGACTGATGGCCTGCATCTGATGGTCAGCCTGAGGGGAAGGAGAGAGCAGTGGTGAGGCTGCATCTCCCCAGACTCACCATCCCCCTCTCTCCACTGAGAAAAGGGGACACAGTCTTCCAGTTAATAACGAAACTTAAGTCGCGCAGCATTATTTCAGCCTCATGCACCAATTCATGTTGCTACTCCTATGACCAGAGTACGTGAAATATTCCTCGATATTTAAAAAGACACAAGCCGCTAAATAATAACAACGCAAGTTTATTGACAGTCTTTGCTGTACTCGTTGATTGCGGCTGCAGTGCTGGTTGTAGTGTGACTGGAAGGAGCGACGGTGCATTTTATGGCTTATAAAACTGTTGAACAAAGTGTTGACAGTGCTGAATAACAACATAAACACAAACTTAGGCTACACATCAAAACAGCAGCTCTTTGCTGTATTCTTTGAGTCTAGTCATGGTTTTAGAAGTTTTGACATCTCAATACAAACTCTGCTGCGTGTTCAAGGCTTGGTTTTACTCTATGGTTCTGGGAAACTGCAGACACGGTGATCTGAGCTTTCTGATTGGCTAGCGGTAGGCCTATAGGTGCACTTGATTTGCTCTCTGGGCCTGCTGGGTAGGCGGAGTTCTGCCTTCAGACACATGAAATGGTTAAAAATGCAACCGCTTTGCCTTCCCAGCGCTAGGGCTGCTGAATCAAGTGCATCTCCCGCCCCCCAAAAAAGGAACCCATTTTCGCGTGCGCTATGGACTCAGGGAAAATTAACTTGGCAACGTATTGTTATGTGGCGGAAGATAACAACGTAAGCTCTGCACTCTGACAAATTAGGAGTGTTTCATTCAGCACCACACAAATGGGCCTACTAATGGACAATTCCCTGCTCCACTCTCTTCGCAACACAATTCCAAGTTGCTGGTTTTGAAGAAATATATTCTTTTTTAAACGTTTCTGACCCGCAATATAATTGTTTTGAACCGCGAGAAATGTTTTCATTCCCACCCACAAGCTGATTTTTTGGGGGGTGGGTGGGTCACGAGTGGGTGTCCGGTCCGATGCAGGACTCTGTGCTCTTGTTGGACAAGTTCAGGTGAAACTTCTCCATTTCAAAATGTTTGTCTTCTTGAACCGGACCCAGGAGTGCGAGTGTCTTGAATCAAAACATTGATATGTATGTTTTGAAAGCTGCTGTATTGGTCTAGATATATTGTAGGTCATATTTTCTCCCCCTCCTGTCTCTCAGCCCCAGGTGTTTTCTGCAGATGGAGCGGTAGCTGATTCCTCTCAGTCTGGAACACCCCAGGGAGAAGGTGAGACCCTCCCTCCCTCCTCCTCACCTCCAGCTTCCACTGGTACTTTTACAATACACTTCTTTCCTTAGTTTGGTCAATTTGTATGATGCTAATATACAATATAGTGTATTTAAACAAAAAAATGGAGATTTGTCACAATTGCCCCATCAATGTTGTAACATTCCTAGACACCTCTCTCCCCCCGCTCGATCCTAACTCTCTTCTCTCTCTTTTCCATTCCCTCCATCTCCCACCCTCTCTCCCCTCAGCCTCTACTCCAGAGGAGATGCGTGAGGAGAAGAAGGAGGTGGAGGGGGAGAAGGGAGCCAGCTCAGAGGAGGGTAAGGGGGCCAAGGCTAAGGCCTCCAAGCCCCTGATGCCCACCTCTACCATCTTGCGTCTCCTGGCAGAGCTGGTCAGGTCCTACGTGGGCATCGCCACCCTCATAGCATCCTACTGCTATACGGCCGGACAGTCTGAGCTCATCAAGGAGGTAGGGGTGTTCTACATGGACTGGGCAAAACGTCCAGCTTTCACAATCTATGTAGAGTTTTACTACTGTAATACATTTGGCACAAATTGCCTCAAGGGCTCGAAGGTTTTGAGGAGTTTAAACACGATGTTGACAAACTCCTGTTTTTCTCTTCCCCTCCCTGTATTGCCATAGCCACTACTCCAACCTCAGAGAAAATGTGGAATATATCCTGTGTTGTTTCTATTTGACCTGACTCTAGTCCTCTCTCTGTGTGCTGTATATGTATTTAATTTCTGTAGAGGTATGTACAATACATTGCGCCAGTCCTCTCCTCACCCAGGGGTCCATCTCTTCCTCTGCTACATGACTGTACTGCTCTATATTTGTAATATGTTGAGTATAAGACTTGTTGTCCTGACTCCCTTCTTGCTCTCTCTGTCTCTCTCCCCCTGCAGGACTGCAGTGTATTAGCCTTCGTGCTGGACCACCTGTTGCCCCACACCCAGAGCTCTGAGGACAAGGACACCCCAGCCCTGGCACGCCTCTTCCTGGCCAGCCTGGCAGCCGCTGGCACAGGCACCGATGCACAGGTGGCCCTGGTCAATGAGGTGAAGGCCGCACTCAGCCGGGCGCTGGCCATGGCAGAGGGCACGGAGAAACACGCCAGGTGAGGGAGTGGGCTGGGCAGGGCAGAGAGATCATAATTGTCTCAAAACAATTAAGCCAATGTTTTTTTCCATGGGGCTCATAAACTCGTCAAAAAAAAGGTCCTCTCCCTGTCAACTAACTTTATTTTCAGCATGTATAAATATTTGTATGAACATAAGATTCAACAACTGAGACATAAACTGAACAAGTTCCACAGACATGTGGCTAACAGAAATGGAATAAGGTGTCCCTGAACAAAGCGGGGGAGGGGTTAAAATCACAAATAACAGTTAGTGTCTGGTGTGGCCACCAGCTGTATTAAATCTCCTCCTCATGGACTGCACCAGATTTGCCAGTTCTTGCTGTGAGATGTTACCCCACTCTTCCACCAAGGCACGTGCAATTTCCTGGACATTTCTGGGGGAATGGCCCTAGCCCTCACCCTCCGATCCAACAGGTCCCAGACGTGCTCAATGGGATTGAGATCCGGGCTCTTCGCTGGCCATGGCAGAACACTGACATTCCTGTCTTGCAGGAAATCACGCACAGAACAAGCAGTATGGCTAGTGGCATTGTCATGCTGGAGGGTCATATCAGGATGAGCCTGCAGGAAGGGTACCAAATGAGGGAGGAGAATGTCTTCCCTGTAACGCATAGTGTTGAGATTGCCTGCAATGACAACAAGCTCAGTCCGATGGTGCTGTGACACACCGCCCCAGGCCATGACGGGCCCTCCACCTCATACTCGATCCCGCTCCAGGCCTCGGTGTAACGCTCATTCCTTCGACTATAAACGTGAATCCGACCATCACCCCTGGTCAGACAAAACAGCGACTCGTCAGTGAAAAGCACTTTTTGCCAGTCTTGTCTGGTCCAGCGACAGTGGGTTTGTGCCCATAGGCGACGTTGTTGCCGGTGATATCTGGCGAGGACCTGCCTTACAACAGGCCTACAAGCCCTCAGTTCAGCCTCTCTCAGCCTATTGCAGACAGTCTGGGCACTGATGTAGGGGTTGTGCGTTCCTGGTGTAACTCGGTCAGTTGTTGCTGCCATTCTGTACCTGTCCCGCAGGTGTGATGTTCGGATGTACCGATCCTGTGCATGTGTTACACGTGGTCTGCCACTGTCCGCCCTGTAGTGCTGTCTTAGGCGTCTCACAGTACTGACATTGCAATTTATTGCCCTGGCCACATCTGCAGTCCTCATCCCTCCACGGAGATGAGCAGGGACCCTGGGCATCTTTCCTTTGGTGTTTTTCATAGTCAGTAGAAAGGCCTCTAGTGTCCTAAGTTTTCATAACTGTGACCTTAATTGCCTACCGTCTGTAACCTGTTAGTGTCTTAACGACCATTTCACAGGTGCATGTTCATTCATTGTTTATGGTTCATTGAACAAGCATAGGAAACGGTGTTTAAACCCTTTTATAATGAAGGTCTGTGAAGTTATTTGGATTTTTACGAATTATCCTTAAAAGACAGGGTCCTGAAAAGGGGACGTTTCTTTTTTTGCTGGGTTTATTATTTACCATCCGTTATTTGTCATTTTGATGTGTGTCAAAAGTTGAAATTGATCATGTATTTGACTAATGGACAGATTCATAGTGCATTCGTTATGCATTTTATCTGTCCCTGTGTGCTTAGGCTTCACTGAAAACTCCCCATTTTTCTCTCTCTCCCCCCAGGCTCCAGGCGGTGATGTGCATCATCAGCACCATCATGGAGTCGTGTCCGTCCACCTCTAGCTTCTACAGCACGTCAGCAGCCAAGACGCAGCACAACGGCATGAACAACATCATACGCCTCTTCCTCAAGAAAGGACTGGTCAACGACCTGGCTAGAGTACCGCACAGCCTCGATCTGTCCAGGTACACACACACACACACACACACACACACACACACACACACACACACACACACACACACACACACACCACTGATCCTCTCAAACCCCTTACTCACCCTCTTAGAGGATTCACATTGCTTACTACTTTATAGTAAGGCATCAGGGAGATCTTCCCCTGTGGGTGTTTCTTCCAAACAGCATGCAAAACAGCACGTTGACTGGTAGCTTGTCTTGCACGGTGCCAAAGCTGGCTTAAGAGCCCCTCCCCCCAATTGGTTATTGTGACGTCGCATTGCTTAGATTTGCATAGATTTCATATTTTCTCAACTATCTTGTGGTCAAATCGCTGAATGTCTCCTTATCTCTTCCTTCCATTGAGAATGTTTTTCTCGGTTTCCCGGGTGGCGCAGTGTTCTAAGGCTAGCTGTGCCACCAGAGATTCTGGGTTTGAGCCCAGGCTCAGTCGCAGCCGGCCGCATCCGGGAGGCCCATGGGGCGGCGCACAATTGGCCCAGCGTCGTCCGGGTTAGGGAGGATTTGGCCGGTAGGGATATCCTTGTTTCATCGCGCACTAGCGACTGCTGTGGCGGGACGGGTGCAGTGCACGCTGACCAGGTCGCCAGGTGTACGGTGTTTCCACCGACACATTGGTGCGGCTGGCTTCCGGGTTGGATGTGCATTGTGTCAAGAATCAGTGCGGCTTGGTTGGGTTGTGTTTCAGAGGACGCATAGCTTTCGACCTCTCCCGAGTCTGTGTGGGAGTTGCAGCGATGAGACAAGACTGTAACTACTACCAATTGGATACCACAAAATTGGGGAGAAAACAGGGGTAAAATAAATAAAAAGGAAATGTTTTTCTCACCATTGACTTGTTATCTCAGTCCCAACATGGCAAACACAGTGAATGCAGCGCTGAAGCCCTTAGAGACTCTGTCCCGCATCGTCAACCAGCCCAGCAGCCTGTTTGGAGGGAAGGGGGGATCCAGCAAGAACAAGGCTGAGCACGACACTGTGGGAGCCGCCAGGGACTCCAATAGCAACACACAAGGTACCACAGGTGATGCGCACACACACACACACACACGTTTGCACTCAAACACATACACACAGTAGACATACACACATGTAGTAGTAACAAATATGTACACACTACACACAGACACCCACATGTTCCCCAGAACCACAGGGATATAGGAAACTCACATTTAGACTGTTCTTGGCTTACTGTTCATCTCACTGAATCCATTTTCTTTGCAGGTGACTCTGGTGAGGCTGAGGGGACTCTGGTGGAGGGCAGTCACAGGGTCCAGGGGACAGACAGTGACCTGATGGATGGAGAGACGGAGGGAGACACGGCAGTCATCGCTGGTCAGCCGGAGGTGCTCAGCACAACGGCCATGCAGGTGGAGAACGAGCTGGTGGATCTGATAGACGAGCTGTTGGAGAGAGACGCTGGTGCCGTCAATAGCTCCATTATCGGTAAGCAGAGGGCGTCTGGAATCCAGGCGTCTGTTGAAAAGGGTGAAACGTTACAAACTGTTCAATTTAGAAAAGCATTTTCTAGAACAGAATTGGGGTCTCATTTCACCTCTATTAAATCTCTATCTGCAACGTTCTAAAAGGAAATGTCTTTCCAGATTTCTATTAAATGTGACCGATTTATTCATTTTTTTAAAAATTAATTATTGTAGACCACTGACCGGCCAGCTCATTAATCTGGCAATCATTTGAGAGAAGTTTGAGTTGGGTTTTGTTAGTGTTTTTTTCTCGGATTTACGCTTTGGTCACATGAGTATAGGAGTCAATAACATTTTTTGGGTACGAGTTAACAGAATATAAACTTTGAAAACAAATGTTACTTTAATGTTTCACCTGTCTGAATACACCACTGGACTCATCAGAGTGAAATGGGATGGTGTAGAAGTGAAGAAGAAAGGGGCGGGCACATGCAGTACATCATCTTGTTTCTGATTGGTTGTTTGCTCTGTAACTCAGTGGGACGTGGCAGTGGTGAGGATGAATCACAAGAGGACGTGTTGATGGATGAGGCACCCTCCAATATCAGTCAGGCTTCTACTCTACAGGCCAACCGAGAAGGTAAGTGCTGGTTCTGATATTTTATTTTTACATTGTCCTCCAACATGGTTCTGACAATTATTGTGTATGCGTAACCTAGCCAGCACAGTACAGCTTGGCGTGGCTCTGTCGTAAAAAATACATGAAATATCTATTTAATTTGTTTTATTTAGTTAAATAGGGTTATTAGGGTGAAAAGAGTTCAAGTGTGTTGGGTGGTTTGGTCTCGCTCACTGTCCCCCCTCCGTCTTCTCCTACCGTAGACTCTATGAACATCCTGGAGCCTGAGGATGAGGAGCACACGCAGGAGGAGGACTCCAGTGGCAGCAACGATGAAGAAGACAGCCAGGACGAAGAGGAGGAGGAAGAAGAGGAAGAGGAGGAGGATCAGGTGAAGAGTTTGAAGACTCTGGAAGGAGTTTTTTTTGTGTTCAGTTACCTTGTCTGAGTCGTGAGGATTTGCATTGGCTCCGGCTTAGCGGGCTATTATACAGGACACCTGGGTTCGAACCGGCTTGGTCACATTCGAATGGTATCCATTTACTAACTTTAAAATTAGTTTTCTAATGGAAAAAATAAAGTGTAAAGAAAGAAAAAATTGTCTAAATATGCCATGTTCTGTTTCTCAGGACGATGAAGAAGGAGATGAGGATGATGACGATGAAGGTTCGGAGATGGAGCTGGATGAAGATTTCCCAGACATCAACGCGGCGCCACACATTCGCTTCGAGAGGTTTGACCGCGACGATGACCTCATCATAGAGTTTGACAACATGTTCTCCACCACCGGTGAGTCATATTGGTGTTTTTATTCCTCTTTGTTTTTCATAGTCTTTGTTTTGAATGTATGGATAGATTTAGAAGGCAGCTTCTATGTTATTGAACTGGGCCCATATATATATATAACGCGTCTCAAGGGTAGGAGTGCTGATTTAGGATCAGCTCCCCCTGTCCATATATTCATAATCTAAAAGACCGAACTGATCCCGGATTGGCACCCCTACTCTAAGACGCTTTATGAATACGGGCCCTGATTTCTCAAAGTAGGTTGTCTCTTTTTTTTGATTATCCTAATGAACAACTAACACTAAAGACATAGATTTACGAATAGCTACGTAGCCTATATTATAATAGCCATATAGCAGTATGTAGAATGACGGGGTTGTGTCACTACGTTTCCCCCTAATGTCTGCAACTGTTCTCTCTGTTTATCGTGTTCCCATCAGCTGACATCCCTCCCTCCCCAGGCAACATTCCCAGCTCTCACCCCCTGATGGTGCGTCACGCCGACCACGGCTCCCTAACGCTGGGCGGAGCTGGCACCAACAACCGCCTGGCGCAGGGCATGGGTCGTAGTCAGAGAACACTACGCCAGCTCACCGCCAACACGGGCCACACGATACACGTCCACTACCCCGGGAACAGACAGCCCAACCCTCCACTCATCCTGCAGAGGTGAGATGGAGATGCTACAATGAATGAATGAATGGGACTTTTCCTAGGTCATGGGTCAGATTCTGTCAAACATTTTAAGCAGCTTTTGATTTTGTACGTACAAAGGAACCAATGGAATATTCCCCCAAATGCTAAATCAATCGCACCTCAAAAACAAAGTATTGATTATAGTTGCTGTACTCGTGTATACATTTCTACGGTCATAGGTTCTGAAAGTGTTTGTTCATGTCGGTGCATTAGAAGAAAATATGATTGTTAAGTGTGTGAGTGTTTATGTATCAGTGTTGTAAGACGATCAACTGCTGTATATTAAATGTGTATGTGCCTTCTCTCTCCTCCCCTCCAGACTGCTAGGTCCCAGTGCTGCAGCAGACATCCTGCAGCTGTCCAGCTCTCTGCCCCTGCAGTCCCGCGGCCGCGCACGTCTCCTGGTGGGCAACGAGGACGTGCACATCATCGCCCGCTCCGACGACGAGCTGCTCGACGACTTCTTCCACGAGCAGAGCAGCACCGGAGGACAAGCAGGTATGACACTCGCTGTCCACCAGTCCAGTCTACTATATGGGCCTCTTTACCAGACCCAAGTTAACTCTAGTTCTGGACTAAGAAATACTGTCATTGGAGTAGGAGTCCAGAACAAGGCTGAATCTATTGGAAACTGTCCCTAGGTGCTTAGTCTGTGGTGGGAGCCCAAGCTTTGATTGAATTATGTTGAATTCATCTCAAATATGTATCTTTCCAGGCACTCTGTCCAGTATCCCCACTGCCTTAACCCGATGGACTGATGAGTGTAAAGTACTGGACGCTGAGAGCATGCACGACTGTGTAGCAGGTACGACAGTCTTCTACAAGTCTGCTGTTGGACTACTGAGAAAATGATTTTCCGTGATTCTCACATTGTTGCTGATTCATACAGTTACTCATGAAGACTTATAGATGCACGCACACACACACTGTAAACCCCAGCCCATCTCTCTAACCCCATCTCTCTCATTCCCAGTGGTGAAGGTTCCTATCCTGCAACACTTGGAGACCCTGAGAGACGAGGAGCTGGAGGAGAGGAGGGAGAAGAAAAGACGCCAGCTGGCGGAGGAGGAGGAGGCTAAGCAGAACGACAGAAGGACAGGGGGAGAGGAGGCCAGGGAGCAGAGTCTACAGGGCTCGGGACTGGGGACGGTCAATGGTGCGGCTGGAGAGACCACTGCTGGTACTGGCACCTTGTTTTTAAATGCGAACACTATACTAAGTATAATTTCTTTGTAAGAGTGCAAGTGCTTTTACCGGATTGAGGTGAACTTTTAACCCTTTTGCAAAAGTGAATCCTTTCTTTCCAGATAACTTCCTGTTCACTTTTTCTGTCTTTTTTCTGTGCATGTTTGAATGGAATCTGGCCCACTAAGTGTCCTCTGTCTGGACCCTCTTGAAGCCAACAGACAGACGGACACAGCGTAGCGTGCTGTGGGTTGAGGTAGTAGTTTGTATAGTTTTAGGATCACACCAGATCTGGGAGATAACTATACAGTCTACTGTCTTTCCCACGGCAACGCCAAGACGACCATATTACCATGGAAACCACGGGACTGACATCTTGGCTTGGACACTTACTCTGCAACTAATCCTTGGGGGGATTTTTTTTTTACTGAGAATGTAGTTACATTTACATTTGAGTAATTTAGCAGACGCTCTTATCCAGAGCTACTTACAGTAACGAGAGGATACATTTTCATACTGGTCCCCCGTAGGATTCGAACCCACAACACTGGCGTTGCAAGTGCCTTACTCTACCAAGTGAGCTACACCATGATGTTGCTATGCAACCTAATGTGCTTCTGTGCGTGTGTTATACGGATGTGGAACCCATACCCTTCTGTGGCTGTGCTGTGGTGAGGTAGTAAGTTGTGTTGTTGTTGGGGATCAGGATAGTGCGCCCCGTACGGGAGATAACTATACAACTTACTGCCTTCCTCAGTGCTGCTCAACTCTCAGCAATCTCACCCAGGAAAAAATAAGCTTTGGATTGATAGCATTGTACCCCTCAAACTCGGTGCTCCCCAAACCTCTCCTTGGTTCCCCCAGCCAGTTTCCCTTATTTAATCTATTCCAATACTAGCACACCTGTAGGACCTGTTTCTGTACTTTATATGTAACTACTGTAGTGGTGAACCTATAGCTCACTATTGAGTTAGTTTGACTCATCCCTCCTGTGTGTTGTTCCATCAGAGGGAGGTCAAGTGAACCTAGGACTCCTGTACTCTGTCTAACTTCTCTCTGTTCTGTCTCCCCTGACTCAGAAGGTGAGGCCCAGGGCAGTGGTGTGTCGTGTCTGGACCCCCCTCGGGTCTCGGATGGTTTCCTCACTGCTCCCCCCTCAGGAGAGGTCACCCCCACAACCCCCGCCCCCCACGAACAGGCCCTGGTTTCCCTGGAGACTGCCATCAGCCAGCAGGTCCACCAGCCAATCGCAGACCTGCTCCTGGCCGAGTCGCATGCCAATTCACTGGCCGCCCTGGCAGGGGCCGGTCTTCCTGCCCTTGCGGCGGCATCCGATAGGCCGACCTGCGAAGTGGAGGCGTCACAGATGGAAATGTCCCCGGTGCCCACTATTGGTGAGAGAGGGGGAGCGATGGATGGAGGCAGGGAAGGTAGACTAACTTTGAAACTGTAAGAAGTGTGTTCGTTTTAGCTTTCCCAGCGCAGCGGTTGGTGGAGTTTGCACATTTGAGACCATTCCGTTGGTCTCATCCATCCAGGGCACCAGGGTAGCTAAACGAATGCACCCTCTTTCACAGAGTGACTGATGAGCAGTAAGGGCACACATGTAGCTGCAGTGATGCTGTTGACTAAGCGGTCTCCTTTTAAATATAGCCATAATGGCTAGCGTTGTTACAGTGACCGTATTACCGCCACACCGGCGGTCACGAGTTATGACGGCGGTCAAATTCCAAGTGACCAGTTAGTCACAGTAATTAGGCTTCTCCGAGCTCTGATGCTGCTGATGGTCATTATTAGCCTACCAAACTTGATAACTGCCTGGTACTCAGCACTCTATTGTCCCTCTAATCACTCTGACATGAATGCAAATGAAATGGAAAATCTAATCAAACTTCATGAGAGCCCACAAGCTCATGTTGTGCAACATTTCTATAGGCTATGCAATTATGTGAAAAAACAGAGTGATGGCCTCTTTTAAAAAGAGGATCCCATCAGCTTTCTATAGGCTAGCCATACTATATTTATTTCCCAACTTTCCTAATATTAAGCACATTGCTTCTCTTTACAACAGGAGTATAGCCTACCTGGCTGGCATGAAAATAAACCACGGGAAAAGAGTCTTCCATCCCTTTAAGTGCATATGTATTTTTTTCCCTCTGCCAGTTTCAAGACGGATGCATAATGGTCCATTCAAATTTCACATTTATATTATTTATAATATGTAAAGACAATGTTAATCAAGAATAGTCTGATGGGTGACAATATTAGCGTATAACCTTTTGGAATGTTTATTTCTCACAGAACAGAATAGGTAAACTTTTGTACGATGGGGGATAGTAGATTGACATAGGCTAGTGCTTTTGCTGTTTGTTAGACGTATTCATCTTGTTGGCTGACGAAAAGTAAATGTGGACAGTTCTTTCAATATCTTCAATATGCACCACGGAATTGGATAAGGACACACGCAGTTGCGTCCACGATGTCTGTCTTCACTTGTAGCCTGTGAGAAAGACCGGATCATGTGACGGACATTGGCCAATGATAATTGAGCCATGTGAGTGAGCAGTGCTTCAGGGCACGCAGCCGGGAGAGGGGAATTATAATTATTATCTTCATTCAGCCCAATGGCCACTGGCAGCAAAAGGCATGGATTTTTTTAGAGTGCATTACGGCCACACAAAGGGGATGCCGCCGGGAAATTTGAGGCATTATCTCAAGTGCTTGTCAAATTGTGAATGAGACTGGTGAAGTGTGTGCAGCCTAAGCAAAAAACTAAGCAGAGCTCATGCCTTTCATTTAATTTCTGGCGCAGTGGTCAAGGGCGCTGTACTGCAGCGCCAGCTGTGCCACCAGAGACTCTGGGTTCGCGCCCGGGCTCTGTCGTAACCGGCCGCGACCGGGAGGTCCGTGGGGAGATGCACAATTGGCCTAGCGTCGTCCGGGTTAGGGAGGGTTTGGCCGGTAGGGAAATCCTTGTCTCATCGCGCACCAGCGACTCCTGTGGCGTGCCGGGCACAGTTTGCGCTAACCAAGGTTGCCAGGTGCACTGTTTCCTCCGACACATTGGTGCGGCTGGCTTCCGGTTGGATGGCACTGTGTTAAGGAGCAGTGCGGCTTGGTTGGGTTATGTATCGGAGGACGCATGACTTTCAACCTTCGTCTCTCCCGAGCCCATACGGGAGTTGTAGCGATGAGACAAGATAGTAGCTACTACCAATTGGATACCACGAAATTGGGGAGAAAAGGGGGTAAAAATAATAATCATCATTAGTCGGATCATGAAGCCTGAGAATGGATTAAAAATCAAAACACCTAGCCCAATGTTTGTATCACAACCAAAGTTGCATAATTAACTCTAAATTAAGCATATAGGAGAAGCTGTTTCTTTGTTAATTTTAACAGCTCAACGCAGAATAGCTGCATGTGCCCACTTCTTCATCGTTTGGAGAAAATATACTTTCTATTTTATTCAGTTGTGTTCTTCATACTATAAAATGCCACAGAATTCGAAGCAAATCTTGTCTGCTAAATGAACTAGTGTAGCCCACAGCCATTTGGCACAGCCAGATCAGGGCCTAACATAAGGACAACTTAGTGTATGCTATTCTGTTCTTCTGAAATAGACTACATTTTCTTCATATCATGCTTCTTTAGACTCGTCTAAAATAGATAATTGATTTATTGTGACGGTGTAGGCTATATTACCTGGATTTATTAGACTTTATCAAATGTAGATGTTCCAAAGGTTTGCATTTGTGACTTGTAGGCTATGCATGGAAGCCAGGAGATGGTAAATGGGTTTGTTAATTGACGGTCAATTACTGTGAGAAGGGCAGTTATTTGCTTGACAATCACTGGCTGACAAAATGTCATGACTGCCAAAGCCCTAATCATGGCTAACGACACATTGCTTCAAAGTGTCGTGCTAGTGTAGATTTTGCAACGGAGCATATGTGTTCATGCAACCACTTTGTTGCCGTCAGACTATGCATAGTTGTTTAGTGTATTAACTGACCATTTTTCTTCTCTCTCCTCCCCTCTTCTCCCACATTTTCCTCCCCACTTCTTTCACTCATTCTTCTCCTCTCCCCGATCTTCTCCGCCCAGCCTCCCTGAGTCCAGACATCGTGGAGACCGCTGAGCCTACAGCGGTGGGCTTGTCACTACTGGAAGGGTCTCCCATGGATACCAGTAGCCCCATTTCTGCCACGCAGGAAGAGCCCGTCCCCAACCCCACCCAGGCTGTCCATCTGCCACAGGAGCTGTCAGGGAGTGGAGACGGTGGACAGACGGCCAGGCAGACAGACGGGGAGTCAGGGTGAGGGTCTTGGCGGGCAATACTAACGATACGTTCCAAATTCGAACCCTAGCTCCTACCCCATAAGCACTTCTCTAGA
Source organism: Oncorhynchus nerka (assembly GCF_034236695.1). Lineage (NCBI taxonomy): Eukaryota > Metazoa > Chordata > Actinopteri > Salmoniformes > Salmonidae > Oncorhynchus > Oncorhynchus nerka. The sequence continues at coordinate 42,723,439 of NC_088415.1, read as the reverse complement.
TGTAAAATATTTGGATAGGTGTATATCAAACATGAACAAAATTATACCTATCCTATCAGAGGGCGAGATGGAGCTACTACTGTAACATATGACTTATACCAATGTGATCTGTTTAGATCTAATGTGATCTAGACAGGAACTCTGAGGGGAAGATGAGCTCTCTGTCTCCCTCGCTCATGCTTTGCCCCTCTGTAGCTCCACCTCTGCCTCCTCCCCTGGAGAGACCATGCCCCGGAGTGACAGCGCAGACAGCCAATCCCAGGCCATCCAGGAAGAGCCCTTCCCATCCACCAGCAATGAGGATGAGGACCCACTGGCAGGTAAGGAGAGTCTCATTGGCTGGTTTCTCTGGCCCCTCTACCTCAGTGGTGGGCACTCCTCCTGGAGAGAACACATTTTTTCCAACCCGATGCTAACACATGGTTCTTTTTATCACCTGTTGCTCATCAGGACCTTAATTGGACCTCGATTGTTAGAGCAAAAGCATGCATACACCGTAGATCTCCAGAGGGGAGAGTTGGCCACCCTTGTGTTACGTCATGCACAGTAGAGCCCTACACTCACCCCCCTCCAGGCATCAGTCTACCAGAGGGTGTAGACCCATCCTTTCTGGCAGCTCTTCCAGAGGATATCCGTCGTGAGGTGCTCCAGAACCAGCTGGGTATCCGACCCCCAGCACGCCCCCCTGCCGCCGCCACCCTCCCCTCCACCACTGCCCCCGTACTGGGAGGAGGACCCGGCGTCACAGAAGTCAGCCCTGAGTTCCTGGCTGCCCTGCCACCCGCCATACAGGAGGAGGTGAGGAACGAAAATACATCACCCTTATAATCATCCTTTTATGTATTATGACTTGTCTTGTAAATGATCTATGTGGGGCTTAAAACTTAGCTTAAATACACTCCATGGTCAAAAGTATGTGGACACCTTTCAAATTTGTGGATTCGTCTATTTCAGCCACATCCATTGCTGACAGGTGTATAAAATTGAGCACACAGCCATGGAATCTCCATAGACAAACTTTGGCAGTAGAATGGACCGTACTGAAGAGCTCAGTGACGTTCAACGTGGCACCGTCATATCCAACAAGTCAGTTAGTCAAATGTCTTCCCTGCTAGAGCTGCCCCGGTCAACTGTAAGTGCTGTTATTGTGAAGTGGAAATGTCTAGGAGCAAGCCTAAGATCATCATGCGAATGCCGAGCTGGAGTGGTGTAAAGCTAACCGCTATTGAACATTCTCTGGAGTGATAAATCACGCTTCACCATCTGGCAGTCCGACGGACTAATCTGGGTTTGGGTATGCCAGGAGACCCACTACCTGCCCCAATGCATAGTGCCAACTGTAAAGTTTGGTGGATGCTGTTTTTCATGGTTCGGGCTAGGCCCCTTACTTCCAGTGAAGGGAAATCTTAATGCTATAGCATATGACATTCTAGACGATTATGTGCTTCTAACTTTGGCAACCGTTTGGGGGAAGGCCCTTTCCTGTTTCAGCATGACAATGCCCCCATGCACAAAGCAATGTCCATACAGAAATGGTTTGTCAAGATCGGTGTGGAAGAACTTGCCTGGCCTGCACAGAGCCCTGACCTCAACCACATCGTACACCTTTGGGATTAATTGGAACGCCGACCGCAAGCCAGGCCTCATCTCCCAACATCAGTGCCCGGCCTCAATAATGCTCTTGTGGCTGAATGGAAGCATGTCCCCGCAGCAATGTTCCAACATCTAGTGGAAAGCCTTCCCAGAAGAGTGGAGGCTGTTAAAGCAGCAAAGGCGGGACCAACTCTGTAATAATGCCCATGGTTTTGGAATGAGATGTCCACATACTTTGAGCCATGTAGTGTACATGCTTATGAGTAGTGTAGAGAGGGGAAGATTTAGTGATCTTGGTCTAACACCTAACATTTCCATTATACTCAAGCTGTTGAAGCCTCTATGTGTGGACTTAGGAAGACTTAATGAATGCTTTAAAGCCTTAATACGTGTTTTCAAAATTGGGATCATTAGTTAAAAAACTCTCATCGGTCTCTCCTCTCCCCAGGTCCTGGCCCAACAACGTGCTGAACAGCAGCGTAGAGAGCTGTCCCAGCAGCCCACGCAGGGCGACACTCCCCTGGACCCCGTCACCTTCATCCAGACCCTCCCCTCAGAGCTGCGGCGCTCCGTCCTAGAAGACATGGAGGACAGCGTGCTGGCTGTCATGCCCCCGGACATCGCCGCCGAGGCCGCCGCGCTGCGCCGGGAGCAGGAGGTGAGTGTAAGATTCAAACGTTTTACTTCACACTAGCACCAAGTAACAAAAGTGAACTTGCATAGAATAACTTCAAAAAATACAATTAGAAAAATTATCAAGTTCTGTTCCGGCTACATAATATACTGGGATATTATGGAGTCATTTTATGATTGCATGTTTTGTCAATTTGACATCACCAGGCTCGTCAGAGACAGCTGATGCACGAGAGGCTGTTTGGCCATAGTTCCAGCTCGGCCCTGTCGGCCATTTTGAGGTCGCCTGCGTTTACCAGCCGCCTGGGGGGCAACCGAGGGGTACAGTACACCCGCCTTGCCGTGCAGAGAGGCGGGACCTTCCAAATGGGAGGAGGGGCCAACCAGAGCAGGTGAGAGGGCGAGGACCAGTGTGGGGATAAAGTCTGTGAGAGATGAGTCTGTTTAAAGTGTGTGTGTATGACAAGCTCCCATCTAACCTGTCCTCTGTCCTCTCCCCAGACCGTCCAGTTCCAGTGTGGACTCTCTGCTGCGTCTGCGGGGTCGTCTGCTCCTGGACCACGAGGCATTGTCCTGTCTCCTAGTCCTCCTCTTCGTAGACGAACCCAAACTCAACACCAGCCGTCTGCACCGCGTGCTCCGCAACCTGTGCTACCACTCACAGACGCGTGGCTGGGTCATCCGCAGTCTCCTCTCCATCCTGCAGCGCAGCAGCGAGAGTGAGGTTTGTGTCGAGACCACCCGCCTGGAAGACGCCAGAGGCAAGCGGACTGCCGGCGGTCAGGGAGGTTACGGAGGGAGTAAAGGGTCTACGACCGCAGCAACCGCTTCCGCCTCCCTCTCTTCCTCCTCTCTGGAGCTTCTCAACCGGGTGGAGTCTCGTAGCTCCTCCCAGCTCTCTTGGCTGTCCGTTTCCATGGACGCTGCGCTAGGATGCCGTACAAACATTTTCCAGATCCAGCGGGCGTCGGGACGGAAGCATGCCGACCGGCACTCTGCGGGGGGACATCAGGAGGGCCCGGGGGGACCCTGGGAGGAGGGGTACAGGGGGGTGCGGCGGGGATGACGTGTGCAGGGGGAGGAGGGTCGACCGTACACATCCACCCCCAGGCTGCCCCTGTGGTCTGTCGGCACGTACTGGATACTCTTATCCAACTGGCCAAGGTAGGAGACTGTTTCGTACTCTGGATGGGTGGTGAACACGTCACTGCTCACGTCTGTCAGTCATTCATCTTGGGGGTCCAAAAACTCTGTGCTGATTTATGAATGGTGTGTTTGATGGATAACTGCCAGTTGACCAGAGATTTTGTTTGAAAATGTCAGGGAAATTGTGAATTGTCAATGTAATGTGTGTGTCTCTTGGTTAGTCCAGGCCATTAACCTAATGTGTTGCTCTCCTATCTATTTCCAGGTGTTCCCCAGTCACTTCACCCAGCAGCGCTGTAAGGACCTGCTCTCCTCCTCCACATCTGAACTAGACTCCCGTCTGTGTGCTGCTGCCTCTATCGTCACCGGAACAGCAGGAGGAGGCTCTAGATCCACCCAGACCTCCTCCAACACCCCCTCCTCAGCCCAGAACTCCCTGGGTGGGGGCGCCTGTGGCGTGGCCATCACCCCCCAGTCCCTTGGCATCTCTACCGACTTCTGGGACCTGCTGGTGAAGCTGGACAACATGAATGTGTCGAGGAAAGGCAAGGCCTCCATGAAGACTCTTCCCCTGGGGGCGGGAGGGGAGGCAGACGGGGCTCAGTTCAGCCTGGAGGCTTCTCCTCTGGGCCAGCTGATGAATATGCTGTCCCACCCAGTGATACGACGCTCCTCCCTGCTAACCGAGAAGCTCTTGCGTCTCCTCTCCCTCATCTCCATCGCCCTGCCCGATAATAAGGCTACGGAAGTCCCCGCCGGACACCCAACACCGCAGACCACCACCATCGGTGCAGCCGTCGCCGCTCCAGGCTCTGTCTCCGCCTCTGTTCAGGGGAACACTGTAGGGGTGGTCTCAGGCGTCGGGGTGGTGTCGGGGGCCTCGGTAGTGGCTACAGCGCAGGGCTCGTCCTCAGGGACAGGCCAGACCTCTACAGCTATAGTCTCTATACCCACCACTACTGGAGCCAGCGCCACAGGTAAGAACAACTAACATCTTCACAAGCAATACACTGACATCACTTTCTATTTGAGTGGGATGTGAAAACATCAACTGTATTGCCCCAGATGGTCTTACAAGCGCTGCTGCTCCCACATAATATACAGCAAATAATACCCATCGAGCAATACTAAGGGGTGTGTTAATGTTTATCTACGTGCGCCCTACAAGGTAACGCACCATAGCGGAAGAGAGTATTGATGCGTGTGTTTTGTCCCGACAGGGAAGCATAGAGCGACCATACTCTGTGTTGAAAGTGACACCAAGCTGGCCTCCACTGGACTCACTGAGAAACAACTACAGCTCTCTGTCGAGGTACTGAATGACCACTAAAACAAACACGGGTTCCCTAACTGCTGAAGCTAATCGCTCTCTATGTGGCTAGATGCATGTGTTGGTGTAACAGTTAGGGAAACTTACACCAAGTCACTTTCAGGTGCCCAGGCACAAAGGTCAATTCATTGCAGTGTCTGAAATGGCACCGTGTTCCCCCTACAGTGCACTCCTTTTGACCAGAGCCTAGGAAGTTCCTCCCGGTTTCAGCCAGTTTTCTTCTGTTTGGAACCTAATGAATAACACTCTTCCCCTTCCCAGGTGCTGACCAGTCACTCGTGTTCAGAGGAGGGTCTGGAGGATGCAGCCAACATCCTGCTCCAGCTGTCCAGAGGAGATGGAACCACTAGAGACACTGTGCTCCGTCTGCTGCTGAGTGGTGCTAGACACCTGGGATACACACTCTGCAAACAGATTGGTACAAACACACACACACACCGTGCTGTCTACTAGCCTCATGGGCTAGACACCTGGGATACACACTGCAAACAGATGCGTCAGTAGACTACTCAATACACGTTCAATGTGTTTTTATTCAAAGCCTGAGATAGCTGACACTACCAATGGGTGCGTTTGTTTCATTGTCAATATTTTACTTAAATGCCCAGTAGAGTCAAAAATATGTTTTAAGTTTATGCCTATGCAGCATTAACCAATTAAAAACAGTTCTGTAGCAATGAGGTTTGTGCAGTGGGCTACAGGCCCAATACATTATCACTGCATATTGGCTATGCTTGAGTTTCCCTGCCAACGTTGTTATTCTCAGACCATTTTGAAATTATATTTCAAAATTGTAGGTATATGAGCCCACTGGTAATAGATCATTTGTTGTATTACTTGTGAGGCACAGCTGAGTGAGCATAATAATGAGCTTTTTTGGGAGGGGGGTCGAGGAAATGGTTCAAAATTGGAATTACTTTGCCTTCCCGGCGCTGCTGAATTAGTTGCACTTACAGCCAACAGCACGAAACAAAAAAACAAAAAAAATTGGTGCGCAAAGGCTTTGTCATCGACCGGTTGGTGACCACTGGTGGTCTTCCCCCCCTCTCCTCTAGGCACATTATTGGCTGAGCTACGTGAGTACAACCTGGAGCAGCAGAGGAGAGCCCGGGCCGACGCCCAGTCACCTGATGCCCCGGCCGAGGACACCTCCCTCTCTGCCAGGCTGAAGGCCGGCAAGCTCTCTAGCAGGTGAAGAGAGAAGTTCTGAGATTTGCTAGGGGTTAGGGGTAAACTCTCTGGCAGGTGAAGAGAGAAGTTCTGGGATAGCTAGGGGTTAGGGGTAAACTCTAGCAGGTGAAGAGAGAAGTTCTGAGATAGTCAGGGGTTAGGGGTAAACTCTCTAGCAGGTGAAAAGAGAAGTTCTGGGATAGCTAGGGGTTAGGGGTAAACTCTTGTCGTGGAAATTTCCTCTATTTACCAAATCATGGGAGCAAACCACACACACAAGTCAGTTAGTTATAAAAGTCCATCTTTAATTATATAAGCTCTATAGCATTTTGACTTTCAACAGTTCAGTATCACTAATGAAAAGTTGAGAGTCCCCCCCACAATGGCAAAATGGGATCCTTTATAGCAAAGATCACACATAGTCAGACAGCATAGACATAATTCATCGTTCAGCTTTGTCTCCTTTCCCAAACCCCAGAACCATAAACCAATCCTCCAAATCAACAGGCATATATCAAATTGTCATTTAGATACAACCAACTCTAAATACAACCAAACCTGGACAAGCTTACGGAGAGGAGAATGAGGCTATAGGTTAAGATAGAAACAACATTAGAGGGAGCATAGAATGATTCCAGACACTGCCACCCTCCTTTCCCCACAAGAAAAAGGTAGGGAGTAAAAGATATGTTTACACATGATGACACTTTGACCTCTCCCCTCTCAGCGGCCCATGCAACTTAGTCTTGACATAGAACAGATAACTGCAACCCCGCCACAGTATTATTAAAAATACCATTCTGATGAGAAGTAACTTACACACATTTGATGAAATATAAAACATCTTACATATGTTACCAACAAATTCTGAATCTTCCACGACACTAGCAGGTGAAGAGAGAAGTTCTGAGATAGCCAGGGGTTAGGGGCAGGCTCTAGCAGGTGAAGAGAGAGAAGTTCTGAGATAGTCAGGGGTTAGGGGCAAACTCTAGCAGGTGAGGAGAGAAGTTCTGAGATAGCCAGGGGTTAGGGGTAAACTCTAGCAGGTGAGGAGAGAAGTTCTGAGATAGTCAGGGGTTAGGGGCAAACTCTAGCAGGTGAAGAGAGGGGGGGACTGGGGAGGAAAATAGTACCAGCTGCATTTCTGGACCCAGATTAAGCCCCCTCCTAGTAGGGCCGGGGTAATACCAGTATCGTGATACTCGTTATTATCGTGTAAAGCAGTGGTTCTTAACCTTGTTGGAGGTACTGAACCCCACCAGTTTCATATGCGCATTCACCGAACCCTTAATTGGAAAAATAAAATATGATTTTTTCAAATTCAAAACATAGGTATATATTTTACTGGTGCACAAAATGAACCGTGCGTCAACATCACTGTGTTCAAAGAACAAAATCATCAAAACATGATTTTCACACAAAAACAAAAACATAATAATGAATATTTACTGCGCGGCTTCACCTTGGCAAGTGCCACTCTCATGTCATTTTCGCAACAAGGTCTGTTCCTTTTCTTTGTTTTTATGTCCAGCATCCTTGAAAAGGATTGCTCGCAAAGATATGTTGTAACAAACGGTATGAAAATCTCGAGAGCTTTCTTAGCAATAACAGGGTATGTTACCATTTGTTGACACCAAATGTTGAAAGCGTTGTTGTTCTGAAGAGTTGCTGTTGAACCTGGCTCTGCTGAATTTCAATGATTTCATTGAGGTATTCATCATTGACATCTGTTGTCTCAACACTAAACGTGAACGGCTGTCTCACCCATGCTGGATATGACTCTCTTGTAGGGAAGTATCCGTCGAGAGACTTTGCAAGCTCATCTAAGTGCGTGGCAATTGCTTGCTTCAGTTTCGCGGGTACAGAAATGTCTCCGATTCCAGATACATCTTCGATCTTACTTACACAGTCGTCCAGCAGGGGAAAGTTTGCGAAGTTATCGTTCTCTGTTCGTCGTTTCCATAACGGTAGCATTTTTTGAAAAGCTTTCAGGTTTTCCTCCGCTTCGATGATGTTGACTCCACCGCCCTGCATCTTTTGATTGAGATGATTGAGAGCTACGAAGATATCAGCCATGTACGCTAAAATGAGAATGAACTCAAAATTGTTGTAGCAATCTGCATGACAATGTTGGTGCTCTTGCAAAAACAGGGCTAATTCCACACGCACGGCAAAAACACGATTCAGCACCTGTCCTCGGGATAACCACCGAACGTTAGAATGGTACAGAAGTACCTCGAATTCAGAGCCCATTTCTTTACACAGCTCACTGAAGATGCGGTGCCTCAGAGCACTAGTTTGCACATAGTTCACGCATTCCACTACAATTTTTTAATACTTCTGCCAGTTTTGGAGGCAAGGTTTTTGTTTCCAACGCATGCCTGTGCAGAATACAATGCGTAACAATGATGTGTGGTGCATCGGCTTTCACTAGCGCACCAAAACCAGACTTTCTTCCCAGCATGACTGGAGCTCCGTCCGAACAAACCGCAGAAACCATATCCTACGAAAGATTGTTGTCTTTGAAGAAGTCATCCACAAGTTTCTTCACATCGGCTGCCTTAGTTGTTGTTGTAAGAGGCTTACAAAATAAAACATCTTCCTTTTATCACGTCGTCTTTCACATAGTGCACAAATACAGCAAGCTGGCTTAGATTGGAAACGTCTGTGGTCTCGTCGAGTTGAAGGCTGAATTTTGCCGGGCTTGAAATCAGATCTGCAACTACTTGAGCCAAGATGTCTTTGCTCATGTCCTCTATTCTGTCGCTGATGGTGTCATTTGAAAGAGGAATTTGGGATAACTTAACTTCAGCCTCTTTTCCCAGCATGATATTTGCCATCTTCAACACAGCTGGTTTTATGAGTGTTTCACCAATGGTGTGATTTGCCCTGCTTTGCGATCAGGTAAGCAACTTCGTACGATGCTGTGAGGATCGGTTTGTTGATGGGTACAAAGCCGAGAACAGGCAGAGTAGCCTTTTCATCGAATCTGTCTCTCTTCACCTTGAATTCAGCGAGCGTTGTGTTCTTGTATTTTCCATCTCCATGCAGCTTAAGGAAGTGTTCTTAGTTTTGCCGGTGCTAGACTAGAATTACTCAACTTGGCATTGCAAATCATGCAGTTAGGACGCTGACTCCCATCATGTTCCGTTATACATGTGAATCCATATTGTACATATTCTTCCGACCACTTTCTTTTTTTTGCTCGACATAGTAAGTATGAAGGGATTAAAATATTAAGAAAGAAATCACAAGACATACCATCACGACACTCACAAGTCGACTACTGAGCGCACCAAATTCCCTGCAGCACAGATAGGCCAAGCGATGTAGCGTGATCACCTGCAGCCAATGATGGCCAAGCGGGGTGTGTCATCACGAATCATATGAGTCGGATGTGTGTCTTGACCTCCGCCGTTCGATCGAACCCAGGTTAAGAACCACTGGTGTAAAGGGAACAAAACGGCTTAAGGAAAACAGCCTCGAAAGTTATAGCACACAATATTTTAGATACAGAAGGTTTTTAAACGATCTAAGAGTTTGGTCTACTTCGTGTTTGAATTTTTGCCCTGGAAAAAATATTGCTATACTGGTATTGTACTAATTACTAGACTAAACATCACTTTACATTTTAGAGGTAGGGTTTTCAGTTAGGCCAGTTTGCTAGACACAGATTAAGCTAAGTGTCTATTAACTCAAGTAGCTACATAGTAGGACAAGGAAGACTGTGAAGTGATTACTTGTAGAGGATTTCAGTATCTTGAGGCTAAATGCACAGTATTAATGACAGTATCCTGTTGGAGCAGCCTTTTAGAGGCGGCTTTGTGATTAAGTTGACATTTAGCTCTCATAAAGACACGGCTCTCTGGAGATTACAGTTTCATGTTAATGGTTAGTCATCACTGGTTCTCTCCTAGTGTCAACTTGACCTATTCAGGTTTGGTTAAATACGACACACACTTTCAGGTGGGAGAATAGAGACCCACACGGTGTTAAGAAATAGGAAAACCACAAAGCAAGGCTTGAAACAGAAAGAATATCTTAATTTTAGTTTTACATGGTCATGATGCTCAAAAAGTTAAGAAATGCAAGGCGGCAATTGTAACGTTTCATTTACTCGACAATCCGTCTGTCTGATCATTTAAGCCACAACTTTTGCCTACTACTCTACCACTGGTCTGTTTCTGTATAATGACTGTACTTCGCCTTGTCGCCCGTCATCGCGTGCTGGCGGGGGCGCAGGTTCGACGGCTCGGAGAGCGTGGTGATCGTTGCAGCCCAGAAGCGGACGCTGGGCGGGCGGGAGCTGCAGCTGCCCTGCATGTCCTCCCTGACCTCGAAGACGTCCACCCAGAAGTTCTTCCTGCGGGTTCTGCAGGTCATCATCCAACTCCGAGAGGACACGCGCCGCGCCAACAAGAAGGCCAAGCAGACCGGACGACTAGGTAGGACAACCGTACACTACTACACACGCTCCCACATACACACGGCAAAATCATTCATAGGAATGGCTAGAGTCATCAGTCTGTTCATTTTAGAACTAATATATGAAAAATGTTTGTTTTTAAATTAGGAACAAGTTAACATGACTGGTTGACAGCTTTCTCTGGGAAGGTTGTTATTTTCCTGATTTTAATCAGGAATGTCAGCTTCTCTAGTCTAGATTTTCTCTGCTCTGGGTCAGTGTTATGTAACTGGTCTCCTGTGTGTCCAGGCTCCACCAGTCTGGGCTCTGCCAGCAGTATCCAAGCAGCGGTACGTCAGCTTGAAGCCGAGGCTGACGCCATCATCCAGATGGTGAGAGAGGGGCAGCGGGCACGCCGCCTCCAGCAGGCACCCCCGCCTTCCGCCTCTGTCGCCGGATCCTCCGTGGCTGCCTCCCATGCCCCCGCCGCTGCCCCCCCTGCCCCCGCCACGGCGAGCGCTGCAACGGTTAGCATGATGGGCCGCAACGCACGCACTGACCGACTACTGCTGCTTCTGAGCAAACATGACTACATGCCTATTGATCCACACAAGCACACATTTGCTGTTGACTAAATGATGCATACTGACTACATGCTTATTCATTAGACCTGGGTTCAAATAGTACCAGATGGGTGTTTTTTGCACTTTTAGCATTGGTTCCATTCTATCAGGCACACTCATTCAAGTGTAGCTGAAGTATTTAAAAGAAAGCAAATACTGTTTTAACCAAGGTCTGATTTACATTCATACTCACCATATGCTCACACTATCGATTACATTTCCATGCATATTGATCTTACTCCAAACACGGATACCGACACACTGCTACTGACACCATCAGTGCATTTGAAATCAGCCTATCGTACAGCCCGCAATCTCACACCGACAACCTCCATACCGCTGACATGATGAAAGCTGAAAACAGACGGAGATGGGAGATATGCCAAATCTCCACTGCATTCAGTATTGGAATGACCAGGCAGGCTAGAACAGATGCTGAAATTATTTGGAAGGTTTCAAATAGTGTTTGAAGCCAGCTCTGGAATGGAGGTGCTGCCTGCTTTCTCTACTGTATGATGTGATGAGGTCTGTATTGGCTAGCTGTCATGGCTTCATGCTTCTAGCCCCTCCCAGTCGCCCCCTCTCTGTCTGCAGGTTTATGAGGATGTCAATGTCATCATGCATCAGCATGGTACCCTCATTTTTCCAGTAAACTGTCTGCCATTTTATATTGATCACATTTCTGTCTCTTTCGCTCTTCCCATCTGCCCAAATATTCCCTCTCTCTGCACCTACTTTTGTCATCCTACCCTCCCCCTACCATTTCTTCTCCAGTCGGAGGTAGGGTCAGTGTCGGAGCCCCAGGCAGCCCAGAGGGATGAGTCTCCCATGGATGTAGACCAGCCATCCCCTCTGGAGCAGGACCCAGCACCCCTGGGTAAGACTGCCGTTAAACTACGGCATCACTAATCACGTAAAGTTTTTCCTGTGTTTTGCATCATATTGTACAACGGCCAAAGAAACGAACACTGTTAAAGTGTGTGAACATTTGATCAGTGTTATTTCCTGCTGGTTGAAAATCTACACCGGATCTTCTGATCAGCAGGTTTGCATGGGCGGTACTTTCGTTTTTCTATGGTGATGTCACCATGCGGTTAATTGGCCAATAACAAAAAGTTCTAGACCTTTCTGCCAATAACAGCTGGTTTTCCCCTCCCGCTCAGACCATTCCCAGACAGTCCTAGTGAAATTATTGCTTGAGGAAGTTCTTATGCTAAAAAACTATTTTTGCCCATTTGAATGGAAATGTAAGGTACTTAATGTCGATATAAAATGGCTGCATTGGGCCATTAACCACAACACACGGTGGGTGCGTTCCAGGACGTCTTCAATTGCAGTCACACTGCACAGATTATTACATCTCATAACACCTGAAGATGTTAACGTCTCAGGACCCAAGTTCATATGATAAACGATGCATCGTCAGAGATGTGCGGCACAACTGCTAAAAAAAAATAGGACCTGGAATGCAGCCAGAGCCAATATAACTATAAGGTAAATACCATGGTATAAATACCATGGGTATAATTTGACATGGTTCAGTTAGTCTAACGTGTGCTTTGTATTTACTTCTCTTATGCAGATGAAGAAGGCAACGGCCAATCCGAGACAGAGGAGCGTCTCCCAGACCTCCCCCTGCTAAGCGAGCAGCTTCTGTTAGACGAGCTGTGGGACATGCTCGGGGAGTGCCTGAAGGAACTGGAGGAGTCACATGATCAGCACGCCGTTCTGGGTATAACCGTAGTAAACCTCAAACTGTTTTACTACACCTTCCTGGGTGCTATATGTTCCTCTCCCTGAACCAATGTGCTTAAAGTATAAGAAGTACTGGTATTGATTGTACACTCAGGCAATGAAACATTGGAACTGGGTTTTGTTAATGGCCACAAAATTTTAAAAATAAGACTTTTAAAAATGAAAATGAGTGTTATTGGACGAGTTTGGGTACTTGAATTCAGCAGTCTGCTCACCCTCCTCTTTCTCTCTCTCCCTCAGTTCTTCAGCCGGCAGTGGAGGCCTTCTTCCTGGTCCACGCCACAGAGAGGGAGAGCAAGCCCCCCGTCAGGGACACCAGGGAGAGCCAATTGTCCCACATCAAAGATGAGCCTCCCCCCCTGTCCCCTGCGCCCCTCACCCCCGCCACCCCCTCTTCTCTGGACCCCTTCTTCTCCAGGGAACCCTCTTCCATGCACATTTCCTCCAACCTGCCTCCCGACACACAGAAGTTCCTCCGCTTTGCCGGTGAGTTTTGGGACTGGAGAGCAGCGATGGGAGGGTATAGCAGGGGGTGACTCATGTATTTCCCTTGCATCCACTCTCCTTCACAGACTCTCAAAACGTCAAAGGAAAGCAGATATTTTCCTTCAGTGATTTCCTTGGTGACGAGGAGAGGAGACGTGAGGAGTCAAGGAAAATGTTGAGATTCAGCCTGAATCATTCAAGACCTAAAATGTGACTGACATGTTTCCTTTCTTTCTCTCTCCCTTTGTCTCTCTCCCTCCTTCATTCCCTCTACAGAGACTCACCGCACCGTGCTTAACCAGATTCTGCGTCAGTCCACCACCCACCTGGCCGACGGACCCTTCGCTGTGCTGGTCGACTACATCCGTATCCTCGACTTTGACGTCAAGCGGAAGTAAGGAAGACTTCTTTAGTGTTAATTAGGCACCTAATGGAAGACAATAGAATGAAACCGGAAGGGACATCCTGGACTTGTCCAATAAACAAGCTCTAATTTTGTATTCCGTTGCAAAACACTTCCAATACAGTTGCTTGCCCTAATGAACACAACCCTGATCGCTCCAGGTCGAACACTGGTCCTTTAGGTGGAACGTGTCTCTCTCATGATAACATTGTAGGTTCTTTCTTTACTAATTTCACTCCCTCCCTCCAGATACTTCCGTCAGGAGCTGGAGCGTCTGGACGAGGGTCTGAGGAAGGAGGACATGGCTGTCCACGTCAGGAGGGACCACGTCTTTGAAGACTCTTACAGAGAGCTGCACCGCAAGAGCCCCGAGGACATGAAGAACAGACTGTAAGGAACGGGGGACTCTTATTTCCTCTGTCTCTTATGGTTTCTGTCTTTCTCTCCATCTGTCTATTTTTTTCATGTCCCTCTCTTTCTCTTTCTCTCTCTGTTCTCTGCCTGTTTCTCCACATGACAGAATAACAGTCAAGTGTACTGACCTACATTCCCCCCCCACCTCCCAGGTACATAGTGTTTGAAGGGGAGGAGGGTCAGGATGCCGGAGGTCTGCTGAGAGAGTGGTACATGATCATCTCCAGGGAGATGTTTAACGCCATGTACGCCCTGTTCCGCACCTCGCCCGGCGACAGGGTCACCTACACCATTAACCCCTCGTCCCACTGCAACCCAAACCACCTCAGCTACTTCAAGTTCGTAGGTCGCGTGGTGGCCAAGGCCGTCTACGACAACCGACTACTGGAGTGCTACTTCACACGCAGCTTCTACAAGCACATCCTGGGCAAGAGTGTCAGGTAGGGGGGCTGTGGACACACACACTACTTCACATGCGGTTCCTGCGCCTTACCTCTCGGCTGCAGATACAATGACATGTACTCAGTATAACCCTTCATCTGTGAACTGTTGTTCAGTTCAATACCACTTTTTATTTTGTCCCACTAAGGGAAACGGTGTTCAGATCATTGAGATGTACTTGTACGTAGCAAGAGATGTTTTGTTAATTTGTGGAGTGTTTCAGTAGTTGATTTAGCTGCCGGTGTTATGTTGTTCTCAGGTACACAGACATGGAGAGTGAGGACTACCCATTCTTCCAGGGCCTTGTCTACCTGCTGGAGAATGATGTCTCCACTCTGGGCTATGAGCTGACGTTTAGCACTGAGGTACGTTCGTGTGTGTCGGTGTGTGTGTGTGTGTGTGTGCGCTCGTCTCTTTTATACTAAAGGAACATTTCCAAAAGGTTCAACTTCACATTCATCATGTCCGGCACTAACCCGACCCAACGCATATGAAAATTGGGCTCTGTGTTAAAAGGTTTTCCCAATGGCATCATCTGGTGTGCATCATGTGATTTCAACCAATTACGAGTAGGCATTGCCAACTAATTGGTTGAAATCACAAGATGACATTGGAAAAAAAGTTGTTTTTTTAATACAAAACGTAGAAACGCGTCATTTTCACATGCGTTGGGTCGGGGTAGTGCCGGACATGATGAATGTGAAGTTGAACTTCTGGAAATGTCCCTTTAACAAAACTCAGAAAACTGCTAATTATGCGACTGAGTGCCTCAAGATAGGCAAGTCTCAGATTTTTTATAACTTAACAGATGCCAGCCATGACTAAAAATGACCTTTTTTTATCTTTTCGCTTTCGTCAGTGAACCCCTCATAGATTCTATTTAATTCTGTGGCGGCTCTGCTGAACTCTCTCCATGCTCTCTCCTTCCCTCCCCCTTTCTCCCCCCCTCCAGGTCCAGGAGTTTGGTGTGTGTGAGGTGCGGGACCTGAAGCCTAACGGAGGCAACATCATTGTCACCGAGGAGAACAAAAAGGAGTACGTCCACCTAGTCTGTCAGATGAAGATGACTGGTGAGAACCCGAGACAACACCAACACATAGAAACCTGACACATTTATCAATCTAATGTACTTTCGAAGGCCCTTTTTACATCAGCATTCGTCACAAAATGCTTTACAGATACCCAGCATTTAAAAGTACATTTGTGAACATCCAGTCAAGCACCCAAATTAGTAATATACATATTTTGTATATGGTATACATTTATTAGAGTTAACCTTGTAAAATAGGCGCATACGTTGTCAAATGTTGCATGGCTGAAAGTCTTGTAGTGAAGTACTACTTGTGTAAAATGGTAGCTTTGTAAGTGTGTTAGTCTACACGGTCACTCCCTCTTCCTCCTCCTGTAGGTGCGATCCGTAAGCAGCTGTCAGCCTATCTGGAGGGTTTCTATGAGATCATCCCCAAGAGGCTGATCTCCATCTTCACAGAGCAGGAGCTGGAGCTGCTCATATCTGGCCTGCCCACTATAGATATAGACGACCTCAAGGCCAACACCGAGTACCACAAGTACCAGTCCAGCTCGATACAGGTAGAGAGACACACCAAGTACCACAAGTACCAGTCCAGCTCCATACAGGTCGAGACACACACACAGAGTACCACATGTACCAGTCCAGCTCCATACAGGTAGAGACACACACCAAGTACCAGTCTAGCTCCATACAGGTAGAGACACACACCGAGTACCACAAGTACCAGTCCAGCTCCATACAAGTGCATACAGAGACATATAGACACAAGGGTCGTATTCGTAAGAGCAAAATGTAGTATAATTTAGCAACAGAAAACGCAATCTTATTGGACAAGTTCCAGGTAGTCCCTCCCTTTTGCAGTCTGTTTTCTGTAGTTTAGTGCCTGGTGAATACAACCCAGTACCAATGATGTCACACATACCAGATGGGTCTCTTGGTTGTATTATATACTATGCATTTATTGGTTGTGTGCTACTGGTCTGTGTAGTGTAGGTGTGACCCTGACCGTTTCTCACCTCAGATCCAGTGGTTCTGGCGGGCCCTGCGTTCCTTCGACCAGGCGGACAGAGCCAAGTTCCTGCAGTTCGTGACGGGCACGTCCAAGGTTCCTCTGCAGGGCTTCGCCGCGCTGGAGGGCATGAACGGAATACAGAAGTTCCAGATCCACCGCGACGACCGCTCCACCGACCGCCTACCGTCAGCTCACACCTGGTAAAGTAATATACACCCACACAGCTCACACCTGGTAAAGAAATGTACACCCACACAGCTCACACCTGGTAAAGAAATGTACACCCACACGGCTCACACCTGGTAAAGAAATGTACACCCACACGGCTCACACCTGGTAAAGAAATGTACACCCACACGGCTCACACCTGGTAAAGAAATGTACAACCACACAGCTCACACCTGGTAAAGAAATGTACACCCACACAGCTCACACCTGGTAAAGAAATGTACACCCACACAGCTCACACCTGGTAAAGAAATGTACACCCACACAGCTCACACCTGGTAAAGAAATGTACACTCACACAGCTCACACCTGGTAAAGAAATGTACACCCACACAGCTCACACCTGGTAAAGAAATGTACACCTCACACAGCTCACACCTGGTAAAGAAATGTACACCCACACAGCTCACACCTGGTAAAGAAATGTACACCCACACAGCTCACACCTGGTAAAGAAATGTACACCCACACGGCTCACACCTGGTAAAGAAATGTACACCCACACGGCTCACACCTGGTAAAGAAATATACACCCACACAGCTCACACCTGGTAAATAACACAAGTGTACACACATCAAAAAGTCCTTAGTCTAGGCTTCATGTCCTCCTCAAAATGGGAAGTAAGGAAGTGCTCTTATGTTATCTTCCCCTGATGTTTTGAGGGGAAGAGACACTGGAGATTCACCCCATGCATTCATGTATTGGGTGAAAATATCCAATCTATTGTTAGTTGTCGTTGATTCCTGCCTAACCTCTCCTTCTCTCCTATATAGCTTTAACCAGCTGGACCTCCCAGCCTACGAGAGCTACGAGAAATTGAGACACATGCTGCTGCTGGCCATTCAGGAATGCTCAGAGGGATTCGGACTGGCTTAGACCTACCCACACTGAGACTCTTAACATATACACACAATTTATCTTGCCTACTCTGAAAGATTGAAACTGATGACACACAGACGCACCATCATTGACATTACTGGGTGACTTGTTGGGAAAATGGCCTCTAGACATACAACTGGTTCCTAATCCATATAAAGAAACAGACCGACCAGCAGCGTGGTATGATGGACTGACTGACTGATATTACTTACTACACACAGAGCTTCATGTCAATAGACACACAGACCTGTACCTGGTATGTGTGAATCTCCCTCCCCTCCCACATTAAAATGCCAGAAACCTGAGAGGGAGTGAATTCAGAGGATAAAAACATGGACTAATATAAAATACATTTTCTCTGTTTAGTTTGATTTCTCTGTACAAAAGGTTTGGGAGTTTATGTTTAATCTTTTTTGTTCTTCTCTGGCTGTGTAAAAAGGAGAAGGTTGTTTGTGTGTCTGAACAGGATGGTTATAAAACCTTTGGGGGAAAATGTTGGTTGTTTCTTGTTTGCGAATTTGTGACCTCATAAGCCTTGAAGTTGGGGGAAATGTTTTTATGGGGAAAGAAGGAGAAAAAAAGAAGTTTTGAAGAAATGCACTTTTCAAAGTTGTGGCATTTTTATGGAAGGATGGTCCAAAAAAAATGAAGAGAACAAGTGAAGAAAGCAGATGATAAAGAAATTAACCACAAAATCTAGAGTATTTTTGGCTATTAAATCGCTGACCCAGCCTTGAGCCTTTGAATCAGTGAAATAACTACATGAATAAATGCATAAAATTGAGTCCCATTTTGTCTCTTTTAACATGGTTTTTTACCAATTCTTATGTAACCTATCAGCCGTCATCTGAAACAAACTATAGCCAATCATACTATACCATCATCATAAAGGTAGTTACTCTTCTATTAGTGTGTCACTGCACTGATGCAAATTGGAGACGATTGTTTCATTATGTGGATTATCTCTTTCTGAAGATTGGCCATCCTTTGAATTGTGTTTTGAGATTTCCCTGGGAGATCAAATTGAACCAGTGATGGTGAACCTTTCCAAAGATCATGAATGTGTCGAGGTGTGGGACCAGTTGGAATCCATCCTCACAAGGCCACGGAAGTCAACACTCCACAAGCAGATAAAATTGCAATTTTACACATTTTGTAACTGGTTCATTGGCATAAGAGGAAAATCTGTTATTTTGGGTTGTATATTTATCATGCTCCTCAGTCCTGTCTGGCCTTTGATGTGTGTTAGTGGAGCAGGAAGGTTGGCTGTGGAAAGGAAAGAGTGGAGCAGCACAGACCAGGCAGCGGGAGAACAGCAGTGGGCTGACTTCGCCCGGAGCTGTCACCATCTCATGTCCTGGCTTGGTTCCAGATCTGTTTGTGCCGTCTTCCCAACTCCTTTGGGCATTGTCACGCTGTGATGATGCCCAGAAAGCACAAACCGGTCTGGAACCAGGCTAGCTCTGTCCTGTTCAGACGGACTGGTGCAACTAGATATGACGAGTCCTCCAGCCACAGCTGTGTTTTCTTTACCCTTGATCATGTCACACAGACAGTGACTATATGCCTGCAGTACTACTGATCTGCAGTCTGGGCCTCATCTCAGCGCCACACTCACTGCTGAGAGAACTGACAGGACCAAGAGTCTGATATAAACGAGTGACTTCAGAAGTATAGGGATGGGTGTTTGATTTATGCTAGAATCCAAGACCATTCATTTGGACAGACCGGGTGACAGTGAGTGGAATTTTGATCGGGGCATTTTGTAATATCGTTCTAATTCATTCACCCATGAAGGTATTGATGGGCAGCATCACTCTAGGATTCATCATGCGGTCCTCTGGAGTTGACAGGGACAACCACAAATGCAATCTCCAGTGTGGTGTCACATTTTGAGCTGGTTCCTAATGATATTCCCATCGACTCGGTGATGCGATTGTGACGTTTTCCTCGTCAGCCCGTGGTCAGAAGGACAAGTGAAGAGGAGAGAGATTGGTCATGTGGTCTGAGGTGTCTGGTGGTCCGACTGAATGTAACCTGGTCCACAGGCAAATAGCACACAAGAAGTGTCTGGCGTGTGAGACTAGACCGCTAGCCGTCTGGACCTGGACCTAGCTACAGTTGGCAAGGCTGTCAGGAATAACAACATCATGCCAGGACAGGGACGGATGGTCAGCCTGCTAAATTGAAGCAGTTATCTCTTGAGTAGCCTAATTACACCATCCACCCCCATCTTTCTGAAGTGTGCACTTATTCACTCAAGCACTCTCCTTCAAGGGATTAAAAGTGTTGGACTGGTGTGAGACATATTGCAGATACTCAGTCTTTACCAATCCAATGAATGCACTCGCCCCTAAATCCTTGAGTGTGTGAGTGCACACTTTGGGGAGAAGGGGGAACATTGGAATTGAGCTCATTCCTGGCATTCCTCTCACCCCACCTCCCTCTCCCATCCTTTTTTTACACCAAGGCACTGTCGTGTTGTCACAATTCTCTTCTTCCTCTCTCCCATTACCTGGCCTAGCGTGGAAAATTTCCCATAGTACTTTGTACGCTTCTAGGGAATACCCCCCCCATACAGCCCATCATCCTCTGCTGGCTTGTTGGAGTCGGCCCTGTATGTTTGTGTGTCCCCACATGTCTGCCTGTGTGCTCTAAGCTTGCTCTGTCATGCATGGTGAATGAAATTAGGCACTCAATCATGCAGGGATTTGATCCCCACACTAAGCTTGGGTTTTAGATGAGTTACCGTCACCCACCAACCGTGTTCTGGTGTCCTCCTGGGCCAGTCACAATTTAGTACTCGAGTGCTGGCCACACACAAACACACACACAGGGTATTGGACCACATATGATTTAGACTAAGTGAAGGCATCAGCTACAGTGTGGTGGCGGCTTGGGGATTTAGTTTCACTAATTAAAGTAGAAAATAATTAGTCTCTTCATACTGGGATTGAGCTGGCAGATGAGGAAACATACCTTTTCCATTGCACTGTGCTGCCAGTTTCAGAATGTATTTTGTGTCATGTTGATAACAATTGCAGTTATAGAGGTAACTGCCAAACTAAAGGAAACACTTGAGTAAAGGGATACAAAGTATATTGAAAGCAGGTACTTCCACACAGGTGTGGTTCCTGAGTAAATTAAACAATTAACATCCCAGCATGCTTAAAAATGTCCAGTTGCCTATTATTTTGGCTAACATGGCTAGAAGCAGAGAGCGCCGTGACTTTTAAAGTGGGATCTCAAAGGAGCATAGTGGATTTAAAGGGGTTTGTGTCTCGGTCACCAGATCTCAACCCAATTTATGGGAGATTCTGGAGTGGAGCCTGAGACAGCATTTTCAAGACACTTGTAGAATATATGCCAAGGACTGTTCTGGTGGCTTGTGGTGGTGTCAGCAGGCCATGCAGCCGAAACGCGTCAGATTTTTAAAACTTTGTTTCCAGTAAACATGACATACAAATAAAGGCATTTAATTAATTATATGAAGAGTGCCTTGGTCCTCCTTTTTGATTCCGAATTTACCCCTTTTACCAAAGAGCAACTTCTGTCTACCAAAACCTACTAGTGTACCTTATCAGCGCTTCCCTTCCTCTTTTCCCCCCTATTAAGACAGTTTATGTTGGTATTTTAATGATGTGTTTCTCATGTATAGTACTTATAAAAGTAGCAATATTTAGAGAATAAAGAACAAAAATTGAGAATAAAGTCTTTAGAATAAAGTAAATTATATATACACAGGAGAGCTGAACTTATTTACGCTTGTCATAAAGAGGTTGAATACTTATTGACTCAAGATATTAAAGCTTTTAATTTTCATGTTTGTCAATATGTATTGTGTGTAAAAAAAAAATCTATTTAATCCATTTTGAATTCTGGCTGTAACAGAACAAAATGTGAAATAGGTTAAGGGGTATGAATACTTTCTGAAGGCAACGTAAATATAGGCCTATTAGATCAATGATGATAGGTTATATAGGCTATAAAGAAACAAACACTGATCTGACAGGTTGGTAGCCTTGTGTAGAATCTCGTTTTACTATCCATCTACCTGTGATGTCTTCAAGGATGAGAGGATTCACATTCCTAAGTGAATACATGTTAAAGGTATTTGGACATTGACCATTTGTTGTTGTTTTAGCTCTGTACTACAGTACTTTGGATTTGAAGTGATGCAATGACTATGAGGTTAAAACATGCTGACCACACCGCTCGCATCCACATCAACGAGCTTGACCTGCTGCAAGTCCCGCCTCAAATCTCCTAATTGGTTTTTAGGAGCATATACCCACGTGGGTGATTGAAAGATGAACTGAGATCCACACTCCAGTCCAGTTGGTAGTGCACCTTAAAATTGGTTGCCAAGCACAATATAAAGTCCAAAAAACAAGAAGAAGCCTGAAGGAGGAGAGATTACTAGAAACAAACTCGGTTTACCCTATTATCTGTGGATGAAATGTCAAGAGTAGAGGACTTTGCGCATTTCAGGTAAAATAACCCAATGTTTATATCCCAGGACAAATTAGCTAGCAACAGCAAGCTAGCTAAATTGCCATAAATGTTTCATGTTGTTTGACCTGTCCCAAATTAATATAGTTGGTTCAGAGTTTTTGATATTTCAACCTGCATGTCCTGATTGCATCTGGTGTGGGTGGACAAAATCAACATTCGTGCGTTCTGGTCAGGGGTCAGAATGTAACCTTCTTCCCTGCCTGAGTTTTCTTTCATGCCCATGATGTCGGGAAATTCTCTCACTGTTCCAAAAAGTGATTGTTAAGCAACAGGACAGTTACCCACGCAGCCCTCAAACCAAGGCATGTTGCCTGCTAGTTATCTATAGGCTATGTTTCAACATGTCAAATTCAAATTATTTTCTAACAAGTTGTATTTTCTAACAACAGTTTGAATTGAGGCCTGTTCCTCCTCATTAATTCACATAAGAAGTAGCCCATTTCACTGTTGCGGACAATTTATGTATGAGGCTTTACTGGTTGCAGACCATTTATTTATGAGGCTTTACTGATCCGGACAAACTTCTCTTTTTAACGAGAGTCCAAGCACTTTCCTTAGTGTTTCCCAAGTATGAGGACATTGCACATCTCTAGTCAAAACAGGCCTTGCACAAACATTTTCACGACACACCCACATTGCCATCATGGTTGTTTTCCTTACAAATTGGACCTTGACAATGTGTGCGTTCCTATCAAAATATGTGGATATTTTCTGTATATCGTGCTGTCCTTTCTGCTGTAGCACACCGTATGTATGTATGGTTTATAATGTATTTATTGTTTTATTCACGTTTTCAAGTTGGTGACAAATCATGCATTCAGATTCTTGCATAGATTGTAATGGACACAATGGACACGTGTGTAATTTTTTTTATTTTTTTATGTTGAACTGATGATGAGCTAATGCTAAGCTATTTCTGTGGCGCCATGTATGTTGACATCATACAATGCATTGTGGTTGTCATTAAAGCGTCTGTCAGACCATGTAAGCGTCTGTCAGACAAAATACTGTAACAACCCTGGGTTTATAAGTGCGGATATTGACTCTGCCACTCGAACATGCTTTTGGGGCACAGTCCAGCGCACTACAAGGTTGAGGGTTCGAGACCTGCTCCCTGCTTGTTTCATTACATTGGTGTCAGAAGTGATCGGACCTTCCATCCACGAACGTGCGTGTGCTTGGCCAGTGAACTGAGTCGCAAGCTAATGCGAGGAAGCGCTCTTTGGGAGTAGTGGAACGACCCTGGGTTTATAAACGCAGATATAATTTTGTTACCTCAGGGTTGCCAGTGTGTGTAACAGATGTTAATCGTACTCTCCTTGCGTTGTTTTGTTCAAATAAATCACCCCAGCCTGTGGTCCCAGTTGAGCATTATTTACTATCTGTTGTTAAATAGGAAACTTCACGTTAGTTGTGCAGGGCTTAATGATGTTGATGGCTGTCGATGGTAAAATCTGTAGCATGAAAACAACTGTGTCAGCAGTGGGTTTAAGTGACCATTACATCGGTGCATGCTAGCTAACACACGTATATACCGCAATCCTATTCCAAAGCACATCCCAGAAAGCCCTCAATTCCCAACAGGTACCATATACCCACACATGTATAAATCAGCAATGTACAGCAAACTTGTACACATTTAAAAATAGAAAACAATATTCAGAATGTGACCTTAACCTTTGCATCACATTTTCATACTGGGGAGACCTAACGTTCGCGATCTCCCCCTCTTTCCAAGCGGGGCCAATAACAACATGCCTTATTGTCATCTGAATTAAACAAACCAATAAGAATACTTGAACATTAAATACACCTTTCTTTAGAGGCAAGTGGAAACATAACCAACAATGTTACACCAGCTCAGACCCTTTCAGAACATCTACTTGCTTTCTCAGCCAAGCAGGAGACCGCTTCCTGCTATAGATAAGCAACCCAGAACTGTGTTTGCCTCAAAAAAAATCATCTTGCATCAATCAGTGTAATTCCAGTTCAGAATAAAAATGATTACCTGTATTTTAACATCAACAGCCCCCCTCCCATCTTCATCTGTACTTTTAGTAACTAGATAGCTTGCTTTGGATAACGTTAGCTAGCTATAAGCTGTGTACAATGGGATCGTTTGAAAGATAAACTCACATCGACTACTAAGAGAGAGTACTCCCTTGTTTCTGCTTATCATCACCTGTTTATAAAATGCCTTGCTAGCTGACTTACTTTTCCACTCTCAAGGCACTGTTTCCCGAAGCATTCTGCCCTGTTCTGAAAAATCTCCCTGGGTTTACCATCATGCCGTGGATGTCAGGACCTGTCGTTTTAATTTGTTCATTTTTAGGGAGACCCATTACTAAGCACTTCCCTGCACAAAACCGATTTAGTTATTTCTGAAAATGTATTAAACCAATGGAGAGAAACGCATCGCTGTATTTGCGTTTCGTGACAGTTGAGCTCAGTCAGAACTTGAGTCCATTCGATGGCAAGTATGGATGACAAATCCAGTGTCTGAACGACAGCATTGCAGCGTGTGGGTCACGGAGTGAGAGAACTGCCGGAAAAAGTTCCGGTAAACCGTGAAGCACACCGGCATCTTCCACCCACTCGCGCAGCTGCCAAACTGAGCAGAATGCAACTCCAGTAATTAATGAAATAATTATAATTATACTCTGACACGTCGCGACCCATACTTTAAGAAAGGCTGGCACCAGGATACTCAATATAGTGGGCCGCTATAGGTTTATAATGCCCTGCGAAATAGCGGTGTTATAGCACATTTTAGAGCGCAGCTTTACATGGGACACATACACAGACGTAGCCGCCGGTCTCCAGGATCCCAATATGATTCGTTTCATTGGAAGGATAGTTGCTATAAGGGGCACGTACTACTTACTGTTCGTAAAGCACCATGAATAAGGTCGCTAATAGTTGCAATTATGCGGCAGAACGTTGTCGCGAATACGGAGGGCAGACCGGCAGGGACTCAACCCCAGAGCTCCTCGCAGTCCGTGGCTGAGGCTGGTGACAGTGCCAAGAGAGTGGTTTGTTTGTGCTCATAACTCACCATGGCCGTTAAGAGTATATGTCTCCGTATAGTCTGAAGTTCCCAGGTAGAAATGTAGCGTGTGCCTGTGCAGTGACGCCTGTTGAGTTATTAGACCATTCGATTGATGGCCATTTGTTTATTTTGTCCTACTTTTATTCTCGAAATAACATTTGGAGGTTATTCAAGAAATATTGCCACTTTATTCTCGAAGTATTACTATTCGTCCCCCCCCCTCCCCAAATTATCCAAGTACCACCACTCATCACTCTTTAGTTGTTTTTTTCTCTTCACTTGGCCCTAATACTCTTCCGTAGATATGGGGTAAATAGGAAGCTGCCTATTGACATGAGCTGTACTGTATTAATGTTTCCAGTAGGTGGTGATCATTGGATTGGGGCTGACCTGAGTGAAAATGTTTTGGACTGTAGATCATGGTGTTGAACTGAGGGAAGGATTGGATTTCACAATTTCAGTGTGGTTGTTTTCAGTTAAATTCCTCGAATGCTTTTCAAATTGGAATTTAGTTTACTTTCTGAATCGACTGGAATTGAAATGGAGTTGACCCAACCCTGCTTTTCGAACCAAGTCACTCAATCTTCCTATGTATTCTGAACAATTGTGTGTTCTGTGTTCCATGTTTCAACAAGGGTTGAGGAATTGGAATATATTATTGTCTTATAAGTATTGACAGCCCAGTATCCAGTAATCACTGAAGATAGACAAATCTGAAAGCATTTTAAGATCTCATTCGATAATAGGCTACTACAGAGTGTAAAGCCACCTACAACTGTATTCTCTCTCTTGGTGGTTTTAGAACAATACAGATGGATGGGGGAGGAAATGACTGTTATAGAGCAGCTCATTAATAAAGAGAGAGAACTGTGTGTTTGAGCCAAAATGCTCTCAGACTAATACAGTTCTGCTGCTGTCCTCCCACATAAATCACAATATTACTGCCCTCTCACAGAGAAATTATAAAAGCAGGGAAGCTGAGAATTAAATGAAAGGGGGCCACAGAGTGAGTTCATTACTGTAATTTGTATAATGTTCCTAATTGACAAATTGGGCTATATTTTTCTTAATGGCAGATTGGGCTATAGTGTATTTTTCTGCTGGGGAATTGATGACAGGGATTAACCATTTACTTTGGCACCGAGTGGTACAAATTTACCTGGGACTTATATTCATCCACGTTGACTGAACTCCACATGCATTCTGGTGGTGCCAACGTCTCTTAGGCGTACTTATGTCAATATTTTATTTTTTGTAGGGGGGGGGGGTCCCTTTGATATATCTAACGGGGGGCCCTGATTGGTTATGGGGTTACCCAGGCCCCCCTATCATTAGAACCATGTATAGGGAACAGGGTCTACTCAAGGGAGGGGAACACTAGAGACACTGTTTAGTAAGTATATGGGTATTAGAGGAGAAAAACCATAGATTATTCAGTCATTATCTAAAACATTTGATTTGTGTACATCAGAGACCAGTTAACATGGACGTTATTTACTACCCTTGAGTCTAGTCATGACAGTTGTATACTTTTTCTCCTTAATTAATCATATTTTTGCCTAATTAATTGTCTTGATCTTGGATTTCATGGTTACGTTCCAGACTTATTTGTTAATGGCATCATCCCTGTGGAGCTCTGAGTAGAGAAACTATTCTGACAGTTTTTTTTTTAGATTAGTAGACAATACAGCTCATGAAATTATTAATACAACATTTAGGTGCCCAGACACAGATTTTTCCATTGATTGCAGTTTTTAGACCAGGCTTAATCTAGGTCTGGGAAAACAAGCACTTATCTAAGGGTTTATATGTAATATATATATATAATATGCTGATTGGCTGACAGCCGTTGTATATCAGACCGTATACCATGGGTATGACAACATTGATTTTACTGCTCTAATTACTTTGGTAACCAGTTTATAATAGCAATAAGGCACCTTGGGGATTTGTTATATATGACCAATATACATGCGATGCTTTCGTGCCTAAGAACATCCCTTAGCCGTGGTATATTGGCCATATACCACACCTACTTGTGCCTTATTACTTCAATATATACTGTACACGTCAAAAGTTTGGACACACCTACTCATTCCAGGGTTTTTGTTTTTACTATTTTCTACATTGTAGAATAATAGTGAAGACATCAAAACTATGAAATAACACGTATGGAATCATGTAGTAACCAAAAAAGTGGTTACTACAGAGTGGCAGGCAAGCTCGAGGTCAGGGCAGGCAGAATGGTCAGGCAGGCAGGTTCAGAGTCCAGACAGGCAAGGGTCACAACTGGGAGGACTAGCAAAACAGAGATGGGAAAAAAACATGCTGGTTGACTTGACAAACAAGACGAACTGACAACAGACAAGCAGGGAGGAAACACAGGAGTAAGTACCCAGGGACTAATGAGGAAAACAGGTGACACCTGGAGGTGCGTGGAGACAATCACAAAGACAGGTGAAACCCATCATGGTGTGACAAGGGCAGGCCTTCCCCGGGAGGAAGAGCAGCTCCGGCTTGTTGAGCTTGAGGTGGTGGGCTGACATTCAAGTTGCGATATCTGCCAGGCACGCAGAGATGCGTGTTGCCACCTGGGTGTCAGAAGAGGAAAGGCGAAAAGTAGTTGAGTGTCATCCACATAGCAATGATAGAAGAGACCATGTGAGGATATGACAGAGCCGAGTGACTTGGTGTATAGAGAGAAGAGGAGAGGGCCTAGGACCGAGCCCTGGGTAACACCAGTAGTGAGAGTTTGTGGTGTGGACACAGATCCTCTCCACGTTACCTGGTAGGAGCGGCCTGCCAGATAGAATGCAATTCATATACAGTATGTCCAATAAGAAATGTTTGTTTTTGGAGAAGAAAAAAAATCCTGTGCCCTACTGGAGCCATTCTCTCCATATTCAGTTCTTGAAATATTCCTTCCCCAGTGATTCAATATGAACTGGGATGCTGTTGGGTTTTTCTTCTCAGGAGGTAGAGATGTAGATGTCTTGATCGCTGGACTCACTGGGCTCAGCTGATGTTCATGAGATGACCTTTGGTTACAGTACACACACACACAAATACAGGCTGACACAGTTGGACCATACTTTTCTGACAAAGAAGGGTAGTGACACTCTGTCTACTATAAAGGTCAGGATGTGTCTGAAGCTGAATAGTCTTTCACCTTTCAGGTTTGAGTGCATCCCAAATGACACCCTATTCTCTATGGGTCCTGGTCAAAAGTAGTACACTATATAGGGAATATGGTGCCATTTGGGATGCACCCTGAGTCTCCATGCCTTCTCACTGTGACATCATCCCTGCTGTCCACCTCTCTACTGTACCCATAGTCCCCTAGACCACCTAACCCTCCCTCATTCACCTAGCCCTCTCAACCCAGCCTTTTTCTGTCTTTCTCTCCCCTTCCTTCCATCTGGCACCTAACCCCCCTGACCCAGCACTCGGTGGCATTTCAGAGAAGGCAGGTGGCTACTGACTCTGTTTGGTCACCTGGCCAGATTGTAGCCACCTCTGGAGCATGTCCTCATCCTCTAAAGGCATCCCTTAACTTACCATGCCCAAGAGGAAGGAAGGCCTAGAGCCAGATGGTCTGACCAACTGGAAGACAACCTACACAACCTGGGACTCAACACCACATCACGCTGGGACCTGGCCCGGGAACTGGGTGGCACAGAAAGCCAAATATCCAGTCTCTACTCTCCAAGGAGCTAGTGAAGGTGAGCGAGGTGGCAACCACCACATTTCAACCCTCATACCTTTGGACCGTCATTATTCCACATGCCCTGCAGTGAATTTGGAACATTTAAACCCTAGAGGTATTCTCTCTGTGCTCCTCAGAAAGCTATGAAAGGTTGTTGAATGGCTATGGTAAACCTTTGAAAGATATGTTTTCCAACCTGTTATTTTCCCAGAGGGAATTCAACATAAAAGTAGAGATAGATTAAGAGAAAGATGAGATATTGAAAGATGTGCCTGAATAAAGTCAGTTTCATGTTTTAGGTCCTTTGTTTTACGTCTCAAAAGAACAGGTGCAAGATGTTCAAAGGTGCAACGGCAAACCCTTAGTAAGTGAGACCCTTGAAGTCAATGTGTTCTGACAGGAAATTGCCTAAATCACTGGTTATATCATTTCTTAGTCGTCAGATCATTTGTAAAAAGTTAATTCCTGTGTTTTTAAAGGCCTTCCCACTGGGCATAGACGTCAGTTTAATGTCTAGTTTGGTTGAGTTGTCAACGTGAAATCAACAACAAAAAATATCACCCTGTTATTGGATTTAGGTTAAAAGTTAGGTTAAAAAAAGGAAATTAACTTACGTTGATTACTTTTTGCAAATCCAATGAGTTTTCCACATTGATTCAACGTCATCGCATTCAATTCTGTTGTTGAAATGACGTGGAAACAACATTGATTCAACCAGTTTTTGCCCAGTGGGTTGTGAACCTGCTCATTTGTGAAGCCAAGTTTGCCCTATTGGCCCCATGTTCAATGACACATTCTATGCAAAACCTTCCTGCTTTGCATATCAATGATATGCAAAGATCCTACATTATCTCAAACACTGACATAGTATGAGTCCCATTCAATTAATAGGCCTAATGTAGGTCTCCTATTCTCTTCCCCCATAACTGGAGTCACGGTTGCAATAATAATCTGTCTTTATTGGTCTCAATTAAATGTCAGACAGCATCAATAAAATGCTGTTGCTACTTGCATGTGGTATCAAATCAATCTGTTTGAGAGTGCAGTGTTGGGCTTCTTCCTAAATTGTACCCCTTTTCCTATATAGTGCACTACCAGGGCCAGATTAATGCGGGGGCTGAAGCCCCTGGGCCCAGGCCTGTGGGGGGCTCAAGAGGAAGCAGGGAGGTGACCAAGAACCTGATGGTCACTCTGACAGAACTCCAGAGCTCCTCTGTGGAGATGGGCGAAACTTCCAGATGGACAACCATCTCTACAGCACTCCACCAATCAGGCCTTCATGGTAGAGTGGCCAGATGGAAGTTACTCCTCACTAAAAGGCACATGACAGCCCGCATGGAGTTTGCCAAAAGGCATCTAAAGGACCCAGACCATGAGAAACAAGATTCTTTTGTCTGATGAAACCAACACTGAAATCTTCGGCCTGAATGCCAAGCGTTTCTGGAGGAAACCTGGCACCATCCCTACGGTAAAGCATGGTGGGGGCGGCATCATGCGTTGGGGATGTTTTTCAGCGGCAGGGACTGGAAGACTAGTCAGGATCAAGGCAAAGATGAACGGAGCAAAGTACAGAGAAATCCTTGATGAAAAACCGCTCCAGAGTGCTCAGGACCTCAGACTGGGGCTAAGGTTCACCTTCCAACAGGACAACGAACCTAAGCACACAGCCTAAACAATGCAGGAGTGGCTTCGGGACAAGTCTCTGAATGTCATTGAGTGGCCCGGCCAGAGCCTAAACTTCGAACATCTCTTGAGACCTGAAAATAGCTGTGCAGCGACGCTCCCCATCCTCCAACCTGACAAAGATTGAGAAGATCTGCAGAGAAGAATGGGAGAAACTCCCCAAATACAGGTGTGCCAAGCCCCGAGATGCTGGCCTTCTAAGCAGAGTTGCAAAGGAAAAGCCATATCTCTGACTGGCCAATAAAAAGAAAAGATTAAGATGGGCAAAATAACACAGACACTGGACAGGGGAACTCTGCCTAGAAGGCCAGCATCCCGGAGTCGCCTCTTCAGTGTTGACGTTGAGACTATTGTTTTGCGAGTACTATTTAATGAAGGTGCCAGTTGAGGACTTGTGAGGCGTCTGTTTCTCAAACTACACCCTAATGTACTTGTCCTCTTGCTCAGTTGTGCACTGTGGCCTCCCACTCCTCTTTCTGTTCTGGTTAGAGCCAGTTTACGCTGTTCTGTGAAGGGAGTAGTACACAGCGTTGTCCCAGATCTTCAGTTTCTTGGCAATTTCTCGCGTAGATTAGCCTTCATTCCTCAGAACAGGAATAGACTGACGAGTTTCAGAAGAAAGTTATTTGTTTCTGGCCATTTTGAGCCTGTAATCGAACCCACAAATGCTAATGCTCCAGATACTCAACTAGTCTAAAGGGCAGTTTTATTGCTTCTTTAATCAGAACAACAGTTTTCAGCTGTGCTAACATAATTGCAAAAGGGATTTCTAATGATCAATTAGCCTTTTTAAAATGATAAACTTGGATTAACTAACACAACGAGCCATTGGAACACAGGAATGATGGTTGCTGATAATGTGCCTCTGTACGCCTATGTAGATATTCCATTCAAAATCAGCCATTTCCAGCTACAATAGTCACTTGCAACTAAATGTCTACACTATATTTCTGATCAATTTGATGTTATTTTAATGGACAAAATTGTGCTTTTCTTTCAAAAACAAGGACATTTGTAAGTGACCCCAAACCTTTTGAGCGGTAGTGTATACTAAATATAGTTCTTCCTAATATTGTACAATCTGTGGCGCTTCATTTTCCTGGACTATTGTTAGTCTGAAGTCAGGACCAGATTGATTTCCGTTTGTCAGAGTAGCAACTCATTTTGGTCATTGTGGAATTAAAAGAAGATTCAGCTAATGTCTCCTGTCATGTGAAAGGGGAATTTCACCCTGGGGGAATCTGGGCTTGTTTTCATAATGTCTGAGGCATTTCTAGGACAGTGAGGTGTGTTTCACACATAATTACCCAGGAGATCAAAAAAATACACCTAGTCCTGCTTTGTGGCATTTCAAAGGCTCAATGTTCTACTGATCACACTATGCGTTTTTGGGGTGTAAATATGGTTGTCCTTATTCGATAGAGCCATTGGACATCTTTCAGCAATGTTCCTATAGGTGGATTCATTAGCAAATATACAAGCAGACACATTTTTTTCCAGTCTGAAAGACTAGAACTTGTTGGGCTGAGTTTATTAACCTTACAGCAGTTAACCTTACAGCAGTGTTGGGTGATTTGGAAAACCATAGTCAGTCAATAAATAATATAATATTCTTAGGAAAGGTTTATCTTTAGCTCACAATCTGTGGATACTATTATGATTAGAAAAGGTTCAAAATCTATGTAAAGCATCACAGCACAACTGAAAAATTTATACATGTACAACTAGTCTACCCTAATGTTGATGTTCTGCTGGCACGGTTCAACTGTTGTTCAAACTGTACAATAGAGTATGTTTTTTTGTTGTCTTGCAGACAATAACGTTTAATGCCTGGGCTTCTTCCTGAAGTGGATTCTCGATACAGAAACATAATTCTGTTGTCTGCATGTGTCATTGTAGCAGAACTGTATCCCGTGAACTGTATCCCCCTCGAGGGATTAGACATTATGATGGATTTCAAGCAGATGAGGAGCTGAATGACAGTTTGATCATGACAACACTCCTCCCACAGCTTTACAATTATTCCCTGAATTTACTGTAGGTTTCTTTTGGAATTGCAATTTTATCATGACCACCTCTCCTATCTGCTGATCACCAGTTCTTTTATATACACATTGTTACACCAGATAATGTGATTTAACTAAAGATTTTTGGTATCCATTACTGGGAGTCACAGGATATGTATTTTCAACCAACCTTAGCAATGTCCTCGAATCAGAGGAAACGGGAGTCATAAAATGTCAAATGCTCCCGTTATTAAAATAAATGCTTTTTTTTGCTCCAAAAAGATGGTGTGCCACCATCCGTGTCTTCTCACTCATTGATAGACAGGTCTCTGTCATCATGACACTCAGCACTTTGGAGTGGACACCCACCTGTCTCAATCAATGGGAGAAGACTTGAAATAGCCAAGATGTCTGCTAAAATATTGAGGAACTCACATTATCTGGTGTAACTACAGTTCTCAGCACGTGTGTGTCCCTACACCTGAGACACACTGAACTGTACTATGCTGTTCATACTATATATATATATATATTTGAATGTTACTTTTACCATATAACGTTGTTGAATACCCAGTTCTCTTGAGTTAGCATTACATAGTGTACATTCTCCTGTATTTTAATGTTGACAAATAAACATGATTTGATATCTGAATGTCTAGCATTTTTTTATGCTACAGAGCCATGTACAGCTTCGAGGAGAAAAGGCACTTAATCGCTCTCATACACAATACATTTACTGTCTAAGCACAACCGAAAACCCCTTCCTCATCTCAAAGTACTGTCTGTAAAACCTCCCCCAGCCCATTTGACTTTGAGCGGTCATTCTTGTCAATAGTAGCCTTTTGCAGGGGAATTGTTTTGACATGTTTTTGTACTGTGTTTCGGGAATAATGAGGTGGTTGTGTCATTACTGTTGTCGTGTTGATTTTAAACCGTTCAGTATCCCTGGATGGTTTCTGTCCCACAATCTTGTTGTGCTCCATAAACGCAAGGTGTGTCCGCTCCCTCGTGCTTGTGTACCCAAAATGCCCCCGCTTCAGGGTATTTCTCAGCAGGGCACTGTCGAACGACTCCAGATAACCTGAGTTTTACAAAAGCTAAAAAGAGAAGAGGGGTAGATGCAATTGATTATATGGTCTGGAAGGTAATCTGTGGTCCAAGGGTACCTCTAACCACTTGTAACCCCATAACACAAACCATACAAACACTACCCAATTCATGTTTATGCCATGCTTACTGTAAATTCAGCTAGCTTAGCCTTCAGCTTGTAAATATTTTGGCCAATTTACCTTCACCTTGTGCAGCGCTAGGGGTTGGAAGCACGTATTGGTAGAATCAGGTTCTGTACCAGCTACAACAAAATACACAACAATACACAATTGAACCACCCCACTAATTGAATTGATCTCTTTTAGACTGGCTAGCTACGCATACCTAACATGGACATTTCAATATTATCCGTTTGCTGTTAGCTAGCTAGCATCACTAAAAAGGCAGCAAGATTGCAAGCCAGCTATACCAACCATAGATGATTTATATGATTTATCCTGTACACATTCATCATTGCACACAGAGTGATTTACCTACTGTATATCGACAATTTTATTTTTAGTTACGGAGTGTTTACCAGACAAGGGCGAGAATAGAAGGCTACCAAATTGAGACACTCTTTATTTGGTAACGTTAGCTAACGTTAGTCAAAGATAGAACGAGCAAACAAACATGTTTACTCTGCCGAAGGCAGCTATCAGTCTAGCAGTGGCTACCATGGCATTGGCGAAATTGATTGACAGTGTGTATACCAAAAGATACCTATATGATTTAGCTGATGGAATTCAGAGTTCAATATTTCTTTTAAACAAAGCCCCGGGGGCCTATAATTTCTTTATCTGGCCCTGTGCACTACCATAGAGTAGCGCACTATGTAGGGGTTAGGGTGCCATTTTGGAATGTAGACATTCATATCTGACAGACAGACAGACAGGGTAGCACTCTGGGCCGTGAGAGAGAACTAAATCAGAGTCCTTTCCCTTCGATTAGTGAGTGATTAACGCCGGGTAGAGACAGCTGGGCGACCTTACAGCCACATAATGACCTTAACCCGATCAATGGAGAGAGCACTGAGCCACAGCAGCAGGAACACAACAGCAAAAACAGTTCAGCTAAGTTCAGACCCCCTCTCTTGGAACTGTCTGACCCTGGAAAGAGTGTTACATCTGTAGCACTTTCAGTTTCTCTGTTGAACATTATTTTTCTCTACTTTCTTTTTCTTTTCTCTAATCCCTTTCATACTAAGAGGTTTATCCGTCAACTTTATCATACTGCCAACTTTTTTTCAGCCTTTTCTTTATATCTAGAAGGTATTGGCGGTTGTCACGTTCTGACCTTTATTTCCTTAGTTTTGTCTTTATTTTAGTATGGTCAGGGCGTGAGTTGGGGTGGGCAGTCTGTGTTTTTCTATGTTGGGGTTTTGAGTTCAGCCTAGTATGGTTCTCAATCAGAGGCAGGTGTCGTTAGTTGTCTCTGATTGAGAATAATTTTTATTGATTTATTTTATTTCACCTTTATTTAACCAGGTAGGCTAGTTGAGAACAAGTTCTCATTTGCAACTGCGACCTGGCCAAGATAAAGTGTAGCAATTCGACACATACAACACAGAGTTACACATGGGATAAACAAAACATACAGTCAATAATACAGTAGAACAAAAGAAAACAAAAAGTCTATATACAGTGAGTGCAAATGAGGTAAGTTAAGGAAATAAATAGGCCATGGTGGCGATGTAATTACAATATAGCAATTAAAACACTGGAATGGTAGATCGGCAGAAGATGAATGTGCAGGTAGAGATACTGGGGTGCAAAGGAGAAAAATAAATAAATACCAGTATGGGGATGAGGTAGGTAGATAGATGGGCAGTTTACAGATAGGCTAAGTACAGGTGCAATGTTTTGTAAACTGCTCTGACAGCTGGTGCTTAAAGCTAGTGAGGGAGATGTGAGTCTCCAGCTTCAGAGATTTTTGCAATTCGTTCCAGTCATGGGCAGCAGAAAACTGGAAGGAAAGACCAAAGGAGGAATTGGCTTTGAGGGTGACCAGTGAGATATACCTGCTGGAGCGCAAGTTACGAGTGGGTGCTGCTATGGTGACCAGTGAGCTGAGATAAGGCGGGGCTTTACCTAGCAGAGACTAGTAGATAACCTGTAGCCAGTGGGTTTGGCGACGAGTATGAAGCGAGGGCCAACCAACGAGAGCGTACAGGTCGCAATGATGGGTAGTGTATGGGGCTTTGGTGACAAAACGCATGGCACCGTGATAGACTGCATCCAGTTTGTTGAGTAGACTGTTGGAGGTTATTTTATAGATGACATCACCGAAGTCGAGGATCGGTAGGATGGTCAGTTTTACGAGGGTGTTTGGCAGCATGAGTGAAGGATGCTTTGTTGCGATATAGGAAGCCGATTCTAGATTTAATTTTGGATTGGAGATGCTTAATGTGAGTCTGGAAGGAGAGTTTACAGTCTAACCAGAAACCCAGGTATTTGTAGTTGTCCACGTATTCTAAGTCAGAGCCGTCCAGAGTAGTGATGCTGGACGGGCGAGCAGGTGCGGGCAGCAATCGATTGAAAAGCATGCATTTAGTTTTACTTGCGTTTAAGAGCAGTTGGCGGCCACGGAAGGAGAGTTGTATGGCATTAAAGCTCGTCTGGAGGTTAGTTAACACAGTGTCCAAGGAGGGTCCAGAAGTATACAGAATGGTGTCGTCTGCATAGAGGTGGATCAGAAAATCACCAGCAGCAAGAGCAACATCATTGATGTATACAGAAAAGAGAATCGGCCCGAGAATTGAACCCTGTGGCACACCCATAGAGACTGTCAGAGGTCCAGACAACAGGCTCTCCGATTTGACACACTGAACTCTATCAGAGAAGTAGTTGGTAAACCAGGCGAGGCAATCATTTGAGAAACCAAGGCTGTCGAGTGCCAATAAGAATGTTGTGAGTCGAAAGACTTGGCCAGGTCGATGAATACGGCTGCACAGTAATGTCTCTTATCGATGGTGGTTATGATGTTGTTTAGAACCTTGAGCGTGGCTGAGGTGCACCCATGACCAGCTCTGAAACCACATTGCATAGCGGAGAAGGTATGGTGGGATTCGAAATGGTCAGTAATCTGTTTGTTAACTTGGCTTTCGAAGACCTTAGAAAGACAGGGTAGGCTAGATATAAGTCTGTAGCAGTTTGGGTCTAGAGTGTCACCCCCTTTGAAGAGGGGGATGACCGTGGCAGCTTTCCAATCTTTGGGAATCTCAGACGATATGAAAGAGTTTACTTAGGTAGCCTGGGTTTCACTTTTGAGTTGTGGGTGTTTGTTTTCCGTGTGTGTGTTTGTTGCCACACGGTACGGTTTCGGTTTTGTTCGTTTCACGTTTATTGTTTTGTAGTGTTCAGTTTGTCTGTAAATGAACGTTATAGACACTTACCACGCTGCGCATTGGTCCTCCGATCCTTCTCGCAGAAGAGGAGGAGGAAAGCCGTTACAGCGGTATCAAACCCTAAACTTTTATTTCTGCCAAAATACCTTTTCTTCCTCATGGCAATCATTTCAGTAAAGTGATGCCAATGGCTTTAAAAGGCTCTGCATGGTGAATCCGATGTCTGCAGTGGCTGTACAGAATTTACTGTGATGCGGCCTCGGCAGAAGTCAGAGCATTCATACTTCTGGTGCTTCAGGGAGCTGTCATACGCATCCAATACATTTGTCTGCACCGGGCAACCAATCATGTCTATGCAGAGCCCTCTGCATTGTTAACGCCAATTTATGCTTGATCTGGTAATGCGCTCCGGAGGCTCCATACAGAGGATGTGATGCAATTGCGGAGCCTCCGGAGGCTTGTGAAGACCAAATCAAGCTCCGTACCACATCGCCGTGCGCCTCCCAAATTTTGTAACAATGTGGAGGGCTCAGTATAGCTCCGCATTGACATAATTGGTTGACAGTATGTTGGGGCGGTACATCCTGTATAGACACAAACTCACTTCCTTGATAACAAACATGGGGCATTTTGATGAAAGTCTATCAGAGAAAGTTCACAAATAAAAAAAACATCTTTATGATACCTTGTGTAGGGATTTCAATGCTGTCCGGAGGCTCCATATGGAGGGTGTGACGCAATTACGGAGCCTCCGAAGGTTTGCAGAGGCTAAATGGAGCTCCATACCCAACCATACCAGACAGCCGTGTGCCTCCCAAATTGCCTCCCAATGCTCTGCATTGACATGATTGGTTGACGATAGGTGGGGACGGGAGGTCCTGTATAAACACACTTCCTTCACAACAGCTCTGCTCTGCTCCACGAAGTGCAAGAAGAATTCATGTCCTGAGTTCTACCGAGGCCGGATCACAGTAAATGCCGTAGGGCCACTGCAGATGTCAGATTGAGTCTTTTTTAAGCTGGTAGCATAGCTAGCATATAGAAATTGATGCTGGTAGGGAAAGTAGTTTTTAACTGTAATGCAGCTGATTGGTAATTATGGCATGGACATGTATTGGGGTTGACATCCATACAGCATTATACTCCAATTTTTACCTCAACATAGAGTGTAATACACATATAAACAATAGCCTAAATGTAGGCAAATTTTTCTGGGGGCAATGAGGAGATTCGGGTTGGAAAACGGTGCAGTCTTTTTACTTCATGCTATCTTGGCTGAGCCTATATGTCAAGCACCGGGAAATGGACTAACATCTCAGAGGTAAAAGCTTTTGTCTTTTCGTTTAGCCAGTCGCTTGTAATTAGCTGGATGGGGATAGAGATTAGCCCTGAATCACTAGGGGTGGTGCGGTGCAGACCAGTTTATTGGACGCATACAGTGCACTCGGAAACTATTCAGACCCCTTGACCTTTAACACATTTTGTTACGTTACAGCCTTATTCTAAAATCGATTAAAATATTTTTTTTCCCCTCATCAATTTACAAACAATACCCCATAATGACAAAGCAAAAGCAGGTTTTTAGAAATGTTTTCAAATGTATAAAAAAAAATATATATTTACATACAGTGGGGAGAACAAGTATTTGATACACTGCCGATTTTGCAGGTTTTCCTACTTACAAAGCATGTAGAGGTCTGTCATTTTTATCAAAGGTCCACTTCAACTGTGAAAGACGGAATCTAAAACAAAAATCCAGAAAATCACATTGTATGATTTTTAAGTAATTAATTTGCATTTTATTGCATGGCATAAGTATTTGATCACCTACCAACCAGTAAGAATTCCGTCTCTCACAGACCTGTTAGTTTTTATTTAAGAAGCCCTCCTGTTCTCCACTCATTACCTGTATTAACTGCACCTGTTTGAACTCGTTACCTGTATAAAAGACACCTGTCCACACACTCAATCAAACAGACTCCAACCTCTCCACAATGGCCAAGACCAGAGAGCTCTGTAAGGACATCAGGGATAAAATTGTAGACCTGCACAAGGCTGGGATGGGCTACAGGACAATAGGCAAGCAGCTTGGTGAGAAGGCAACAACTGTTGGCGCAATTATTAGACAATGGAAGAAGTTCAAGATGACAGTCAATCACCCTCGGTCTGGGGCTCCATGCAAGATCCCACCTCGTGGGGCATCAATGATCATGAGGAAGGTGAGGGATCAGCCCAGAACTACACGGTAGGACCTGGTCAATGACCCGAAGAGAGCTGGGACCACAGTCTCAAAGAAAACCTTTAGTAACACACTACGCCATCATGGATTAAAATCCTGCAGTGCACGCAAGGTCCCCCTGCTCAAGCCAGCGCATGTCCAGGCCTGTCTGAAGTTTGCCAATGACCATCTGGATGATCCAGAAGAGGAATGGGAGAAGGTCATGTGGTCTGATGAGACAAAAATAGAGATTTTTGGTCTAAACTCCACTCGCCGTGTTTGGAGGAAGAAGGATGAGTACAACCCCAAGAACACCATCCCAACCGTGAAGCATGGAGGTGGAAACATCATTCTTTGGGGATGCTTTTCTGCAAAGGGGACAGGATGACTGCACCGTATTGAGCGGAGGATGGATGGGGCCATGTATTGTGAGATCTTGGTCAACAACCTCCTTCCCTCAATAAGAGCATTGAAGATGGGTCGTGGATGGGTCTTCCAGCATGACAATGACCCGAAACACACAGCCAGGGCAACTGAGAAGTGGCTCTGTAAGAAGCATCTCAAAGTCCTGGAGTGGCCTAGCCAGTCTCCAGACCTGAGCCCAATAGAAAATCTTTGGAGGGGGCTGAAAGTCCGGACCTTTGGCAGCAGTTACAGACTTGAGTCTTGGGTATGTCGCTACAAGCTTAGCACGCATGTATTTGGGGAGTTTCTCCCATTCTTCTCTGCGGATCCTCTAAAACTCTGTCAGGTTGGATAGCTGCACAGATATTTTCAGGTCTCTCGAGATGTTAGATCGGGTTGAAGTCCGGGCTCTGGCTGGGCCATTCAAGGACATTCAGAGACTTGTCCCGAAGCCACTCCTGGGTTGTCTTGGCTGTGTGCTTAGAGTCGTTGTCCTGTTAGAAGGTGAGGTCCTGAGCGCTCTGGAGCAGGTTTTCATCAAGGATCTCTCTGTACTTTGCTCAGTTCATCTTTCCCTCGATCCTGACTAGTCTCACAGTCCCTGCCACTGAAAAACATCCCCACAGCACGTTGCTGCCTCCACCATGCTTCACCATAGGGATGGTGCCAGGTTTCCTCCAGACATGACGCTTGGTATTCAGGCCAAAGAGTTCAATCTTGGTTTCATCAGACCAGCGAATCTTGTTTCTCCTGGTCTGAGAGTCTTTAGGTGCCTTTTGGTAAACGCCAAGTGCGCTGTCATGTGCCTTTTACTAAGGAGTGGCTTCCGTCTGGCCACTCTACCATGAAGGCCTGATTGGTGGAGTGCTGCAGAGATTGTTGTCCTTCTGGAAGGTTCGCCCATCTCCACAGAGGAACTCTGGAGCTCTGTCAGAGTGACCATTGGGTTCTTGGTTACCTTCCTGACAAGTATGGGGTCTTGATAAATCAATAGATATCAGATGTTTGTTTTCACCGAATCTATTTGGATACCATATTGGTTAGGCTACAAATAGGCTGGGAAATTGAGGTGAGTGCTGCCGATAATCATCTTACCTAGTTGGCTCATGTAGGCGTGTAGTGAGGTGCGTACTGGCGGCAGAGAAGTCAGGCGCAGGAGAGCGAAAACTGATTTACAACGGTGTCGTTTAATATCCATAAACCACCGTCAACAGAATACAATAAATGGGTCAAACAAAACCCGGTAAATACCAGCATACCGTTGCATAAACACTACAAGAAACAATTACCAACAAGGACATGGGGGGGAACAGAGGTTTAAATACACATGTAATTGATGGAATTGGAACCAGGTGTGATGGAAGACGAGACAAAACCAATGGAAAATGAAAAGTGGATCAGCGATGGCTAGAAGGTCGGTGACTTCGACCACCAAACGCCGCCCGAACAAGGAGAGGGACCAACTTTGGAGGAAGTCGCGACAAGGCCATTAGAACGTTTTACCATGTTATGTAGTTTAACAAGTGGATTCGGCTATTTTGCTCTTCACTCACACTCACTTAGTAGCCTAGGCCTACTCCTGACAAAAAGCCTGTGAAATTGCCTAATCAATTAATGTGATTTTGTTTCACTGAATCACCGTCTGTAGGCTATAGCTCATCTATTACTGATCAGAAACATTTTTGCATGCAATAATGTAGCCTAAATCAAGTGTAAGGCTATTTATTTTGCTTAATCGCCGATAGGCAACTCCAAATGCCTGCTGTCACGAACCGGCTCAAAGCCCGTAACAAAGGGAGACAACGTGGAGATAAGGAGTAGCAAAATATATATTTATTAACTAAAGCAACTAAGTATAATATACAATGGTGTGTGTAATCAGTAATCAGTAGTGTAAGTGAGTGTTTTGCATGCATGAATGTGATAATGCAGGGTGATGAAAGGTGCCAAAGCAAACAAACAAAAGGCCACCAAGAACCACAACACAATCTACAAAGGTGTCTGCATGGAGAGAGTCTCTTCCATGAATGTGGAAGAGGTCTATTTATCCTGGGAGACACCTGGCCCAGGTGTTTCCCATGTAGCTGACGACCCTCTCAACTCCGCCCACCGGCATCCTAATAAGGAAACAAGAACAAAGACAGAATACGGCAGACTGAGTGGGAGGGTAGTCACATCCCCCCCATAAAACCGGGGACCAACAAGGACCCCGGAACAACATACCAGCCTCCCGCGTCCCAAATTGACACAGGCCTCCCGCGTCCCAAATTGACACAGGCCTCCCGCGTCCCAAATTGACACAGGCCTCCCGCGTCCCAAATTGACACAGGCCTCCCGCGTCCCAAATTGACACAGGCCTCCCGCGTCCCAAATTGACACAGGCCTCCCGCGTCCCAAATTGGTGAGGGGTTATGTGTTCACACATCCACCTGCCCCAACCAACCTCCTCCTCCTCAGACCTCAGCAACCTTTGCGCATAGGAAGCAATATTTAAGAGGAAAGAAGAACACAAGACCAGGAGGGAACAGACAGGAAAGATAGAACATGACAACCCGAAACAATGGTCAGTCATGTAAACATTCAGGAACATGGCACAAGACCAACAGCTACAAACTCCAACGAAAAGAACATCAGGGTCCTTCTTAATTTTTACAACTCCCAACGATTCATAGTCACTTCCAACGATTCATAGTCACTTCCAACGATTCATAGTCACTTCCAACGAAACAGAATTTCACTAATTTCAATCATTTAAGCTTGTAGTGTTCAGCGATCTTCAACAGCTGTTCTTAAGTACATAATTCTAACAGGTCCTCTGATGGAAAGCGAATGAACTTGTATACATGAGACACCATAGTCATAAGTAAATAATCTTGCTCAACTCCTCTGCTGAGCACATCAGACCACAACCAGAGAAATGACAATCACCCTGAGCACCACAGAAGAGAGATGAGATACGGAGCTTCCCCAAAACCTACAATAACTCAACCCTAGTCTTCGTGCAGATTTGCGGTGGGTATTTACGCACACGCACTGTAGCCCGCTGGCAAGGAAATAGAACTCCCCAGCATGCTGGCAAATTCCACCAAGCCACGGACGTGCCCCCGAGACAACTGCTCAGTCCACAGACACCACACAAAAATAACAAACATTTAACCATGCCCAACATGTCCAAAATTGAAACACGTCGCTAAGCCTATCAGGGGAAAAAGGCTATAGCTCCGGGTAGCAAGTTCCACTACCCTACACAAATCTCCTACCGAGGTACACAGCCGATTTACTCACCTCCTCAGACTGACTTCCCAACAGAAAGTAGAATAAGAGTTTCCAGGCTAGGCAAGGCCTGGAAACTAACCATTATACTCTCTCCAACGCAGCACACAAACCAAACAACAAAGGCAACCAATACTGGGCCGATCACACTCAAATACCATATTCACACCAAACACGTACCTCCACGGTCTCCCAAACCAATAGTTCAAAGATCCCGGATGAGCACCCACTTGTCACGAACCGGCTCAAAGCCCGTAACAAAGGGAGACAACGTGGAGATAAGGAGTAGCAAAATATATATTTATTAACTAAAGCAACTAAGTATAATATACAATGGTGTGTGTAATCAGTAATCAGTAGTGTAAGTGAGTGTTTTGCATGCATGAATGTGATAATGCAGGGTGATGAAAGGTGCCAAAGCAAACAAACAAAAGGCCACCAAGAACCACAACACAATCTACAAAGGTGTCTGCATGGAGA
Source organism: Oncorhynchus nerka (assembly GCF_034236695.1). NCBI lineage: Eukaryota > Metazoa > Chordata > Actinopteri > Salmoniformes > Salmonidae > Oncorhynchus > Oncorhynchus nerka. Next base: position 42,680,117 of record NC_088415.1, on the reverse strand, counting down.
GAGTCTCTTCCATGAATATGGAAGAGGTCTATTTATCCTGGGAGACACCTGGCCCAGGTGTTTCCCATTTAGCTGACGACCCTCTCAACTCCGCCCACCGGCATCCTAATAAGGAAACAAGAACAAAGACAGAATACGGCAGACAGAGTGGGAGGGTCGTCACTCTGCAGAGGTTGTGAAATATGAAGGTAAGACCCCACGCCTGCTCCCTAACAAAGCAGAGTGAGGGTAGGAAAGAGATGAAACGTGGATTTAAAAAAAAAACATGGGCCTGAGCTCTGTTTCAAAATATAACTTTATTTAAAATGACAGCTGTTCAACACATTCCCATGACACAAGTTGTGTGGGGAAAATATTTTGTTTTATTATATTCTGTAATATTCCATTGTATTCCTACTAGCCAATAGAATATATATGTGTGTTGACTGATATCGGGTAGGTGTCGTCTGTTTAAATCAATAACAAACTATTGACTTCATTTGGATGGCGCAGCCATGGCTGCACAGACCATAACATAGGCCTAACTAAACTCGAAATGTTTTATTCTATTCTTTTGAAATGACATTTTATTGGTCTCTAATGTTTCTTAGGACCTGCCCAAACGAATGAATAATGTTTTTATATTTTTTATGGAGTATATTTTCAATGGATGTATTAAAATAGATGCCCACCCACGTCTGAACACCACTACTACCACTAGCCTGTTTGTAAAGGTGTCGTTATAAACATTTTTGTTGCAGTCAAAATACCGTAAATCCTATGTGAAAGCAGTATAACACGCACACACTGTCTTTCTCTCTCAACTCCCTCTCTCTCACCCCCGCTCTCTTCTTTTCTACCTCATGGCACTCTTACACTCTTTCTATTTTTCTCTGGCCGGAATCCTAACTTGATGAACTGCTTTTCATACAAATCTCTGATTGATCTCAGTGCATGATCGACGGAAGGCACGAGTTAAGCATCAACACCTGAAGTTAGAATTGAGTTAAGTACAAACATCTAAAGTTGCGATTTAGGCTAGTCTTGCTGTCTCTCTAAAACCACACACAGACACACACTCCCTCCATCACACTTTCCATAATACTCTCTCCCTCTACTCCTTTTCTCCATCACTTTGTCGATCAAACTTCCTGTCTGTCTCTTACTGTCTCTTCCTGTCTCTCAATGCCCACGTATCCTTTCTGTTTTAGTCAATACCTTTGTTGGTCTCATTTGCTCTTTAAGCTGATGGAATTCGCTCTCTTTCTCTCTCTCTCTTTTCTGCTGACAGCATCCCTTTTTCGTGCAACCCTCGACTGAAAGTTGTTCATTCATCCTGCTTCCCCTCTCCCTCTCTCCCTCTCTCCCTCTCTCCCTCTTTCCTTCTTTCTCCCTCTCTCCTCTCCCTCTCTCCTCTCCCTCTTTCCTTCTTTCCTTCTCAAATCAAATCAAATTTATTTATATAGCCCTTCGTACATCAGCTGATATCTCAAAGTGCTGTACAGAAACCCAGCCTAAAACCCCAAACAGCAAACAATGCAGGTGTAAAAGCACTCCCTCTCTCCCTCTTTCCTTCTCTCCCTCTTTCCTTCTCTCCCTCTTTCCTTCTCTCCCTCTTTCCTTCTCTCCCTCTTTCCTTCTCTCCTTCTCTCCCTCTCTCCCTACATTCCTCCCTTCTCATCTTTCCTTCATCAACATTTCCCTTCTTCTGCTAGCTGACTCATCCTTACTCTCCAGGAGGAAGAGAGACGGAGGGTAAGAAAGAGAGTAGGAAAGAAGGGGTGTAAATGAGGTCAGGTGAAGATAATCAGATAAATGGATTAAAACAGAAGAAAAGTAGCTCACCATAATAGTATCAGAGGCATTGTGTGACAGCCAGGTGGAGTAACAGGCGCTATGTACACTGAACACAAATATTAACACCACATGCAACAATTTCAAAGGTTTTACTGGGTTACAATTCATATAAGGAAATCAGTCAATTGCAATACAGTCATTAGGCCCTAATCTAAGGATTTCACATGACTGGGAATACAGATGTGCTTCTGTTGGTCACAGATACCTTAAACAAAAGGTAGGGTGTGGATCAGAGAACCAGTCAGTATCTGGTGTGACCATTTGCCTCATGTAGCTCGACACATCTCCTTCGCATAAAGTTGAACAGGCTGTTGATTGTGGCCTGTGGAATGTTGTCCTACTCATCTTCAAATGGCTGTGCGAAGTTGCTGGATATCAGCGGAAACTGGAACGTGCTATCGTACATGTCGATCCAGAGCTTCCCAAACATGCTCAATGGGGGACATGAGTATGTAGGTCACGGAAGAACTGGGACATTTTCAGCTTCCAGGAATTGCCTACGGATCCTTGCAACATGGGACCGTGCATTATCATGCTGAAATATGAGGTGATTGCTGTGGATGAATGGCACGACAATGGGCCTCAGGATCTCGTCACAGTATTGCTGTGCATTCAAATTGCCATTGATAAAATGCAATTGTATTCATTGTCCGTAGCTTGTCTGCCCATACCATTTAAAAAAAATGTTTACCTTTATTTTACTAGGCAAGTCAGTTAAGAACAATACCATAACGCCACCACCACCATGGGGCACTCTGTTCACAACGTTAACATCAGCAAACCGCTTGAACCACAACGCCATACACGCTGTCTGCCATCTACAGGTACAGTTGAAGCCGGGATTCACCCGTGAAGAGCAGACTTCTCCAGCGTGTCAGTGGCCATTGAAGGCGAGTATTTGCCTACTGAAGTCGGTTACGACTCCGAACTGCAGTCAGGTCAAGACCCTGGTGTGGATAATGAGCGCGTAGATGAGACGGTTCCTGACAGTTTGAGCAGGAATCCTTCGGTTGTTCAAACCCACAGTTGCAGTGGCTGGTCTCAGACAATCCTGCAGGTGAAGAAACCGGATTTGAAGGTCCTGGGCTGGTATTGTTACGCGTGGTTGTCACGCCCTGACGGTAGATTGCTTTGACGGTTTCTATTTTTAGTTTGGTCAGGGTGTGATGTGGGTGGGTATTCAGGGTCAGGGTGTGTTGTAGGTCTAGGTTTTTTTTTTCTATGTTTGGTCTGGTATTGTTCTCAATCAGAGGCAGCTGTCTATCGTTGGTCCTCCTCTCCTTCCACCAACGAAAATCGTTACAGTGGTCTTTCTGTTGTGAGGCAAATACTCTAAAATGACATTGCAGGTGGCTTATGGTAGAGAACTGAGCATTAAATTCTCTGGCAACAGCTCTGGTGGACATTCCAGCAGTCAGCACACCAATTGCACGTTCCATCAAAACTTGAGACATCTGTGGCATTTTGTTGTGTGACAAAACTGCACATTTTAGTGGCCTTTTATTTTCCCCCAGCACAAGGTGCACATGTGTAATGATCATGCTGTTTAATCAGCCACTTGATATGCCACACCTGTCAGGGGGATGGATTATATTGGTAAAGGAGAAATGCTCACTACCAGGGATGTAAACACATTTGTGCACAACATTTGAGAGATACGTTTTTGTGCGTATAGAACATTTCTGGGATCATTTATTTCTGCTCATGAAACATGGCACCAACACTTTACAATATTTTTGTTCAGTGTAGATAAGAACTTGTGAAAGGCTACAGCTTGATAAAAGGCAAAGTAAAAATCTGATAACGAAAAGGTATTACTCTTGGTGTTTTCTCGATTAGCTTTCTCCCTCTATCGGTTCAGTTGTGTTGGAAATGGACCTCAAAGGGTCTTTCCTGATTAAATCTAGAGCCATACGTCCAGGAGGAAGAAGAGAAGTATTCTGTTTATCAGTGAAATGAGCAGAGAGACATTATCCATATTGATCTGTCTGAGCTAGACTTCCTACACGCTGTGGAATGATTCTCCTGACCCACTCTGAATGAACCGCTGAGCTGCCTCTCTAAACGTTACCAACGTTCCATTATTACATATTTGTGTATTTTCACAACAGGGTCTTAACAGAGAATGTTCAAATTAAACGTCTGTGTAAATGAACTGTACAAAAAAAACTTATCTCAACTCTCGCTGCTGACTGAAGTTTCACATTTGTGCCAACAAATAGTGCTAGGTCATTTCCCTCAATATCCTTAGTGCCTAATCTATCACAAACTTCATTCCACCCCTGCTCTGCAGCTAGCCATCTGCCGGGGTTTTAGAAATAGAAAACAGAAACCATTTCGACGGATAATGCATTTTGTATACTGTAATTCTACAAAAGGTTTCAGCCTTAGCCCTTGTCCCATCCTCATGTCTTGCCTCAGGCCTACTGTGTCTCCAGGCTTTCATAAGCCCATCCCCTCAGATCTCTAAATATGGCTGTGTAACCTCTGGGGTTCTGTCGTACATGATCTGTGTTCTCTCTGTTAATCAATCACCTCTGTCATGCTCCTCTACTGTGTGTCCGTTGTCTTCTTCCTCCTTTGTCTGCCACTTCCTATGGGACTGGGTATATTGGCAGATGGGAAGCCTGGCACTCAGACTGGACTGGCATCAGTGCCCCAGTGGAATAACATGGAGCTCAATGGGACTGGACAATATCGTCATCCTCAAATCTCTGTGTGGTTACGTGAATATTGCACGCTGATGGCATTATCTCTTTCCGTCTCTGTCTCTGTCACTCAGTCTTCTCTCTTGCTCTCGGTCTCCACCACTCTCTTCACAGTTCTCAGGACCAATATGAAGGAGAGGAGTAGACAAGTGCTTCAGAGAAAGTTCAGGTTGCAGACACAATTCACAAGACCATTCAGAAAAGAGAAGTGTGAGGATCAGTGAAAGCCAGTTTGTTCTGCCCAGTCCTGATCAGCCTAGACTCCAGATCACAGCAAGTATCAAGAGTCAGACTCTTTAAGTCCCCCGGTGTTGTATCACTGGTATCTCCTGACGGCTGCAGAAAGAAACTACAGAAATGAGTCTTTGCCCACTTAGATAAACTTAGATTTTGGTCACAAAGACGCTTATCAGAGAATACAGCCAACTCGCTCTCTCCCTTCACAGTTTTTAGGATCAGTTATGTACAGTCATACCAGACCACCGTAAGACATTGAGTACCATATTCCCCCGGGGTTGTATTACTGTTATCACCCCTCTGCCTGTCTGTTATCATGTCACGACACAGATAGGCTTCCTGAGCCACTTCCTCATTATCCCACAATCAGCAGTTCTCAGAGTTATTATCCCCCAATCAACATTCTGCTCTTAGGCCGTCATTGAAAATAAGAATTTGTTCTTAACTGACTTGCCTAGTTAAATAAAGGTAATAAATAAATAAATGATAATAAATCCAAATAAATAAAACATGGCATTTCCCAGCTCCGCCCCTCAGCCACACCTCCTAGTCACAGATCACAGACAACACATTTTTCTCCACATAGAATTACGTTTCATAACACAACAACGTTGTCTGACACTGACTCCGTTTCCTTTTGATTGCTCGATTGCTTTTGATCGCTTTATCAATTGAAAACCCAATAGATAGTGTGCAGTAGGTGTCTTAGCAGCAGTAGGTGTCTCAGAATCCGTTAATTATAAGGGAAGCATGGGCTCGGTTGACTATGGTAGACGTTACCTGCATAGGGCTATTAGACAGAGCATGGTGAAGAAGAGAGACGGAGAGGGGTCTTTCCTGATTACATCTAGAGCCATACGTCCAGTAGGAAGAAGAGAGTACTCTGTTTATCAGTGAAATGAGCAGAGATAAGAGAGACATTATCCATATTGATCTGTCTGAGCTAGACTTCCTACACGCTGTAGAATGATTCTCCTGAACCAGGAGTTTGCAATAGATTCCTTTTTAGTAGCGACAGAAGCCAGAATCCATTAGACGTTATTAATATCAAGGGTCATTTGGCTGTTCCTTTAAAGCACATGTATAGGGCTATTAGACAGAGCATGGTGAGGAAGAGAGAGAGAGAGAGAGAGAGAGAGAGAGAGAGAGAGAGAGAGAGAGAGAGACGCAGGTTGCGTCCAAAATGGCACACTATTCCCTATGTAGTGCACTACTTTTGACCAGGGCCATATGGGTGTGTCCGTCTGCAATTAGGGAGCCTACAGGCACAGTATGCGTCTCAAATGGTACCCTATTCCGTATGGGCTATGGCCAAAAGTAGGGCACTATGTAGGAAATAGTGTACCATTTTGGACATGAGCAGGGAATGAGATGTAGAGCAGAGTGGGTAGGGCCATAGGCACTATGCTAATAAGTGTATTGTTATGCCTGCTAGAGCTGATCTGCATGGCTGCGTATAGGAAAAGGAGAGAGAACTGCTATCTGGCAGCAGAGCAGATTGGCTGGCTGCTGGAACCTGGCAAGACTAATCCAGCTGGAAAGACTGCATGCATACGGCCAGCAGCGGAGAAGAGAAAGGAGGAGAGGATGGATGTAGGGAGGAGGAGGGGTGCACAGAGGGAATGGAGAGAGGGGAGGGAGGAGGGAATGGAGAGAGGGAGGGAGGGAGGGAACGATGGGGGGAGAAGACAATAAAGGAATGGTCAGAATCCAACAAGAGTGAGCGAATAGAGCGAGGCAGGAGAAGAAGAGGGAGGGATGAGGGGAGAGGCAGAGGAGAAGAAGGGTGATGTCACCTCACCTCTAGCAGGCAGCCAATGAGAGCGAGGGAGGCAGAGAGAGCGGCTGAGAGAGAGGGAGAGAGGGTGTGTTTTTGAATCACTGCAGCATCAGAACAGCGAGAGGAGAGGGCACAATCAATTTGATAGAAGAAGAAAAGGAAGAACTAGGAAGAAAAAAGGGAGGACAAGGAGTTGCCAGAGGAAAAGAAGGACCAACACCCGAGGCCGTCGTTTAAACCTGTGGAGGTAAGAGAAGAACACAGCCGTTCAAAGATACAAGATGAGAGCTAATTAGAACGCTGGCTGGGTGGAGGAGAGGTGGCCGGATGATGTCTTCATCACACCTGGGTCACATCTGCAATTACAATCCCACATTTTACAAGATGGTAGTCTTACTAGCCTGTCTGAAGGGGCTGAGGTGGAGAGATGAATTTGAGTCACATTTCTAGAAGAGTCATGTCATGTGTCGCTGTGACTATATTAGTAGTGTCTGGAGGGCAATATTAGTGGTGATGTCATTGGATAAAACGATCAAACTATTCATATTTCAAGATTTCTGTTGAGATTATTGTTAAAATGAGCAAATGTGCTTCTCATAATTTCTCTCGATGTTGTAGTAGAGGTGGTTGTAGGTTTTGTACCGAAGCATCTGCTTTTTATGGTTGACTTTTAATGAATTTTAAATGAAAGTGCATTGAAGAAGACATCTCGTTGAATAGTTTGAATGGATGTTATAGGGAAAGAGTATTATTGCATGTCATTAGTACATTTTGCTGGGTACACACTCAGATAGCATGTAGCATGCAACAGGGTCTGGCTCAGCTATTACAATTCAATGCAATGCTGTTGTGGAGCCTCGTTGAAGGAAATCATATCGTCGGATGCTTCGATAATCTGCGTAAATATAGATTTTATTTGACATCTGGAGGATTGTGTGATACGATACAAATTCAAAATAAGTGATTGCACGTTTTCTTTTTTTTTTACATTGAAAATGAGTGTGGGTTATTTTGCTCACTTATAGCAATTTTCAAAAATATGTAACGTAAACATTTGATTTCTTCAAAATTCTATGTATCAGTATTTGCTATGTGAGGCATTTTAGCAGTTATTTTCACTTGTGTCCTGCACTTTTGACAGTGCATACCTCTACACATTTGTTCTAATTAATTAGCATTTTTAGCAACAAAAAAAATATGTTTTTGACTTAGATCTTTCTCTACCTTGCTACTTTGGCCATATTTTCCCACTATCCCCCGCTGTTGTCCTCCCCTCCCCCAGCCTCTCCTATATCTCACTGGTTTGATGTTGTTAAGAACGGCTGTGATTGCGTTGTGCTGTAATGGTATTTTCACTCGTCTGGTAGCATGCTGGTCCCAGATCTGTGTGTGTTCCTATGGGAGTTGGCTATGCAGCACTAACACATCTGGGACCAGTCTAGTTCATGGCATGACAATGACCATACGAGTTGGTATTCAGAACAAATAGATCTGGGACCAGGCTAGTGGTCAGGAGGATGAAGGTCTAATCTGTGGCAGGTAGCTCTCCTGATCTAGGATCCGTTTTGCACTTCCATAAATAATATCATATGGACAGGAAGGACCTGATCGATCAGCACGCCTGCTTTGTGAATACAGGTTCTCCTGTCCTGGCTGTCCTACTGCAGAGACTCTCTCTCTCCTCTCCCTCACTCTCTTTCTCTGGGAATAGGATGTTATCTGGGTTGGTGCTCCTCTGGGAAGCCCCTGTATCCTTCCCTTTTGCTACCTTAAACGAACTACAGTACTGTCTGATGGGACAGAGAGAGAGGGAGGGGAAGGAGAGAAGAGAGAAAGAGAGAGACATTGGAATGGAAAATATGGGTGTGGCAGTCGGGCATCTCTCCCAATACAACAGACTGTACAGGTGTGGCCGTGAACGGATGCAAACATCTGGCGATGTGCCAAATATGGCAACCAGCTCTCACATCTCCATTAGGCAGATGAGAGGCCATAGAACACATAACAGGCAGTCTATACTAAATGCGGTGTCTTCTTTAGTCTCCTGGGTGTGAGCGCTGTCATGTCGTGTCGTGAGAAAACACTCCCTCTCTCTGCCGTCACTCTCTTCGCCCTCTCCTCCTCTCCCCCCTCCATCTCTCCTCTTCTTCCCCCTCTTTTGTTCACCCCTCTCTCTCTCCACCCCCCTCCCTCTCGCCATGCCTCAATAACCTCCAGCCTGTCCCAGATGAGATGAGGACAGTACTGGGGACACTGCTCGGCGGCTGACAATGACTTGTTACCATCGGGACAGCACACAATATGGATCAAGATATAGGCAGGGAGGTGTGTGTGTGTCATTGCTTGCGTGTGTGTGTGTGTGTCATTGCTTGCGTGTGTGTGTGTGTGTGTGTGTGTATGAATGCACGCGCTCTCTGAGGCGAAATGCCCAGGAGACTGCTCCATGCTCCTGCAGCTACTGGTTGTATTTTCAAACTGTTTAACGCAATAATCAGTGTATTTCTACTGCCGGCTGTTTGGCAATCCTAGACCGAGCTGCTGTAACAGCCAGAGAGAAACAGAGTTGCTCTTACTTACTTTCTGTCATATAGTAACACAAACACATGCGCGTAGCCACACACACACACACACACACACACACACACACACACAGCTGTATAGTACAGTGTATGATTACCCTGGGTTGGCTATACCAGAGCAGAATGTAATCTCCTTCTCTCTGATGCCAGCCAGCATTTAATTGAGCTGTTCTAACAGAGGGATGGATGGATAGTGATTTAAGAGAGGGCAGGGAGAAATGGGGGGGGGGGGAGAGCGAGAGAAAGAGAGAGGTGGTGATGGATGGAGCGAGGGAGGGATTGTTTGACGAGAGAGAAAAGAGAGCGAGAAGGAGGGATCAACAGGAGAGAGAAACAAGGTCACAGGGAGGATTGGCTGTAAAGATGGCAGCAAGGAAAAAAATAGGAAAAAAAGGGATAGAGAAACAGATGATATGTACAATGACGTATAGATCAATATGTTAGAGAACTAGAGAGGCGAGTCCCGGGGAGCATCGTTTGTTCATGTTATTGTCTTGTTTACATGTATTTCTGTGCACTATTCAGTTTTTTTTGTAATGACAATGGTGTTGGCCATATTCATGATACTGAACCATGCTCTTCTCTTGTTAAACCGGAGAGATGTCATTGTGTTAGGGAAGGTGGGCTGTGTGCTCACAATCTGCCAAGCAGGAGAGCTCACTGGGGAGAGCAGTGTTATTTATGCTAGCTATTGAAGTGCAGTGTTGTGCAGCGTTAGTGTTATCCTAGCTAATTTAGATTCTCCACACTGGTGTTTTTACACTAGCTAAATGCTCTACAGTTTTACCCTAGCTAGATGCTCCAAAGCCACCTGTTATTTTGCCTCAGGCCCTACTGCCAGTCACTGCAGCCACCCAAATACACGACTACACACATCAGCTGCCCCAAATACACGGCTACACACATCAGCTGGCCCAAATACACAAATCAGCTGGCCCAAATACACGGCTACACACATCAGCTGCCCCAAATACACGGCTACACACATCAGCTGGCCCAAATACACGGCTACACACATCAGCTGTCCCAAATACACGGCTACACACATCAGCTGTCCCAAATACACGGCTACACACATCAGCTGTCCCAAATACACAACTACACACATCAGCTGTCCCAAATACACGACTACACACATCAGCTGTCCCAAATACACGACTACACACATCAGCTGTCCAAATACACGACTACACACACCAGCTGTCCAAATACACGACTACACAAATCAGCTGTCCAAATACACAACTACACAAATCAACTGGCCCAAATACACAACTACACAAATCAACTGGCCCAAATACACGACTACACACACCAGCTGTCCAAATACACGACTACACACACCAGCTGGCCCAAATACAGGACTACACACATCAGCTGCCCCAAATACACGGCTACACACATCAGCTGCCCCAAATACACGACTACACACATCAGCTGTCCCAAATACACGGCTACACACATCAGCTGTCCCAAATACACGACTACACACATCAGCTGTCCAAATACACGACTACACACACCAGCTGTCCAAATACACGACTACACACACCAGCTGTCCAAATACACAACTACACAAATCAGCTGTCCAAATACACAACTACACAAATCAACTGGCCCAAATACACACATCAGCTGCCCCAAATACACGACTACACACATCAGCTGTCCCAAATACACGACTACACACATCAGCTGTCCAAATACACGACTACACAAATCAACTGGCCCAAATACACGACTACACACACCAGCTGTCCAAATACACGACTACACACACCAGCTGTCCAAATACACGACTACACACACCAGCTGTCCAAATACACGACTACACACACCAGCTGTCCAAATACACGACTACACACACCAGCTGTCCAAATACACGACTACACACACCAGCTGTCCAAATACACGACTACACACACCAGCTGTCCAAATACACGACTACACACACCAGCTGTCCAAATACACGACTACACACACCAGCTGTCCAAATACACGACTACACCCGTCAGCTCCACCTGCCTTGAATGACGGGTCGCCACAGCTCAAAGTCTTTACCTGGTATTTTCCAAGGGAATACAATATTAAAGATACAACACGGGTTAAGAGATGGAAAGTGATCAAGGTAAGGTGTAAATAAAGGCTGCATCCCAAATGCTACCCTATTCCTATTTAGTGCAACACACTAAACACACTACAACACACTTTTGACCAGTGTCCATGAGGAAAAGTGGGCCATTTGTGACGAAGCCATTTCTGTTTCATATTTTAGCTTCTCTGTTAATTGTACAGCTTTTTTCTTAGTCTTTTAGTGTATTCCCCACTGGGAATACAGGTGTAAACTATGCACAGACAGGTTCACTTTTAGTGACTCTGGTCCTCTGTGTTTGTCGTTTTAGCACACTGCTGAGCTAAAGAGAGGCTGCCGTAAGGGTTGATGGTTTCTCCCTGGTTGCCCTGCGGTGTGTGTGTCTGTGTGATGAAGGAAGCCTGTTTGATTTAGATTCTGCAGATGGAGCTAGACTAACTGGCATGGTGTGTGTCAAGTGGGGGATCAGGCAGATGTGTCGGGGTGGAGTCTAGAATATGTTACTATGATTTAAAGAGTGAAGGGTCAGACAAGGAGTGATTGAAAGGCAGGGGACATGATTATGAAACCTACTGGGAGGGAAGGGGAAGGTGGAAGGGAGAGAGAAGAGAGAGAAGAGGAGAAGGAAGGGAAAAGGGCGCCTGAATCTATAGAGAGAGAAGTGGGGCATTTTATAATGAAATAGAATAGCACACGATAGATACTTTATTGAGAAATGTAAATAATAATGCATGAATATATAATAAAGGACAAAAAAGGTGGTTTTAAGAAGGTGAGAGATCTGGGGCTGTTGTCAACATCAGTTCAGTTTCCAGTGATGAAACAAGACAGTGTAGATTGTAGGTCTGTGTTTAGACCAGTACTCTATGAAGCACTACTACTACTACTGTCACTACTACCTCTACTACTATGACTACTGTCACTACTACCTCTACTACAACCACTACTACTACTGTCACTACTACCTCTACTACTACTACTGTCACTACTGCCTCTACTACTACTACTGTCACTACTGCCTCTACTACTACTGTCACTACTGCCTCTACTACTACTGTCACTACTACTACTGTCACTACTGCCTCTACTACTACTGTCACTACTGCCTCTACTACTACTGTCACTACTGCCTCTACTACTACTGTCACTACTGCCTCTACTACTACTGTCACTACTGCCTCTACCACTACCGCCTCTACCACTACCGCCTCTACCACTACTGCCTCTACCACTACTACCACTACTGCCTCTACTACCACCACTACTGCCTCTACTACCACCACTACTGCCTCTACTACCACCACTACTGCCTCTACTACCACCACCACTACTGCCTCTACTACTACCACCACTGCCTCTACTACTACCACCACTGCCTCTACTACTACCACCACTGCCTCTACTACTACCACTACTGCCTCTACTACTACCACTACTGCCTCTACTACTACCTCTACTACTACCACTACTGCCTCTACTACTACCACTACTGCCTCTACTACTACCACTACTGCCTCTACTACTACCACTACTACTACTGTCACTTTTACCTCTACTACTACCACTACTACCACTACTGCTACTGCCTCTACTACTACCAGTACTGCCTCTACCACTACTGCCACTAATACTACTACCATTACTACTGCCACTAATACTACTACCTCTACTATTACTACCACCTCTACTACTACTACTGCCACTACTACTACTACTACCACTACTACTACCACTACTGCCTCTACTACTACTACTACCTCTACTACTGCCACTAATACTACTACCTCTACTATTACTACCACCTCTACTACTACTACTACTACTGCCACTACTACTACTACCACTACTGCCTCTACTACTACTACCACTACTGCCTCTACTACTACTACCACTACTGCCTCTACTACTACTACCACTACTGCCTCTACTACTACTACCACTACTGCCTCTACTACCACTACCACTACTGCCTCTACTACCACTACCACTACTGCCCACTACCACTACTGCCTCTACTACTACTACCACTACTGCCTCTACTACTACTACTACTACCACTACTGCCTCTACTACTACCACTACTGCCTCTACTACTACCACTACTGCCTCTACTACTACCACTACTGCCTCTACTACTACCACTACTGCCTCTACTACTACCACTACTTTCTCTGTTATTACTACTGCCACTACTACCTCTACCACTACTACCTCTACTACCACGACTACTACCTCTATCACCTCTACTACTACTACCACCACTACTACAACACCACCACCAAACGCCAGTCATCACTTACCAACCCTGTTCTCTATCCTTTCACATCTAGAGGAGACCTGACAAATTTGGAATCCATTCCCCTCTTTTACCGGATTTTCTCACCTCCCTCCTTCCATCTCTTTCTCCCTTCGTTTCTGCGCCAAGTTTGGTTTCACATGTCATGTCTGTATTCATGCATAGTCGGGTAGCAACCAAACCAAAGCCTTCCACTCCAGGCCTTAATCAGAATAATGTCTACTTGAGATTATTATTGGACATTACAGAAACGCTGACACAAAGGCCAATAAAATGAACCCAATTATACAATTGAACCGTAGGTTAGGTCCCAAATGGCACCCTATTCCCTGTTTAGTGCACTACTTTTGACCAGGGTCCATAGGGTAGGACCTTGCTCAAAGGTAGTGCACTAAATTGGGAATAGGGTGCCATCTGGAAAACTGATTTAGAGATAGGGTTCAAGATTAACACTGCTGGCAAATATGGAGATTTTATGTAATTCATTTGAGTGGATTACTTTATTAAATCTCTGTCAGTGGCACCCCTTTTGCTTGCATGTGTCCGTGCGTGCGTGTGTGTGTGTGTGCGAAAGAGGGTAACAACCCTTGAAAAACACAGGAAATAGACCTGTTTAACCATTCAACAGGAACCTCATCAAGCGTTATGACTACTACATTGAAGTCATAAGAGACGATAATGCCTAGCATGCCTTCAAACAATCAAGTCATTTCCAGAGCACAGTGGGTGTCAATGAGAGAGCCTCGCGTTCGATTGAAGCCGGGAAATGCACGTATAATCCTGTATTTATTCTACCAAATGATATCGTTAGGTTCTTCTCAGCTACAGACCCAGGCGGAGACAGGGAAAGCACAAACCAGATGTATTCACCCAACTGGATGCGTCAGCTGAATAGCATTGTGATACAGTCACACAGTTCTTTATACACAGCGCGTGGAGCAAATGAGGGGCCGGACGGCTGTCTGGCTCTGTTCTACCTACCTCATTCTGTTATTCTCACTCCACTCCCCAACTTTGACGTCGAAGACAACCTCCTCGCTTCCCACAGAAACGAGACTGTTGGACTGTGCCTAAAACCCTGACCCAGAGCAATTCTATCCTATTCTGCAGAACACGTTCTAACTCCAGACAGAGATGGCTCCCATCCAACCCTTCTAGGATTCTAGGATCATACTAGAAGTCAGAGTCTCCGTCTGTATTTGTCATTTGCATAAACAGCACCTTCAAAAAGTATTCAATGGCCCTCGACTTATTCCACATTTTGTTGTGTTACAGCCTGAATTCAAAATTGACCACATTGATTGTTTTCCTGACCCATCTGCACACAATACCCCATAATGACAAAGTCCAAAACATGTTTTTAGACATTTTTGCAAATGTATTGAAAATGTTAAACATAAATGTCTCATCTCATTGTTAGAATCACCTTTTGGCAGTGATTTACAGCCGTGAAGCTTTCTGGGTAAGTCTCTAAGAGCTTTGCACAACTGGATATTAGCACATTCTTTTAAAATTTCATTCATCTATTTCATTCAAATCTGTAACTAGGCCACTCAGGAACATTCAATGTCATCTTGGTAAGCAACTCCAGTGTATAGTTGGCCTTGTGTTTTAGGTTATTGTCTTGCTGAAAGGTTCATTTGTTTCCCGGTGTCTGTTAGAAAGCAGACTGAGCCAGATTTTCCTCTAGGATTTTGCCTAGGCTTAGCTCTATTCCATTTATTTTGAATCTAAAAAAAAACTCCCCCGTCCTTGATGATGACTAGCATACCCAGAACATGATGCAGCCACCAAAAATGCTTGAAAATATGAAGAGTGGTACTCAGTGATGTGTCGTGTTGGATTTGCCCCAAACTTAACACTGTATTCAGGACAAAGTTCACTTCTTTAACACATTTTTTGAAGTTTTGCTTTAGTGCCTTATTGCAAACAGGATGCATGTGTTTTGAATATTTGTATTCTGTACTGGCTTTCCTCTTTTCACTCTGTCAATTAGGTTAGTATTGTGGAGTAACTACAATGTTGTTGATCCATCCTCAGTTTTCTCCTATCACAGTCATTCAACTCTGTAACTGTTTTTATGTCACCATTGGCCTCATGGAGAAATCCCTGAGCAGCTCAAAGGGATATTCAATGTCTGCTTTTTATTTTTTAGGTTCCCTTCTTTGCAAGGCATTGGAAAACCTCCCTGGTCTTTGTGGTTGAATCTGAAATTCACTGCTGGACTGAGGGATCGTACAGATCATTGTTTGTGTGAGGTACAGAGATGAAACATAATTCCACTTTGACGGTGTGTGTATGTGTATATATATATATATATATATATATATATATATATATATATATATATAGGCCAGTGACACAATCTCAATTTAATCCGTTTTAAATTCATGTTGAAACACAGCTAAATGTGGAAAAAGTCAAGGCGTGTGGATACTTTCTGAAGGTACACACACACACACACACACACTGTACACACACACACTGTACACACACACACTCAAACCAACCCATAACAAGATTAGAATTGGAGTCTCCTCATAAACATAGAGATCCTGTAGCCTTAGAAAAGGAAATGGTTTCAGAACAAAAGAAAAGGAAAACAAGAAACAGACAGAATGTGTAACGGAGAGAGAGAACCCCAGAGATAAGAGAGGAGATTGGCAGAAGAGAAGTGGAGACGAGAAAGATAAAACGAGGGGAGACGTGAAGAGAAACTGTCTTCCCCCGTCTGCCCTTCTCTCTGTCTTTCTGAGACCCTGACCCTTCATCCCTCTCTCTCTCTGGCTCTGTCACTCCGAGAAAAGTATGTCTTTGTCTGTGAGTCATCGTAAGAATTCCCCTCTTCCTCCCATCCCTTTCACCACATGCCACTCCAATCAAAGAGGCTTTATGGGCACATCTCTGACTAAAATTAGCCTAAATCGCCCCTCTGTCCTGGACAGTCTGCACTGTGGGTGGATGACGAGGTCTGTTAACTGTAGAGGAAGTGGAAGTGTGTGTCTGTGCGTGTGTAAGCGTGCGAGAGTGTGTGTGAGTGTGTGTGTCACATCGTCAAAGTAAAGAAGTTTTAGAAGTGTGTGTGTGTGTGTGTGTGTGGGTCTCATGACTACATTACATGCCAGCACATAATAAATGACTTCCGTCTTATTGGTATTTACACAACTCCTCAATCCTTCACTGTGTCTGTCTGACGCCTACACATCTTGTACTCTATACAAGTGTACTGTACTGTGCATAATACTGACTACCAGAATATATTACTACTGCTGCTGGCAGGCAGAGACGAAGGACGTCCCTATTGTCATGTCGATGATTCAAGTGACACGAAGAAGGGAAGCATTTTCTGACTTCTGCTGATGTAAAATAGGGCTTTATCAATAAATGTGTTTGATTGTACAGTAGTGGGTTGTGAAAGTTTCAGTGGCAGAGCTGTTCTAGGATCAGGTACCCCCTCGTATTCACTATAATGTAAAAGACCAAACTGATCCCAGATCTGTGGGTTGTGCTGAGGCTCTGAGAGACAAGCTAGGGGACTTGGCTGTCTGGAGCTCACTGGGAGATTGGAACAGTGTAATGTATGGAACATGACTGCTTGGCATTGAATGACTGACCTACGAAATGACTGGCACAAATGATTCTCGTTCAAAGAATCATTGAATGACTGACCTACGAAATGACTGGCACAAATGATTCTCGTTCAAAGGATCATTGAATGACTGACCTATCAAGTGACTGACACATCATTCTCGTTCAAAGGATCATTGAATGACTGACCTACGAAATGACTGGCACAAATGATTCTCGTTCAAAGGATCATTGAATGACTGACCTATCAAGTGACTGACACAAATCATTCTCGTTCAAAGGATCATTGAATGCCACGGTGTCGAATCATCACGAATTTCAATTTAAGTTAAGTAGCTTGTCGTCTCTTGTTTTATTGAACCTACTGTAGTCTCACGTTGCCAGACTTTCTCGTCTCACATTCCATTGAACCTAAAAGTAGGAACGAGTGGAATGGATATAGCTCACATTCTCATTGAATTAGAAAAATGTAACTCCATAAATAAGCGCGTAACGTCCAGTCTTGTGATTGTAGTATGCACACTACATCCTAGTGTCTCTCGCTCTTCCTCTGTCTGTATCCTATGACTACAGGAGGAGGGTAAGAGGGCCACTTTGCTCCTGTCAGTGTGTGTGAGAGCCATGATATGTTCCTTCCAAGTGTCTGTCTGTGTACTTGTCAGCCATGATATATTCATTAGGCTTGGATTAGGTGGCGGAGGAGGGGATCAGTTGTATAGTGTGCATAATCCCTATACACGGGTGCTAATTTAATCCCACCTACTGTGCCAGTCCCATTATACCAGCCACCCAGGAGGAGACAGAGGGCGGCACAGGACGAGGGGATATATATATATATATATATGAGATAATGATGAAAGAGAGCGAGCGAGACAGAGAATGGCAACCTCGGCGTCTATTCTATTTGACAGTACTGTTAAAAATCCCATGTTGATAAAACGCTCTTACATCTATCCCACCCACCCGCGAATACTGCACGGGGGGTAGCGCACAGGGGGGGGTAGCGCATGACGAGACGAAAGAGGGGAGCAGAGGGGGAGAGAATGACAACCGTCATGTCTTTTCTATTTGACGTTGAAACGTTTTATGTTGATACAACAGGTCGTACAGTTTTTCTTTGTTTTGTGACTGAAAGGCTGTTTGTGCATTCTGGTGCTTGGCCTGCTGTCTTTTGAGAGGAGAGGAGAGGAGAGGAGAGGAGAGGAGAGGAGAGATGGAGAGCGAGGGGGAGGAGAGGTGGAGATGGATAGCTTGCAGTAAGTTAGTCAGTCAGCCTCTTCAGCTGTCATTCTGGAGACGGAGACAGAGACCGCTGAATATATTTTGAATCCATCATAGTTTGACATGCATGGTACAGTGGTTCATTTCTAATGCTAGTGGCTGCCGGTGAACGGTGTGCCGTGTCGGACCACCCACCTTAACTATGAACAACTATCCTACCTCCACTTCCCTTTACAACCACTGTGTGTGTGTGTGTGTGTGTGTGTAACTCCATCCTACCGCCACCTTCCTCTACAGCCCTCCTATTAAACCTCCTCCTCTTCGTAAGGGTCACGAACCCATCTTTGGAAATCTTCTTCCGCTGTGCATTAGGTCCACAGCATCCCAAGCACAGTTTATGTAAGACACTCCAACATACCATGTTCACCGCGATATAGACATGCATTATCCAGTTAATTATAGCATGCCGACTGAGCACTATGAGCACCGTGCATTACGTCTATAACATGCCAGGCAAGTGCACTATTGGAATTTATGTAATCCACTCTAACAGGGGTCGTTTATATTGCTTCTCTCTCGTCTTCTCCTGCTTCATTTACTGTACAGAATGAGGTCAGATAGCTACTATACAGTACCTCAGGCTGCACTGCTACCTGGGGTTAGCGGGGTTGTGTGTGTGTGTGTGTGTGTGTGTGTGCACTGCAGAGCCTTCAGACTAAAGGATGTGAGCGAGTTCAATTGGGCGTGTAGAAGTAAGGAACAGTGCAGAAGCTGAAATAATGAGGCAGTGTGTATCCTCCTATGAGTGTGTGTGGGGGTACCTGTACCCCTTGCCACCACTGCTGTGTTTGTAGTCACCTATTAAACTGTCTGTTTATATCAACATCAAACTTCATCATGCAGCGGGAAGGGACGAGAACTGGACTTCATATTTGTGTGCAAACATTTTGGCTAACAAGTAACTCTTGTTTGACAAAACGTTACGAGGAAGCAAGGAGCTGGGGTAACGCCTGGATGATGCCCTCTCACTTAAGTGGCGCGACAGAGTCTAGATTTGTAGTCCACTCACTCACTCCTGAACTGTAGCAAGGTGAAAAGGTAACTGTATACTGGAGGGAATGCAGTGAGAGGGAGAGGAGAGGGAGAGGAGAGGAGATGGAGGGAACAAGAACTGTAGGATGACATTGAAAGGCATGGATACAGGGAACTGGGGAAACTGTAGGGGGTCTGGGAACATTTTCATTTCAGAGGAGAGGACAGTGGAGGAAAGCAGGGAGGGCAGGGGAGAGGAAGCCAACAAGACTAAAATTCGGGAGCAGATGGGAGATGATGAGGGAGAGGAGGGGTAGACAAAGCCATCAGAGGAGGAGAGAATAGACAGAGGCCCCGGCCAATACTAACGAGCCTAATGAGGTAATTACAGAGTTAAGTAACCGGGTGACCCCCAGGCTACAGGACTGCCGGGGTTATGGAGAGGGGAGACAGGGGGTTGGAGTGTTAACTACAGGGCTGGGGGTGGGTTTACAGGCGGTGGGGGTGAGGAGGGGGAGAGGAGTCGCTGTGTTAATTAACTCAGCCATGGCTGGGGTGGGGCAAGGAGTGGGAGAGGAGGAAGGAGGAGAGGAACTAAAGAACGGAAACTCCATTACCCAGTAACCTTTTAGCAGTGTGGACTGTGTTATTAGGAAGTGATCCGCTCAGCCTGACAAAACAGAGGAGAGAGAGCGAGAGAGAGAGAGAGAGCGAGAGAGAGAAAAGTACGTGGGCTGGAGATGGGGAGACAATGTGGTGGCTGGTGGGATACAGAGAGGGAGGGTGAGCGGGGGAAGAGATGGGGAGTCGATGTGGCGGGGTATGCAAAGAAAATAAGAGGGGGGGTGGGGAGAACACAAAGCAGACAGGTGGGAGTCGAGGGAGAGAGATGCCTGCAGCGATGGAAATGTCACAGAGCACAGAGAGGCAGAGCGGAAGGCAGAGACACACCTGGCATCTGAACACACAGACACAGCTCCTAATGCTACTCAGCTCACCTGCTTTCTGTTCTGGATGGATACACAATTACACTATGACACTAATTACTGAGCAGCAGAAACACAGACAACATACTGTAGTGACTCAACTAATGATACATCAATATTTAGATTTTCTTTGCATGTCTGTCTGTCTGTCCTCCCTCCCTCCCTAGCTAAGAGAGAGTGTGACCGTGTGTTTTATTTACGGACAGTGTGAATGGTGTTTTTATCAGCCTGTGGTACACTAGACAACAGGCGGCAGGTAGCCTAGCAGTTAAGAGCGTTGGTCCAGTAACCAAAGGGTCGCTAGTTCAAATCCCAAGCGGAAAAATCTGTCGACCTGCAAAAAAGACTCCATCCAAAAACAATATTTTGTATTTGTTTCATTAGTCCATTGTCGATATGGCCCCAGTTTATTTTTGCCATGTCAGCAATCAAGTTCTCAAGATATGCAACTTTCAAAATACAGACATCTGGCCCGTATGATGCAAAACGCAGCATCAGATGATATGCAAAACTTGATTTCTGACATGCAGTACATTTTGGGACTATACCAACAGTGGACTAACGAAACGAGTACCAAGCAGATGAGCACAGGGTGGAGTTCTCCTTTCATGGTGGAGAAGTACTCCATTGTCGTAACGCCTGAAGACAGTTTGTCAGCTTTTTCTTGACTCTAAACCCGAACAGGAAATATCTCTGAGTCATTGGGTATAACTAAGCCCCTAGTCGTGATCAGAAAGAAATCCTGGCCCTATACCACTGCCCCTTGTTATTGACATTGTGATGACTGGACACGTGATAGCTGTCTCCTGGCAGTGCTTGCTGACCCCTTCTCCTGTACTCCACTCCTCCTAACCAGCATGGTTAACATGGTTAGAGCTACATTTCAGCTAATCAGGACATATTCAATTGAGTTAGCAACCATTAGAGAGCTTTTATGGTGGGGTACGCTTTCTACCCATCTGCCCCTTCACCTTGCTGTGTGTGTGTGTGGATCTGCCCCTTCACCCTGCTGTGTGTGTGTGGGCATCACCTGTGTACACAGCTGGATGAGTCCATGTGCAGTGCGAGTGTGTGTGAGTGTGTGTGTGTATGAACAGTGTCAGACCTTGTCGGCAGAACTAATGATCTCAGGCTCATCAACTAGTCTTCTAGCCTCAGTGAAAGGTCAGCACAGATTCTCTCTCTCTCTCATTTTCGCTCCGTCTTTCTCTTTCTCTTTCTTCTCCCTCTCTTTCTCTCTGTTCTCTCGGTCGGTCCTCTCTCTCTCGCTCTGTCCTCTCTCTCTCTCTCTGTCCTCTCTCTCTCTCTGTCCTCTCTCTCTCTCTCTCTCTCTCTCTCTCTGTCTCTCTCTCTCTCTCTGTCTCTCTCTCTCTCTGTCCTCTCGCTCTCTCTCTCTCTCGCTCTCTCTCTCTCTCTGTCCTCTCTCGCTCTCTCTCTGTCCTCTCTCGCTCTCTCTCTGTCCTCTCTCGCTCTCTCTCTGTCCTCTCTCGCTCTCTCTCTGTCCTCTCTCGCTCTCTCTCTGTCCTCTCTCGCTCTCTCTCTGTCCTCTCTCGCTCTCTCTCTGTCCTCTCTCGCTCTCTCTCTGTCCTCTCTCGCTCTCTCTCTCTGCTCGCTCTCTCTCTCTGCTCGCTCTCTCTCTCTCTGCTCGCTCTCTCTCTCTCTGCTCGCTCTCTGTCTGCTCTCGCTCGCTCTCTCTGTCTGCTCTCTCTGTCTGCTCTCTCTGTCTGTCCTCGCTCGCTCGCTGCTCTCTCTCTGTCTGCTCTCTCGCTCTGTCTGCTCTCTCTCTGTCTCTCTCTCTCTGTCTGCTCTCTCTCTGTCTGCTCTCTCTCTGTCTGCTCTCTCTCTGTCTGCTCTCTCTCTGTCTGCTCTCTCTGTCTGCTCTCTCGCTCTGTCTGCTCTCTCTCTCTGTCTGCTCTCTCTCTCTGTCTGCTCTCTCTCTGTCTGCTCTCTCTCTGTCTGCTCTCTCTCTGTCTGCTCTCTCTCTGTCTGCTCTCTCTCTCTCTGTCTGCTCTCTCTCTCTCTGTCTGCTCTCTCTCTCTGTCTGCTCTCTCTCTCTGTCTGCTCTCTCTCTCTGTCTGCTCTCTCTTTGTCCTCTCTCTCTCTGTCTGCTCTCTCTTTGTCCTCTCTGTCTGGCGTGATTCTGAGAGAGAGAGAGAGAGAGAGGCAATGAGGATAGGAGGGATAGAGAGACTAGCCCAGGCAGCCACACACCGCACACTGAAAATGATAAGAGCGGCTGAAAGAATGAGCCTGAAATCCCTACTCTGCTCATTCACTGTATGCACATGGGACAGGCTAAAGATACCATCCAGATCCCTTCACTGTCTGTCTAAAGTAAAAAAAGACACACACACACACACACAAGCGCACACACAGGACAACTAGAATTGCAGACAGATGGACATGGTGGAACAGGTTTTGTCTGTTGATTCCGTTTTCCGCCTTTCACTGGCTGCTCTACCGACTGGCTTTTATTGAAATAGGTGTGAGAGAAGCGAAATGTCACGTCCTTGATCCTCACAACAACAGTGATGTGAGCTGTAGCTAATGTTGTGACGGAGGTGAACAGAGGGGTGATTTGAACACACGCGGACAGGGATTTGCCCGCCGTCCTCCCTGGACCAAGGCAGTGCTGCTGTGTGAAGATAACACAGTGTCTTTGAGGGGCCCGGTCTAAGCCTGCGTTCCAAATGGCCCCCTTAATCACTACTTTTGACCAGAGCCCATCACTATGAAGGGAATAGGGGGCCACTCGGGACTCGGACGGACACTGTGGAAAGGACAAGACTGCTTCGCCTCAAATAGACTCCCCTCAGCGGTCTCTATTGGTAATGATTGAATTTGCTGCTGCGCTCATCATGTACTGTTGTTGATGATGATAACGATAACAGATATTATGGGAGTTATAGGCTGGAGCGGAGGTTGTGTCGACACACAGGCGCGCGCATGCATAGATATACACACTTACGCGCGCGCATGCATAGATATACACACTTACGCGCGCGCATGCATAGATATACACACTTACGCGCGCGCATGCATAGATATACACACTTACGCGCGCGCATGCATAGATATACACACTTACGCGCGCGCATGCATAGATATACACACTTACGCGCGCGCATGCATAGATATACACACTTACGCGCGCGCATGCATAGATATACACACTTATGCGCGCGCATGCATAGATATACACACTTACGTGCGCATGCATAGAATGCATAGATATACACACTTACGTGTGCATGCATAGATATACACACTTACGCGATAGATATACACACTTACCGCATAGATATACACACTTACGCGCACGCATGCATAGATATACACACTTACGCTTTGTCACATCTGCTGATGTAAAAAGGGCTTTATAAATACATTTGATTGATTGATTATTGCACCCAATACTGAAATGGTTGTTCCAGTTGATATGGTTTAGGTCTTGTTTGATGAGTTCTTCACCATATCAGTTATTCTGGATGCAGATTGTGGGGTGATAAAAAGTTATGGCCGGATTCCAATAGTAAATATTACTTCACAAGCCAGCATATTGTGACTTGCAGGTCTGATATGGCTCACGAGCCAGGATTTTCAGACCACAATGTTGGAGGAAGACTAGATCATAACTAAAGGCCTCATGAAATGTAGAATGCACGGTCATGAAGGTTTTGCTTTTTAATTCAAAAACATTCACTTCGGCAGTCAATTGGTGAAGGCTTCAAGACGGAACATTTATGAATGCAACAGCCATGGCTGCATTCCAAACACTTAAAAGGCACACCCTCTCCCCTCAGCCCTCAAATTAAGTGGACACTTCTGATGACGTATCATGACGCCTGACGAGTTGACACTTGCAGGGTGAGGGGGCGAGGGAAGAATGATTTCATTTTAAATGTACCCGCTCTTGCCCGGAAATGTCTCATTGGTTCATACCACAGTTGTGTTTTCAGTCATCGCGGAACTGTCGCGCGTGCCTTTATCCACACTGCAGTCAATTATGATTGCATTTCATATCTTGGCTAGAAGACAACGCATCCGCAGACACCGAATGTTAGCCATCCTACTTATATCAGGTAAATCAAAAATTACAATGTATAAGTGTCAGGGAAAGTTATGTTAACAAAAACTAAACAAACAAAACGTAATTAGTAGCACAATTTCTAAATGATTTACATTAGTTTGTACTTACACTTGTATGTTGACTTCCCCATATTAATGTTGGTTTAAAGTCTTAGCTGACCGGAGTGAACATAACTGTACACTCGCAGACTCAATCAAAAAACGAGGGGCTGAGGGACACACGGACTCACGTTCCCTTGCTTGGCTAATCATTTGGACCAACGACAAAGATGGTTGCGGGGATTCCCCCAAGGGCATAAGGCGAGGGTGTGTCTGAAACGCAGCCTCCGTCTCTGTCACTTACAAACACAGTCATGGACGGGCTACTCTAACATTCACTCGAAAGGCACCCTGGGAAATATGCAAATAAGGTTTTATACCCTAATAAATGCTAACACTACATATGTTATTCCCTAACGCTGAGAAAGTGTTACAGCATCAGCTCTAATAAAGTGTTAATTTATGTCAATTTGCAACACCCACGGTGTTAGGGACCCAACACTCCGGGGGTGTTAGTTTATCAACACTGAAGAATTCTAGTTTAACACTATTTGAAATGGTCACATATCATTTCAAAGAAAGTGTTAGATTTAACCATGTGGTTGTTAAAATTCCGATCACAAATGTGCTGTGGAAATGAATTGTCTGTAATTGCCTGGATGGATGGTGTGAGAAAAGCTTGATAGGGGTGGATGGTTGGGGTTAATATGATGTTACCTGTGATTAAAGCTCTGAATCGGCTGTTCTCTGGTCTTTAATGAAGATGTAATGTACCGTAGAATACCACATGCTGTTCCACGGGCCCGATAGACAAGAAGAGATGGAGGAAGGGGGAGAGAGTTGGGGGGAGGGGCGTAGAGAAGGAGAGAGGGAGTGACTCGCTGTAGGGAGCTGAAGCAAGGAGTGAGCGAGCTTTGCAGTGAGGGAGGGAGGGAGGGAGTGAGTGAGAGGGGGAAATTATGCTGAGAGAGCGACAGAGAGCAAATAGGAGATATACAGCAGATGGGGCAAAATGTCAGATATGAGAAAAAGATCTCTCAACTCCAGATAACATGAAGACCGATATTAGAGAGGAGACGGAGATGAAGAGTGAGGGAGATGGAGGAGATGAGAGATGAAGGTAGAAAGAAGAAGTAGAGCGAGATGAACGAGAGGGAGTTAACGGAGAGAGATTCGGAGTGGGGGATGGATGGGGGGGGGTGAAATATTGCTGCATGCTGTGGCTTGAGTCAAGGGGTTGCCATGGTGATGACGGGGTGAGAAAAGGGGAGGGCGGTATTGATTCCTTGCATTGGTACACCGTGCAGAAATGAACACTGACAGTTGCACACACACACACACACACACACTAAAACAAACAGAATGAATCATGTGATGGTGCACTACAGATCTCCACCAGCCCTTTAAGTCAACACACACTCCCATGCTTACCAGCCGGTTAACAGCATCATCCTGATCCTAGCCCTGCAGCCTAGCTCGTTCAGTTCACCGCCATGCAAACTACCTGCCTCCTCTTTTATTCTCTCTGAAAAGCATTTGAATGGCAGGCAAATCCCCTTAAACCAACTTCAGTTGTCAGACAATATCTCACACCATATGATCTAATGTTGGTTTAGTGGCGTGTGTGTTTGCGCGCATGTGGGGGGTTGTATTTTGTGCTGGGAAAAAAACATAGGCAATCTGATATTGTTATATTGATATATGCAGCTGATGTCGGACGTTTACATACAGTACACTTAGGTTGGAGTCATTAAAACTCGTTTTTCAACCACAAATTTCTTGTTAACAAACTATGGGCATGACACAAGTCATTTTTTCCAACAATTGTTTACAGACAGATTATTTCACTTTTTGCATCACAATTCCACTGGGTCAGAAGTTTACATACACTATGACTTTGCCTTTAAACAGCTTGGAAATGATGTCATGGCTTTAGAAGCTTCTGATAGGCTAATTGACATCATTTGAGTCAATTGGAGGTGTACCTGTGGATGTTTTTCAAGGCCTACCTTCAAACTCAGTGCCTCTTTGCTTGACATCATGGGAAAATCTAAAGATATCAGCCAAGACCTCAGAATTGTTTTTTGTAGACCTCCACAAGCCTGGTTCATCCTTGGGAGCAATTTCCAAAGGACTGAATGTACCACGTTCATCTGTACAAACAATAGTTTGCAAGTATAAACACAATGGGACCATGCAGCCGTCATACCGCTCAGGAAGGAGACGCGTTCTGTCTCCTAGAAATTGACGTATTTTGGTGCGAAAAGTGCAAATCAATCCCAGAACAGCAAAGGACCTTATGAAGATGCTGGAGGAAATGGGTACAAAAGTATCTATATCCACAGTAAAACGAGTCCCTTATGGACATAACCTGAAAGGCCGCTCAGCAAGGAAGAAGCCACTGCTCCAAAACCGCAATAAAAAAGCAAGACTACGGTTTGCAACTGCACATGGCGGTGAAGATCGTACTTTTTGTAGAAATGTCCTCTGGTCTGATGAAAAAGAAATTGAATTTTTGGCCATAATGGCCATCGTGATGTTTGGAGGAAAAAGGGGGAGGCTTGCAAGCCAAAGAACACCATCCCAACTGTGCAGCACGGGGGTGGCAGCAGCATGTTGTGTGGGTGCTTTGCTGCAGGAGGGACTGGTGCACTTCACAAAATGAATGGCATCATGAGGCAGGACAATTATGTGGATATATTGAAGCAACATCTCAAGACATCAGTCAGGAAGTTAAAGCTTGGTTCCAAATGGGTCTTCCAAATGGACAATGACCCCAAGCGTACTTCCAAAGTTGTGGCAAAATGGCTTAAGGACAACAAAGTCAAGGTATTGGAGTGGCCATCACAAAGCCCTGACCTCAATCCCATAGAAAATTTGTGGGCAGAACTGAAAAGTGTGTGCGAGCAAGGAGGCCTACAAACCTGACTCAGTTACATCAGCTCTGTCAGGAGGAATGGGCCAAAATTCACCCAACTTATTGTGGGAAGCTTGTGGAAGGCTACCTGAAACGTTTGACCCAAGTTAAACACTTTAAAGGCAATGCTACCAAATACTAATTGAGTGTATGTAAACTTCTGACCCACTGGGAATGTGATGAAAGAAATAATAAATAATTCGCTTTACTATTATTCTGACATTTCACATTCTTAAAATAAAGTGGTGATTCTAACTGACCTAAAACAGGGAATTTTTTACTGGGATTGAATGTCAAGAATTGTAAAAAACTGAGTTTAAATGTATTTGGCTAAGGTGTACGTAAACTTCCGAATTCAACTATATATATATATATATATATTTATATATTTTTTACCCCTGTTTTCTCCCCAATTTTGTCGTGTCCAATTGGTAGTTACAGTCTTGTCTCATCGCTACAACTCCCGTACGGACTCAGGAGAGGCGAAAGTCGAGAGACGTGGGTCCTCTGAAACACAACCCAACCAAGCCCGCACTGCTTCTTGACACAATGCCCACCTAACCTGGAAGCCAGCCGCACCAATGTGTCAGAGGAAACACCGTACACCTGGCGACCATGTCAGCGTGCACCGCGCCCAGCCCGCCACAGGAGTCGCTAGTGCGCGATGGGACAGGGACATCCCTGCCGGCCAAACCCTCCCCTAACCCGGACGACGCTGGGCCAATTGTGCGCCGTCCCATGGGTCTCTCGGTTGCGGCTAGCAGAGCCTGGACTCGAAACCCAGAATCTCTAGTGGCACAGCTAGCACTGTGATGCAGTGCCTTAGACCACTGTGCCACTCGGGAGACTTTAGTGTAATATTCTGTGGTGCAGATGAAGATGAATGAGAGCAGAGGCAATAGTTCTGGTGGGGCGTTCTCCTCTGAGCTGTCACACACACACACAAGCACGGAATACGCTCGCACACATTGTGCTTTCCACCCATCTCTCTCCCTCCCTCCCATCGTCCCTCTGCCTTTCTCTCAGTAGACTGCCCGAACAGATGTAGGATCTGAATTTGATTGCCCTGTTGAAGGAAATGTCAAAGGTGTCGTGTAGTTGTAACTGAAGTTTGAAATTTCCACTTTGAAATTTCAGACTTAATTTCCCTTCAGGAAAAAAAAAAGATCAAACCCTACAAAACAAAACCCGTAATGAATTATAATCCACATAATAATGAATATTTCCTCTTGCCGCAGGATTAAATTCCCTGCCGTAGGATCTTAATTTGATCCGGATTTCTACACCTGTAAATGTAGGGATATCTCCTCTCTTCCTCAATTCCCTCTCCTCCATTCCTCTCTATTCCCACCAGGCGTGTCTGTGTGATTAGATCAGAGGCACTAAGTGCTGCTCGTGCAACTTTGAACAAAGTCAGTGGGGCTAGCAGAGGACAAGTACTGTCTGTCTGATCTGGTTCATCACTATGTGGTGATGATGAAAGTCAAGCCAGAGCAGCTTTTCTAGATATCCTCCTATTGGGTTTATTGGTCTAATGTGATTTCTGGAAGTATAAGAGCGTCTGCTAAATGACTTAAATGTAATGTAATGTAATATGGAATATGGTTGTAGGTTTTCTGACTGCAACTACAAAAAAATGCGATTCTAGACCCTTTGAAAGGTAGGATGATGGGAAAGGGTTTATTGGCTTAATGTGATGTGGTTGTACATTTTCTGGGATTACTTTAGCTAATGTCATTCTAGAGATTATAAAGACAGGATGGGGATTTGTTCTTTGAAATGGTCATATTATGTAGGGTAATAGTTTTTCTGGAACTACTGTAATACGTGTCATTTTCAATTGTAGTTTAAGATTTTCTGGTCCTATGAATCTGCCCTGATAAGTATCACTTCCATTTTGTGTCTCAATTTATCAAGGTATTTAAACAGGGATTGCAATCATGTGATCATGCAATCATTTATGTTGCATCGTCTCCTGTGTGTGCCTGCATACGTCTGTGCGCGCGAGTATGCGTATGTGTCAGATAGACAGGCATGCTGTCATGGCCGTCGAAAGAAGTGGACCAAGGTGCAGCGTGGTGAGCGTACATTTTCTTTTATTGATATAAAATGTTGCCAACAAAACAAAGGCACGACCCTGAAGCTTAACAAAGCTATAGTGCCACTAACAAAGATAACTACCCACACTGAAGGAGGGGAAAAAGCGCTACCCAAGTATGATTCCCAATCAGAGACAACGATAGACAGCTGTCCCTGATTGAGAACCATACCCGGCCAAAATATAGAAATAAAGAAACATAGAAAACAAGACATAGAATGCTCACCCAAACCAAAATAGAGACATGAAAAGGCTCTCTCAGGTCAGGGCGTGACACAAGCCCACGCGCCGCACAGCATGCGTGTCCGTGCGTGCCTGTCCGTGCATGTCATTTTCCTGGTAGTTTGGCCACTGAGCCTCCATGCAAATGTTGTAGAAAAGCTCTCCTCCTCCTGACCTTGTCCTGCCTACAGCTCATTTCCATGTGGTGGTTGAGGGGGAATTGACTGCGATTAAGTCTAATCTAGCTAGACCTTGCAAATGTTACCAGCGTACGAACGCCCAAGAGTTAAGCTGGAGGGGAAGCGTATGCTTGACAATGAGCTGTGTGAAGTAGAGCAACAACAACAAAACATTCACACGGAATAAATTCTCCCCCAAAATGTCTAACTCTCTAAAGGTAAGGGAAAAAAAAGATCAAAATGCATGATTACATCCAATTATTTTTCTGTTTAACCTTTATACTATAAGGTTTAGTCCCACTGGGATTAGATATCATTTGCAAGAGAATCCTGCAGATATTCCTCGAGAAAACAAAACCCCCTCCCATCACCCCAGTGTTTCTGCTGATAGTTGGCCTGCCTCTATATGAGTGATGTGATTACGGGGCCGCTGGGCGGCCTTACGTGACCTTGGTGCCTCAGAGAGTCTCAGATGGCTGACCTGTTGTGTGTAGGGGTTAAAGGCTACAGGTCACAGTCTTAAGGGGTGACATCATCCGTCACACGGCCTAGTCCTCTCCTCGGGGCGTGTCTGGCTTGACGGTGGTCCCTGTGGAAACAAGTGTGTGTGTGTGTGTGTGCGTGCGCCTTGCGTGTCACACCAGGTGGTGGCAGTGGCAGCTGTGTGTTCCGTTCCACGCCACGGGCCACTTATCACCCAACCCTGGGGACACACACACACACACCATGCAACCTACACATACACACACTCACACCATACAATGCCGGTTGTTCTCACGGCCTGTTCTCACTGCTCATTGCTGTAGCCCCAATTCTCAGCTAAATGAGATCAATAAAGGGAACGGGTCCTTAATCTCGTGGTGATGTTGGTTATACTGCTCTTCCAGCTCCTGTTCTTCGGGTCTTTAAGGTTTTCCATGGCATTCTGTGTGAGTGTGGTAACAATTTACCTTGACTATATATCCGCGACGCATCTATTCATTACACACCTATAAGCATTTCATGACCGTATCATCACAGGTCCAAACCACATTATTAAAGGGTAATGAAATATATCCATAGCATGTCTATAACGCATTCATGTCATGCTATGCAAGAGCTCAGCTTTAGGTGTCTTAATAGATGCATCATTACAATGACATAGTGTTATCCTTATGGCTGTTCTTCAATGTGCTTCTGCCGTACCGGTGTTAGTGAATATGCCAATAGGCCAAGCCAGGTTACCTTGAGTGCTGCTGTTTCATTTGGCTGTTGTTATGGGGGTGTAAATGACAGTGTTATTTATGGTTTCGGTGTCTAGTTGGTAGGTTTTAGTGTTGTTCCTTCTCTCCCACTGTTGTGCTGTCTGTCCGGCTGATGTTAGTACTAACGCTGTGAGATACGGTGAAGCCGATGTCAGCTATTCTCCCTGGCCTACTCTGACAGACACTCTGTCTACTGAGTCTACCTTTAGCTCCTCCTCTCAGCCCTCCCTCTTCTACCTTTCTCCTCTCAGCCCTCCCTCTTCTACCTTTCTCCTCCCAGCCCTCCCTCTTCTACCTCTCTCCTCTCAACCCTCCCTCTTCTCCAACTCTCCTCCCTCCCTCTTCTCCTTCCATCCTCTCAGCCCTCCCTCTTCTACCTCTCTCCTCTCAACCCTCCCTCTTCTACCTCTCTCCTCTCAACCCTCCCTCTTCTCCTCCTCTCCTCGCAACCCTCCCTCTTCTCCTCCTTCACTCTTCTCCTTCTGTCCTCTCCTCCCTCCCTCTTCTCCTTCCGTCCTCTCAGCCCTCCCTCTTCTACCTCTCTCCTCTCAACCCTCCCTCTTCTACCTCTCTCCTCTCAACCCTCCCTCTTCTCCTCCTCTCCTCTCAACCCTCCCTCTTCTCCTCCTCTCCTCGCAACCCTCCCTCTTCTCCTCCTCTCCTCGCAACCCTCCCCTCTTCTCCTCCTCTCCTCTCAACCCTCCCTCTTCTCCTCCTCTCCTCTCAACCCTCCCTCTTCTCCTCCTCTCCTCTCAACCCTCCCTCTTCTAACTCTCTCCTCTCAACCCTCCCTCTTCTCCTTCAGTCCTCTCAGCCCTCCCTCTTCTACCTCTCTCCTCTCAACCCTCCCTCTTCTACCTCTCTCCTCTCAACCCTCCCTCTTCTACCTCTCTCCTCTCAACCCTCCCTCTTCTCCTCCTCTCCTCGCAACCCTCCCTCTTCTCCTCCTCTCCTCGCAACCCTCCCTCTTCTCCTCCTCTCCTCCTTCACTCTTCTCCTTCTGTCCTCTCAGCCCTCCCTCTTCTACCTCTCTCCTCTCAACCCTCCCGCTTCTACCTCTCTCCTCTCAACCCTCCCTCTTCTACCTCTCTCCTCTCAACCCTCCCTCTTCTCCTCCTCTCCTCTCAACCCTCCCTCTTCTACCTCTCTCCTCTCAACCCTCCCTCTTCTACCTCTCTCCTCTCAACCCTCCCTCTTCTCCTCCTCTCCTCGCAACCCTCCCTCTTCTCCTCCTCTCCTCCCTCCCTCTTCTCCTTCCGTCCTCTCAGCCCTCCCTCTTCTACCTCTCTCCTCTCTCAACCCTCCCTCTTCTACCTCTCTCCTCTCAACCCTCCCTCGTCTCCTCCTCTCCTCTCAACCCTCCCTCTTCTCCTCCTCTCCTCGCAACCCTCCCTCCTCTCCTCCTCTCCTCCTTCACTCTTCTCCTTCTGTCCTCTCCTCCCTCGCTCTTCTCCTTCTGTCCTCTCCTCTCCTCCCTCGCTCTTCTCCTCTGTCCTCTCCTCCCTAGCTCTTCTCCTCTATCCTCTCCTCCCTCGTTCTTCTCCTCCCATAGCCTTTTCTCTCCTCTCGTGGGTCCTCCAATCTCTTCATGTTCTCTCACTCTGAGAGACGGAGGGATTGGACAGAGACACACAGGGATCACCCCCCCAACCCTGTGTGTCAGCATACAATGGGTGTGTGTGTGTGTTTTTAAAGAACGGAATCAAGAACAGAATTGAAGGTCATAGTTACCATCTGAACCAGACAAACAACTAGGTTGTTTGCTCCGACCCGGGGAGGAAGAGAGGGGGAGGTATGGAGAGGCAGGAAGAGAGTAGAGGGTGGATGAGATGAGAGAGGGGGAGGTATGGAGAGGCATGAAGAGAGTAGAGGGTGGATGAGATGAGAGGGGGAGGTATGGAGAGGCAGGAAGAGAGTAGAGGGTGGATGAGATGAGAGAGAGAGAGGGAAGGTATGGAGGGGCAGAAATAGAGTAGAGGGTAGATGAGATGAGAGCGAGAGAGGGGGAGGTATGGAGAGGCAGGAAGAGAGTAGAGGGTGGATGAGATGAGAGAGAGAGGGGGGTATGGAGAGGCAGGAAGAGAGTAGAGGGTGGATGAGATGAGAGAGAGAGAGGGGGAGGTATGGAGAGGCAAGAAGAGAGTAGAGGGTGGATGAGATGAGAGAGAGAGGGGGAGGTATGGAGAGGCAGGAAGAGAGTAGAGGGTGGATGAGATGAGAGAGAGAGAGAGGGGGAGGTATGGAGAGGCAGAAAGAGAGTAGAGGGTGGATGAGATGAGAGAGAGAGATGGATATGAGAGAGAGAGATGGGGAGGTATGGAGAGGCAGAAAGAGAGTAGAGGGTGGATGAGATGAGAGAGAGAGATGGATATGAGAGAGAGAGATGGGGAGGTATGGAGAGGCAGGAAGAGAGTAGAGGGTGGATGAGATGAGAGAGAGAGAGGGGGAGGTATGGAGAGGCAGAAAGAGAGTAGAGGGTGGATGAGATGAGAGAGAGAGATGGATATGAGATGAGAGGGGGAGGTATGGAGAGGCAGGAAGAGAGTAGAGGGTGGATGAGATGAGAGAGAGATGGATGGATATGAGAGAGAGAGAGAGAGAGAGAGAGAGAGAGAAGGTCACTGGTAATGGGTTTTCTGCTTAATTTCATAATGTCATGATTGCTCCTATTTACCCAGGCTAATGTTGACAAAGGCCCAGGCATTAGGATGAGGCCTGTTTTGTTCAGTGTGCCACCCACCTCGGTCCTGACCTATCTGTAGGTCTCATTACGGCTTGTTATTGGCTACTGGATGGGTTGGATGTTCTGTATGCCACCACCTCTCTGTACTGTACCTCCTGGCCTATGACTGTACATATTAATGGCCTGTCTCCACCGCTCGTTATTGGCCTCCACAGTACATAATGCATCTCTACACCTTATTATGGGCCATACTATCTCTGTTGTATGGAGCTTTACATATTCCCTATTTAATACTGTGTATGTCCTGTACTAGTCTACTTGGCTCGTTGTATTTATCCCATTCGTTGTGCAGGTCATGTAGATTAGTTTCCCGGTACGATCATGTGAGCAGCCATTTAGTCTGGATGTGCTTGCTGGATTCATGTTTTGCAGAGTGTGTGCGCGCACCTGCGCGTGTGTGTGCGCGCGTGTGTGTGTTGTGCCTCATCTCCATGGCAGCTAGGGTGTGTCAGTCTGCAATTAGGGAGCGTGTCCTAAGGCAGCGTGTACATCCCAAATGGCACCCTATTTCCTACACAGGGGTGCTACCCTTAACCCGGGCCCGTAGGGCGCTAGTCAAAAAAGAAGTGCACTATTTATGGGATATGGTGCCATTTGCGACGCAGGCAGAGTGTCTCTCTGATGATGACACTAACGAGACCCACCGGCTGGAAATGGCTGGTTTGTTCCATGCCTTGACAGCTTTTCATTTTGCCTCCACATCCCATGCATTTTAATCACAGTATTTCCATGCATGTTTATTAAGCTCTTCCCCAGTTTTTATAAGCACAACAATTTGTCTGTCTCCCCCCCCCACACACACACACACACAGTCCTTCTTAGTGACTGAATCTGTTTCCGGATCTACGTTATAGCAACCTCGGCGATCACTGACGATCTTATTCTAACCGCCTCATCCTTCCGACTACCGGCAAAATGTCATCTTTTGGCCTGTCGCGTGATCAACTCTCCCTCTAGAGCCCAGACCGGTCATCTTACTAATACCTTCCAGTCCATTTGAGCCAAAGTGCACGACTAACAGGGCTACCAGAGAGCGAAGGATGCCGGTGTCCATCTATAGGACTCTCCAGTATCTGACCAGAGGATCGTCTGATCTGGTGACTGGCTGACTGACACATTGATAGCTGATCTGCTGATACGCACCAGGCCTACACAGAGACACGTCTCGGGATTAAGTCACGCGACACACTGTAACACATACATCGAGTGTACAAAACATCCACGACACCGGCTGGCCAGGTGAATACAGGGGAAAGCTATGATCCCTTATTGATGTCACTTGTTAAATCCACTTCAGACGGTGTAGATGAACGGGGGGAGGGGGGGGGGGGGGTAGTTTAAAGATGGATTTTGGAGCCTTGAGACAATTGGGACATGGATTGTGTATGTGTGCCATTCAGAGGGGGAATGGGCAAGACAAAATATTTGAAGTGCCTTTGAACCTGGTATGGTAGCAGGTGCCAGGCTCACCTGTTTGAGTGTCAACAACTGCAATGCTGCTGGGATTTTCACGCTCCACAGTTTTCTGTGTGTATCAAGAATGGTCCACCATCTAGCAGACAACTTGACACAACTGTGGGAAGTCAACATGGGCCAGCATCCCTGTGGAACTCTTTCGACACCTTGTAGAGTCCATGCCGCAACGATTTAATAAAATAAAATAAAATGTATTTCACCTTTATTTAACCAGGTAGGCTAGTTGAGAACAAAGGGGGAGTGTGACTCAATATTAGGAAGGTGTTCTTAATGTTTTGTCCACTCCGTGTACACTGATGAAGAGAGACACACGAAGACATGAAGACACAGAGAGACATGATACACTTGCTAATACATAAATATGCACGGAGGGAACATGACAGACACTCAACCCAGGTCTTTTATGCAATCTGATGACTTTTGAAACGTGATTTTATTTAGGATTTTTATTTATTATATTTCAACATTTCTTGGTTGTTTGATTAATTGACTCGTTTCAGGATGGGCTTTTTTTTCTTCTTTCTTTCTATTTTCTTTCTTCCCTTGTTCCTTTCCTTTCTTCTTCTCTCCCATCAGGCCGTGCTCAACATGTATCCCCTCTCCTTGTCCACCCCGTCCACATGTACAGCCCCACTCTCCTCTACCCTTCTCCTTTCCTCTCTCCTCCACCCTCCTTTCATCCTCCTCTCCTCTCCTCCTTTCTGAAGCCCACTGTTCTCTTAATGAGTCCACTCCTTCACTTGAATTATTCATCCCTTCTTTTATTCTCTCCATTCCGCTGCTCCCCTTATATTGTCTTGAGGGGGGAAAACATCAATAAGTAAACAGGGGGGGAAACATCAATAAGTAAACAAACCAGCCGGCAGTAGCTCCCCCTGTTCTGCAGTAAAGACAGACAGTATATAGACTATAGGACGGAGGGTGAGAGACGGCGAGAGAGAGAACGAAATAAAAAGTCTGGGAGCGAGTTGGGGAGAGGTAAAATAGACTGAAAGAGTGTGTGTGTGTGTGTGTTAGACTTTGTCTGCTTGCATTTACATGTGACTATGAGTGATAACTGCTAACCGGGAGGGAGCACGTTGGTTGTCCGTACGTGTGTATGAATAACTGAATTTCTATGTGTAGTCAGGAGAGGGGGGGGATGCTGTTGCTATGTGGAGACAGACCCCGTTGTCATGACAACATGGAAGGAGTGGGTGGAGTGGGCTGAAGTGGGTCCCACCTGACAACCTTTATTTTCTCCAGCTTTTTTGTCACTCCTGTATTAGCCCTTAACCCTGACAAGCAAGAGGGGGTGGGGGTGGGGGGGTACAGGCTTTTAGAGGGGAGAGAGGGATTGGGAAAATGAGAGAGGGGGGAGGGAGATAGTTAGAGGAGAGAGAGTGTGTATATAATCACACTGTATGACATCCAACAGCAGGAACTGGAATGCCAACTGAATGTGTGTTGAGCTTCTAACCGTGTTATTTATCTACACAAACTGTTGGTCACTTCTCTATGTGTCGTTTAGACTGTGTTCTTTTTTTCTTGTAACCTTTCATTTACATGTAACTGTCACCCCTGCAGTTTCTTCAGCCATGTGTTAGATATGGCCTTTTAAATGCAGAGGAAAGCACAGGCATATTAAAGAGATTTTGGAGTCGGTCCTTCATGTCGTAAAGAAACCCCCTTTCCAATAAAGTTGGATGATATTGAAGGAATCCGTTTTGTCCGAGGCAATTTGGTCAGAGGAGTGTATTGGAGAGATGGAGAGATGGAAGGGTCAGAGCAGAGTGTTGAATGTAGACAGAGGATGGAGAGATGGAGAGATGGAAGGGTCAGAGCAGAGTGTTGAATGTAGACAGAGGATGGAGAGATGGAAGGGTCAGAGCAGAGTGTTGAATGTAGACAGAGGATGGAGAGATGGAAGGGTCAGAGCAGAGTGTTGAATGTAGACAGAGGATGGAGAGATGGAAGGGTCAGAGCAGAGTGTTGAATGTAGACAGAGGATGGAGAGATGGAAGGGTCAGAGCAGAGTGTTGAATGTAGACAGAGGATGGAGAGATGGAAGGGTCAGAGCAGAGTGTTGAATGTAGACAGAGGATGGAGAGATGGAAGGGTCAGAGCAGAGTGTTGAATGTAGACAGAGGATGGAGAGATGGAAGGGTCAGAGCAGAGTGTTGAATGTAGACAGAGGATGGAGAGATGGAAGGGTCAGAGCAGAGTGTTGAATGTAGACAGAGGATGGAGAGATGGATGGAGGGGTGAGAATTGTATTGTGAAAGCAAAGGGGGGGGTGAAAATAAAAAGCTTTCAAGCCTGGTGTCGTGTATCTGGAGGGTTGATAGTGGTAGAAGAGGAAGAGGAGAGGGAGGTTGATAAAAAAAGGTGTCAAGGAAATCGGCACTCCTCTCTCTTTGACGGGCTCTACTATAGTGCTCGACCCGAAGAACAGATCGGGTCTGTCCCAAATGGCACCCTATTCCCGAGCACATAGGGCACTACTTTTGACCGGAGCCATATGGGCCCTGGCCAAAAGTAGTGCACTGTTAAAGGGTATCGGGTGCCATTTGGGTCCACAATCCTCATAGAAAAACCTTGGAGTAGATCTGATCCATTTAATGTTATCTTTCTTTAGTGCCACACACACACACACCACAGGAGGTTGGTGGCACCTTAATTGGGGAGGACAGGCTCATGGTAAAGGCTGGAGTGGAATACGGGGAATAGAATCAAATACATCGGACGCATGGTTTCCGTGGTTTCCATGTGTTTTGATACCATTCCATTCGCTCCATTCAGGCCATTATTATGAGCCGTCCTCCCCTCAGCAGCCTCCTGTGACACACACACACACACACACAGTAAGACATGACAGAGGAGTAGTAACCATGATTTCTGCCATGCCACAGACGGAGTAGAAACGGGTAGAGAGGTGATACAAGTATTATTTCACCAGGCGGAGAGCTCTGAGAGTAGCCTCACTGCAACAGTCTCATGTATTAAACATGACCCTGCCGGAGAGAGGGAGAGAGGGGGGGGAGAGAAAGAGATAGGAGAGTGGCAAGTACAGTACAGGTCTAGCACTAAACAAAATATATGGTGAATATGAACTATTTATGTGGATGAATTTGGGGCAAATGTACCCCTGCCAGACAGACTGGGAGAGAGCGGGAGGCAGGTACAGTGCAGGTCCGGGTCTGGGGACCAAACCAAATACACGGAGAACCGAACGCCGCTGGTGAGTATGAATTATGAATTTGGGTGAATTTGTGGCAAATTGACGCGACAGGAAGGAGAAGGTGATAAATAATTTACTCTACAGGGGGTCCCTGAATTACTGTTGCCCCCATCCCATGTGGTCCCGTGTCACCCCCCCCCCCCCCTCTCCTCCTTCTGTCCTCTCTTCCTCTACCCAATCCACAACATGTTCCGAGTCCGTAACCCTCCTCTCCTATTTTGTCCTGTCGGTTGACCCCCCTAATCGCTCTGTCTCTCTCTCTCTCTCTCTGCTCTCACTGCCTGGTGAGTGAAACCTGTTCACTGTCCGTCTTTCTCTCCATCGTCTAATCCTCTCACTCCATTTCTCTCTGATTCTAAATCCCTTCTTCACACTTTGTACCTTCTCTCTGTCTCTTTCGCTCTCTTGATTTTTCCAGACAGACAGACCCTGAGGCAAGGAGGGGTAAAGGGGGGCAGGTATTCATTTATTTCATCCCCTCCTCCCTTCCTCCCCCCTACACATCTTCACACAGCTTGAGGTGTTAAATATTTAAAGAGAAGCCATGACAGGACACAGGACCTGCAAACACACACACATATACACACACACATATATACACACACACACACACAGACACACACCCCAAATGTGTAGACACAGGAGCACACACATCACATACACAAAAGTGGAATACTATAACAAAGTACAGTCAGGTACGGGAATCAGCTGTATTAAGGGCGTTCACATTTTTGAGGGAATAAGGGGGAATAACTTTTGCATGAATAGATTCATATTGTGGAGCTAACACAAATGTTATCCTAACTATTAAACACTCAGTGATGGGGGGGAGCTGTTGTATTGTAGACTGTGTTATTGCTGTAATACACAGAATGGACTCAAATGGCTCCTGTGTTCCCCTCCCGCCCTGCAGGTTGAAGTTTATTGTCATGAATCTTGCCCTGGAGGCAGAACAGCAATTTCAACTAGACGGGCCAGCTGCTATATCGTAAAAATTCATGAAAACAAAAGTGTCCTTTCTGGTCTTAATTTTACGGTTATGGTCAGGCATGAGGGTTAGTAGTTTGGTTAAGGTTAGGGTTAGGTTTAAAATCTGACTTTGTGGCTGTGCCAGCAAGTGGCCACTCTGCAGAGCTGCCTCCAGGGCAAGATTCATGGCAATAAATGCCAATCTGCCCCACCCTCCCTCTTTTCTCCCTCCTCTATCCATCCTGTCTTTGATAAGAGGGCAGTTGAACGTGCTTCAGTCCTGTCAATACTGCTTCAATACCCAGAGAGCCCATTGACAGGCTGGCAGGGCCAACAGGCTTCCACTGATTGTAGCTGCCAGCTACTTAATAATGTTAATCACTGGCTTTTACAGCAGAGAGGCGCCATTTCAGATA